>NC_140444.1:20108127-20837293 GCF_963576455.1 Neolamprologus multifasciatus
ACACACAGCAGGTGTGTGTGTGGACAGAGCTGACTGACCTCCCTGCAGTCAGACAGCAAAGAAGTGCAGCCTCAGCACTACTAGAAGGTCTTGTTGCAAAGCAATTGCATGCGCGCACACAACATAAATACTCTACACACATCACAAAATCTCAGTCCTTTAAAGGCAGCCTTCTCCGTTATTCTCTTCTTACTTTCATCTTACGCTTTCTCCTCCCATGCGTCTCACCTGTCGGGACAGTCTGGCGACGAAGCAGCCGTTGGTGACCTTCGATGGTTCGAGCCTGAAAAACTTGTGTGAGTCTGTTTCGCCTCCTGACGAGGAGTCGTCCGGGAAAATTGGACCATTCACCCTGAGGAAGCGGTACAGAACGGGAAGAAAAAGAAAGCATTTTCACACTGATTCGTCATCATCACATGCATTTAGAGGAGGATTACTGTAAGCCCAGGATGCATAGTTGTGGTCCTTGGGAGCAGTTTGTGTGGCTCATGAGCCAATGAAAGATGATCACTGCACATTTCATCAAATATGAAACCATAGGGGTGTTTTTCTTCTGTTTCAGCCACAATACCAACTAAAAACCTAAGAGCTACTGATAAAGCAGGGGTCATAAAAATACCACCAAGGCTGTAAACCATAGTAAAAAATACCAACATAAATCACAGTTCTCTGAACAGAGACTGTATGAATGTTAAATGCTTTTGATGTCATTTTCCTGTGCGGCCCTCAGTCACAAACAAATTTCCTAAATTGGCACTTGGTCGTCAGAACTCAGAGCTCCCCTGCTGTGAGTAAATGGTTGTGTAACGCGCACAAGAACTGCCAGCTTCTGGAAATTGAACCAAAGAGAAATAAATTATTTTGACAACCAAATAAAGAAAACAGGATTTGTTTAATCGGCCTCAGCTTTTCTTCAAACTTTCTAGCGCCGTGGCAAAGTTCTTGAAAAACAATGTTGCTAGCAGTTTTACTTGATATACAAGCAACAGCAGTCACATGAAACAGTACGTGGGCATCCTGCAGTTCAGTGTCAGTGCAGTAGTTTACAGGCACAAAGGTTTCCTGTATGTGAGTGGGTGGCTCATCAGGTGCTTTTCATGGTGTCTCTTGACAGATTGTCCTGTTCACAGCCTAAGGACAGTCTTGTTTATGGGCCTCGCAGCTGTTGCTGTCAGGCCATGCTTCTGGTCCAAGTTCCCTTCAGGATTCAATATTTTAGGAAATGTTGAATGAGAAATCTCAGCAGACCAAGCGCTGTCTAAATCTTGCTGAAATATGGAGATGATGTGCAGATGTGACCTTCGTTCGCATTAAAATTCTCAATGCAATGCTGATTGTGAAAGCAAGGTGTTGAGTGTTTACACACACAGTCAGATTTTTGGTAACTTTTTGGCAACTATTCATCTCCGCTAAAAGCTATTAAAATAAAACTACGCTCGTGGGCTTTTATAATGGGTTGTGAGCTCACATGTTAAGTTACATGACTGGAGTCACATGTGTGGAAGCAGAATGTACAGTTAGGCTGATATTGATCCAGGTTTTGCAGTTTTGCCTCTGTGCACCAACACAGGGGATTTTTTTAAAATCTAACAGTAAAGATGTGACTGAAGTGCAGACTTTTAGCTTTAATTTGGAGGGTTTAACAAAAGTATTGCATTAACTGGACAAACATTATTTTAAATGAGAAGGGCAGAGCCTATCCAAGCTACCATCGGGCGGGAGGCAGGGTGCACCCTGGACAGATCGCCAGTTTCCTGCATTGGTAACACAGAGACAGACAACCATTCGCACCTCTGGCAAACACCCAGGGACGTGATGCTATGAGGCAACGCCGCTAACCACCGCACCACCATGCTGCCCTGAATAAATCCTGCTACTTCTATCACAGCAGTCACAGCATCAATAAACACTAATGACCCAGTTTCACTGGCAGCCATACATGCACATGTCAATATGCTGCCTCCACCATGATTGAAAGATAATCTGATCATTATCTGGGGAAAAAAAGCAGTTCCCCTCCTTTTCTATATTTCTCTTCTAGTTCATCTTGGTTTCATCTGTCCAAAGAATCTGTTTTCCTAGAACTGTGTGGGCTCTTTTAGATGTTTTCTGCTGAAGTCTAATCAGGTCGTCCAGTCCTTCAGTGTAACCAGTGATTTGCACTTTGTCATAAACCGTCTGTATGGAGACATCTCTTGATTGTAGATCCTGACAAGGACTCACCTGCCTCCCTCAGAGTGTTATTAAGTTGTTTGTAATTCTGTCATCATCCCACTTTGTTTGACTTCTGTGGTCTTTCAGGAATTTTTGGTGTTGCTGAGCCGGCTAAAGGAATTTCCTTGTTTTTAAGAACATACCAGGTTGTGGCCTCTGTTGATGTTTTTGCTCTCTGTGATAGGTTTATTATGGCTTTTCAGCCCAATGACGGCTTCCCCCACTTGCACTGACATCTCTTTGGGCCTCATATAAAATACAAAGTTCAACACTGTCATGAAATACCAGGGGAACAGACATCACCTGGCAATGAAACTGCTCGTCACTTGTCTAAGTACATTCGAGCCTCTGTGGACTGTGTATAAATGTGCCGGTCATTCCTAAACAGTTAATGCAAGTTGCTGAAAGTCAGCGCTTCAATCACACATTTACCATTTGATTTCAAATCCACTGTGGAGGCAAACATACAAAAACTGTGTCAAAAAGCTGGCTATGTACTGATCGCTATTTCCTTCCTCCAAACTTCGCTGAAGTGCAGTGGTGTTTGCAGTCCACTGTCATCCCTTGTAAAAACAACTGAAACATCTGTGTTTTCACAGAACAGATACTGGAAACACAGAGATCAAACATGTGCCTAAAATCCTAACGCAAGTTGATAAAAGAGCTTATGTGAGCTGATTTAATAACATTAAAATAACATTTTAATAACATAATAACATTCCTTTAAGCGGATGGATGGCAGGAAATGACTTTTGTGGAGCAGCAGGCATGAAACAGACTCTGAAATCTTCTCCGCCTCGTTTACCCTGACTGCGGGATTAATCTCAGGCCCACCGGTAACAGCAGCCAATCCTTTAGACTGTCATCAGCCTGCTGACAGACCATCTCTCTTACACACACTCTCTCTTATAGAAAGGTAAAAATAATAGGTCATTTAGAAATCTGTGCACGGGAATGGTGACCCAAACCGCCGTATCCACTGGAATCACATGCTTTCCAAGCTTATAAAGGGAATTTATCAATGTCAGCATGCTTTATCTGATAGCTTTTGTGAGTTTTCGCTCACATGAGCCCCATGCAAGGGTTTGTCCTACCATTTGTGTTTGGACTCAGAGAAAATAATCCAGCTGCAATAAGAGAAAACGAACAGTTTAGCTTTAAAAAAGCTGAAATTACATTTGGTTTCTGTGGTTATTGCATGGTGAGCTGAGCCCTCGAAAAGTTGCTCCCATTTCTATTTGCTGTGGAAATTAAGGAATGATGCCAAAAGATAAAAGTAAAAAAAAAGGACCATCAAATTAAACAAAGTATCTGAGATGGTTTAAGTGCCTCCTGTTTCCTGTTACACTGCCCTGTAGGTTCCTCATTACGCTTGTGTTTGTTTAAGCCTGTGGATTAAAAAAGTACTTTATATTTATATATGACTAAAAGGATTAAATGCCTATTAAGCAGACAACTGTATAAAGATGGAGCCGAGTGTGTTTGTTGTACCTGTAGGGCAGCAGTTTGGGGTGAGTGTGTGTTTTCTCTAACACTCTCTTCACCAGCTGTTCGTTTTCCTCGGGATACACTGAGCGTGTGCAGTAGACCACAGTCTGAACCTTTGAGACTGATGAATGAAGCAAATAAATTATTTTTTTCCCAACAGGAATAAAAATGCAGAACGTGTTTAAGTTGTAGCTCGGTTGGTGAAAAGTGTGTGTGCTTGGTATTTACTCACAGGTGAGCGCGTGTGCCAGCAGTTTTGCCTGCTGGGCGGTCAGAGAGTTTATTTTTCTCTTGGAAACAGAACCATGGGACAAATCTGGCAGCAGACCCCAGTCTGTCAGCAGAGGAGAACCTGTTTAACATCTGCCCTTGTTTAACTCTTCTTGGACATGACTGCATAATATTCAAATGTTAAACAAAACGACATATTGAAACAGGAGATTGGGGTCTCCTATATTTCCCTACCTCCATGTTCACTGTGGATAGCGGGCACCGGGTCATTGAGGGCAGAAGACGAGCACTGAGGCAGCACCATGATGACCTTTACTCGCTGGACAGTGGCATCTCCGTCATCCAGACCATAAAACGCTTGTGACAGGACACGAACGTCTACATCAGGATGTAGAGGAACATCTGAGTGATCGGATTAGTGTTGGCACTGTGCTGCCATCATATGTAATATTCAAAACTCAGGGTTAGGGTTCATTAATGTTAAAGCTTAAAGGACAAATACGGCGACATCAACAGCAACAAGGACAGATCAGTAAATCTGTGTTTGTCACTCACTTTTTAAGTCCAACTGTGTGAGCAGTTCCCGGATCTCCTCTTTGTGTGAGGGGTTGTGATCAGCGCCACACACCAGCACTCGGACCGAGCGGGCAGCAGCCACAACAGCCACGTGTGCCACGGTCATGGCCGAGAAGGCCCCCGCTAGCAGGACGTCGTTTTTATCAAACAGCAGGGGGTGTAACACACTTGCTGCCACGCACACGCTCCTGTCCTACAAAGACAAACAGACAGGTGTGTCTGCTATTCACACAAGATCGGTGGACTACTTTCTCCTTAAAGAAGCTGGACCCTCCGGACTTACAGACCGCTGTGCAGCTAATCGAATTCAAGTCATTCAACTCAAGACTTCAGACTTCACATCACAACAGGAAGTCAGCCTGGATCAAAGGCCAAAACTTGCACTTTATCGCACAGTGGTGAAATGCTTTCCACCTAGAAAAAGACTATTAGGCAGCCTTCATTCTGCTGATTTCAATTCCTGTAACTTTTTCCTTCTTAATTTAAGTCTTTTATAGAGGACCACGCAGCGCTCACACTAAATGCACGTGTTTGTAAGGGATAGCTTTAATCTTCTCATAGACTTTTATGCAATCTGACATACTTCTGCTTCCAGAGAAAGTTCCCGCTGCTGATCATTAGAAAGAATGCAGATTTAAAGGACATCTGCAATGGCTTCACTCCTCAGACTTGATTTAGTCTGTATGCATTTTCCAATAAGCACCACTGCTTGAAAACATAAATCCTGGTCGAGTCACTTGAGGGGCTTTAATCTGCCAGCTCTCTACTACAAACTGTCTGATTATGTGGCTTTGTGGCATCCACACCTCCCACATCTCAGGCAGCATCTTCACCTAAACTAAAGACTTCCAGTGGTGAGAATGTGCCCAATCCCAAAGATCTCCTGCTGTGTGCTACTTTGTTCTGATCTGACTCTCCTGATGTTGTCTTGAGTTTACATGTGAGAACACCTCATGAGTCCAGCACTCTTCCCCGCTCTTTGCTCTAGTTTGCTAAGGTTATGTTCAAGTGCTCACCCCAGAGAAAACAGGTTCTCAGTTATCCTGGTCATGGTGGCCTTAAGAGCTTGAAAGGAAGGAAACCCAGCCCACTAGGGGTGAAAAAAGGCAGGGGTCATTATCACCAGAGGTTTTGGGGGAAAGCACTGTCAGACCATGCCCCACCCAATCATGTGAGCTATTTAGGTCACCTGATGCGTAGTGTGAGTGGGGGTTGAGGTCTGGTAAGGGATCTCAAGACATAAATTGTAGGTGGGTCACAGTAGGTGTCCTAAACCACCACCTCTGTTTGATGATGGTCACTTATATTCCTCTTTCAAGCCATTTTGCCATCCCTGAAAGAGTGACCTTTGACCTTTAAGTGCAAGTACACTCTGGAGACTCAGCTACACATTAACGGCGAGTCAACAGCCACCTCCCAAGGGACTAATACCTGGGACTCTCCACCTTTAATTTTTAATGCTGAAGAAACCTCTTGGATGAAAGGTGACATGTCTTCCAAAAACCTCTGACAAAGTCTTCTCACCTTCTTTTCAAGCTCTTAAGACTCAAATATAGGCACACCCAGATTTCTACCTGTATGTTCAGCACACGTGTGGCGGTGAGGCTGCTGTGCTGGAGCCAAGCTTGAAGATGCTGTGAGAAGATGAGTGTGTCGGGACAGAGGGGGTCCCTACAGAACGTGAACTCCACGAGTTCTGTCTCGTTCTCTGCTTGACACAAACCAGCGCTTTGTAAAGCTTCACACATCTCGTCAAGACTACAGGGAGAGGATAAAACATGCTGTCAGAGACACACACATCACCAGGTACAGATACAGGAGACTAGATTGTAATGCAGAGACACCAGTGCCCTCCGATTAGCAGCATGTCAGTATTCTGCTTTAACCACCAGTAAACTTTACCAGGCATTAAACACCAGCTACATTAAGCCAAAAAAAAAAAAAAAATCATGCTGAAACTAGCACCTACCTGATCTTGAGAGTGTCGATCCATGCGCAGAGTGGCAGACCTCTTGCTCGGTGCTGTTTGGTCCTGACACTGTCGGACAGGAAGCAGGAGACACTCTGCAGATTCTGCTTCACTCTGCAGCGAGCTAGAGAGGCAGCCAGCTTGGTCTTACACCTGTAAAAACACAGCAGAGCCCATTTTCATGTTTCTTTGATTCAGTTATGGTTATTTGGTTATGCATAAATAAACTTCTGTTGTTCGCATGTGATTTTTACACTCGCACACACACCTGTGCAGACTTTTCTCCAGGTTCCTGACTTCCTGGATGGGTTCTTGTCCTTCTATCGCTGGACGTTCACACGGAGAAAACTTTTTGTCCTGAAAGTCGAACAGCATCACCATCGCCAAAGGCAGCAAGTCGTCAGACTGAAAAACATTGCAGGGCTTTATTACTGACTGAGTCCTGAAACAATTGGACTGCTGTGCAAAAATGGGCAAAAAAAACAACAACAACAAAAAAAAAAAAACGCTGGGCAAATGTTATAAAACTGTATTTTATATTTTAAAAATATATTTTAGAATGAGTAAACTGAGAAAATGTGCCATTTTAAGAAAAATATCAGCACATTTTGAATTACTGGCAGCAATGCATCTCAAAAGAATTGGACAGGGCCTTGTTCACCACTGTGTAACATCCTGCCCTCTTTTAAAAACATTCTGTAAACATCTGGGACCTGAGGAGACCAACCGCTGGACTTTTGGGAGAGGAACATTTTCTAGTTCTTGTCTGATAGAGGAGTGTAGCTCCTAAACAGCCCTGGGTCATATTTTTGGTTTGATGTTGTGTTAAATATTTTCACTTGGTGAGATTTCTGGACTGCAGGCAGGTTAGTTCAGCACTTGGACTCTTCTACATGAAGCTGCACCATAAAAATATTGATGGCTATTTATTTCTCTTGTTTTAGCCCTTTGACTCAAAATGTTGTAGCTTGAGGGTAAGCTCAGCTCTCTACTGAGAGGTCTGAGCTTCCCTTTAATCCAAACACTGTGTCACACTGAGTCAAAACGGTGACGTTTCAAACCAGAAAACCAAACAAAGGAGTTAGAAGGCAGTGAAATGTTCACAAAAGCTGAAGTTAAGGGTTCCCTTCATTCATCAAAACAGGAATATATGATCACCGAAGAGTAAAGTAAAAATTATGAGCACGTCCGTCTGCACTCTTCCTTATGGCTGTGTACACACACTCTTTTTGTCAGGTTGTGCGTGTGTGTGTGCGGGAGGCAGAATATGTATGTTGCAGTAAGGATGTGTGTTGAATTATAAAGAGCTGTGTGGTGGTTTTATAGTCGCACTCGCAGACTAACGGCCTCAGCCCATTCGCTGCGTTTCCCTCAACTTATCATTCCCACACAGAGCCACGCACGAGCGGCGCGAGTCTCTTATCCATGTATGTGTCATAGCGCAGTGTTTCACAGCGTAATTTACGGTTCCCAGTCAGAGAGTGTGTCTGCCTCTCCTTTGTGTGTATCACTTGCCACCTATAACCAGCCAGACCATGTACACGTCTGAATACAAATGGCTTTTAACTGCGTCCCTCCCTCCCTCGTTATCATTCCGCAATATTCGGATGAATCGCGCTCATACGGCCACAAACACTTCATTTGAAGACAGATAACTCCCAGACTGTTTCACACACTCAGTGTGTGAGCGTATTTTCTTTTTTTCTTTTTAAAAAAAACATTGGATATTAGTCTGTAAACACCCAAATGTCAAATCTGGTGGGACTCACAATATGCTGCGAAGTATGGAAGCAGCTGTCGGAGATGATGTCCTCGAGTAAATCTTGATCTAGGAGGAAAACAAAGTTGTTAATGAACAAAGGGAAGAAAACATCGGCTGAATTTTAATGAATTAAGAGAAATTTGAATCATAGTGTCCATCAAAGCGGAGGATAATCATACTCTGTCACTTGTTTAGTCATGTAGACAGTTTGGCTCTATTTGCTGATATCTTGAAGCTCTGTCTTCAGCTGAACCAAGGTCATGTGTCTTTTTGATATGCTAACAGCTACTGTGTTTTTGTTGTTATTGTAGATAATACACAATCATTTCTGATTCAGAGTCAGAACTACAGATGCCAGAGCCTGCAAAGTCACTGCCAGTCATTGTTGGATGCTGGGATATTTCCCTGTGCCCTGATGGTGAATTTGAGCAGCATTAGTAGAGTGCAGGAATGAGTAGAAGGACCTCTAAAAAGACTCAGTATGAGTCATTCAATCTCTACTTGCTTCTTTACACATAAAGTAAAAAAAACCTTTTGGTATAATGCATTTGGGAATAAAGAGTTCCAGGAGGGAGAGAGAAAGAGGGGGGAAGAATGAAGAAGAAATGCTAAAGTGCCCATCAGAGTTAATTAAAAATGAAAAGCGCTAAACAAAAATCCTTGAGCTTACTGCGTATCTCTGTCTAAAACAGGCAGGCTATTTGTTTTGTAAGTCAGTGGCTCCCTTTATAAATTAGTATGTGCATTGATTAGTGTATTCCTAGAGGGTTTTTGAGGGTTCACCTGTAGCCTGAACCTTGAAAACTAGGGTTCAGAGGCTCTTTGTCCTAAAGCTTTGCATTTTTAATCCAAATAACTTTCAGACAAACATGAATTTCAGCCTGAGGGGAGTAATAACACATATAATAACATGTATAATATCCTAAAAATGTTCAGTTCACTTATGGATGCAGACAACGGTCTACACACGTATTCAGTTTTATTTTGGACACAATTTTGTTGCTAAACATGGAAAAACAGTTTACTGAAAACACTTTAATCACGTGTGGAGTACTGAGCAAAAGTTTGGAGCCACCCCTCACTTCTTTTAATTTTGCTTCCAAGAAGCCAGCACTGCACTGATTTTAAACTGTGTCTCAAGGCACTTTGTTTCTAGCAGAATGCTGCAAAAACAGGAATCATTCCCATATATCCAGTTGAAGTAATATGTAAAAACAGAACAATAACAGGCTCTGTTATTGTTTGTGGCTGCATTTCAACCAGTGGTGATGGAGATGTTAGAACATCTGATTGATGCAGCTTCATTTCATTAATAATATAGCTATTATCAAAATATACATATAGATATATATAAAACACTTAAAATGCTGTTCACTGTTCACTCCCCCGACCACATTGCAAAGCTATGACATCACAGCAATGTGATTGGTCAGTTGCAACATTGCTACATACGATGATGCAGGAACAACAACAACAATACAGGGATAGCAGACGCAGCAGAAATTATGATATGGAGGCAGTATTAAATGACACATAGTGTCAGTTTAAGTGGCCTGGGATGGAGTCAAATAACCAGCCTGAATTATCTTGTCAGTCTGTCCCTGCTGCCAAGAAATTACTCAGAGTAACGAGAAAATTATTTCTGTTTCCTGTTCAGCAGAAAACACAATAGTGCTAAAGTATCATGAGGTTATGGCAAATGGAACTCAATGAGAGCTCAACAGAAAGGTTCCGGTGGTAAAACGAAGTAAAAAACCTGTTTATGAGCCATAATTTTGTGAGCATCCAAAGTAGACTTACTGCGAGCTCCTGTGGAAACCACAAGCCTGTGTTTGCATTTTATTTGCGCTTTCACATGAAAGAAGTACTCTAACCAGAATCCTGAACTGAAACAGTGACATTTGTGATTGCTGTTACCATGGAAATGTGTAAGTCTGTGTACACTTCAGTGCACACAAACAACAAAAGCTATTAAACAACACAAAAAGGATTAAATCTGACAAGGCTGGAATTCATTTCCTGTGAAATCTGGGATAGTTTTGCTTATAGGTTGGGTAGTTTTGTAGACAATTATGTAGACATGTCTTGTAACTTTTGCCTCATTTTATTTTTTGATCCAAATCATCTCTTTCACTTGTTGGTTCAAGGCTTAAAAGTCTTTCTATAAGGACTTTAGACATTGTCAGTGGAGTAAATGCTTATTCCAGAAAATCACTTTTGGAACTGGAGCCATTAAAACAGTGTTCAGTCACTGTTGAGCTCTGTCAGCAAGACGGTACCAGGTGGTTAAAAAAATGAATGCAGAAAGTTTAGTGTTCAGCTGGTGTCGTGCCTCTGATAAGCTGACAAATGTAAGTCCAAATTCACCTCTTTTAATTCTAATTTTGTCTCCACCTCCTCCTGAGAGAATATCTGCCTCATTAGCTGCCAAATGCTCTGTTATGGTTACCTGCTCTGTGTGGCAAAAACCAGGCCAATACCCAAATTTAGAGTGAGTATGTTGCATGTTGGTGTGTGTGTGTGTGTGTGTGTGTGTGTGTGTGTGTGTGTGTGTGTGTGTGTGTGTGTGTGTGTGTGTGTGTGTGTGTGGCATCTGGAACTGGTTTCTGTAGGATTTCAGTATTCTTTTTTTTTAATATTGAAAACCCTTTTTTTTTTTTCAAAATATTGTATTCCATTCATAGATATTCATGCAATTTTCATGATAAAGAATTCTATCCAGTGAATGAAAAATTCAACATGCAGCAACACTTCAAAAGCAGCTCGCCAACCCTATCTGTTTGCCCCTTCCCTTCCTTTACTCGTGTTGCTGGGCAAGAACTGAAGGGGGGTGTTTGCTATGCTCTGTGGTCCAGAGACCTGTGCAAGTTCACTATGCAATACACACTAAAACAGGAATTCCCTTTACATGCAGATACATATGAATGTCATAAATGTGTTTCAGTCGAGGCTGCTGTAGTCATGATATTGCCATTTTCATCTGGAGCAATTTTATATTTGGTGGTACAGAGATGACAACAGATGTGACACTGATAAAGTCTGGAAGAAAAGGGGGATCTAGGAGTGGAGGTGGGGTGTAAAGTGGCTTGCAGATGTGCACCAATAGTGGGAAGGCTAAAGTAGCCTAAATGCTGCACAGTATAGGAGATTTATCATTTAGATGTGGATGGCTACCCAGAATCATTCTATAACCAAACAAGTTGCCAGTCAAATGTAACCATGTTTTACCCATGAGAAACAAGCCTTTTAAGATTAGCTGGTTCTGTCATAGTCACACTGACACACCTCCATTCTGGAAATGGCGACATGGGAACAGATTCACATAGTATCAAACGACTGCACCATGTTGGTCTCTAGATATATCACGAGTTAAAGTGAAGGATGAACCTATATAAGGAACTTTACAGAACATTTAAATAGGCAGTGACACTTAGTCACTATGCTGTCTTATGTTCAAAATCAGGATGATTATTTCTTGTTTTGTCATAGAGAATCAATGATGCGTGTTTTACAAACCGTAAAAATACAAAATGCTGCGCTTTAATATTCACAAGAAATTCTGTTTACCTACATTGTAGGTGGTTGTGGACAACCAAAAAGAAAAGACAGGTATCTGGAAAAACCTGCTGCCACCTAAATGGTCAAATAATGTATGTAAAACGTTGTGTTTTTCACTATATGCGCACTTGTGGCTTTTTAAAGTGAATTTATATGTGTGTGCGTGTGTGTGTGTCTGCCCATGACATGCACTCTCTTATCACCTCCCAAACAGACATCTACTGCACTTCCACTCAAGCAATTTGCAGTCACGTGGAGAAATGAAATGTATGACTATATATTATTTAATCTGCTGCCTGCAGTTGAAGATGCTATTCAGAAAGTGAATATTGGAGCTGACATATGCTGCTCTCCTCTGTTATTCATTATAGAGATAAGGCTGCCTTATCCCTAGGAGTCGGGTAAAGTCCTCAGAGGTGGCAGTAGAGGGGATCAAATTAATTTCCCCCTGACTTTATGTTTAACCACCAGTGGGCTACCTCCATGCTGGATATACAGTACAGTTCATCTGCATTCATAAAACTAAATATGGTTAAAGTATGGTACGCTATTCTAAATTGTTCAACTGTAATCTTACATTTAAGTGTGTTAAAGGCGAGCTGGAACACATGCTTCTCCATGGTTTTGTCCCCGCTCTTGAGCAGCGATGTTTCCGTCTTTTTTCCATAATGTAGACGCTGATGTTGGCTGGCTGGCTTGTCTCTACACAGCTGCTGGAAAATATCTGCAGCCTGTAGGTAAACCTGATCAGATAGATGATAGGCTGAGGAAAAACAAAGGCGGCACGAGAGAGGTGGAGGGAGGAAGTTGGAGAGACGATACAAGAACGGTGCTGATTATCTGAATAGAGAGAAAAGTGTCCGGGTTTGTTAGATATTGTTAGTTTCTGTTGGTAGCTGTTTTTTAAAAGCGGGTATTAATAATAACATTAAAGATTTCCTTTGCTCTGTATTCAAACATGTAAAAATTTAACTTTACTAAGTTGCATCTGCTTTCATGTTCTTTTTCAGGGAGAAGGAACTCTTGCAACTCTTCATAACAAGCCATACTTGTTCAGGCGTTTTCTTATTGTATTGTTATCAACACTGATGTTTAACATGCTAACCGTGGCCTTTAGAGCCTGAGATGTTGCTTTGGGGGTCTTTTGGAGCTTCTCTGTGCTTTGCCCGGTCTGACCTTGGGTGAATTTGCTGGGATGTCCAGTCCTGGGAAGACTGGTGACTATCTTGAATGTTTTCCACTTGTGAATAATCTCACTGTACAATGTTGGGCTTCCCAGACTGATGGCAGGAACAGTTACCAAGGAGAAAATGTTTTTTCTCCTTGGCATGTGTTAATACTGACCTGCAAACTGCCAAAACCTCTGTTTTTATATAGGCGCTGTCACTCACTGATCAGTCAGTTAATTGAGTATTTAATTAGCAGCATTTGCCTGCTACTTACCCTCTAAATTACCATGAAAGCAAAAATGCTGTATGCTTAATTTTTCACAAGATGAAAGTTCTGTGAAAATTGTAGTTTTCTCTTGCAACTTGCAGTTTGGTAAATACAATATGAGATAAGTAGTGCAAGTTTTAAGACTGGATATCACCTGTAGCGTGAGAAGATGAATGCAGTCGAGGGAGCAGGGAGGAAAAAGGCTCCTTGCTGATCATCTTCTCCGTCCCAGAGCTCGTATTCACATCCTCGCCGGAGCCCACTGTAACACAAAGACTATGTATGTGTGCTCATGTTACACAAATACACAACCAGCAGCACCGTAAACACCTTACCTTTGCCTGCCATGATCAGAGAAAAAACAAACACTTGTCAAGAGGTTCTGGAAGCAATTTCCAGTCTATCTGACAACATTTATCTTTTCTTGTTTGGCACTCCTGCCAGCATCTGCTGTTCCAGCGAGCATATAAACACACACAAACACTGTGTGTTTACAGAGCTGAACCTGAGCTCTGCAAATGTAAATAAGACGCACAGCATCGGTCATAGCTGACATGTGATCCACCTCCCACTTTCCTGTGAATGTGAGACAGAGCGGCCGCAGGCCCCTGTGCGTAATTGGGCTCCTCCTGGTGCAATTAGGCGGCCTTTCGGATACGTCGGCATGAATAAATAATGGACCGCTGCCTGACCCTGCACAAAGGTCCACCTCTGACTGACCCTCTAAAACCATCTGTGTGCAGCTGCTTCACCAACACACATGCACTCAGTTGTGTTTCCTTCGCTTCAGGGGACATTACATTGACCTCCATCTATTTTCCTGCAGAGTTATTCTAACTTTAACAACTACTTGAATGACCTCTAACCTTTACTCTGACCTTAAACCTAGATTCTTCTGTCTAAAATGTAATGAAATGATAGAACAGAG
This sequence comes from Neolamprologus multifasciatus, assembly GCF_963576455.1. Lineage (NCBI taxonomy): Eukaryota > Metazoa > Chordata > Actinopteri > Cichliformes > Cichlidae > Neolamprologus > Neolamprologus multifasciatus. Next base: position 20,122,291 of record NC_140444.1, read on the forward strand.
GCACACATTAGCTAACCCAATAGTTTTAACCGGTGTTTAGTGTTCGGTGACATCACTTTCTTTGAGACTTAACATCCAAAAGTTCAGGGACCACTTGGCTCTAATTAAACTGGATTAATAGAGAGAAACACAGACACAGTGTAATCGGCTTTTACGGCACTCATGAATGTTTAAACACAGAGCTGGAATTGACCAGAATCGTGTCCAATAAGGCCATGTCAGTGCAAATGGAATAAATTAATGAATATCAAACAGCAGTGATTTAATGAGTGTCAAGCAGTTTCCTGCAGAAGAAAACCCCTAAGTCCACTTAAGAAGAGCAGCACTGGAAGAAAAGGCTACAGCGGCTTAGTGTAATCTGCATACAGGATGATGGGCTGTTTAAAATTGCATAGCAGGTCTTACCGTTGTCATTCAGGACTCTCCTCATGGGAACAACGCTCATCTTCTGAGCGAGTATCCTGGATCTGCCTGTGTGCTCTTTACTCTTCCCCAGCTATTATATGCTGTCCCAGTGAATTGCAGAACTTCACTCCTCTCATCACCTCTTTGTCATCCACAGCTTCCCTCTGGAGAGAGTTTGAAATGCCATGGCAACAATATGATAATGAAGGAGGCCTGACCCCCCTCTGAGATAGCTATACAGTATAATACATAACATACTTTGTATAACATACAAGACATAAAATACTTTATCATCTTGGATTTTCACTGTTACATTAGTCACACATTTATTAAATCATGTTAAATATATTTTAAAAAATGATCAAAGTGAACCACAGACCACAAAGCTGAGTGTCTGTGTTTGCTGGCAAATATGAGAAACTATCTTGGATACCATTACACACAGGAATGTGTCCAGGGCAGCTGGAAACTTCCTTCATACTGTACTACCTGTTAATAAATGACAGCGTTTGGGGGGGGCTTCACAGGTATCTGATGTCACTGCCCCCTACTGAGCACAGAAGTGCAGTGCAGCATAAGGCAAAGCTGGGGAAGCTGTTTGTGACTTACAACATACTAGTACAATATTTTTTAATTTAGTAATAAAACAGGATGTGATGCTAATGCCATAGACTATATATAAAGGATGGACATAATCCTTGGATATATTTTCATGCACATTAATAGACACTTGGAATTCCCTCTGATTGGTATTATTGAGCCTGTGGCTAAGCTTCCTTGGGAAAGGTACTGAGCCCGAGTTGCCCCTGATGCATCCATCAGTGTGTGTCTGTGAATTTTATATGCTTAGGCATAGAAAAAGTATTTGAGTGAATAGGTGACTGAGGCTTGTAGTAAGAAAACACCTTTAAGTCTCAAGTTAAGTAAAAAAAAGAAGTATATTCCATTTACCTTTTGATTTGCAAGCTGTAACGCTTTACTAGGTTTCATGGTTGAAGCTCACATAGGTGCTTGAAGGCAGCTTAGAGATGCTTTAAACAGGATGCAAAAGGGTGCCGGGCTGCAGTCTGTGGGGCTGAAAAATTGAAGCTAAATGCAGAAGTGCTAAAAACGCCAGTTTCTCTAATGGCTCTTTAGGGCTGGGCTCAGAACTGAGTAAATCCCCACAGACTCACCTGTTAAATGTCCAACTTCACAGCATTAAAAAGCTTGTTAACATGTGGCTGCTTTGACTGACAGGTATGTGCTGCTGTTAAAGCATTTTTAATAGACTTAGAGCTTTTTATTGTCATTGTGCAGTTTCTTGCACAGCAAAATTGGGTATCAGAATTGAAATTGGGTAATAGAATTATCTGACAAATATTACAGCTTGCTGTGTATTACAGACCATCGGAGAACTTCATTTTTTGATTAGTGATATTTTATTATTTAATTAGCTGAAATGTGTCTGTTTGTGTTGCACTTCATCAGTCTCCACTCTCTAGGTCAGATATGTTAATCTGAGGCTCCATAACCCAACATATTCATTAATTTATTCCATGTCTAAAACACATTGCAGTGGTTGATGTCACAGCATAGTGACAATGTCCACCTGCATTTGCAGCCAGTGTTGGGTTCCTGTGTCATTTAGTGCACGTATAGCCTGCCGAGCATATCTGTGTTGTATGGACGTGCTTGCTTTCTGAACTTCAAGGTTAGCAAAAGCAGAGATAAGATGTATAAGCACATCTTATCTTCACAGATTTACGAAGAATGTATTTAAACAATCGGGATTGTAACTTCAACACTAGGTCTGACTTTTGCAGGTTCATTTAAGTACACGAACGTGTCATTTCCAACAGTGCTGAATTTGAGTGATTTGTTAATAAGGAACTCAGCAGTATGCAGACCCCGCAGAGAGCAGGCTAATGAGCTTTTGTTCCAATATTTCAGAGCAAAAAGAGAACAGATAAGGATGCTATTTTAAACTTGTTAATTCCTGGAAGCAGAAACATTCTTTAGCTTCCCCTTTCATAACGACTGTTTTTCGCTTTTTTTTGTTCACTCATCTGCCTGGCTAAACGTGTTAGGGGCGTGGCCATGTTAATGGACCTGAGCCGACTGCTAGGCTAATCCAGTGGAAGCACCCTATGCCTGCTGTTGGAGACTCTTTATAATGGATTATTTAATTAGTGCTATGAATTTCTGTGAGGTATGGACCATCTGAGAAGTTTCTACTTCAGCTGTCGTGAGTGAAATTATAGTTTTGTTTGTTTTTGTTTTTTGTTTTTGCTTAGCATCAACTAGCCAATATGTGTCTTTGGATTTTATGACTGCAGTGCTAATAGCTCAATAATGTTAGCTGATGGTAAGCTCCAAAATGCCAATCATAAACCACCTGGTGACCTCACAGTCCATACCTTTGCATACAGTTGTGGTCATAAGTTTGCATACACTCATTATGGACATGAATGTCCTCGTAATTTTGGGTTTTTAATGATTTCTTTGGTTGGGTGTTTTTGCAGAGTGACATGATTATACAGCATACATCTGTTGGATGGATAGCATCAGGGTTGGATTTACTGGAGTTTTTTCTAATCTACACAGGTTCAAAATGATAAATACAAGCTGAAATATATGCATGCATACCCTATTAATAAATGTTTAAATATCTCTTAGCTAGATGCACCTCAACCAGATGCTTTTGGTAGCCATCAGCAAGCTTCTGCTATAGTTCTGGCTAGATATTTCACCAGTCTTCATGGCAGAATTGGTAAAGTTTATTTAAATTTGTCGGTTTCCTGGCATGGACCCAGCTTTTAAGCATAGTTCAAGTTTTCAGTAGGGTTTGTGAAGATCATTCCAGAAACTTCATGTTAGCCTGTTTTATCCATTCCAAGATTGTTTTTTTAAAAAGTGTTTCTCATCTTTGACCTGATGTAACACCCAACTGTGTTCAAGACCACTGAGAGCTAAACAGCCCCAGAGCATGATGTTACCACCACCATGCGTGACAATACAATGTTCTTAGGTTTGAAAACCTCTTCTTTACTCCTTCAAACATACATCTTGTCATGGAGGTCAGATAGCTCTATCTTTGTCTCGTCTATCCATAAATCCTTTCTCCAGAAGGCATTTGGCTTGTTTATGTAGACAGCTGCAGATTTCAGTGGAACTTGAAGTTGTTGATTTCGGAGCAGGGGCTTCTTTCTCTGTCAATTTCATCTCAAAGAAACAATTAAAAGCCCAAAGCCCATAAATCAATTAATTAAAACATAAAACTCAGGCCATTAACTCATCAGGGAAGTGTTTACTAAAGTTACAGATTAAGGAAGCTATGGGTTGTTTTCACATTGGCTTCTACACAATCAGACTTCAGAGGTGTCTCTCCTATTGAAAAAAAATGCAGGTTTGTGGAACTTCACAGAGTTTAAATGAAACTGACTTCTACCATGTTCCTCATTTTCTTTCCCTCACAAAGTATTTTACATCAGCCAAGTGTTGCATGAGGAAACACGCTCTTATTGAAATAACCTTTACTCCTGCCATGTGTTATTATAAAATCCTCGTCCCCAAGTCATCAAGCACATGTCAGCAGGTAAGGCTTTTCTTTTTATCATTTTTAATTGATGGATTATGCAAAAACAACCAAGGAACGCACAAAATCAAACAGACACGGTGCTTTAAATGGTGAGTCACGTATTGAGAATGAGAATTCAAAGGGCCTGACAGGTTTCACTCAGTCTCAGTGTCTTGGAGATTTTACTAAACCCTTCACACCTCAGCATGTCTTTTCATGCTGGGAGGCTAGGAAGTCTAGTTATGCCACATGTCCTTTGTTCTGTAATTCATCACAAGCACAGTGTTGTCAGCCATAAAGGTCAAACAGGTATATTTACCACACTAAAGCTATTTACAAGCGAGTTTACTATATAAGTAAAACTGCCATGGCTGCAAAATATGCTGCATGTTAAAGCACAAAAACCTACTCCCGTGTACTTACTGGCCCTTCTTTTTTTTCCATACATCCATTGCTACACCTGCGTAAATACATTGGAGGGTTACCTAGGCAACTGCAACGTGGAGTGTCCGGTAGTAATCACGCTGTAGTCTCATCAGTGTTCAGTCACCGCTAAGGTGAGAAAAGTTTATCTCGCTCACTTCACCCACTTTTGTTTTGCCCTGTAGTCCCTTGCAGTCACAATGTGTCATTGACTTTTCATGGTCTATGATTGCCATCGATGTCACATATTGTGATGTTATCATATTGCCTGGCAACCACCTAGCAACAGGCTTAAATGACCTGTTTTTTTTCCCTTTTATGGCTCCACAGCACCTAATACAAGGATCACATCATTTTAATCCTGATGGCAAAATCTTATTTAGATTACCAAGAGTTGAATTCGATATATTGTGTCATCATGTTGCCTAATAACCACCTAGCAAGTGACCGTGATCTGTGATTTCATGGTGAACAGTACCAGCAGACCAAAGAAACCAAACAATACTGAAGGGCTCGTACTAGTGTTAACTAAAATAACACTGGACTCAGTTTTTTTTACACAATTAATGTAAATTTTCAGCTGAATCAAAGATGTACTTTAAGTTAAACAAGAGAATCCAAAGATTAGCATAAAAATCAGTAGATTTTTCTTCTCTGCCTTCCTCCTTCAGCTGCTCGCTTTAAGGGTCACCACAGTGCATTACGTGCCTCCACCCTATCCATAGCATCGTCTTCTGACGATGAATTTAATTTTTACTCTTACAGTTTGCATTCTAAATGTTTCAATGACACCTTATTATAAGCAAGTTGCTAACAGTCATAAAAAGTCATTTATCTCGCCATGATTGTAATACTTGTGTCAGACCAACAGAGGGAGACATTTTCTTGGATTATTGAGCCACGGTGCACAATTACTGCTGGAGTGGGTGATTTATTTCAAAGCCAGCACGTTTTGGCTTCTGGCCCTTAACAAGTTATGAATCAGAGTCATATTTTTTATTTTCAAAAAATAAATCAGGCTAGTCAGCCCCGATGCAAGCAGAGATAAACCAAGATGACACATGATAAATCATTGAGGCTAACCTTGTAAGCCGGAGAAGATGCTGGAAAAAAGCAGGGGTGGGATTTATCAGTGTGTGGAAAAACCACAGTGAGCTTTGTGAGGCCAAATGAGCCTCACTTCTCTGCGGGTGAGAGTACAGCTGGAGGGATAATCCCATCCAACACGCGTCATCGATGTCGCCTCACAACAGGGCTCTAGTTACATTGTATGTTTTGTGTGTGCGTGCGCGCGAGGGTGTTTATGTGTGTATTAAATTCAATAATCGGCCCAGTTGGAGACGGCGGGTTGTGCGGCCATAAGCCGACCTGGAATTTTCTCAATAAAGGTCTAATCTTTACAGGAAGCTGTACAGTGCTGGAGGAGTTTCTTTCCCCCATTGTTGTTGTTTTTTTTCCTTTTTAATCAACGTAACCGCACCGCTGTTATTCACTCAAATCTAGCATTCACACTCTTTTGTGTGGTTGAATTCAGTGACCTTGAGTTGATCTACAGTGAGCGACAGCCTTGTATGTTTCTCTCTCTATGGCCCAATGTTTGTGGACATATAAACATTACTCACATATTATTTTGGAATCTCTTGTTTTGGGACTGTGGGCATGAATACACAAGCAGTCACTCCTTAGAGAGTGCTTTCTATAAGATATGAGCTTTGTCTGAAAGGTGAAGGCTGCGGTTTAACCCCTGATTCCTGGCCTTGTTGAATCAGACCAGTCTCTAAATATAGCTACGTTTTTCTTAAACAAGTGGTTTATGACGAGTAGGGATGGGTACTGGTATCCGGTGCCATCATGGCACCGGTTCTGACATAAACGGTAGTAACCAGACCGAAAAGCAGCGCGCATTTCGGTGCTTTATTTCGGTGCTTTTTTTTCCTGAGCTGTGATACACTTTCTTCTTCCTTACATTTCTATTGGCGGTTGGCAAACAACTGAAAGGTGCATTACCGCCACCAACTGGTATGGAATGATACACTTTAGATTCTAGCCAATCATTTTACGTTTCGAGGATAGTAGGCGGGTCCAGGTACGTACGTTCTTTTAGAGCAGAGCTACAGATTAAAAATGCCCAAGGCAAAGCGGTCAAAAGTCTGGCTGTACTTCACAGCAAAAGATGCAAACTCAGCAGCCTGCAACAAGTGCTTTAAGCTGATACTGTCAAAGGAGGTCACACTTTAAATCCGATGAACCTAGCCCTGCCAGTGTAGCAGAAATGATGATGGCAGCAGCAGCCGTTCTTCTCTGCGTGAGTAGCTTAATGTTGTTCGTGTGTAATTTACGTTGAGTAAGCTAACCGCGTTATTAAATTAATGCATGTAACGTGAACTAGCAAACACCATGCGGCTGTCTTCTTGTTTGATGTCAGATACTCCCTTCACCCTGGCCAAAAAGGCTAAAATGACCGAAGAAAAAGTGGAAAACAGCTAAACATGAGAGGTTTTTGGACAAAGTTTGTGTTTTTTCCATTGTTTAAGCACTGCTTCCAGCCCAGAGTGATACCATATATGCCGTATACCTGCAGAAAAGACTAACATTGTTATCTTTTTACAAAAAAACAGCTGAACATGAGAGGTTTTTGGACCAATTTTGTGTTTTCCATTCTTTAAGCACCGGTTTGGGCACCGTTTAAGCACCGGCACCGTTTCAAAAGTACCGGTTTGGCACCGGTATCGGATAAAACCTAAACGATACCCATCCCTAATGACGAGAAGACAAGTGGTGCTTTTTATCTAAGCGTTCATTTTGGAGCTCGAGGCAGGTGGTGGACAACGGGAGATAAACAGCTGACCTGGTTCTAACGTCACTTGAACGTCTCCTTACAACATTACGTGGGACTATTATTTGCTGAAAGATGACTTCCTCAACATGTGTCCTCACTGTGAGGTTGCAATCAGGCAGGTGGCTCCTGGTTATCATGAAAAACAAGTCTGACATCTCATTGTTAAACATTTTGACACGTTTTATGGCAAATACTTTATCTGTGGTCTTTAGAGGGGGAGGAAGGCACAATGTATTTCATTTACACATATCCAGTATTCCTGTGTTCTCCTGTACAAGGCTGTCTACATACTTTTGGCTACACAGTGTATTCATCGTGTATATGAGAGTGTGTGTGTGTGTGAGAGAGAGAATTTCAGTGGTGCTAATTAGGCTGGGCTTGATCTCTGTCACTCATCAAGACACAATTAGAAACTGTTAGAGCTACACACTCCCACACACATGCTTATCATTTCCCTAGAGAAACTGGACCCTCAACACTGCTCTGCTGTTAAACAAGTTAAACTCACATGTGCACACACATGCCTCGTCATATTGTAGCGCAACCGGCAAAGCTCGTGAACATAGGCAACTTTGCACCGAGGAGCCAACAACAGTGAGTTTCTAGATATGTCAGAGCACCTGCCGGGTGAGAAGACGACACAGGGCTGTTTTCACAGGTGTAATCAGTTAAATAGCTGTAATTGTTTCCTGATAAAATCAAAGACTTCTCGTAAGTCCTGTGGCATTAGTCGAGCGGGGATAACCAAGGAATTCAAATGAAACTTCCTTTTAAGCTGGTAGGGCCGGCTGTGGCAGATTCCATCCTGATAGAAGACTGCTGTGTCTTCTATTTATTTAGAGATTGTGTTCAAGACAATTTAATGCTGTCATAGCTCAGTTTAAAGGTGAGTCAGCTCAGGGCTGAAGAATGCCCTCGTCTGTCATGAAACCCCAGCGTACTAAAGAAATCAAAACAATCAAAAACAACTTTAAAAAATCTTAGATCATCATTGAGAAAGTTTATTTTTTCCTAATTTAATTTTAAAAAGTTGGACGTTCATATTCTATAGTTATTACACATAAAGTGCACAGTCAGTGAGAAAACTGCTGATTTGAAAGTTGTCCTGATGATGATCTTTGACGTCCTCCACAATGAGGGAAAAACGCAGGTCATTGCTGAAAAAGCTGGCTGTTCACAGAATGCTGCATCACAGCATATTAATAGAAGGGAAAGGTGTGGTTGGAAAAGGTGCACAAGCAACACGGATGACTGCACGTTAAAAACATGACGTCAGTAGCTTTGGAGAGCTTCACAAGGAGTGCACTAATGCTGGTGTCAGTGCAGTAAGCGCCACCACGCGCAGGCGTCTTCAGTACAGGAGCAGCTAATACCAAGCCACTCTTGAGCCAGTGACAGCGTCAGAAACATCTTACCAGAGCTAAGGATAGAAAGAACTGGGCTTTTTGCTCCAAAGTCCTCTTAAACTGTGAAAAATAAAACTATGAATAGAAATTAAATCTAGATCCTTGAGGAAGAGTGCAGAGGTACAAATAACAAGGTTTTAGAAGACCAGGGTGAAGTTTCCGTTCTCTGTGATGGTTTGGCTTTCCATGTCATCTGCTGCTGTTGTTGGTGGTATGTCCACTTTGTTTTATCAAGTCCAAAGTCAACACAGATTTAAGAGCACTTCATGCTTCCCTCTGATGACAAGGTTTATGGAGATGCAGACTTCCTGTTCCTAGAGGACTTAGTACATGCTGATGCTGTGCCAACTCTCCTGATCTGAACTCAGAGAATCTACGAGGTATTGTCAAGACAGAAATGAGAAACACCTGACCGAATAATCACAGACCAGCTGAAGGCCACTATGAAACAACCTGGACTTCAGTAACGCCTCAGCCGAAGTGCCACGCTGCATCGATGGAGACACTTACAGAAAGGAGCTCGAACCTTGTACTGAATTTTCATTATTCTGACATTTCTGTTAAAACCTTTTTGATTGATCTTCAGAATTACAGCTGATTTTTCACGAGCTGTAAGCCATAACCACGAAAGTTTACCTTTCTGGATTAAGTTATGAAAAAAGTAGCTTTTTCAAGTTATTCTGTTTTTTGTTTTATTATTTTTTAAGATATAAAAAGGATGAGCATGGCTTCAGGGTCTGAAAATAGAGGCCAGACAGAATCAGTTTGAGGTAACTCTTCTGATTGGAAAAAGAAGTCAAACTGTATAAAAGCTTAGAAAAAGACACATTTCACACTAATACGGCAGCAGACATTTCACTGATATGCTAATGGGCTCAACTGCCGAGTTCAAGTCTTATTGAAGACAACATGATGTTCATTTTTTAAAAGCGATCCTCCACATCAGGCTCAAAAAGAATTAAAAGGAAGGTTGCACTTTAAGTTGTGATCATCTGAAACGGTCCTTTGGTATCTCAATCTGTTCTACTGCTGGTTCATTAAGTCGGCCTCCAAGACACCAAAACAGGACTGCACATCTCTGTGTTTATGTCAATATTTTATATACAGTCTGTAGCACACAAGTTATGGCTCCGATGTCATAAAAGAAAAACTAAACCTCTGAAAAAATATAAAAGTTGTAGAGCTTGGTAATTATACTATAAGACAAAACAATGGAAGACATTTCAGCTGTCTCTTCATGTGTGGAGTCCAGCTCTTGTTTCAGCTTCTTGCAGAAACATGAACCACATTTAGCAGCTTCAGTTCACGATGAACTCTGCTGAGCCCGTGTCAGTCTCAGAAACAATGCTGCCCACGCCTGGTGTGCAGTTGTGACGGCTGCTTGTCTCATTCACTGTTCTTCAGCATCAAACACAATAAGGGAGATCAAGTTGTTTTTACCCGATCTCTAACATCTCCCTGCACACACAATACCTACCATTATGCATTTATTGGCTTTCACATACTTATGAGACGTCAGGGATACGCTTTGTAGCTGCGCACACATTCACACATTGTGTAAATAAAATGTGCACACAAGTGATTCCAGGTCTGATGCTGCTGCTTCCCATCATAATGCTTCACTGTTAGTTCTTGTTTAACTACCCCACGACGCAGGCGGTAATATTTGAAAGAGAGCTTTTTAGTTTCGCCCACTGCTAAACACTTGACACATTTTTCAAGGATATTTGTGCATATTAGTGTTTATATAGCTTCAGGCAACATTACACTGGCTTAGATTAATTTCCTGGAAGCTTGTTCAAATCTAACTCTTATCGCACTTACCTGACTTTAAACAAAGTCTTTGCGTCAAAATCTGTTAAATAGAATTATGGTCTTGAAGAGAGACACGAACTGCAGTCACAGCACTTACGGTCTTTTGATAGACTTCGTAAATCCAGTTCACATTAGTAACATGATCCAAGTTTTCCACCTTTCTCCGTTCTCCTTGTTGTGTGCGTAACAACTTGATTGGACCCACTTTGTTGGGGGTGAATAACTAAACTGCCTCATCCCTTTGTGTGCCATTGTGAGGTGTCATAAGAGTATCAGGAGAGCTGGAAGCTTCCTCTCAGTGTCTCAGATCTCTCTTTCTATTAAGTAGGAACGAGGGCATGGTCTGAGGTTTTTATTATGGGGAGTGTGTGCTTTCTTGTGTGCACATGTGCAAGTCTCCGTGCATGTAAAATAACAGTTTAATGAAGGGTGCAGGATTTTGAGGTGTTCTCTTTTTCTAGTTTTCTTAAATAACTTAAAGTGCCAAAAATAATCTGCACTACTCACCAGCCAGTTTTTTAGGTGCACCTGTTCAGCTGCTTGTTAACACAAATATCTAATCAGCCAATCACATTGCAGAAACTAAATGCATGTAGACATGGTCGAGAGGACTCGCTGAAGTTCAAACTGAACATCAGAATGGGGAAGAAAGGTGATTCAGGTGACTTTGAGCGTTGCATGGTGGTTGTTGCCTGACAGGCCGTTCTGAGTATTTCAGGAACTGCTGACCTGCTGGGATTTTCCCACACAACCATCTCTAGTGTTTACAGAGACGTTCGGTCTGGTCAAGCGGCAGTCTATGGGTGAAAATGCTTTATTGATGTCAAATGTCAGAGGAGAGTGGGGAGATAACCACTCGTTACAGCTAAGGCAGATGGTCATCTCTGAAGACAGACGATGGGATACAACAGCAGAATACTGAACAGAAAACTGAGGCTACAAATCATACAGGCTCACCGAAACTGGACAATAGAAGATTGCAAAAACATTGCCTAGTTTGATGAGTGTCGATTTCTGCTGCAACATTTGGATAGCACGGTTAGAAATTTGCGTAAACAGCATTAAACCATGGGTCCGTCCTACCTTCTGTGAATGGTTCACGGGTCTGGTGTTAGTGTAATAGTGTCTCTGTGTGTGTGTGTGTGTGTGTGTGTGTGTGGGGGGGGGGGGGGGGGTATTCTGTGCCCCATAGTATCAGTTGAGCATCATTTAAACACCACACCCTGCCTGAGTATTGTTGCTGACCATGAACACTCCATGTTACAAAGCTCAGATCATTAACATGGTTTCTTGGACGCGACAGTGAGTTCATTGTACTCAGATGGCCTTTATAGTCACCAGATCCCAATCCAACAGTGCACATTTGGGCTGTGATGAAATGAGTGATTCACATGATGGATGTGCAGCCAAAAAATCTGCAGTAACTGTGCTGCTATCATGTCAGTATGGACTAAAATTTGAGGAATGTCGAGTCTGTGCCATGAAGAGTTAAGGCAGCTCTGAAGGCAAAAATGGGGGTCCAACCAAGCACTAGTAAGGTGTACCTAATAAAGTGACCAGTGAGTGTGAGACTTCTTTAAAATAATGACTCTTCTCATTTGTTTTCCTGTTTTTCTGTCGTAATCTGTCTTGTTAAGTGAGAAGAAACTATAAAGCATAACCTTAAATACGGAAATAGTTCAGGTGGTAATTAACCTCGATTATCCTTCAACTCTGGTTTGTTTACAGATGCCACTTAAAGGATTTCCTTTTCTTTCCTTTTGTAAACAACAAAATGTATGTTTAACAGATTTTTCAGCTTAACTTATACTGTAATCAGTTTCCTGTTGTGTTTTATGCCATTTCAAATGGGAAAAAGCCAAATGGAGCTGTCTCAGTTTAAGCCGCCCGCCCTCCTTCGACACAGTGAACTGTATATGATCACACTTTTATCTCCCCGTGACCTATGAACGACTACTCTTTATTGGAAGCCTCCAACCCTTAAACATGATATGAGCACTGTAAAGTTTTAAACAATGCCAACCCTTGCACTCAATAGAACTGCCTTTATCTGTGGAAATGACATCCATCGGTAATGATTTCCTCCCCGTCACAGAAAGCATTGCTGTAGGAGGCCAGATCAGTGTCACACAGCAAGACTTCAGTCCTCATAATGACTTTTTAAAACTTCTGTTGGAGCACTTTGATCTATTTCTGGCGTAAACAGCATGATTTGTGTATGAAAATTGACTGACAGAGTGTGCACAAGCCATAAACAAAACACATTTTACATATTTATCTGAAATGAATAATTATTGTAGTCCTACATACCAGACTGATTTTTACAAAACAAACTACATGCAACAAATATATTTTAATGTTTTAATTTTCACCTCACGTGCACAGACCATGCCGGAGAAACTTTATCCACTTCATAAAGTCTGGTCTTTCAAAAGCTGATGGTCTTTAAACCATAAACTCGTTCATCTCGTGTCAGAGTTATTATATTGTCAGTGGGGATTTATAACTTTCAAAAGCCTGTCCTGTATCAACACACATCAATAATGGTACTCAATAGGAGCTATGATCTTCCACTCACTGTGACGTAACACTTAACTAAAACAAGTCTGTGCAGGCGGATGTTCACCCTATAAAGAAAATGGTTGTGGTTGGAAAAAACACGGGTTTATTTAGGAAACGAGTAAAAGCGATTTGCTGGATAATAAAATTATGGAAATCCCCCCCCACCCCACTCCCCGGATATGCATGCCCTATACGACACAGACCATAAATATTTGGGCTTTTTTGGTCTTCGCATGTGAAATGACAGATGCTACCTTAAATTCTAAGCTTTATCAAAGTCATATTATATTAAAGCCTGAGGAACTCAAGTCAGTGTGGATGACTGGAAAAATCATTTTACGTGATAGTGGGGAAAAAACCCTCTAAATATATTGAGACAGCAAAATAAGTCAAGAATGCTTCCTGGTACGTAGGCAAGAAAGGTCAGATGATTCATCACGAGACACAAACCCCAGGTAAGCCCTATAAGCAGGTTATTAGGCAGGTTGGAATTTGCAAAACAAGAAACGGGTAAAGATGTGGGGCAAATGTCTGTGGAACGACGAAACAAAGATCAGCCTTTATCCAAATATGCAGAGAAAAAAAACACAAGCAGGTCACCAGTCGAACAGGTACTCTGGCATTGATTGTTCGATTGATTCTCTACTGGCAGACGCCCAGCACATTACTAAAGCTTTTCAGAGTAAATAGGTGAAAGATCCTAAATTGGCAGTCACCTGATCACATTCTGACTGAGAATAAATTCCACCCGATGAGGACCGGACCAAAGGCAGAAAGATGCAAAGAATATACAAAATGTGCGCTCGTGTGTGGGTGCCTTTTCCACAAAGCATTACGATGAACTTGCGTCTGTCCATTTATTTTACCTTTTTTAAACCACCAAACTTCAGGCACAGCGGGCTGGTCGTAACAGCAGAGCTTACAACAGGTCTTAAGCGAAATCAGTTTTACCTTGGCAGCTTAAGTCTGACATAAGAGTTTTGCCTGTTGTGCAATATAGGATTATGCGTTCTTCTGGGCGCGGTGTGAATCGTGAACCTGCAGAGGAGCACACGTGAAGTTAAAATATCAGCTTTTTTATGACACCGACTCCACAATAAGACTTTTAGAGAGCAGAGAGCTGTGGGGGATGGACAGATACAGCACTGGGGAGCTGTTTGGATTCTCTAAGGAAAGAGCTACTGAAGAGCTGCGACTGGACCTCAACACGGCAGCTGAACATCTTTCCACTTTTTCCCACTGTTTTCTAAACAGATTTCTGAGTTGCTTCTTCTTCTTACCAAACTAGACTCTGCACCTGTGCGTTCTTGCACAGCTTTAGTAATTTTGCCTTTCCAGTGTTGAAGTCGTGAAATCGCCTCTTCTTTTATTCCATTTTATTTGCTTGCAAAAGCCAAAATTATAAGTTAGTGAGACACCAGAAAATCATTAAAAATCCACCCCAGCAATTAATGTGAATCACTGGGACTGGGTGTAGTTAAGACTAGGCTTACGTTTGGCTGGTGCAACCCTGCTCCAGGGTGTAGGTGGGTTTTATCTGCTTTTACTCTAGAATCGGGCAATGGTGGCTAAAACTTGTTTAATCTGTGCTTTTTCACCGCTTCCTCTTATGTTAGTAAAGTAGGAAACAATCAGCCATGAAACCTGTATCGTGATGTATTTAGATTACTTGGGGTGAACTGTACAGCCTGCTGCAGTTACAGAAGCCTGACTTATTGCCGTGTATATGCTTTTGTATTTGCAGTTTTTTTAAGGATTGTGTGAAATCTGTTAAGTAAGCATTAAAGTCAAAAAGTATTGAGCAACTTATTCAACGGCCCGGCCGCCTCCCTGTTAGAGTTCAGCCGCTGTGTTGAAACGTTATTTCTCTGTGTGAGCACATCTGACTCAATCTCAGTTTCCTATACACACACACACACACACATGCTCGCAAGTTCCCTACTGTTTGTGTGTGTGTGTGTGTGAGTGTGTGTGTGGAGGGGGGTTGCTTTATCTGAATGTATGCATGTGTGTTTCTGTGTGTGTGTGTGTGTGTTGTTACACTAAACAGAAATCCAGCGTCCTCACTTCTCTCTTCTTTTCTCAGTCTGCTGGTTGGCTGACCGCGGACACTCCTGTTCAGCACAGCGCTCTCTCCTTGTCTCCATGACAACTGGCTGTCACAAAGACGTCGCGCTCGCCACGCACCTGAGATCAGGAAGAAGGAAGCGCTTGGTCCCGCCTACGCCAAACTCTCCAAGGAATTCAGGTAGGGTAACCAACACGCACACACACACACACACACACACACACACACACACACACACACACACACACACACACACAGATACAGGAATACACTTTACGCAGTCTTGAATGAGAAGTGAATACTGTGACTCAGGGTTGCTGAACCTCAATGACATGATCAAACAAGTATGACATTTTCTGAAAAGATCAGAAAAGAGGATAAAGCGCATGAGACGAGGAAGGACTGTGTGAAGGAGGAGAAAGAAAAAACTGTTTTTACATTTAGTTCAGCTTTACGGCAGGACCCTCCTTAACAGGAGTGAGAAACAGTTTATATTGGACATTTAAAGGTTCGGATTTCCCTTTCAGCTGTCAGTCATGCTTTTTGTCATGCTCATGCTGACAATTCAAACACAAGAAACCTGAGAGAGTGCCCGAGTGGGTTGTTATTACACAAAGGTGTCATTACAGAGGGATCTGCAGCGCGCACGTCAGAGAGGTGAACACTACAGTGTAAAGACAGCATGTCATCGTGACCTCAGGGGTGTATGTGTGTATTTGTGAATGAGCAAAGGTCGCGTGTTTGATCATCACTAATAAGCAAGTGGTGGATGAGAGCGATCATGTGGTAGGTGTGCAGGAAACTCCTTTAGAGAAATGCTGCTGAATCTCCTCTCTCAGGTCTGGCTGATCGCACTAACTCACTCACACACACACACACACACACACACACACACACACACACACACACACACACACACACACACACACACACACACACACACACTTGGATTGGACAGGGCCACAGGAGGATAGCGTTTCCTATCCGGAATGATAGGAAGGAGGAGGCAGGGAGGAGGTGTGCTGGGGGTATGGGCAGTCAGATTCTGGTTTGGTGAGTTTTAGGAGCTGGCAGTGTGTACACCATACACATAGCGAAAGAGAGAAACAGAAAGGGAAAGACGAGCTGAGAGAGAGGTAGAAGAAAGAAAGGGGACTAAAAGCAGGAGCGTGGAGCGTTTAGGTGACAGACGGCGAAGCTTCGGGAGTGGCAGCACCTTCGCTGAACATCATGCAGGCTTGACTTGAGCGCCGTGACAGTTATGCTGTGCTGTAAGGAAGACAGATTTGTGTGTGTGTGTGTGGTTGTGTGTATGTTGGGATGAAGAGGGTCCTCTCTGATGTGTGTCCTGGGATGATTAGTGTGTGCTCCAAACTTTTTCCCCTTTTCCTCTCTCCCTCCTCATCTCTCCCCCCTTCTCGCTTCTGAGGAATGTGGGGCTTATGTCAGTGAGAGTCAGGTACAGACACACTAATTACCAGTGCCCTCCCTCCCTCTTTCCCTCTCTCTCTCTCTCTCTCTCTCTCTCTCTCTCTCTCTCTCTCTCTCTCTCTCTAATGCTTTCCTTCAACTCTGTCACCTCCTGCTCTCTCCTCCACTTCGAGACCTTGTGCACTGGCCTCCTTCTCCCGTCTCCCGCTGTTACGTCTACGAGCGCTGTCGTGACTGGAGCAGAGGAGAGGACAAACAGAGAGGATCTGAGTCAGAATCCAAAAAAACACCAAAAGGAGAAGAGAAACTTTGATTCGTCCTCTCCTCTGTGTGTGTGTGTGTGCAGTGTGTTTGACAGAAGTGTCTGAGATCTCTTCTCATTGTGCTTTGGGGGACCTGTCATTGAAGACAGGAAGTGCCCTGACAGCGAACACGGAGCCAGAGAGAACCTGACTGTCTGTACAAAGGAAGATAGAAGGCGGGAGGGGAAGATGAGAAAGTGACAAGCCGGATCGTTGCCTTTTGACGCCGACGCCGTGACTACACGTCCCATCATCCTACAGGTTGGCTGGGAACTCATCGTGTGTGCACCCCCCCCCCCCTTTTTTTTTTCTTTTTCAGAAATTCTCTCTCATTTCAGTCTGAACAGTTATGTTGTAAATGTAGCTGAGAGCCATGGTGTGTTTTCTCACCTGGAGGTTTAACAGCACACACTCACACACAGACACACTCACACACACACACACACATGCACACACACTCACACAGTGGGTAATCTGGAAGGACATTTCTTCAGCTGGTCCAGTGTTCACATTGACCCAACTGACTGCTGTAACCTTCACTGCAAGGTTATGGAGCGAGTACTGAATGTTTATTTGTGTGTGTGTGTGTGTGTGTGTGTGTGTGTGTGTGTGTGTTCTATGGGTGTCTTGTCTTGTCATCTTCTGTGTGTGTGTGTGTGGGTTTCAGAAACTGGTCGAGCAGGGCGCCAGTTAGCCTTGGGTGTCCTGTTGTTGTACAAACGAGATTTAGCTGCTCGAGTGTATACGTGTGCATATGAAAGCAAAGAGTAGTGTGTGCGTGTGTGTACCCGTGTGTCTGTGTGTTTTTGTGTGTGTGACAGTTTACATCCAGTTGATCTATTCAAGAACAACTGTCTCCCTGACACAGAGGGTATCCGCTCAAATTTGCCAAGCTGTCATTTGTCCAGCTGTAGTTTCTGGAAATATTCACGTGTTTCTCCACATAAGGAAATGCAGTAAGTGATGCCTCAAATCTTATTTATGCTTAAGCTAATTCAAGCAAGCATTCAAAGTACAATAATATACTATGTGTGACTTTTAAATGTCAGTTGAAAGGAAATCAGAATGTAAAAGTGACAGTAAGTCACAAGTCAGTTTACAGTAATTTAAGTTGTACTTGCATTGAAGTTAACTTTAGTTTCTGTTTCCTGGTAACCAGTTTGGCACGCAGTATGGGGCCAGTTAACCAAGTTATTCCTTCATCATTTTTTTGGGGTGGAAAATTTAAGTTAGATTATTAAAGTGCTTTTAGACTAGAAGTCACATTTTTAACCATACATCCATACTGTACTTTATTCTATACACTTATCTACTTATACACTTGTCTACATCTACTTCACGTCCATGTGGGGTAGATAAGCTGGGGTTCGAACCTGGAACGGTGCTAACCACTGCACCATAGTCCCACACGAAGCTTACAGCCAAAGTACTAAACAGGCTAGACTCTGCTCACGCTCTGAGATCCAATGAGAGCATCTGGTTTTTGTTATTTTCAGTAGACATCCAGTCTCGGTAAACATTTGCACAGACCTCGCGCTTGCTATCTGAGCAAATTTAACCAAACTGACAAAACTAAAGACAACTACCATGTACGTTTGTTTTATTTGTCAGAAGTTTATTTTATCTCGGTTAAGTGAATTGTTCTTTTTGTTACTAGTTTACTCTTTAGCTTAGTTTCAGTTAACTTCAGTGACCTCAGTTCAGGTTTGGGTTCAGGTTAGAGCCAGTTTAAGGTTAGCATGAGGGTATGTCTTCAGGAAATAAGCACAAGTCAGTTTACTGCCTTCTGAAGTGATGGAAACAAGACTAAATGTTTGTGTACAGAAGGCCAGCTTCCGTGTGAATACTGTAAATACCTGGACCCGTAAGGTGTTTCAAAGGTGTGTGTGTGTTGAAGTGCTGGTCAGACCTGATGAAGTGGTGACACGTGGCTTCTTTAGACATTCTGATGTAAAAACCGAAGCCAAAAATAGAAACCAGTTGAATGGTTAGCATATGGAAGGGGTTATTCAATCGGGGCTTTGCGTTTGTCTGTGTCGCCGTCTCGGACAGTAGCTGTGGCTTCGTTACTGATTGTGTAACCAAGTTCAATAGGTGAACCATTTTTCCGAGTGGCACTTATCTCTCAACTCGCTGTATCACATTCCACAAGTGGAAAGCACAGAAGCAGACGTCATCTAAGACATACATTTATATCTCGATGTTTGTCCTAGTTTGAATTTATTTTTGCTGTGTTTTGGCCCTCTCTAGTTTCAGGAAGAAAAGACAGATTTCTTAAACCAGAAGGCAACAGGAAGAGATCTTTTATTTAACATATCAGTTTTTTTAAGCAAGAAGCCGATTGGACTTTATTATTCAGCAAACCTCAAGCATAAGGAAGAGAAACAGCATAAACTGCACACTCACGCAGACACAAGCGTGCACCATGATCATGTCACATGTCTGTCACATGATCATCTTATGCTCATGATGGGGAAGCACAGATTCAGTGTGGTGTGTACGCGACAAAGCCATAAGCCTAATCCACCAACACATAGGCAGAGATCTAGAGCTGCAGAGTAACGAGTGCAGCGGAGAGAGAGAGGCAGAAGGAAACCTGTTAGCGCTATTGTGTTGTTTATGAAACACCTGTAACAAGATCTGATCAGCCTTGCTCTCCTCTCTCTCCCTTTCTTTCTTTCTGTTTGTCGCAAATACACACATACCGGGAAAGCACAATGGCCACATTCTTCCCCTTTATCAAACCCCCCCACCTCCCTCTTCAGCTCCCCTCTGATCGGGCCAAACACCGAACAGCAGTGAGCTGAAGGGAAGTTGAACCGAGTTTAAAAAAATAGGGTAACAAGTACAGGTGGAAAAAAAGGGAGAGGAACACATGATTTATAATGGGCTTGTCTCTTCCTCTTGTAACAAAGATGGAAAATAAGGGTTAAGAATGAGAAATGTGACGGAAAAGAAATGTTAGAAGATTGTCAGAGAGGATGACAAATAAATTTGGAGGAACAATATTCATCAGGAGTTTTAAAGGGCCAGTTCCTCAATTCATGAAATCAGATTTTCTGAAAGTCTATCAAACAGAACAAAAGTGATGGTGTTTTTAAAAACCATTGAAAAAAAATTTGTTGAAAGAATTAGTTTTATGATACACGCCTCAAGCGCTTTGGTTAGGGTTTGTTTCACTCTAGAGCAGCGATGTGAAATATAAAGCCCGGGGGCTAGAATCGGCCTGGCGAGGACTCCAATCTGGCCCACTGATGGTTTTGGAAAAATGTGAAGGAGGGCTTAAATCATGGGCTTGCAACTGTATTTTCACAAGTTTTACAGTATTTGCTACCAAAAAAAGCCCTCCCCCATGACCATTCACACTATGCCCAAGTAATTATGTAAAAGGTGGTTTCTGTTTTCATTATCTACAATAGAAATTCCTGTTTTGAGTTGTTTTGCAATGATTCCACAGTAAGAAACATGAAAGAAAAAGAAAGATTTTTTGTGAATTGAAATAAACATCCTGTTTCAGAATTACAGGATGGTCTGGGCGATGAGCTACCAGATCTTTTTCTGTTTTTTACAATTTAAGCTGAATGAATCAGGCTGACAGATGTCTTTGATTTACTACAGGCACATTTCTTTATTGTGTAGAAAAAGTGAGATGAGCTGTTGAAACTGCAACTTGAAACTTTTTCTTATCTGAGGGATTTAATGTTAAACTTCTTTACACTGACAGAAAGAGAGAGCTTCACTCGTTTGGCCCACTTAAACTTTATGTGGCCCTTTATGTAAAATGACTTTAACATCCCTGCTTCAGCAAACGGCTTGTTGAGATTTAATGAAATATAATTATTATTTTTGTTAACTACAAAGTTGTTTATTTGGTAAAATTTCTAAAATTTATGTGAAATCGATAAGATATGGCAGCATGCTAGTGCAAGGGTTAGGGCTCGCATCACAGCAATAAAATCCTGGATTTGAATCCACCGGGAGTCTTTCTGTGTGGAGTCTGCATGTTCTCCCTGCACCTTGCACCTGCATGGCTTCCTCCCACAGTTCAAACACATTCCTGTTGGGTTAATCACCGATTCTGAATTTGCGGTAGGGTGTAAGAGTGAGCGTGTATTTTTCCATAAAGCATTGAATCTCATAAATGTAGTCTGAAGCTCAATCTTGAACTAATTAGCTGATTAAAAAAAAAAATTACTTTGAAACACGACCCAGGTAAATGGTTGGATCCCTCCTCTAATCACTTCCCGTAACCGTAGCTGTGATTTGATATCACTGGGACTAAACCTCTGACCAGGTCAAGAAAACCCCAGCTCCCTTATTGTCCTCCCTCTTCTGCTCTTAACTTTTATTTTTTTTAACCTCTGGGCAGAGGTGTCCTCCACAGCGTACTCTTCTTACGGCTCTGTTTCAGTTAAGTGTACGTAGGATATCGGAAAAGCCCTATGGAGTGTCATTAGTTCTGTTTTCCCCCATCAAACTCCTTCAGCTATTGTTGCTCCTGTTACTCTTTCCTTAGCAAAAGGTTTAAACCTGCTCCCCCCTCAGAAGATGAGAACAGTTCCCGACCAATTCTGTCTGCAGCAATGACATCAGCCCCTCATCCTCCACTGAGGGAGAGCGGTAACAACTCTGACTTGCCATCTCTCTGCTATGAGCATTTATTATCTGCAAAATGTTCTGCTACAGGCTCTTCTCAGTCTGAGATGCACAACACAGGACATTATTTTCATAACTAACGGCATCTGTACTGAGAGGACGATGGGTGCTAGCTGTAATCAGCAGCAAAATCTATAATCCAGCCATCCTGGATTCTGATTGGATAGACATCTCCTTCACACTTTACAGTTACACTTGGATGAACACCAGGGTTGCACTTAGTAACATCACAAGCACAGGACCTCGCAGAGCTTGTCCTTATCCAGAGATTAGGACATCACCATACTGTCAGACAACAAACACGACACAGACACGTCGTTGTTGTTTATCTATATTTTATCTTCAGTAACATGACGGCTGTTCTCGCACAGCCAGGATAAAAAGTAACGTCAGCAGACGTCCAGTTGCTTAACAAACTGTTCAGATGTTACAAACGTGGATAAGCCGACAAATGTACTCTTCAGTTATAGATTACGCATCAAGGCATTGGGTGAAATGCTATGGTCAAAGGGTCTGTTTGTACAACTGAAACTCCACAGATAATCACTGGGTGATTTAAAGTGAATTTTTGCTATGAGAGATAAACCATTATGTAAATCGGATATTTCATCCAAGCACTTCCTGTAACTTTAGCTTTATCCAAGGATGGCTACGCCCATGACCAGGTCAAGAAAACCCCAGGTCTCTGTATTGTTCTCACTCTTCTTCTTTTACCTTGTTTCCTCTGATGGCTCTCTGACCTCCAGGCAGAGATCATCACCACAGTTCAGTCAGCTCAAAGGCAACTGTTTCTTGAAAGAGTGGTGCGAGATGCACAAATAAAAATTCTGTGTGTGCTCTTTTTTGCTAAGTACCCAGAGAAAGCTAAAAAATGTATTCTGCATGGACAGATATAACGCAAAGTCTGCCAGCCAACTTTACAAGCAACAAAGCAAGTCACTGCTAAACTACTTACCTCCTGTGCTGCAAAGACAGCACAAACAACCAGTTTGTGGTGATTATTTTACTTAAGAAATTCAGCACCAACATGTCTGTCCAGAACAGTTAACAGACTAATCCTGTTTGCGGAAGTAGATTTTGAGGAAAATGCTGTGCTGTGTGTGAAAAAACCACATTATCAGGAGTTGAAACCGCTGAAGTCTAGTAGCAGAATTATACATATGTGTTAAATCTGCTCTGTAGATACGTAGCAGAATATGCAAGTTGTGTTTTCATTAAATTAAAAAAAATTCTTTCTCCAAAATACAGTTAGATAGGTCACCTGTTCACTGGTTGCTGACAGTTTATTTACTCTCAACTCAACTAAAGCATTGGTACACTTTTTATAATTGAAAGATATCTGCATTGATTTTATTGCCACTTTAATTAACCATACATTTTTTTTTTGCCTAAATCAACATGCAAGTAGGACTTCAAATATAAATCGTGGTGTCAGACTGTCCAAACTCTTAATTCCACTATCTACCCCAGCCACCACCACTTAGATTCTTACACTGTGTACTCTTGTGTTCACCTCCTAGATATAGTTAATAATATGTAGTGCTTCCACTGAACAGCACTGAAGATTAGCGTTCAAAGGGATCATTTATATTTCATTCTTTGACCACATGAATGCTGTCAACCACGATAAGGAGACAGTTATTTCAAAACTCGGATTATCTGTCTGTGTAGACTGATTTCACAACATTTAAATGTGAAAAAGTCTTTTTTCCCCTCTTTGTAATTAGACTGTGCCTTTGAGATGAGATATTGTGCAACTGCCCTCCTTGTGCGAACGTGGCGGAACTGTCGAGTGTGTAAACAGGTGACTTCCACTCACTGCGAAGGCTGGATCAACACTCCTCTTCCCCCCTTTTCCCCTCTCTCCCTCTGCCTTTGTGCTGTTCAACCTTTGACCCACGAGTAACCCCTCCACCCCCCCAGTGCGGTGACACCGCTGAACCCTCCATCCTCTCCTCCTATCCTGCTCGCCTCCCTCCCTTCCCTCTTCTGTCCCCCAAACCTGCTCGTACACTAATGCTGTTATCCTGCTTCATTTCACTGCTTGTTTCCTAAATCCTCCTCTTGCGCCCTTTCGGGTTAAACGAGTGAGGTCAGAGACATGTTATAAGACAGGTTCACAAACGTATGTATGATGCTTTGTCTTCTGTATTTGTCCATATTAGCAGTGGCATAACCGGTTTCTAATGTAAGGGACGTAGGACAAACCCTACGTTTGTCCTAACAGACAGTTAAACTTCATGTGCTTTTGTAGAGGAGCTGCAGAGATTACAAACCAAAAGTAAAGTGCATAAGCTCGTGCTGGAATCATTATGAAACAGACTTGGGGAAAAAAATGCCAAGGTATCCTTTTAGCTTGTTCACAGACACACACACACACACCAAGTTTCTTGTTCCATGTACTCAAACAGACTCTTCTCTGCATACCTGTTGCTACACACAATGGGCTAGTTGTCTGGACAGCAGGCCAAGAGGCAAGGTGTGTGTGTGTGCAGAGGGTGGTTTGATACTGGCAGGGAGGGCGAGTAAATGTGGATGTTGTTGAGGGGTGTGTTTTGTGTGTAAGTGAGTCTGTTGCAGGGAAAGAAGCTACACACGGCTCTGAGCTGGATCTCCTGATAAGGCCAAATGCAGACACAAAGGGCTGAATTTCCATCACTTAAGAGGACAGTAAAGTCATTTACATATATGTTAAGAACAGCTAACTTAACCACTACTTTCCGAACAGCAAACTGGGATTCTTCAAATCTAAACCACGACCACAAACATGTGCACACGCAGACTCACACTGTGCCAGAATGGAATGTTCCGTAGGTTGAATCTGAACTGATGCACAAAACTGACATAAAGTATCCACACTGAAGCACTCTCTCACACACACACACACACACACACACACACACACACACACACACACACACACACACACACTCTTTATATGCAGACAGTCGGGCTCTTTCTCTCTCTGATCTTCCCTCTCTCTTATGTTCCCACACCCCCCCTTCTTCCCTCCCCTTTGTTGTGTTAGGGGTTTCAGTACGGGAGCAGGTGAACAGGTGGAATTCACACTGCTTTAGTTTCTCAGGGTGATGTCTTTGTATTTTTCACGTCATTAAGCCTCTGTTTCGGGGCGGTGTGCATGACACTGTTTAGCAGAACAGCTATTGTGCGTTAGCTGTTGAGAACAGCGATGAATTCCATCCGCTTTTCATTCTGTTCATTCTGTTCTTATCTGCCTACCTTCCCTTCTCACTTTACCGAGTGTGTGTGTGTGTGTGTGTGTGTGTGTGTGTTTTCATTTCTTTAGGTGTGCTAGCTAGAGATTGTTCAGTCTTTCCAGGAAATAAGGGATGATGCCAAAAAACAAAAGATACATTACTTGTATGCTAAAGCATGACATACAGTACATTTATGGATGTGGACTGATTATAGGTGATGCTCCATTCATAGTGACATGTGATGCTTACTACTGCTGGTATTTGATAAGACAACCAATCAGAGGCTCTGACTGTTAACCACGCATTTGTACTACAGTGAACATATCAAAATTACTGCCCTGTTAATGCAAATATTCACAAAGTTAACTGGTGACTGCTGACGATTACCGGGGCAAACATTTTGACGCTGAACTGCTGTTTGAGCAGCCATTAAAAACGCTGCGTCATGTTTGGAAAACGGTTCCAGAATAAAAGGTGTGCTGACATCCTTGACATTGAATGTCTGTGTGCTCAATGTCCTTCATGAACACTGGCCGGTTGTCCTTACTGGACTTCTTTTTCTTTTTTTCTTTTTAGGAAAGTGCATCTAGTTTTGCACGATTTGCTTTATCAGTTAGAATTATTTGCAGTAAGTGCTGTGTGTCCTTTATTGTGGTTTAATTTAAAAGTCTTGAGCCTCCTCTCATTTCTTTACACTACAAAATGGGTACAGTATGTAAGGCAAAAAGAAGACATTCAGTATGACAATTCTTCTTCTTCTTCAGTCTACAACACAGACTGAAATCTCTTAGGGAAGCTTTCTTGTCATTTCTTTAGGAGCAGTTCTCCAGGACATTCAAAGCTCTCTTTGTTCTTGCTGTCAGGATGATCCCGCACAGTAGATGTGTAGGGCCAGACACATCACTCGGGTCCCTTGTCAGGATTGGATTTTTTTTCCTTCTTCATAAGGACATGACTTTTAGATACTGTTCATCTGTTGTGGATAGCTTTTAGGCCTGCCACTTCTTCTTTCGTCTTCCCTTTGTCTTTGTTTCCTCAAATTTTTAAGGACACGCTCTGCAGCATGCTGAGATATGCCAAGTTTCCAGCTAACAGCTTTGAGAATGATCTTGGTAGTGCAAATATACTATTTTGTGTCTGTCAGGCTGTGATATATGTGGCATAGTTCATAGATTCAACAAAAGAAATGGGAACAAATGATGTGGTTTTGTAACAATGTTGGTAAAGCTAAGTAGTCTGTAGACGCAACACTGGTTCATCCCGTGAGTCAGGTGCCTTATTTATTTATGAATGAGTAATGTGTCAGGGCTGAGTGGCTCAACAAACGGAAAAAACATTCCTCTGAAGATGGTCAGGTACTGGGGACAGGGACAGGACTGAAAATGAGTGGGGAAAGGAGCCAATGTCCAAAGAAAATCCCTGAAAGATCTTAAGGCCTTGCTCAAGACTGCTTTGAAATGTTCCAAGAAAGTCTGGCTCCTTAGAGGCAAAATATAAAGAAATGTGGGGTGGCTTAAAACTTTTGCACAGTACTGCATGAATTTTAGCTGAAGTGGTGATTTAACAAGTGCAGCTTTAATCCTGTACAACTGGCCCATCTCCTCTGGTCTGTTCTCTTATTTCATGCCCTTGCTGCTCATGATCCGTCACATGATTGTTAGTTTTGTTTCTCGTGTTGGTGGAGGACACTCATCCACGTTGACGTTATAGCGGTTGCTGGTTGTTGGCCAGATAATAGGTGGCTACAGTGCGGTTAACAGTCATAAGGATGACTGTTTCTTTATTTCTGTGGTGTCCGCATGTTTTTGAGCTCCTTCAGGTCTTTTACTCATAGTTCTTTATCCTTCTTTCATGGTCTCCTTGACCTTGGCAGTGATTGTAGCAGCTAAGCACACAAACACACACACACTGCTGCTGCTCTTTCACTGGTTAGCGATAAGCCACATGACCAACGTGTCAGCTGACAAATTCTAGGCAAAAGGGAAAACTTCTTTCATCACAATGGAAGAAAAAAAAAAGATCAGGACTTTAACGTCCTGTGTGCACGCGGTTGTGCGGTAGGAGGGCAAAAAGGCTTTCTTTTTGTGCTGAGTCATTTTTGTTCACGATAAGTGGGACATGCAGATTGGCTGACAGCAGTTACAGGATGCGAGGTGACCCTTTGAATGAGGAAGTGTTAGACTGAGTAGAACCAGACTTTTCCTGTTTGGCTTCAGTGCAGTCTTATTATCTGAGCATTTTTAAGCCGAACAGCATTTTTTCCCCCCTCTTTACGCTGGACAGGTTTAATCTTTCTCTCTCCATGCACACTACAAGCTTTGTGCAATCACATATATGCAAGTGTTTGACACCCTGTGCTGTTTGCTCCCTCTGTTGGGGTGATGATGACGAGAATGCTGAAGTGAAACCGTTCCCATCCAGTTATGATTCGCTACATTTCACAAGGACACTTGTGTCCTACAAAAGGCATGGGTGACAAAATACTTAGTAATACAAAATACTTAATGGTGTGATACTGACCCTAAAATAGAGCATGTTGCAAAACTGTATGTGATAAAGGAGGAGGACTGGAGATGCTGTTTTTGTTTTTTGCATTTTTGTGTATATTTTTGTTTCTTTTTTAGTTTTAGATTTAGCGTAGGAAATGTCATGTGGTCACACTGGACAAAAAAAAAGGGCGTATAAGTTTGTTTTATTGGTACTTTTTACTACTAAACATTTTATATTTTACAGTTATTAGGTCAGAGCTGACTGGTACACGCTGGCAGATAAACATGGATAACATCACACTGAAACCCCAGAGTCTCTCTTTATTTGTATTTTTTTATTTTTAAAGCGGGTTGAGTTGCTGACTCTGACAGTGGGGTGATCTGCTGCCTGGTGGAAATCTTTTCATGAGAATCGGACACCTTGCGGTGCTGAGACACATGTCAGGGCATTTCTGTAATGTTTATGCATTAACTGTAGTAAAGACACTGAAGTTTACATTCAACACAAAACCTAAACGCCACCCCAACGCGATCTCGTTGCAAACCCGCTGATGATGTTTGACTTTATACGTGAATTTCAAACGCTCTAAAATGCAGCGCTGATCATATTTCTCAAATTGAATGCAGCAGATAATTTTAAATGATTTTGCAGAAGTTTTTATGATCGATTCATTTAACGGAATAATTGTTCTTAAAGGTTAGCAAAGGCAAATGGAAATGTGCACAGGCTGTATCATATCAGCATATGTTTGAGCATCTGGAGTGTTTGCACTGGTCTCAAGTTAATGCCAGTATCTAAACCTTAACATTTAAATATCTGGTGGTATGACTTAGTTTCATGTGCAAGTTATTGAAAGCTGGAGGTGCGGACAGAAGCAGCAAGAGCAGCGCGGGTGTCAATGATAATGGATATAGCACTGATTCAGTCAGATTCAGTCAGGGTTGCAAAGTGGTGTGTATATGTGCACTGACTGTATGAGATTTTCAGTTTGGATGTTTGCACAGGTATCACCTGAGCCATCAGCTCATGAGGGCTGGCATTGTCCTGCCTGAACGAACGTCATGCTCAATTAACACTGACTTTATTTAAAAAAACGTTACAGGACGCACAGACCGGTTAACCTTGAGCTGAGAAAAGTCAGATGTACATTAAAAACGCTGCCAATAAAACTGTTTAAATTCTTGTTTTCTGTGTGTAACCACATTTACACAGTAAACTTCCAGCTCAGTGATATCAGCTGATGTTGGTCTTTTGGGGTGTTAATGTATGTCAGAGAGTTTTTGGTATCTGCTGCTCTCCCTTTGATTTAGAAACAAGACGTCAGGCTTTTCTACAGACTCTTCATTCAGCTGTGACTCTTCGCTTGTATTGCATTTCATTCACGCTGTTTTGCACCTTTATTTGAGAGACCCTGTTCTTGCTGTTGGTTTAAACCATATTAGCTTCCCACTTTAGCTTTTGGAGGAAGTGATTCTTACTTAGGGACAATTGGCGCCAGCCATGATTTTTCAAATATATCTATTAACAACTATAGCTCCTCTTGTAGAGAGAGTTGAAAAAATATACAACCCTAGTTAATGATCTCTAAACCTGCTTTTGTTTTTTTGTTTTGTTCTTATTTTAATTTTTAAAAGATTATTTGTGTATTTGAGTTATTTGAGGTGATATTTATACTATTATCATAGTATAAATATCACCTGGGTCATGAATCGTTGATGTGAGATCATGAAGGCACCTTAGAGATGCTTACTTAAAGTTTGAGAGGCAGTGCGCGAGCCATAAAGTCATCTTGGTGTTTGAGTCACGCGCTCTCCTACTTCTCCTATAAATTTATGACTCTGTATGGCCATCACACCAACCTTTTTACACCCCACTGGAGAGAGAATAGATTTCTCCATTTTAAACTTTGAACTGGGTATCTGCATATAATGAGAGTGTGTACTGCCAAAAGAACCAGTGATTGCCTGTCCTTCATTAACAGAGCCACTGGTTAATGTGTCACTTGTACAATGGCAATAACACACACACACACACACACACATGCACAAACCTCCCCCTGTAGTAACAGTATCCCATCTGATAAGATTATAGGGCACTGTTCTCTTTACGGGTTAAAGTTATGTAAATTGTCAGTTCTTATTCTCTCTCACCTTCCCCGTGTTTTTGGTAAATATGACTGGAATGTGACTGCTTTGCTTTGATTTCCATTTACTTTGTCTTTAATATGTTACCACCAAAGTGACTTTCAGTTCATATTTAATTCAACATGAACAAAAGAGTCAGGTGAAACTTAATCATGATACTCGCTGGGAGTGGCCAGAAAAATGTCATTGTGCACACACTGTGGCAAAACCAGAAATATCTAACAGACTTTTTGTAATACTGACTTGATTGAACCTGAGCTATAAATCAAGGATATATCACTTTGACAAAGGGTTTGTGTCTTTCAATACAACTGAAAATGCCTCCAGTCTTAAAGTAATCTCTTCTGATTTACAGTATCGCATTAGGTTAATAATCTGTACAGACCTTTGACTGAAATACGCCTGAAGATATAGAAAAAGGGAGCACTGTTAAACCCCTTAGCGAAAAGTCTGCATGCCACTCACAGCTTGATTGACTGAATCAGCTGTCAGGTGCACAGAAACTGTATCTTTGTCCAACAAATTACAGACATAACTATACTAGCTGGTGAAAAATATGGCAAACTTGTTTTTACCGGCGCAAAAAAACACACAAAAAACATTTTTTGGTGAATTTTCCACAAACCGCCTTGAGACTGGACTGAAGCTGCGTGACTGCTGCTAACTGCTCCCAATAGTGAGGACTGAATAAAATAAACAAAGTTAGCTTGTTTGTCCAAGCTAACATGCTGAGCTTAGCTTAAATGATTTAGCTTAACTTCTGGTAGCTTAACTTGGCTTAACTTGAAAGTTAGCTTGTTGAGATATTTAATTACACAACATTTAATTAGCAATGATAATTAAAAATAAAATAAAATAAACCTGTCAATCACTAAAGTATATGTTAGCGTGTGAAAGAAATTGAGGCTAGGGCCCCTAGCCTCATGTTTTTATTTTTAATGAGAGGCGTTCCCTCCTTACTTTTTAGTTGTTTCTAGCTCTGCCAGTCTGTTACATTTATTAAAAACTGGTGTTTAAACATCATCTGATTTTGATATATTTGACATATTTATTTTCTGTGGTTTTGGAACGAGCTGATGTGATCAGCGAGATCTTTCGTTGGTTTTTTGTTACCTAACAAGAAGAAAGAAGAGCTTTTATTGTGTGAGTGCTAGAGTGTGTTTATCTGTTTCACAAAGGTCTGTAGGTAGAATAAACATTCGCTGATTGCTTTGTTTTGGGACTGTGAAAGTTTGTTGTCCTCTTAGACAAAAAGGCTGGCATTTGGAAAATTTTCCTGAAAATTCCAGTAATTACTTCCTCGATCATCATTCTACTCCATGTCAGGTTTTTTTGGTTTTATTCATTTAATGTAATCAGGAGTGTATTGTTCTGAATCCCACGCAAGCTCATGACTTTTCTCTGATGTCAGTCACCACTGTTTGTCACACCCTTTGCCCTTTCATCCCTCGCATTCCCTTTCCTCTGACTCCTTATCTGCTTAGCAAGAGAGAGAGAGAGAGCGAGAGATTGAAGGAGGAAGAAAAGGTGGGTGAGGGAGGGGGTTACCTGCCCTAAGTGGCCCCACCTCTCTCCTCTGGCCATTGAGAATGAGTAAACACTAAACCACCTTTGCTTACCTCGGCACTCAAACACACAGACTCAGGCACTCAAGGAGACTGGCTAAACTCCTGCAGCCTGTCAACACCAAAGGAGTGTGAATGGACGCAGGGAGAGAGTTTTAGATAGGTGTGAAAAGATACCCCGTCAACACAGACTGCATCTCCTCGGCCTGATCGACAACATCTGAGTCTGGAAAACAGGTAACATCTTAAAACTGACCCCGAAGGTTGTTTCTGTCTGTTTTAAAAATTGAATTTGCTTGAGACTCCTTAAAGCCTGCTCGTTACAGACGGGTATCTTCATGAAAGACAACCTCAATAATTTCTAGAAGCCTTTGCCTCAAAGACGTTCCTAACCGGGCAGCTTCTGAGCCAAGTTTTGCTTGAACATTTTACCAGAGGTGCCTGTTTCACCACTTTATCACAGTCAAACTGATTGGTTTAAGTGCCTTTGCTGTCTTTATTCCAATCAGAGGTTGGAATGGAGATCAAGGTATCCCTACAGAGGAACCAGTGGAACCAGTGGAGTGGCATGGCACACCACTGTGTGTGTGTGTGTGTGTGTGTTCAGGGTGGGGGATAAAAATGCTACAGTGGCTACACAGAGAAGCTGGTATTATTACCCATAGACTTCCGGGTTCTTCATCATATAATGCGTGGACTTTTACCCCAGTGAGGTGAGGTGTTTGCTTTGTGTGTGTGTGTGTGTGTGTGTGTGTGTGTGTGTGTGTGTGTGTGTGTGTGTGTGCATAAGAGAGAGAGAGACATGCTGCTTCATTCATTCACTGAGGGTATACTCGGTGCTAAAAGTACTACCAGAAATGACAATAACAGAAGTTTGGTTGATGAGTGGGTTCACTTTGTGATGGAAAAGCTAAAAAAACAGCTGTTTGTAATGACATCGCTGTTGTTTCCGTCTTCTGTAAGCTGTTGTGGGAGTTTGACTCTCTCGGTGTGTTTGGGTGGGCCCAAGTGTACGTGAAGATTAGCTCATTTTTAAGTGTGTGAAGTATGTGTGAATGGGAAAAACACTGGAAAAAAAACAAATCCCAAAATAAAGTCATGTTGCTCGGTGTCAAGCATGACCAAATACCTGTGCTAAACCTCAAACACACACTGACACACACTCTGAAGGAGCCCGTGTCACGAGTGTGACACCGCCAGCATCAGTAGTAATTGCTTGAAACAATGTCTGCTATGGCCTTGAGCAGGCTAGCTGATTAGCCGGAGGAATGTGTTTGTCTGAGGAGGCAAAGCTCCGTTCTGCGAGTGCTAAAGCAGCTCTTCTGATTAGTAATGACTTTGTTGCTGTATGAAGGATCTGTATATTGTGATACTTTATAACAAGACTTAGCTTTTCTTTGAGGATCCTTGTTATGTTGGGTTAGATTCTCATGCTGGACTCAAATCGTGCTGTTTTGGAGTGGACATTTGAGACAAATGTGAGGGTCCTGGAGGTGGAGGGGGGCTCTCGGAGTAAATGAGCTGGAATCTTTCCTCTGTAGTGGAGTTACTCCGAGCTGGAGGTGGTCACTTACGCACTCCGTCTGACCTGAAATTCTTCAGGCCAGTTTCACTTTGAAGGGCTTTCTAGCACTGAGGGAGGCCTGAACATTTGCCCCCCCCCCCCCCCCCCCCTCTCTTTTTTCGTTAACCTCCCTCGCTCCTCTCCATCTGGTCTTTTCCTCAGATCCCCACTCAGACTCTCTTCCCTTTTCTTCTAATCTTCCCCTTTTTCCTGCATCTCCTTGCCTCCTCTCTTTCATTCCTTCCTCCCCCTCCCTGCTGCTCGTCTTTGAGCTTGGGTGAACCAGAGGAATGAGGGTGACAGGTACATGGATGGGAGGAAGGAAAAGTGAGGAGAAGGAGGCATAAGGGAGCGGACGCAGGGACAGAAGCAAAACCTCTCAGGAGTTTAGCTAATGTAATATAAACATTTTAATGCAGATTTCTTTGTCTCAGCCTCACAACTGTTTTTTTTTTTCGTTTCTCTGTCGTCCTGTTGGCGTCAGCATGTTGACAGCTGAGCTGCGTCAACATGAGAACATCATGTGTCAGCCGCAGTGCTTACTTCTCTTTTGTCAAGTTGATTGTTTCCCTGTGCTGTGCTGTGGCTCAGATAATGCACCGTACAGCGGCAAGAGACACCACGATGCCTCCTTTGTATTTGGTGCCATTCTAATCAAAAGACACCATCCCGCTCGGCCTTTTCAAAGTTAAAAACAATATGTGTGCTGAAATCTGTGAGAGAGTTGAGTTGTGAGAGCCACCTGAAACTTGGAAGCAGTTTGACGTGATGAAAATCACACCAGGAAACCTTTTTTTTTTTTTAAATGTATTTCTACAGCAGTTTCTGTTGCTGACTGGAAGAATGTTCTTCCAGGAAAACAGTGTTGCCTGAACAGTGTGGTGCACTCCTACAGGTCGTATCACTCCGCAGAAATGAACAGCGGGACCTCTGGTCTTGTGACACGCTACTCATTTACTTATATAGACGCCGCATGTAATAATCAGTCAGCCTTTCTAGCTGAGATACTGATTACCAGGGCTGTTTTATGGCTGATTTTTATTCCAGCTTATTCATTGTTTTGCCTATGTAACAGATTCCTGTGTGTGTGTGTGTGTGTGTGTGTCTTTTAATCCTGGCCTTATTAGGGAGCCAGCTTATCATAAATATCCTACAAAGTCTAAGACAGCTCTATCAGTTCTTTCTCTCCACTGATTACTGTGATTGATTTAGTTCTAAGTAATTGCTTTACTTAAACACAACGTCACTTTCAGCCATGCAGTGTTACGTTTAAAAAGCAGTTTAGTCTGACATCAAAAACCAATCAGTGAATGCGTCCTCTCAGCAGATGAACATGAAAGTCCAGCAACGATCGTTCTTCGCTCATAAGAATTTATTTTCACTTAATTTTCTCTTAGTCAAAGTCGCAATATCCAAATTTCAAAAGATTTGTTTTCCCAAATCAGCTGCAGCAAAACAAATGTGATGGATGATTCTGCCATTTGGCTTTTCGCGGGAATCGTTGACGATCATAAAATATGCAGGATCGCAGCTTTATTTCATAATTCCTTGTAAATCATTGTTTTCTGCGGTCCAAAACATGTCGTCTCACACGAATGACTGCGTGGTGTGAACGGTGCCTGAATAATGATTTAGTGAGCGTGTCCAATCATTGAGGAGACGGTCAGCGTTTTTCGGCCGTCTCTCAGTTCTTCCCGTGGAGTTAAACGATAAACTGTTGACTTGACCTCCTAAACGATTAACTGTGCAGTCACCAGAACACCTGAAATCTCTGAGGCGTGCCTGAGCTCTGATTGGCTCCCACTAATGAGTCACAGTTAATGATTTAATTTAGACCGACCCCCCTCGGCTTAGAAGAAACCCCGGTTTTACTTTACACTCAGCCCCCCGCACCTTCTTCTTCTTCTTTTCTTTTATGTACACACGCACCTTTACATTCATACTTTAACCTGGGTATCTTTACAGACACTGTTTTGGTGTCATTTGTACTGAGCGAGCTCTTTCTGATGTGATTGTAAAGTAAATTCATAGACAGAAAAGCCCATTTGTATCTCACTATCATTTAACCTTTAGTCTTTGTCCGTCCATTATTCTTTGGCCTTTATACTTCACACCCTGTCTTCTTGCCTGTTTACTCAGTCGTTAAAGAGTGAGGTCGGTTTCACTAGCAACTAAAACTTAGTGTGCTTTTCACCAGACTGTAACTCTCGTGTCTCCCCAAACACTCTCTTTTCTTGCTCCTTTCAGAAGACACAGGGGACGTTTTTTTCTTTGTTTTGAACAAAATCTGAAAGCGTGTGACTTTTTTTCTCCGTCCTCTCTCTCATATCTTGATCTGCTCTTTTGACTGCCCAGGTAGGTGTGTGCTGTTTGCTTAGGTTAAGCTGTGCTAGGAACACGTTCACCGTTGTTATGTACAAAAAAACCACACGTGAATGCATGAATGCACACGCACACTTATATACAGTCACAGTTTTGTGCTGATATGACAGAAATCACTCCAGGGTAGCTTCCAGTCAGAATTTTCAGATGTCCCTTCACTGCAACACAAACATGAGGAAGTATTCAAACCCCAGTTTGAACGTTTCCTGAACATTTTTCCCTTTTCTGCAAATCTAAGCAGAAAACCCTCAAAACCCATTAAAACTCAATTTCCCATCATACTCCTCTCTGCATTACCTGCTTTCGCTTGTCAGGGAACAAAGACTTGTTGATTTTTTTTTTTTCTACAGCTGCGTTGGATCAGTGAAAACATATAGCTGTATTCCTAAATACAGTAAAAGTACTATAAAGGTAAAAGTAGTGCAAAAGTACTCTGTTAGGTCTGCTTGGATATATGTAAGAATGTTTTTCTTTCTGTTGAACTAAACCACTATCTTTCACTAAAGGAAGCGCTAGAAAATAGGTTGCATATTCCCGGACAGCTGGGTGAATGGATGCTGGAAAGCTCGATCGTGCAGAGGGAGCTCCACCTAAAAGCTCCTTGTGATTGCTTTGGTGATCACTAGCAGATTTTTCAAACAAGCCGGCGCCTTCCAAGTAACCACCAGCCAAGTACTCAGTGAGTGGTAGTGAAACCATCAGCACCTTTCAGTTTTGCCACAGTCAGCGACTGTTTGCAGAGAAGTTGGCATTTTTCATGCCATCTGCTAGTAACCAGAGCAATCACAAAGAGGCTTTGGAGCAGGACTGTGCACCTCTTTGTGACCACTTTCACCTGACGATTGGCAGCAACCACTTGCCAACCGGTTTGGCAATATATTTTTCCCTAGTGACCAATGGTTGCCAGGGGGTTGCAAACAGGTCTCTAGGTCTGGGTGACCGAGGCCTTGCTTGTAATGTCACTTAGTGGCATGCTTCTCTTGGTGAACACTGACAGTTTATTTGTTTGTCTTTAAGTAAGCAGATAAATTAAAATTACTGGTTCAATCATGTCATTTGTACATGGAAAGTCTGAAAAGGAGATTATAGCATTAATTATATTTTTCACAGTGTCAGTATATAGGTGTGTGAAATATAAATACTGCTCTATGTATGAGTAAATTTTGTTAACATGCTTGTGTGTGTATGAAATAACAGTAAATGTAAAGATGAGATTCATCCACATGTACACACAGACACACACAAACTCAAGTACCTGTTTTAGCTCCACCCTCATCAGCTCTCATGCTTGCAGCTTTGGGTCAGTGTGTGTGTGTGTGTGTGTGTTAGTGTGTGTGTGCGTGTGTTAGTGTAGAGGAGGCTGGACTCTGTGCTCAGTGCCCTGCTGTACCTGTCTCTCATGGAGGTGGACTAACACTCCCAGAGCAGGCGGCCAAGCAGCGGAGCGCTGTGAAGCAACAGGGGTAGATATCCTCCTCTCTGACCACTCTCTGCTTCTTCTTCCTCTTCTCTTTTCCACCACCATCCCTCTGCTACGATCTTTCTCAAGATTTCTACTCTGTTTTACTCTCACTTCCCCGTATCTCTAGCTCCCTTTGATTGGATAGGCGCTCGCTGTCCTTGAATGACAACTTTTTGTGACTTGCGTAGATTATTGTTGTTGCAGTTATCTCTACGGACCTGTCTGTCTTTGAAGGATGATTTAAATAGTATTTGAGTTATTTAGGACCACATCTGTTGTTATCTGGCTGGTGTTTGTGTTGCATGTATAAAGCAGCAGGACTCAGGCTTATTTAAACGTTGGTGCTTCCACGATCCTGTTCTGCTGCCTTGCGACGCTGTTGTTACGGGGCTGCTGGGGGGGACTGTGAATCAATTTCCTCCACGTGTCTACATGAGTGTGTGTGGCTAAAGATGGCAGCCTTCTTGGCCTATTTCATCAGTGCTCTGGATCGCTGTACAGACCTCTGTACATGCATATTCCTCTGATAAGAGAAATCCTAAAGTCATAAATAATACAATATCCTTTCTTTTTATAGCTGACTACAGATTCATAATGTTATAGGCTCACTTGCTCTTTTGAGAAAAAAGATGGAATTTGCAAGTCAATCTGTGTTTATGATGAGCTGAAGAACTCTAAAAGCCTCTCTGTCCGCTCATAAAACAACTCAGTCCCCAGTAACACGCTGTTAATATGCAGAGAATCAGGTGCTTCTATCAATCATAAACGTAACGTAGCAAGCAATCTCACGGGAATAGCTCGGCTCTGTTAACTAAACAAATTCTCGCTCTTGAACTTCCTTCGCTTGTTCGCTTGCCAGTCGTTCTATCTTGCGCCGCTCTGAGTTCGTAACCTTTGACCAGGCGAACTCTGAGCTCTTAATGTCAAGGTAGATTATTTTTAACGAAGTAACTAGCTGTTCCTGTTATGCCCCAACAAAGAGGCTCAAATCTGAAGACGTGAGCCACACCTAAGTGGTCATAACTTTTCAAACTCCTTGTCTTTACTGGATGAGACACCATCTGTAAATCTTTATGCTCTCTGTGAATAAAGGCTGTGATTTGTGTTCACCTTGGTTAATTATCTACCTGTTTCAGCCTCAGGTTTTCTCCTCCTCTCCACTCTGCCTTTCTCTGTCACTTATACACACGCAGGATTGAATGCTGAAGATGTTCTGCAAGCTGCTTTTTGTCATTTAATACGCTGTGTTGTACATGTGCTACACAAAGGATCTCAAATTCACGCGAATTATTCTCATATTTTTACAACAGAGTTTCACTTCACTCCTGACACGGTCAGCACTGAGGAAGTTAGGAATGTCTAGGAAGTGGTGAAAAGCAGGAAGAATGATTTAAATTTGTTGTTTTTTAATACTAACTGCTTCAGCGCACAAAGTGTCAAGTGCACTGTGTTACAAAGCTTCATTTTATCATCCAGCAGAACTCCCAGTGTGAATATTGTCCTCCTTTTGTCATCAGCCTGGTAAGATAAGGCTGATACGAGGTCGAGTCATGTTAGCACTTCATACGATAGAAGGAACAGAGGGAGGGCAGACAAAGAAAACCACACTGAAGCAAAACAATAGAAGAGATTAAAATGTCGTGAGCTGCAGAGATGACGAATGCGCTGCATAGTTAGTTTGCATGCCAAAACAAACTACTTTCATAAATGTTTTCAGTGGCAGCCCTAAAAAGGGACGTGAAATGACAAAAAATACTGATAAAGAGCAACAAACCATGTAAGACATTTAGGGGTTTTTTGTCATAAAGGAACATTCCATCAATAATCATATTTACCGAGGGTGATTTTACGTCTGTCATCTCCTTATAGTTACTTTGCACTGATTAAAAACACAAGACTACATGCAAAGGAAGCTGTAAGGTAGTGGTTAGTGTGTCCAAGCATATAAAATACACTATCACAAGTTTTCACCACCTCATAAAATATGTACTAATATGTACAACTATTTTAGAACACTTTTATTTTTCGTACATTAACACAGGTGTAATGTACCCAAAAGGCATCTTTCTGATTAATTTTTATACCCCCTTTTTTTCTTAAAAAATAATTTGTCTGCAACTGGCAGAAGATTTTATTTCTTAAGGTGAAGGGTTAGGGTTTCCTTTGATACGGGTGCCAGTTTAGCTCATTCGGCTGAGCAGGCGACCATATGCCACAATACTGAAATCGGCTGGCTGGGGTTCGGGTCTGACCCGTGGCCCTTTTTCCCTCTGCTTTCCTGTTGATCTTCACAGGAAAAAATATATTTAAACAAAAGTTGTCTTCTATAGACTAACGTTAGCCTATAGAGGGGTCTTACTGAGGTCACGCATACATTGCTGGACAGTTGTTCGCCACATTTGATGTGTTACAACTTGGTCAAACTTGGAAAAATGTGAATTCCCCACACGGTGAGTGGCTGTTAGCTGTCAGTAAGTCATACTGGTCAAAAACATGGTGCTGCACCAAAAAACCTAGTTGTGATTGCTTTGGTCTTTAGCAGTGTGCAGCTACTTGTAGTTTTTGCATAGAGGACCCCAATCGGTGTCCAAAGAGCTGCTAGCTGAGTGGTAGGAAAATTTGAAAAAGTGTGTCTCAAACTGGAAGCAGAGACATACTTCCAAGTATGAGTTAGTTTGAAGGTGACAGTGTCTGTGTGGCACCCTAGTTTAAAAAGCACCTCCCAACAACAACAGCTCCTAACAACCTTCCATTGAATTTGCACAACATACAAATTCTAACATTAACCTCAGACAATCCACGCGCCACAGAAAAATTTGAACCTGTGGTTACAACCCGGAAGGCTTCGGCATGATTTCTTAGTAAGACCCGTGTGCTGATAGGCAGGCCAGTTAAATGCTCAAAGATTTTGCTTCTTGAGCTAGAATACACACATTGTCCTTAGTTTTACCCAAGAACAGGTCCATGACCCGTTCTTGGAAAACTATTTCGGAAAAGCAGATATAAATGAATGTCATCTTGACCTTCGTCGAGATTCAGCAACCAGTGGTGAACTACTGGCAAAAGATAAAGGAGGAAATTTTTTTTTTTTTTCCACACTTGGTGATTACCTTTTCCTAACCGTTTGGGAGTTTGTGCTTTGTTTAAAAAATAAATTTAAAGCTTACTTCCTTTTTTGTACTATCATCCATGTTTGAACTAGTCATTCTAAGCCCCTCATTCAGCCTTGGACAAAATGACATGTGAACAGGTTTGTTTGTAGGAGAGTGGGATGTTGGGTCAGGTCAGATCAGTGTGCAGGTTACCATGGTTGCTTGGCTTTTTAGTGTTTTGCCTTTGTTGACTGCCTCACCTATCTCCATCCTAGTCCAGGCAATCTTGTGCTGCACAAAGAAACCCAAGCAAAGCCTAAGTAGCGAGTATTTGTTTTTTTGGCCTATATGTTTTTACATGATACCGAGTCACATCAAATTTGTGTTATAGTCTGTTCTGATTGGTTGCTTACTAGTTTATGCAGCATGATTTGGGGGATTTAAAAACCGGTGGATTTTTCCATTCTGAATGCCGGCTGTGTTGGAAAATAACAGAGTAAGAGGTTTATGTTCGGGAAGCCGATTTCTGATTGTTCTCTGTTCCTTTTTTAGGGCTGCACTATTTAATGAGGACACACTGAAACACACATGTGCACACACTAATAGCTGCACCCACACTCTGTATGGCATTCATATTGATAAGGAGATGGAAAATCCAACACCGCCACGTGGTGAGCGTGCACACAGGAGGCTTGTGTGTAGCAAAGATGAATGTGTGCAGCCTTTTGTCACATAACAGGGTTTATGTTACACAAAATTCCTTCTATAGCTTAACTCCTCGCTGACTTTTTACACACAAGCGCACCACAAACACACATGCACTGAGCATGTGACCTAGTCATACTTGGTGAACCTTGAGCTGGAGGTTTCAGGGTTTACAGCCCTTCAATCTCTCTGATAGGGGTCAGAGGTCAGCAAGAGATCTGAGTTACTCAACAAAACAAGGTTGTAAAACCACTGATAGGGGAAGGCGCCCTGAGGATTTATGGATGCTGTATTTCCACTGTGGTGTTCAGGCCTCATAATGTGTGCTGGTTTGTTTTAGTCAGGTAATCTTGCATGCATGCAAATTGTGCTCAAAGTCAGCAATCAGTCACTTTTGTTTAAATTATGTCTTCTGACCATCAGCCTATTTTCTTCCCGCTTTATTTTTTTTCTTTACAGCAGCCATTTAATTCAGTATAATTTGACAGATCTCTCTCTTATCCTTCTTCAGGCCCTGATCTGATTGGATGGTTTTGTCAGAATGACAGCTGAAGATCCTGCTTCTTCTTCGACCATGAGTAACAACGTTGCCCCCTCCAAATCCTCTGGTGCCCATCACTCTCACCATGGACAACTCAACATCCCTGAGGGTGTTGCTGGTGCACCTAATGAGACCGCACTGGTGGCCCTGATGGAGCGTACTGGCTACAGTATGGTCCAGGAAAATGGTCAGCGAAAGTACGGTCCCCCTCCCGGTTGGAATGGTGCATCTCCTCCTCGAGGCTGTGAGATCTTTGTCGGAAAGATTCCGCGGGATGTTTATGAAGATGAGTTGGTCCCAGTGTTTGAGTCCGTAGGACGCATCTATGAGATGCGCCTGATGATGGACTTTGATGGGAAAAATCGAGGGTACGCTTTTGTAATGTACACAGAGAAACACGAGGCCAAGAGAGCCGTGCGGGAGCTGAATAACTATGAAGTGCGGCCTGGGCGGCTGCTGGGTGTCTGCTCCTCAGTGGACAACTGCCGTCTTTTCATTGGTGGCATTCCCAAGACCAAGAAGCGTGAGGAGATCCTGGAAGAGGTCTCCAAGGTGACAGAAGGCGTATTAGATGTGATAGTTTATGCCAGCGCTGCAGACAAGATGAAGAACCGTGGCTTTGCCTTTGTAGAGTATGAGTCACATCGTGCAGCAGCCATGGCTCGCAGGAAGCTGATGCCTGGACGCATTCAGCTGTGGGGCCACCAGATTGCAGTGGACTGGGCAGAGCCGGAGATTGATGTAGATGAAGACGTGATGGAAACAGTGAAGATCTTGTATGTCAGGAATCTAATGATGGAAACCAGCGAAGAGACGATCAGACAGGTGAGGAGTGACCGGCTATTTGGGTTCGAGCATGCAAAACCATTTCTGACACAATTTTAATTTCTCCCATCCATTGTCTTTAGATTTTCAGCCAGTTTAACCCTGGATGTGTAGAGCGTGTAAAGAAAATCCGTGACTACGCCTTTGTCCACTTTACCTCCCGAGATGATGCTGTGTTGGCTATGGACAACCTCAATGGCACAGAGGTAGAAGGGTCCTGCATCGAGGTGACGCTCGCCAAACCTGTCGATAAAGAGCAGTACTCACGCCAGAAGGCTTCAAAGGGGGGAGCTTCTGCCACTTCAGAGGCTACTCAGCAGAACTACGTTTATCAGTGTGATCCCTACACATTGGCATACTATGGTTATCCTTACAACACCCTCATTGGACCCAACAGAGAGTACTTCGTCAAAGGTTAGAATGATTTTTTTTTCAATCAGTAATAATCTGTTGCAAAATCCAGTGTTTCATCAAAAACCCTCTTGGTTGGAGCCAAAGCTCCAAAACATTTTAGGATCTCGTGATATGAAAACAGTTCTTACTGTAAGAAATTTTCAGACGTTCAAAAGGACAATATGATCATTTAAAGATTCATTTGATGAGAAATTTTAAAGAAATCTTTAACTTGATGAGGGTTTGTGGTTTAAAATCACTTTTATGTTACAACCACAATTCCAAACAAGTTGGGACACTGTAAAATGTGAATAAAAAAAAGAACGCAATGATTTACAAATCTGACAAACCCATATTTTAGTCGCAATGGAAGACATCAGAAGAAGCATATCAAATATTTAACTAAGACCTTTTTCTTTAAAGACAAAAATTAGCTCATTTTGAATGAATGCATGATCTTTGGGCCCTCCGGCAGCGCTACAGCCGTTATTCTGTCATGGAAATCACTGCATGTGCTCAGGAAGACTTCCAGAAATCACAGTCTGTGAACACAGTTCAATGCACCATCTACAAATTCAGGTTAAAGCCTCATGTGAATTGTTGTTGGATTAAGGCCCATTTAAAAATGGATTGAGACAGAACAGAAAACTGTTCTGTGGTTAGGGGAATCGAAATTCTCAGGTCTTTTTCAGTTCCCAGAAGTTTACGGAGTGTTGTTCAGAGAGTAATGGATACTACAGTAGCGAACATGGCCCTGTCACAACTTTTTGAGAAGTGATGCTGCCATTAAATTCAACGTGATCAGATTCTTTCTTTAAATACTTTTCCTTAGTTTGAAGTTTTCGTACGTTTTCTTTGTTCTATGCTTTGAATAAAACATGTGTTTGTGAGATTTGCATATCTTTGCCTTCTGTTTTAATTTACATTTCACACAGCGTCCCAACTTTCTTTTGGAACTGGTGTTGTAAAAGGGAAATACAAAACCAGCTGATGGATCAATGAATGCTAATCCCATCACCTTTAATGATTGATTTTAAATATGGTCTTGGGTGATAGCAGGAAAATCTAACTTTGAGCAATCATTGTGTTTTGGTTTTCTCTCCAAAGGATCCCCAATGATACAGAACAATGGTAATCTCTCACATCCGTATTCCTACTTGTTACTCTGATGAACAATGAGCCTTCTTGCCATGTGACAAACTATACATTTTCTAACACCATCTTTTTCCTGCTGTGCTGTCACCTCCCATTTCATGCTGGGTTATTAGAGAGCTCACCACCAAGTGGCAAAACTCTTGGAATACAAGTCGACAACATTATGGAGTTACATAATAGACCTAATATAAGAGACAGAGGCCACACTAAACCCAAACACCTCCAAGTCAGAGCAAAAATTCAGTAGCAATTTTTCTCTATGTGCAGAATATTAGCTAAAATATGAGTTAAATTAGTCGTGTGCACGTTCTGATGTCTTGAGAAACTTTCAAAACCCATCTTGCCAAAATTGCCCCTGCTGCCCTAAACCACAACCCCTGTCATCATATCCCCTTAATTGTATTTTAAGCAGGTACTGTGAGAGGTCGTGGTCGTGCTACTGCAGGTAATCGTACCCCTGGGCCACGGGGGTCGTACCTCGGAGGTTACTCTGCCGGTCGTGGCATCTACAGCCGCTACCACGAGGGCAAGACCAAGCAGCCTGAAAAGTCCTATGAGCTGATGCCCAGTCTGGAGCTCGCTGCTTCCGTCAACCCAGTTGGCATCAAACATGGCACAAGTCAGTGAGATAGACAAACCCCGACCTATTCTTGCCCATCTCAAAAAGGCTTTTACTAAATCTTCCAGCCCGCAGTTTTTTTCTCCTGTGTGATTTGAGGAGCATTTTTTGTGAATCAGCTTTCTAGTCATTTCTGGATGGTCATGCACAAAAGGACGGCCTTTCTTTCATTTACAGTAAAGAATAATGACATTGTAGTCAGTCCTTTCCAACATGACCAGAAGGTAACGGCTATACTTCATTCCTCATTCTTTCCTTTTCCTTACACAACAGAAATTTGTTTCTGGTTATTCAGGTTCAAACTGTGCTGATCAGTGCTTGTTTAAATGAGCGGTGAACTGAAACCTAAAACACAAAAGCCATGACTGTAAGGGTTGTTTCAGACGCACCACAGGGTGATTTTAAAACACCGTTACGAGCGTCTTCAGGTAACACTTTATGCTGACAATTGGAGCCCATTTAAGCTGATATTTACGAGAAATGGTTCACACCAACGGTGTGTCTCCATGAACATGAGAAACATGAGAAAACATGCAACCTCCTGCTAACAAGCAATAAAATAAGAAGCATTAATGTTTCCAACATATTAATAGGCCTAAAATTACAATTTATGCAGTTTTTGTAATATAAACAATTTAAAAAACTAAAAATGAAAGACAAACTAGGCAGTGAGAGAAACCGGACAAGGTTTCACGAGCTCGTGAATTACGGCACCGCCCCTCCTTCAGATAGAGACTTTATTAAACACACACTGGGGAAATTCACTTGTTACAGCAGCACAAGAGTCAAAAAGAAAAAGTAAAGTGGAGAAATATTAGAAAGTAAACAAAAACTCAAAAGTACTAAAAAAGTAGAATTAATAAATCCCTATAAAAGAGTATTTTGTGTTATGTACAAATGGTACTATATACAGTAAAAATACCTACCTATCTATAATCTGTGAACATTATCTGCAGGGTTGTTGTAAACCTGTTAATCCTACTTTTGGGTGCGTTCTTTTTCGTAGGGTGTCACCACAGCGGGTAGCTCCCCAGGTTTAGATTCTGTACATTTTTAAGCCAGATGCCCGTCTTGATGCAATTCTAGAGATTTGCATCACATCCCAGAATCGAAGCAGGAATCTGTCACTTGTTAGGTCAAAATATAA
Source organism: Neolamprologus multifasciatus (assembly GCF_963576455.1). Lineage (NCBI taxonomy): Eukaryota > Metazoa > Chordata > Actinopteri > Cichliformes > Cichlidae > Neolamprologus > Neolamprologus multifasciatus. The sequence continues at coordinate 20,167,059 of NC_140444.1, forward strand.
ACCCCTACACTGTAGAACCACTGTTTAACATTGCTAAGTATTTCTTTAGCAGTAACTATTAGCTAACTAAAAATGAATTAACCATAGCTACACTTCTTTATAATAATCATCAATCAGAATAATAAAGTGTTACCAAATGTCTGGAGTGCAGAGGTTTAGTCAGCAGCCATATCATACATAGCCTTTTATACGGTTGTAGTTTTTTCGAGGCAGTTTATATGCAGTCGTCTCCAACTTTGACTTGACAGATGGATGATCTTTTTTTGTCTTTCTATTTTAATAAGTGCTCGAACATAACGAAGGTAGCTTTTTCTCTAGTCACACTGACTCTTATCTGTAGCTTTGTGAGCGTTATGACAGTTTAAGCCATAATCGGAGCTGAAATGCAAATGTAAAAGCACAAACTAAAGACTGTTGTGTCCACTCTATTCTGATCACTTGAAGGATGATTCCAGTGTTATGAAGAGTTGTAGCACATCTACATCTACAGCAACTGCTCTCCCAGCTAAGAGAGAAACGTTGTAAGTGTCTTGTTTTCAAAGGATCATTTTCCTGGTGGAAAAATTCAATTTCTTTCATTCTGCCTTATTTCCTGAAAGCAGGCAGGGGGAAATGAAACTGAGTTTATTTTAATGTTGGTGGATCATCTAAATCCTGTACGTTTCTTTTTTCAAGAATGAAAGATAGAAACTGAAGTGATTTTTTTTTAAAGATGTTGATATGGAAAATTTAAAACACTGGAATTATTCTTCAGCCTTCAAATTCTTCGACTAAAGCTACTAAGCCTAATTGTTTTATCAACATATTGATTAAACCTTACTAACCATTTACTGCATGTGTGTGTCAGTGTCATGTGTTTGGTGATCAGAGGTCCGTTCAGTAGAGTCGACGTTACTGATGTTTCCTTGTTTAAGGATGTGACCTCAATCTGCAGCTCAGTGTCGGTGCCGGTCTGTGTGGAATCACAGGATTGAAAAGACTTTTGTGGATCTGAAACAATGACTGATGTTGTGTTTGTTCTGTGTGTGTGTGTGTTGGAGTGCTAGGGTTAATCCCCAGCTGAGCACCATCATAAGCTGAATCACACCACAACGCCAATTTGTGTAACTTATTTATTTCCACTTCTTGCTGAAATTGAACCCTTCACCCTGTTTGTGCTGTTCTCTCTTCGCCTCTGTAGTGTTTTATCTCTATAAATGATTGGATGCATGTGTGCGCTTGTCTGTTATTTCCTGAGTAGTGTTAATATTTGGATGATGCTCTGTTGTCTCCAGTCTGTTATCCAAGCTCTCATTTGTGTGTCTCTCTATGTGCAGTGGCATTGCAGACTCTGGGTGGGCAGTACCCAGTGTTCAGCGCCACTCCTGCAGCCAAGCTGATGGAGGAGGGGAAGGTGCACACAGTGGAGCATCTTATCAACCCTCTGGCCATGCAGCACCCTGAACACTCCCCCGCTGCTGCTGCAGCTACTGCTGCTGCTGCCACCGTCCTACCTGCGGTCTCTACCCCTCCACCCTTCCAGGTGGGTGATATTCACGGGGTCAAAGTGAGTCGGAATGACATTCAGATTTAGTGGGATTGGCAGGTCAGTGCATATTACGGTTATATTAATTCAATTTTTTAGATTTGTGTGGCTGCCGTCGCTCCTGGTAACACTACGGATATACTTTCTCAGTAATAAGAAAGTTATGACATCCAACAGCCCACTTACACCCTCATCATATCCTTTTTTTTCTTCTCATCCCTGTGATGCGTTCATGGTGCAGATGGCAGGGGCAATCGTGGCTCAAGAGTTGGGAGGTTGCCTTGTAATCGGAAGGTTGCCGGTTTGAGCCCCGGCTGGCTGTGGCTACAATGTAGCTTGCCATCACCAGTGTGTGAATGTGTGCGAGAATGGGTGGATGACTGGATGTGTAAAGCGCTTTGGGGTCCTTAGGGACTAGTAAAGCGCTATACAAATACAGGCCATTTACCATGTAAGGTTGCGGTGGCTGTAATTCAGCACCTGCATATCACTACAGAAGAAGAGCAAGCATAAACTGAGTGATGTTTTTTTAAATAGGCAGGTAACTTCATGGTCAACTTTTCAAGCAGCTTGACAAATATCTCAGAACAAAACAGCTGTTTCTGCACAGTTTGCTCCTAAATGTGTGTGTGAGCTAAGAGAGAGAGAGAGGAAGAGAAGCAAACCTTAATGTGCAGGACTGGGAAACGGAGAAAGATGTAAGAAAGACGATGGGAGATTATTTTCCAAAGTTTTTCAATCATTTTTGAGATCGATGCATGATGTGTTGCTGTTGTTGTATACAAATTCCCTTATTCAAACTTTGCATGAAAATACTTTAGCTGGTTGGTAGACGTTAGTTCAGGCTAAACTGGTGAGTTTGCAGTTTTGTGATGTTAAGTTACATCACACATCAACTGATACTTAACGTGATGATGCTGACTAGATTCACTCACTTTTTACTCATTTTATGGTGTCTGGGGGTTTGAAAATGAACCATACAGCTCATGAAACATCTCATTATATCTTGGTGAATTTGGCTGGCCAAATCCACGAAGAGCACTGAACAATAGTGTAGCAGCACAGGTCATTTGATCGCAGCCTTGCAAAGCAAGTTATTATGTGGATTATTTCTTAAGGAGTTCTTTTCCCCACGCTGCACCTCTATAACCACGTCTCAAGGTTCCCTCACCTGCCAAAACACACTGTGTTAGACAGATTGTTATAACGGATGCCCTCTATTGCAACCCCAAAAGGATTTATGTCTGTCCCTGGAATCGAACTGGAGATCTTTCACTGGGCATCCAGATGTGTGAGCTACTATCCAGTGGAGCTGTAGAGGGAAGTTGCAGTAGAGACTTATTATAATCATTCACGTTAAGCACCAATAGCAATGCTTTTATTTCATTTATTGACAGGAGGCTGGGGAGTCTTTAGTTTCCCTTTAAGGACGCTGGGGCCCAGGTTGAAGCCCAGGGCCCATACTTAGCCCATGTGTGATAAAGGTCTTTAGTTGTGATTAGGGATGAGCTGGTCTGACTGAGAAAGAGATGGTCCGCACTCATTCTGTAGCAGCCTGCCCCATTGCTACATAAGCTCCCCCCCCCCCCCCCCAAAAACAAAACAAAACAAAAAAACAAACAAACTGTGCTTTATTATTCTTTACGGCTCTAATGGGAACCGTACTAAACAAAATAAACATCATGCTGCATTCAGTAAGACTTGAAAGTAGTCATTAAGACCATAAACCTATCAGCAAAGTGTTTACTGAGGTCATGGATCAAGTGAGTATTGGGGTCATGTTTCCATAAACTTTTGCATTTCTTTGTGCAGAGTTGCTGCCCCCTGCTGGTCAATAGAAGGAATCCAGGTTCAAGTCACACTGGCTTAAATTCTATGTAAAAGGAAGCTATGGCCACCCTTTTTATGTAAATTAAATACAGGCATTGTGTGCATGCTTTAAAAATCTCCTTTTTCTAATTCACTTTCTTTCCCTACGCAGGGCCGTCCAATCACTCCAGTCTATGCCATGGCCCACAACGTACAGCGCATCCCAGCAGCTGGTGGTCTGTATGGACCTGGGTATGTCCCCATCACAAACTACACTGCCAACACAGCAGCTCTGGCAGCTCTGCAGAAAAACGCAGCCGTGGCGGCTGCAGCATACGGAGGTTACGCCGGCTACGCGGTGCCCCAGGCCTTCCCCGCCACAGCCTTCCAGCTGCCCATCCATGATGTCTACCAGACATACTGATTAAGAGGCTCAGATCCTGCCTGTGACTGAACTACATCTCAGCATTGTCTGTCCCGTCATGTAGAAACATCTCAAACTTGAGCTCGAAAGGAATTTGTAGCAAATATTAAAAGCACACACAGTGACAAACAGCCTGACGTCTCCTATCGGCCTCGGTATGTCCTCAACCCAAGGTGAACATAGTGTTTTTAATTAGGCAGCATCACTGTTTTCTACGGAATAATGTAACAAACATAACAAATGATAACTCCCAATAATGCCCTCTGCCTTTTTTGTTTCTCTCCGAATCCCACCACGGGAACACCGAAGGTACGTTCAAGTATTTATGAAGAGAAGATATATATTTAAGGTGTCTATTCTTTGTAGCTCTCTTTCCATGTTGCCGTGGTATCTGTTCTAGATTTTAAACTATTTTCAGAGTAACAATAAAAAAGAAAGACGAGTTAATCGTAAGGAAGAAAAACTACAGCAGGAACTACTGATAAATACCGCTGAAGACGGCTGTCTTCAGATATACTAATGCCTTTTCCCCCCATCATTATATAGTATTTTAGCCAATTTTACATGCTGTAGGTGATGCTGTCCGTCCATGCTGGTTGAATGCTTTGAACACGCCTGTTTGGTACTTTTTGGTTATTGTAGTTTTTATTGTGTTTTTGGTTGTTTTACATGAAGGTTCTAGGTTTTCTAGGTTGCATTTATTTACCTATAATTAGCTCATTTTTGCTCTTTTTTTTGCTTTGCAAGGTTGTTTCTCTGTCTCCTCTTTGATACATTGAAGACACTTTGTTGGTTTTCTTTGAAGAAATGTTGCCTGCTAAATATTTGTTATTTTGACAGATTCCTGTTGGGAACAAATAATTAAGAAAGAAACTGGAAGCTTTTTGAATGATGTTCAGCTGACGTGGAAAATGTTCCACATTTAAAGAAACGACGGTAATAGGGGATTACGACTGAATAGATTGTTAGCTTGTTTTTTGTTCTTACCAGTTATGTATGTTTTTTTCTGATGTTTTTAATTGTGAACAACTACGGACAGAAATGAGAGACATTTTTCTATCTGGACTGGAGCACTCTATCACTTGAACAGCTCGTACTTTTTGCCAGTGCTGACCAAAAACCTTAACATCCACTTCAGTCTGAGGGACTTTAGAAAGACTCCTGACTACAGTGCCTTACACCTACACGCTGTTTATGCAACTGCCTGCTTTTTACTGTGCCTTTTTGTAAGAAAACCCAAGCCCGCGTGTTTTTGGCACAAAGAAGAATTTGTATATCCCATGATGCAGATTTGTGGTATTACTGTATTGAGGTTTCAGCTTTTGTAGCCAGATGTACCAAGGTTGCCTCCATCCTCTTCCGAGGTGCACGTAAATGTATTTATAAAAGGCGAGAAGTTGCCACTTTCAGAATGAAGAGATATCAAACGTGTGAACTGGAGCAAAGTTTGTGCTATCTTCTCATAATAAAGCCTGCAGCTCCCCAATGCTCAGCGGGCGCTTTTGAAAAACTCTGCAGTGCATCTACCACGAGTTGTACTTGGGACTGGGAATAACTGGGAGCGATACATCCCACTGGAATATGCAAGTATGGTAACAACTCAAATTCAAACAGCTGCTGATCAATGAAGTCACACTCCACAAGAGCCATCCTTTATGAAAAATGCCAAACATTTGAGTGTCCTTTTATTTGTAAACCAGCTCTTTTTTCTTTTGTATTATTATTATTCTCCTTCACCGCATTCGATGGTATTTTATTTGCTAATATGAGGGCTCCCTGGCTTTTAAGTTTAGGAGTGTGAGTGAGAAGACTGCTTAACTAGTCCATATTTGTGTAATCTCACTCTGTACTCTGCATTTTACTGCTTCTCTCTCTCCTCTGAAACTGGATTTAATGTAGAAAACAAACTGCTGTTAACGGCTCTTATTATGATCTTGTACGATGACAATAAGTCGGGATATATTTAATATATGCATTATGTGTGTTGTTTATGAAGTGAGAAGAAAAGGCATAATATATTGTAAAACCTATTTGTTTTCTTTATTTACACCTTGTTTAGGTATAAAAGTCAGACTAACAAAAGTAGATTTTTTTTTTTCCCAAAGTGTCCAATAGTTTGTTAAACATTCGAGGTTATTGTGCTTTTGTTAGGTGTAACGTTGTGTTTGCTATTTGGAACTGGACGCGGTGTTTAGAGTGGGGATGCCAAGTTCTCCCTGTTATCGATATCAAAGGTTAAACCTGGCCCGCCGAGGCGTTACGACCCATTGGCGCCTCCGGCTCAATGTGTTGCAACTTTTTCTGGCTAAATAATTAAAAGATCTAATGATGGGTGGATGGGGTAATGATTTAGCCTTCGCCAAAATTTCACGTGGTTTTAACAACAGAAAACTGCATTCTCCCTTCCACTCACAGAACCTGCTTTACTTTCCATCACCTGCATTTCACCCACAATGCAGCAGCAGCAGCAGGACGATCTTCCTGTGTCAGTATGGAGCTGCGCGTGCCTGGTTTAACTTAGATGTTCGGGTTTAGCATCTTTAACTCTTCGTAGTGTGTGCCTTTATTGCCAACATGTGCCCTTTGTAGACCTATGCAGACTCTTTTCTATCAGAAGGCCCCGTTTCCTTGTTCAGCATTGGTATATTTATAGTGATATAGTAGATAAATAAAGCATTTTTGAAAGGATGCACTCTTGCCGTCCATCGTTTTGTCTGCTTGTTTTTTTTTTGTTAAACATTAGCCTTGGATTAAAGTTTGCTAAGGTTGCAAGTGCTGAAAAGGGGACTTCAGCGCCGACATCTGTGAATGGAAACCCACGTCTGACCTCATACATCAACTATTATTAAGCAATGTCACAGAGGAGGAGCACAGTGTTTCATAAACTCCTCTGTGGCACCTCAACTTTAATCTAGAAACACGCTGTACCCCAGCAGGAGGATTTAGATCACGTGGTGTGGTACAGTATGCTCAGGAAAAGGTAAGTTTGTTTCAGCAGGCTCAGATTTCAGCCAAATGGTCACATGTTTAACAATTGAAATCTAATAAAGCGTAAAAACGCCTGAGTATCGGGCCTGTGTCAGACGGCAGCGACGCCAGCAGCGAATCCATTTCAAGCAAGATCACGCTCTGGACACATGAACATGGCCTGTGTACTCTCACCAGCTGCTGTTACGCACACAAGCACAACTCACTGGAGAGGATTTACACGTTTATTTAACACTGCTAAAGAGGGTTTATTTTAGCTCATATCTGTTAAAGTAACCAAGAAAAAGCAGAGTGAAGAAATGCTTAATGTCAGGCAGATCGAGGAGACACAGTAAAAACAGTGAATGAAGCCTTTGTCAGATTTTCTGTATCAGGACATCACAATAAACTGTCTCGTCCTCATCAGATCTTAAAATTAAGTAAATACAAACAGCACTTGACATATTACAGTGTGTCATTGTTTATTTGACAAAAACTGAGCTAAAATGCAGAAGCAGAAGTAGACCCCATGATTCAGAATCAGAATACTTTATTGATACAGGCAAATATATATATATATATATATATATATATAACTAGTCGACTAATCGTGGCAGCCCTAATTTGGATTGGGCTGGGTTGATTTGCATGCATCATTTTCACTTTTGACTAACGTCTTCAACACCATTACATCAACACCATAACGATCAATGCCCAACAAGTTGAAGTTGCACTATTTTGTATTTATTTTACTCCAAGGATATTAACTTGAATCATTTATTAACTAGCCACAATTAGAGGCCATTTTAAAGCTGTGATAAAAGTAAGAGCTTTTTAATGCTCTACCACTAAATTACCAAAACAGAAAACTATATATATCTATCACTGAGTCTTGGAGAGGAAACACTTTTACATCTTAAAAATGAAAAGTTTGACTTCTAAAATGTAAGCTGTCACAAAAACAGGCTCCAGACCCACCAGATGGTATTACAGCTTTACCACAGAGATCTGCACAACTCAAATAAACAATATACACATAAACAACACAAACCGCTCACCTTAATCCCAAACAGCAGTCAAAACTCATTGAACTCTATCCAAAATACTACCTCAAACCCAGGATTTTAAAACAACCCAGACTTCCTTAAAAATAATTCCTTTAAGTATAGATCAACGTGAACCTAATTCACTTATTTCTTTCAGAGGCAACTGCCCCAGTGACACACAGCATATCATCTGAAAAACAATGTAAGGTTTACTGTCAGGACATAGAAATTAATCATTTGGTTTTTAGCAAAATTAGATGATTACAACCTCAAACAAAAACATGATATCTTACACTGTGTCATCATTTATTTAAAAAAATGCAGAAGCAGTGTGTGAATAAATAGACCCCATGATTCAATAGCTTGCAAAACCACTTTGGCAATAATAATTTGAAGTTCTCTGTTTGACTGTATCTGTCTCTCACATTGGTGTGGAGGAAAAGATCAACAACCTTTCCAAGAAGATCCCTCAGACCTCTGTGTGCACATAGTAGAAGGGTTTTTTAATAGTGTCTAATGTCTTTGCCTTTCCCTTACAAACTTCAGTAATATAATACGGAGATTCTTAGACACAACTTTTTTCTTTTTTTCTGTAGGCTCCAAACAGTTTTACAACAGTTTTATTGTTCTGGAAGCATTAATATATGATCCTTAAGCCGGACGCCTGGTTGTACTTGCTAACGCTGTATCAAACTTGCATGTAGACAAAGCCTTTGATTGAATTATAATTTTATATTTATTCCCACTCTTAAAAACGCCCGAGGCTGCAGCTGAAAGAATACAAAATTAAACTGTATTTTAAACATTGACTTAATAAAATACTTGATTGTTATCAATCAGTTGTGATATTAATGTATGTTAACTTTTCACCGGCTTTAATTCCAGACTTCATAAAGGCTGAACTTTATTAACACTCTTAATGACCAAATCACTTAAGGCGCACATTTTTAAAACTACATCATGCTGCAGTGTTTGCTCACACACTGCTGTATTCATTTCTGTCTGTATTACGTTTAACCTCTTTATATTTTTCAATAGTGTCATTTCTTTGTAAAATCAGCTGCTTTGCTGCCAGCACCACACTCTTCATGTCACTTCGGAGTGCAGGTCCCAGGTCCTGTGGCTGTAACAAACCCAAAACCCCTCCACTGCTGTGCTTGACAGCTGGTATTAGATGTTTGTTCAGATGCAACTTTGCAAACATAAGCTTTGCTGCCATGTTCTTTTTAGACTGAAGAGGCTTTCTTCTGGCGGCACTTAAAAACAGGGCTACTTGTTTAGTCTTTTTCTAATTGTAACATCATGAACTTTAACATTTAGCATCCTAACCGAGGCACTTAACTCCTGTCCAAACTTGACGAGCTGCGTGCACGGATTAAACACCAACAAGACATCAGGAACTGCTGCGTTCTGGCCTTCACAGAGACATGGCTGGAGCCCAGCGTCCCCGACTGCGCCATCACGCCGGATGGATTCACTGTTTACCGGGGAGACCGAACGAAGGACTCAGGCAAGAAAAGGGGAGGAGGGGTGTGCTTTATGGTTAACTCCTTGTGGGCTAGAGATGTGTGTATCTTAAAAACTTACTGCTCTCAGAGCCTCGAGCTACTGACCATTAAAGTCAGGCCTTTTTACCTCCCGAGGGAGTTCAGCTCAGTTCTCCTCTCAGCTGTTTACATTCCCCCACACGCTGATAAAGCTACGGCTATGGACGAACTGTATGACATCATTACTGGACTTGAGAACAATAATCCAGAAGCTGCCTTTATTGTGCTGGGAGACTTCAACAGAGCCAACATGAAGAAGGTTCTCCCCAAATACTATCAGCACATCTCCTTCCCCACAAGAGGTGATCAAACATTGGACCACTGTTACGCTCCATTCAAAGAGTGCTACAAACCCCTCCCCCGCCCAGCTTTTGGTAAGGCAGACCATTGTTCCATACTGCTGCTGCCTGCATACAGACAAAGACTGAAACAGGAAAAACCAGCTTCCAGGGTTATTTACAAATGGGACAGTGAGGCTGAGGAGATCCTGCAGGACTGCTTTGAGACAACTGACTGGCAGATATTTGTGGATGCAGCTGATGGCAACATCAATGAACTCACAGACTCTGTCATTGGATATATTGGAAAGTGCATGGATGATATCATCACAAAAACCACTGTCCGCATATATCCAAATCAGAAACCCTGGGTAAATAAAGACATTCGCGCCAAGCTAAAAGTGCGGACCTCTGCCTTTAACTCCGGGGATGCTGATGCTTATAAAGCAGCCAGGTATGACCTCCGAAAGTCCATAAAAAAGGCCAGAAAGGAATACAGGGACAAAATGGAGTCCAGCTACCACAGCTTTGACACCAGGCGACTGTGGAATGGACTGCGCTGCATCACTGACTACAAGAAGGTCAACACAGTCAGTGTTCAGCCCACTGCATCTCTCGCAGATGAGCTCAACAACTTCTATGCTCGTTTTGATGCAGACAACAGAGAGCAGATCCTCTACCCTCAGGAGGACAGTGAGGCTGTAACTTTAACTCTGAGAACAGAAGCTGTGAGATGGACCTTTAAAAAGGTAAATCCTCACAAAGCTCCAGGACCAGACGGCATCCCAGGCCGGCTACTCAGAGTTTGTGCAGACGAGCTGGCAGAGGTGTTCACCAACATCTTCAACCTCTCCCTGAGGCAGTCAGTGGTCCCCACGTCCCTCAAAGCATCCACCATCATTCCCGTTCCCAAAAAATCAGTGGTCTCCTGTCTGAATGACTATCGTCCTGTTGCACTGACATCAGTCATCATGAAGTGCCTGGAGCGGCTGGTCAAAGGTCACATCTGCTCCTCCCTCCCTGACACACTGGACCCTCTTCAGTTTGCCTATCGGACAAACAGAGCCACAGAGGATGCCATCGCCCTGGCAACGCACACCACCCTCACTCACCTGGAGAAAGGGAATACATATGCAAGGATGCTCTTCATCGACTACAGCTCTGCATTTAACACCATCATCCCCTCGAAACTTGCCACGAAGCTCGTCGACCTTGGGCTGGGAACACCAGTCTGCAGATGGATTCTAAACTTCCTCACAAACAGGCCCCAGGTGGTGAGAGTTGGTAAGCACACCTCCTCATCACTCATCTTAAACACAGGTACGCCACAGGGTTGTGTGCTTAGCCCCCTCCTATATTCCCTGTTCACACACGACTGTGTTGCTAAACACGAGTCCAACACCATCATCAAGTTTGCTGATGACACAACCATCATAGGCCTCATCACAGGCAATGATGAGACGGCCTATAGAGAGGAGGTGATGGCACTGTACGAGTGGTGCCTGGAAAATAACCTGACTCTCAACATCAGCAAAACTAGAGAGATGATAGTGGACTACCGGAAACGACCAGTCAGAGAACACCAGCCCATCCACATCAACGGTGTCAAGGTCGAAAGGGTCAGCAGCTTCAAGTTCCTTGGAGTCAACATCACCGAGGACTTCTCCTGGACCCTTCACACAGACACTGCTATCAGGAAAGCTCGCCAGCGGCTTTACTTCCTGAGGAGGCTGAGGAAGTTTAGCATGAACGCCAACATCACCTCAAATTTTTACAGGTGTGCAATTGAGAGCTTGCTGACGAGCTGCATCACAGTTTGGTACGGAAGCTGCTCTGCCAGCAGCCGTGAAGCACTACAGAGGGTGGTGAAGGCAGCAGAGCACATCACTGGCACGAGGCTTCCTGCCATTCAGGACATTTATCTCCAGCGATGCCTCCGTAAAGCACACAGCATCATCAAGGACCACAGCCACCCAGCACATCAGCTGTTCTCCTTGTTACCATCTGGCAGACGTTACAGGAGTCTGTCTGCTCGGACTACAAGACTTAAAAACAGTTTTTACCACCAAGCCATACGACACCTGAACCACAACACTTAAACACACACAACACAGCACTCAGAAGCTACCCTGCAGCTTCACAAGTACTCTGTTTAATCTGCACTGGTCACTTCACTTTATTGTCATTGATATTTATATTTAAAGTGCAATACTGTAATTTTCTGCTGCTCATTCCTGTGCAATATCCCATCTGCCCTCCCGTCATATTTCTTTTCAAGATTTTCTTATTTAATCACTAGTGTACATATATTTATAGATACATATATATTTAGTCATTTTTTCTCTTTCACCATGTCTCTCTAATATTTAGCTCCTTACTATTTTTATATTTTATTTTATTTTATTATATTTTCTCCTACTGTATCATGCTGCTGAGTGACTGCTGCTCGTCAAAAACACATTTCATTGCAATGTTGACCCTGTGCTAACTTGCATATGACAAATAAAACTGAAACTGTGAAGATTGTGCCATTATGATAACACACACCTTAATGCTCCAGACCAGCAAACTGTCAAAACCTCTGCTTTAATAATGGTGCTCACACTTGCTACTTATCCTTTTAATTTCTCTGTAAGCGCTAAGGGTGCACTGTTCACTTGCAGTGTAATATGTTATGTTTTATAGTTTGTCTAAAGTCACATTACCTAAATTTAAGACAGATCTTATTTTAATTACTATGACTGCCATTTACAAACCTTCGCAGTCTTTATCATGACTTTACAGTGGCATTAATAATACATGCAGTAGCAGCTTCCTGCACCAGTTTAATAAATAATGACACTTTTAGTGTACCAAATTATTGATTTGGTACTGAAAAGAAATACAGTTTTCCCACCAGCTCCAGCCCCACACTGTAGCTTGCATTCAAGGCTAGTGTATCAAAAGTTTAAGTGACTTATTATTTCCCAATAATAATATCTCCAGCACACCACTTTAGCAAGCACATGACAGCGTCACCTGCTTTATCGCTGTAGATAAAGGCAAAAGAAAGTCAAGCTTGTGTGTTATGATGTTGCCATCTGGTGGTAACTGCTCTCCATCATTTTCTGTTCAGACCAGTCAGTGCAGGTTTTCAGTGGCAGCCATGTTAGCTTTAGTTATTATTAACGCAGATTATTGTGGACATTAGTAATGAAGAAAACAAAGAAACATTATACACACATATAAATAAATTTTAATAATTTAGCTCAAACAGGCAATTTATTACTTAATTGAGAACGTTACACAAAATACCCCAGGCTAGGCCTATTTCAAGTTGTATTGTCATTTTAGGTGGAAGGACGGGAATAAATATTATACCAATTGTCTATTAATTTTTATAGTATGTGTCGTTTCAAATTAATTATGTCTTATACTTACGTCAAGGTTTTAAGCCAAAACCGATAAAAATCGCGTCAAAAAAACAGGAGCACACTTAAATAGCATCCAAACTGCGTTTATTTTATTTTTACTACAGTTCCCAGGATGCAGTGGCAGCCTACGTCCTCACGCTGCTGTCGCGCGGCTGCTGCGGCTGCTGTCGCAGATTTGTAAACACAGCAGTTACGCTCAGTTGATCTGTAACGCGCAGTTAAGCCCATCCAGATGGTTGTGGCACCTGCTGAAAAGCGCTGCCGCTCTTGAATGTAGCCTCGGTTTATATTTGGCTTAAAGGAGACGCAACAAAGCGCACAAAATGGTTGTGCTCAAGGCCCGGGCGAATAAGTAGGTTTACTATAGCTTTAAGAAGGAGAAAATAGTGTCTGCTTCTTTAAAATTATATTGGTTTATTGCTGAATAGATAATTAAGAAAACTTTGTAGTTTCTAATCAATATATATATGTATTTAATTTGCGACGAAACCAACTGAAAATGCACCACTGTTGGATAAAGGCCGCCTGCAATCAAAACGGCTTTAAAGCAGATGTGGTCCGTTTTTCCTCAGTTTGCAAGTAAACCTGCCTGACTTTAAGTGGAATCTGAGGTGGTCCTAAGTGTCCTCACGGTGATGGAACCAGCCGGTGACCGAACCGGGAATGTAAATAAAGGTGAAGATCCGACGGAGGACAAGGCCGCAGAAGAGACCCCGGGCACCAGTACAGCTGGTACGCCACGGAGGGCGCTGAGGGACCGGGGAGCGGGCCGCCCTAGGTCTGGCGTCACCGCTTCTGTAGCGGACGTTAACGGCGGTACGTCGAGCCCGCAGACTTCGGGACGGGTTTTAAGAGATAGGTCAACGAGGGCAGTACCGGCCTGGCTGAAAGACACCAAAAGCAGCGACGACGACGAGGACGAACCTAGCTCGGACGCCGGTGCGACCAAGCGGAGGAAAGTTTCCAACTCCAGGCGGAAGAAAAATTCAGATACTGCAGGTTCGGCAGAGGGATACAGCCTTCAAGCCACAGAGTACGTTTTTGTTTTTTCTTTGTTTGTTTCTTTAACGAGTAGCCCTATTTCAACTTGGCCACCACATTTGATTATAAGGAGCCCGCCTTACTTGCACATTGTGTCGGCGAAGTCGGTTCCTGTCAAAAGCACGCCTTCATCGTGGCTCGTCCCCTTTCTGCTGTCTGCATGGGAAGGGTGGAGTAAAACTTACCTGATTTTAAAGGGGGCTATATTTTAAAAAGTGCTACAACACAGAAATGCATTATCTTGTTAAACATACGATCGTGTGATGATGATGTTGTGGTGCTGTGCAGGAAAATGCGTCAAGTCAATGTTTTTCCTTCTTTCTGCAGACAAGAGGACGCCAAGAAATCTGCCACAGATGCCCAAGGTAATCAACTGCATAAAAGCCACTTTATATCCTCCTTGTTCACTTTACATTTAAGTATAATCACATGCTATTTACCTGTAGTTATGTCTTTGATTCAGACGGCGCTGATGTGTTCACTAGTGTCAGGCCTGTGTCACACTTTATGACACTTTTCTACACTCTCACTGCATGCTACCGCTCTCTCTCACTCCAGCCCTTCCCTCCAGACGCCCCTCAGCCCAGACTCATGCCAAGACCCCATCTGGCAGGGCTGTCCACAGCTCTGCCAAGCCCATGTGTAAGACTGAACCTGGAATGGAGAATCCAGCTGGTGAGCAACCTGTTGACAGTGAGCTGCTCTGCTTTAGCGTGGGGGCCTTTTTAACTCGGAGACCAAATCATGCAGACACACAAGAACCAAAAACATCTGGGCAATCGCTGTTTGTTTTGTATAGAACTTGCAAAAACATCTGGGAATATGTATCTCAGGTTATTGATTCCTTGTGGGGGGAAACATCTGGATTCTGTCGTTTCTGGCTCATTCTAATGCTTCCAAATAATTGATCTAGATAGAATGCAATTTTTTTTTTTTTTGCAGTTAAATTACTGTTTTATAAATGTTGTTTGTATGACGTTGCTAGTGGCTGAAAGCGCTTTTGGTGTCTCTCTCTGTCATGCAGCTGTGGAAGGAGATGTAGATGATAAAGACAAGTATGAAATGTAAGTATACTTTTGGTGACCCACGATGTGATTCTTGCAGGCTTTAATGGCTTAATTTTGGCCACTTCCTCCTAATACTGCCTTATTGCTCCCTGGAAGTCCTGTTCTGACCACTTAATTGTGGGCTTAAAACTTGAGCAGAGAGCAAACTGTTACATTCAGTGACAAGCTGAACTGTCTTTCATATCAAGGAAAATCACCACTGATAAAAGCGGAGTGTCTGACTCCGAACCAAATGACAGTCTTCAGAGGAAGAGCCTGCAGCGAAGGGGCAACCTTTGAACATTTGGGAGGCTGTGCACTTTGAAGTGACCACCTGGGGTTATATTGTCAAATTATAGTTCCACTGTAACTCCTTGTCCTGTCAGAGAGAGAATAAAGAAGCCAAACTGTGACCACACCACACCTTGCTCCCTGTTACTTTGTCCTCTTCCTCCAGAATTAAACTGAGGTTGAATGGGTTTCCACTTTACAGTTGAATCAGTCCAGTCCAGCTCTCAGTGCAGGTGTGCAAGTCGTCAGAAAGGGACTTCCACGGAGAACAGCTTGAATGGGTCATGAATCACTGTGTACACTAGAGTTTGTACCTGAGTTTTTAAAAAGTCACATTTATTGCTCGTATCTCGTTGTGCACCTAATCTCAGGTTCTTTATGCAGGAAAATATGTTTTTCTAACGATTATGTTGTTTTGCTACTGGCACATTCGCAGTCTGAGGCTAAGTATAAAAGCAGCAACAGAAGAAATCAGCCTGGCACGCCATATTTACTCAGCTTGACTCTGGGTTTGGTCCCTCAGTTTAAAATGTATGAAAAAAAGAGTCAAATGTGTAACTAAGGAGAGTTTGGTCCTGTGTTTTTAATTACAGTGAAAAGAAAGAGGAGGAAAACACCAGCGCTGCTGAACCAGGCTTGGATGATGAAGATCCTTCTTTTCAGGATGACCCAGACAATCTCAACTACCAGCCACAGAGTCAGAGGTGCGCTTATGTCAAATGCATCATTTGACCCAGTGCAGAACGTTTTTAGAAAAAAAACCCAGTTTGCAATTTATTGTTTCGCTTTCAGCAGTGTAGAAGAAGAAGAGGTCCTTAGCAGTGAGGAAGATGTTCCCTTTAGAGACGACTTAAATGATCAAAGCTACGACCCGAAGGTTGAAAGGTTTGTGGTTTTGTATGAGAGGGATTGGGTTGTTCATATGTAATTACTGTTTTTTGATTGGAAATTTTTCTCCTGTTTTATTATTTAGGGATGCTCCTAAACCAAAGCGCAGAGTTCCTCCTAGACCCAAGGAGAAGAAAGAAAAGGAGAAACCACTGAAGAAAGAGAAGGAGGTTGCTGAGATAAAAGTGGAAGGTTCAGACAATGTAGAGAGCATGCAGGAGGAAGTAAAGCTTGAAGAGGAAGTAGTGGAAGATCCGGATGGACCCAGGAAGTAAGTGCAATACCAGACTGTGAGTGCATTCTAGTACTTGAAGTACAAGCCATGAGCTGAAACCAGACAGAACTGCAAATACACGTCCTCCATTCATAATCGGCTTTTGTTAACCAATCACTGAAGTCCAATTTATCCAATTAAAGCCAACACTGTTTTAAGTTAATGCTAATGTGTAGCCATGGCAACATACTGGTTTTGCCAGACATGCTCATCTGTTTGTCATTGGAGGAGTTTTGGATTTTGGGTGCAAAAAACAAAGGAGCGCTCGCCTCATAGAATATTGCCATCATGGAGCACAGCTTGACATTAGCAGTAGTCGCTATTTTTTTTATTATTTTTTTAAAAGTCCTCCTGCAGTGTTCATTGATCTGATGCTAGATGAATCTGTAAACTAATTCAAGTGGATGGATTCAAAGGTCTGGACTAAGGCAAGCTACAGCATTTAGTATCCCAGAAAAAGGATTAGGTACATAGTGTAGAAATGTGGTATGCCAACAATACCAGTGACAATATTGGAGAGAAACCCCCAACAATTAGATCAGGAAAATTCCTAGGCTCAGGCAGAGGCAGCCATCTGCTGCGACTGGGGGGGGAGGGGGGGGTGTAGAGAGACAGGATCAAAACAAACTATGGCAGAGAGTAGGCAAAAAGTAATGACTTAGCACACAGGGAGAGCATCTGTTTACATTCTGAAAGAAGGGTAAACATGCTTCTCAAGCCCTTTTGACCCACAGTGCTCGGCACAGTGCACAAGAAAGCATAGTCAAATGCTTTCAGTACTGATGCAACCATTTCAAATTTCAGACTTTTTTGTTTGCTTTGTTGCACTACAGCCTGAGTGATGACAAGGGTCAAAATACAAAGTGCAGTGATTTTCAAGTAGTATGGTCCATTTGTATGCATACTGCATCAGCGAACAATACATGCTTTGTAAGTGCAGCTGCATTGTGTACTGAATATAGAACGAAAACATATGTGATTGGAAATGTCATCAATAAGACCCTGAGTCATTCAGTCTGCCTGTTTTAAAATACTAACCAGCTGCTCCTCCTTCTAAATTTAACATGTGCTTATTTAAACATACCTCACTTCACAATGGCTTTGTGTTCACATATAGCAAAGCATGGCTTTGATTTCCCGGTATACACAATTATGTCATTTTTAAAAAAATTTTTGTCTTGGCTGTGTTAGGAGAGGTCGGCGGAAAAAAGACGACAAAACCCCACGGCTGCCAAAGAGAAGGTGAAGTTGATGTCTGTGTTGGTGCTTCGTTATCTGAAATTAGTCATGAAATTTGTATAGACATAGATGGTTAAGTATAAGATAGTAACTGGCTTCACTCACACAGGAAGAAGCCCCCAGTTCAGTATGTGCGCTGTGAAATGGAAGGATGTGGGACAGTGCTGGCTCATCCTCGCTACTTACAGGTTTGCCCCCTACACATGCGCGTGCGCGCGCACACACACACACACACACACACACACACACACACACACACAAAGCAGCAGTAACTAATCTGTTCTTTGCTTTAAACTCCAGCACCATATAAAGTACCAGCACTTACTCAAGAAGAAGTATGTTTGTCCTCATCCTTCTTGTGGGAGGCTTTTCCGCCTACAGAAGCAGCTGCTGCGTCATGCAAAGCACCACACAGGTACGCATGTACATTTGTTTTCAGAGGTTTACATCCACTTATCATGGGCACGGGTGTCATGATAATTTTGGGCTTTTGATGATTTCTTTGAACTTTTTTCTATTTTTTTCCAGGATGGAGTGATTGTACAGCATACAACTTTAATGACTTTAAAAAAAACAAAAACTGTCTGTGAAAGTTTGACTTTATTTTGGATTTTCTTTGATCCACACAGGTTAAAAAACAGGCTCAAATATAAGCATACACTCAAATCTTTTAATAAGTGTTGCTGAAGGTTCTACAGTGTATTTCAACTTGACAAGTCCAAGGCCTATTAACGTTTCATTGGTTATTCTAATTGAGTACAACAGACCAAGAAAAGAAGCAGCCCCTGCTCCAAATTTGACACCTTCAAATGTGGCTGAAATTTGCAGCTGCCTACATGGGCAAGCCAAATGGCTTCAGGAGAAATGTTTTACAGTTAGACATTTGGAGGAGTGAAGTTGAGGCTTTGAAACCTGAGAATACTGTACCAACTGTCAAGCATGGTGGTGGTAGCAGCATGCTCTGTGGCTGTTTTGCTGTCAGTGGTACTGGTACGTTGCACAAAGTGGATGTAATAATGAAGGAGGACTACTGCCACATTCTTCCACTTTAAGTCATCAGCTAAACAGATGAAACTTGGACACAGTTGGGTGTTCCAACAGGATAATGATGTGAAACCCACATCAAAACTGGTTTTGGGATCAATAAAGCAGGCTAACATTAAGCTTTTGGAATGGTCTTCTCTAAGCCCCAACTTTAACCCAAATATTTGTGGACTAAACTGGGTCTGTACCAGGAAACCAGCTATTTAAATGACCTCTGCTAATTCTTCTAAGAGATATATAAAATATCCAGCTATTAGGCTTGTTGGTGGCTACCAAATGTGTTTAACTTGTTAAGGGATATTTAACAAAATGTTAGTCAGGGTGTATGTATATATTTGACCCTGTGTGAATTTGAGAAAATCCAAAATAAATTCAAACTTGTGCACCCAAGTCTTGTTTTTTAAACTAATTAAAGATGTGTGCTGTACAATCATTCCACCCTGGAAAGTGCATGCATGTAAACGTCTGCTCATGATGGTATAAAACAATGCATTAGTTTCTGTGCTTATTTTTAGTTCTAATCAATGAAATTACACGGAGAACCCATCTGTAATTGAGTCTTTTTTTGGTAACTAGACCAGAGGGACTACATCTGTGAGTTTTGTGCTCGCGCCTTCAAGAGTTCCCACAATCTGGCCGTGCACCGCATGATACACACTGGAGAAAAGCCTCTACAGTCAGTACTTCTCTGTTCACACGTTTTGTTTTCTCAGTTTATTTTCAGCTCAGTGGTTCATTAAATTTCTTGCTTCCTGGTGTGAATAGGTGTGAGATCTGTGGCTTCACCTGTCGCCAGAAGGCATCTCTCAACTGGCACATGAAGAAGCACGATGCTGATGCTACCTATCAGTTCTCCTGCTCTATTTGTGGAAAGAAGTTTGAGAAGAAGGACTGCGTGGTGGCACACAAGGCCAAGAGCCACCCGGAGGTGCTAATTGCTGAGGCGCTGGCAGCAAATGCCGGCGCTCTCATCACAACCCCTGCCTCTCTCTTGGAGCTCCCGGGAAATCCTGCGCAAGCAGAGGTCACTGGCTTGGATGCGAACCAAGTTGGGCAAGACGGCCAGGTGGACCAGCTGGGCCAGGATGGGCAGCACGTGCCTCAGGTCTCCCAGATGGGTCATGTGACCCAGCAGGTGAGTCACCAGGTGGTTTTGCTGGGACAAGATCAGAGCCTCCACACCATGCAGGTGCCTGTGACAATTGCTCTGTCCCCTATTGACCCCCCATCACCGGCTGAGAACCAGCAGCAGACCCAGCTCCAGCTTCAGATGCCCGTCCAGTTTGTGCAGACTGCCCAGCAGCCCCAGCAGCCCCAAATCCAACAGCTGACCCTCCATTCCAACTCAGTGGTGACCCAGCATCAACCGCAGCTCCAGCCTCTTCAGTCATACACTTCCCAGCAGCAGAGCCAGGGCCAGACACAAATCCTGCAGATGACCTTCCAGCCTGTCAGCCAGTCCCAGACCCACATCCAGCAGATCCCCATTCTAGCAGCCTCTCAGCAGCTCCAGCCTCTGCAGACAGCATCCCCGAGCCCTCCTCTCATGTCCACTTCGCAAACCCAGAGCCAGGTTCCCGTCTCCACCAGCGGGGACAGCTTTATGTTGGACAATCCGGTGCTCTCTTCCTCCTCTCCCTCAGCCACCTCTCTTCAGCAGACAGAAGTGGTGGGGGAGGATGGTGTAATCTGGGAGCAGGCCGGGCAGGGGGAGGTCCTAGCTGATGGCAATGGGAGACACATGCAGCAGACCCTCATGTAAAACAAAAAGGATGCCAACAGAACGTAATCTAGAGGCAGTTTATGTTACCAGTGACCTGACATACTGTTTCACCACGTTTGAGGTAAATGTAGGCTCACTGGTATATTATGTAATGCTCACTCATCGTCACATTTGGTAGATTTTTAGACTTCGTATCAGGGAAAGATATGCGTTTGTATGTGTATGTTGTTGCCTTTGTACCTAACAGTCCTGTAACTAGCCACTTATGAGTGTTTGTGTGTGTGTGGGTGTGTATATATATTGATGAGGTCTTTTTGCACAGCTGTTGCTATTATGCAATAACATAGCATACCTCTTAGTAATATACAGCACATCTAATGTGTAATGTGCAGCATCAACAAAGTTCCTACTGGAATAAATCGGTTTAATTTATATCATGAAACACATGAGAAAGTTATAAACTCCCTCACTGTATGTGTGCGTGTGTGTGTGAGGGGAAACACTCATTTATTGTCCAGCTTTCCTGTGACACTTTTTATTTAACAAGGTTAGAAATCAGCTAAATCTACAAAAAAAGACATTTCAAAACTTGGAAAAGACACCAAAATTTACAGATTGTGCATATTCCAGATTTTGTCTGTTTTAATGACATTAGTGCAGCTTTGAAGGAAATGATAACCCCTATAGTTTAACTCTACAAGACTTTTAGGAGCTGAAATGTACCCTTGAACACTGCGACTCAAATGTAAGCCTATCAAATAACAGCAAGCACTGATTTGTGAATAAGATTTGTTTAATGTAATTTGATAAGCAAAGCTATGTAGAAACCTTATGTGTCAGCGGCATCTCTCTGATCTCTCACATTAGATTTGTGTTAGAGCAAACAGTCCACTTAAAAGTTGTAAATAAACATCTTAACATTTATCCAAAGTGTTTTTTATTGAATGAGTTCTGAAAGCCCTCCAGTTTCCTTTTCAACAGGAGCAGCAGCAACAGTCCAGTTGTTAGAGCCATTAGCAGTGTGGTTGGTGGTTCCAACCCCAACTCTTTGCATCCGAGTGTTTAAATTTTATTAGGCAGGCTCCTACTCTGTATGTGGGATATAAGTAGTATTGAATCAAAGTGTCTGGAAGACATAATGTAACTAGAAGTGAGTCAGGACATATTGGCTCGCTCTCTGTTCCTTTGCATCGTATATTGCTTCATAGCTCTTTTAGGAGGAATCAAGCTGTCACTCAGTCCGACCCTCTTCTTCTTCACATGCTGCCCTTCTGGCTCTTCCTCCTTTGTTTCCCTCTGGGACCTTCCGCCAGATGAACCGCCTCCAGTTTCTGGTGTCTCTTCACTCTCAGGTGGATGACAGTCAGTGGAGATGACTGGCTTCTGGAGGTCACTGTCATGAGCAAATTTACATTTGATCCCAAACCTGCACCTTCCATCTTTCCTGTAGGACATGCATATCCTTTTACCTCCTATCTGGGAGGGTTTGGCCTGCATGGTGAGGGGGACGTGCTTCTGCAGGGCGCTGAGCTTCTTGTCTGCTTGAGCCTTAAATGGGTTGGCAAACACGCTGCTGTCAGATGACGCATTTAGCGGTGGAGAGGGCAGTTTTTTAGAGGTGATGGAGTCCAGCGAAGGAGTAGGCAGTTTGGAAGGGCGGGCTGCCGAAGTGGGTGGTGGTGAGGGCTCTGGATCCTCGTCCTCTGCCTCCGATTCACTGGAAGCGGAACCAGACTCCAGCAAAAAGTTGCGGGTCTTTTTAAAAGGCGCTTCCTCTTCACACGTTTTCCCAGAGCTTCAAAACGACACAATAACAGGACGAAGAGAAATTATTATTATTCCAGGCTAGCCGAGTGGTGTTTGCGATACATTTTTATTTTTACTCACCCAGCTTTGCCACTGTTTACATCCTCTGCAGCGCCATCGCTGTCGGAGTCAGAGGACACTCCGTATCCAACCAGAGAGTTCATACCTGTAACCGGAGCTAGAGCTCTGCCTCCCGATTAAAAAGCGATAACGGTGTACCTGTGAATATAAGAGGCAAGAGAGTTGTCCATTTTTCCTTCTTTAATAAACAACAAGGGAAATTGCTGTAAGGTTAGCTGCTGTCATTAGCCGTCGCTCAGCGTTCCTGTTTAGACTGCACTGCCACCTGCAGGACAGGAGCGGTACTGCAACTGTGACGCCACTAACCCACAAATGACACTTGACCAACACAGATAAGCTGCTTCTTTTTCTTCTTCCAGCTGCTCTCCTTGGGGGTCGTCACAGCGGATCATCTGCTTTCATGTCACTCTGTTTCTGGCATGCTCCTCTATTACACCAGCCCTTTGTGGATTATCTTCTTTTCCTTTGCCTGCTAGGTCCATCTTCAGCACCCTTTGTCCAATGTACTATCCCTCCTCTGCACATGTCCAAACCACTTCAGCCTTGGCTCTCTAACTTTATCTTCTAACTGCTGTCTCTCTTCACCTCTGCCTCCTGTCTTTTTGTCAGTGCCTCCGTCTCAAAATCATACATCATAGCAAGTATCAATACCATCTTGTAAACCTTCCCTTTCACTGTCACAAATCACCTAAAATCATTTTAAAATGTATCCTTTTTTATTACGTTAGTGTGGTTATCATATTTTGTAATTCTCTCTTAGTTCAGTTTTTAAAGTGTATATTCGCTTTGTATTGTTTATCAATCTATTCAGTGTTCATTGTTGACTACTTGCATTAAATGTGCTGTATAAATAAAGCTCCAACTTGCAGGGGAAAAAATGATGGCTAAAATGGCTGTATAAGCATGGTGACAGGACATGTGATGTCAAACCTTGGTTATGATTTTCTTTTTAGTGGTTAAAAATCCAATTGACTGTCCATTTTCATTTCATTTTCTTGTGGAGAATAATAACTGTAGTTACATTCGTCGCAAAACAAGGCACCAGTTTGAGAAAATGTCAATGTTAGGCCTATGCACACTTTGTTAGGTACACTTGTTTAACTAGGTTTCAACACCACTATCTAATCAGCCAATCACAAGGTAGCAACCCAGTCCATTTAGGCATTTTAGCACGGTCAAGAAAACCTGCTGAAGAGCATTCGAATGGAGAAAAAAAGGTGATTTAAACTTTTAACGTGGTATGATTTTCGGTGTCAATCCGGCATTAGTAAGGCATACCTAATAAAGTGTCCATTCTATATAGAAAGTTAGATCCCAGGGCAGATCACATTTAAGTCTTTAGCTGTGATCTGCCCTTTCTGTGGAAGTTCTCCTGAAAACTATTCCCACTTATTTTTGCTCTTAGAATTTAATATTTAGGTTGTGGAAAAAATATTTTCTCTGATTTGTTTTTCCTTTAAAAATATGATTTGCTTTCTATGACTGCGCTAACAAAGACGATGCTATATTTCTTGCGTAATTACGTAATCCTGCTGTTAGACATAAGTGATTACATCATTAAAGTTCCACCTGAAGATGTGACGAGCCGGAAGTGGCCTAATTTGGAGTGAGCTCCTGTCCTCGAGCGCTGTGGTTAGGACGTCAGTCTCCATAGTGATGATGGGCACTTCTAGTTTCAGCTGTTGATTTTTTTTGGTCTCTTATTTGTTATCATTGGGGAACACACACACACACACACACACACACACACACACACAACTTAAATTTAGACTATCTCGGCTCGGTCACTACCAGTAAACCAGTCGGATAAGCTGCTCATGAATAAGTTGATGAGCTCCTCCTCACTCCCCACCTCTCCTCCGCCCCCGCTTGTCCCGTTAAATTCCTCCAGTCAGGCATCAAGTTCCCCGGGGAAAGGGCGGAGATTTGGCCTTAAACTCTGTAATACAAGTACCGAACTGTAAGCAGAGGAGGTCGGACAAACCGACGTGGTTTTACGGAAACCTCGGACAAGACTGACTCTGTGGCTCTAATTAACGCAGCGCTGAGTGGGAGCTGATGGGCAGGCTGAAATGAGCGGACCAGGAATCCGATGACGTCGGGATGAAGCAGGCGTACCCGGGAGTATATTAGAGACTGGTCTACTCTGCTGCTACGACAAGTGAGCTCGTCTTCAAGTTGAGGTTCAATGGCAGGGAGGTCGACCAGAAGCATAAACGGCTCGAATGGGAGCAGAACCGCGCCGGTCAGGGCCGCTGCTCTAGCCGATCTGCTGCACTATGAGTGCTCCACCTTACTGGAACTCTTTGTGAGTATAAAAACTTATCCCCCCCCACCACACTGGCTGCAGCCTGCCAGCAGGTCACAGTTTGCTTTTAGAGTTAGCAAGAGAGAGAAAGTCTGAGGAAGAGTGTGTGCGTGACAGAGAGAAATGGGCCAAGGTTAAAAGGAAAATTAATAGATATTCTCTGTGTGCGCGCGTGTTTTCAAGGAGCTACACTGTCAAAGTGTGTGTATGTATGTAAGAGAGTACAAAAGGATGATGAAAGGGATGTGTGCAAGTGCAAGATAAGGGAGAGAGAGAGACAGTGTGTGTGTGTGTGTGTGTGTGTGTGTGTGTGTGTGTGTGTGTGTGTGTGTGTGTGTGTTTGAAATAGAAGGAAATTATGTCTAGGACAGCAGGGGGTAGGAATGCAGAGCAGAGAGGGGGTGAAGTTTTTGGAATGACATAGGTGGGTGTTTTTGGCACACAGTCATCAATGCTTGGGCACAAAGCCTTCATCTCTTTTCCACCAGCTTGCCTCTCTTTGCCAAAAGGTGTGAGAGCGACTGTTTATTACAACTTCTTGGGTTCCTGCCAGTTTGCCTCATCCATCCTTCCTTTCATGTGGCCTTGCTAGGAGCAAGGGAGCGGCCGGGCACACTGCTTCACTTCCATCCATTTGCAGGTTACCTTCCAGTGAACATGTCATGTACGAATTGGACTTGTCTTAGCTTGTCACACAGAAATTTGTGTATATTCATCTGCATTTTCTATACCACACCTGGAAAGCACTGACACTGAAACAGATCTTCTTCCAAATCTTTGGCATGCAAGTGTCAGTGAATCAAATGCACATTATTGAAGATTATTTTTTATCGTGTTATTGTCTCCAGGCACACTGCCCCACTCTCTTGCGTACTGGGTGGGAAAACCCAGGTTTGCAACATCAATTTCCTCTTGAAAACCACTTAAGCCATTTCCAGAGCTTATCAGAACTCCTAATACTCCATAAGTGCACTGTTTCTGGCTTTGAAAACACTTCTTGGTGTATCCATAACTGCCTGACTCACGTCAGGAGTAAATATAAATAAAGTATAATAAATAAAATATAAATTTCCTTTGCTGACTTTCGAAGCACACAGGCCACATTCAGGCCGCTGTGTCAGGCTAGTTCTGACTTGCAGGGTTACACATTAATGCCTCAGCAGAATGGCAGAAAGATTTTTCCAATTTTCTTTTCAATGAGCCAAAACTTCTTGTAATTTTTTTTTAAAGGCGGTCTTAAGCAGATAACCTGCATTGCATGTCTAGGCATTTTGTTACTACTAGCCCGTCACAAAAGGTGATTCCCAAAGAGCAATTGGCTGAACACTCGGTACATCTTTGCACAGCGTGCAGTGTATCCTTACAATTTGACTGGACAAGTGGGGGAGAAAAGAAGAGGTATCAGGCCTAAAAGACTGTCTACAGTAGATGAACAGTAACTGAAAGTCATGTCCTTGTGAAATACAAAACAGCTCAGCAAAGACCTGGCACAGGACCTGAGAGATGCACCTAGCTCTTCAGCTGATCCACGTGCCATTTGTCAAAGCCTCCTCTGAAATGTTCTCAATGGAAAATTATGCAGGAACTTGACTTAAAATTAGTGACAACGGGTCTCATGAAGTGATGAATCTGAATTTGAAAACTGTCAGTATTGTATTAAAGGTAATTGGGGAAAGGGGCACAACTCGGCCATTTGTGTGTTTTACAGATGGCCAAGTGTCTACAGCCATCTGCAAAGCATGGTAGAGGCTCTGTTATGGTTCGGGGCCGCATATTAACCAGTGGTGTTGGAGATGTTGTCAAAGTCAATAGAATTATGAATGAAGAAAAGTAACAGCAGATTTTAATCCACTGTACCACAATACCTATGCTTTGTAAAAAGTGTCCAATTGGCCTATTACAGCATAACAATGATCCTAAACACACTGTCAATGCAGTAAAAGTATACCTGGATTAAAATACACACAGTGGAACACTATCAGTCATGGATTCGCCCGGACATCAACATCGCTGAGGCAATGTGGGTCATCTTGACAGAGAGAAGAGAACAGAACAAACGGCAGCCAACATTGAAAGATGAATTGGTTCTCCAGGCTTCTTGAAGGACATTCATTCTTAGACTACTTAAAAAAAATTACAAATTGGTTGGAGTTCTATATTTAGTTTAGTGAATATTTAAATCACAGTTTCAATTCAGTTCAGTTTTATTTATATTGCATCAAATTGCAAAAACAGTTGCCTCAAAGCATTTTACATTGTAAGGTAAAGACCCTACAACAATCCAAAGGAAACAGAGAAAACTCCAACAATCATGTCCCCCCCCCCTCCCCCACACTCCTATGAGCAAGTGCTTTAGTGACAGTGGAAAGGAAAAATTCCCTTTTAACAGGAAGAAAGCTAAAGCAGAACCAGGCTCAGGGAGGGGGCAAAGGATTCAGGGTACCCTGATCCAGCCTTAACTATAAGCTTTATAACAAAGGAAAGTTTTAAGCCTAATCTTAAAAGTGGGGAGGGTGTCCGTCTCCTGAATCCTAACTGGAAGCTGGTTCCACAGAAGACGGGCCTGAAAGCTGAAGGCTCTGCCTCCTATCCATCCATCCATTCGCTTCCGCTTATCCTTTTCAGGGTCGCGGGGGGCGCTGGAGCCTATCCCAGGTGTCATAGGGCGAGAGGCGGGGTACACCCTGGACAGGTCGCCAGTCTGTCGCAGGGCCAACACACAGGGACAGACAATTCAATTCAATTTTATTTATATAGCGCTAAATCACAACAAAAGTCGCCTCAAGGCGCTTCATAGATACAGAGAAAAACCCAACAATCATATGACCCCCTATGAGCAAGCACTTTGGCGACAGTGGGAAGGAAAAACTCCCTTTTAACAGGAAGAAACCTCCGGCAGAACCAGGCTCAGGGAGGGGCGGCCATCTGCTGCGACCGGTTGGGGTGAGAGAAGGAAGACAGGATAAAAGACATGCTGTGGAAGAGAGACAGAGGTTAATAACAGATATGATTCAATGCAGAGAGGTCTATTAATACATAGTGAGTGACATTCACTCGCACATTCACACCTAGTGGCAATTTGGATTATCCAATTAACCTATCCCCACAAGCTGCATGTCTTTGGACAGTGGGAGGAAGCCAGAGTACCCAGAGGGAACCCACGCAAACATGGGGAGAACATGCAAACTCCACACAGAAAGACCCTAGCCTGATGGTGGAATTGAACTCAGGACCTTCTTGCTGTGCGGCAACAGTGCTAACCACCGTGCCTTCTGCCTTCTGCCTCCCATTCTACTTTCAAATACTCAGGAACCCCAAAGAAGCCCGCAGTATGAGAGTGAAGTGCTTTAATGGGGTGATACCATACCGTAAGGTCATTAAGATAAGATGGGGCCTGATTATTCAAGACCTTGCCATTGCTTCTATGGTGCGTCTGTTATTTTAACCTTTTACTTGTTTACTTAGTAAGTCTTTACTGGAACTGGACTGAGTGCAAATTCCACTATAATAGACAATGTAACAGCCTTTAGTAAATGATTCCAAGCAAATTCCTTTTGCATTAGGAGGAAGTCCCTGTTGCCTCATTGTCAGTGGTCTTCTGTAAAGGCCAAATTGCAGTTGAAAGTAATGTCATGACTTGCTGAAAACAGACCTCCACTTATACTACTTTCCAGTTTCCCCTTCTTCTATTTCTATCTCTCTCTCTGATTGATTTTCTTTCAAACAAATCTCACTTTTGTTACAAAGTCTGACATGTTTGCCTTGCGTTTCTCTTTTTCTTCCCCAAGAGAAAGAAGGAGAACTTCACAGAGGATGTGACTGACCGCCGTCTGGTGTCTGTCCCTCCTCCTTCTTCCCAGCTGGATACCAGAGACAAACTCTGGCGCATCCACTCGGCGTTGCTACAATGCAAAAAGTTGCTAGAGACAGCTGTTGCCAAAGAGGAGGAGGAGCTGGGTGGTGGGAAGAAGGGCGAGTATGAGAACAAGAGGAAGCTGGTGAAAGAAAGGTTGCCGCTGCTCATACTTAGCACTGGAGAACTCCTCAAAGCTGCTGAAGGCACGACTTCCCTGACTCCTTGTGTGGAGGGCTTGGAGGTAGGTCCTGAGGTGTTAAAGGTAAAGGTGAAAGTGTTGGACTGAAACTAAAGCATGGTTAACAGTTGTCTCCTCTTTTTATTGGCAGGTAAATGTCCCAACCGGTCTGCTTGACCTGAAGCTTTGGGTGTACTGGGTCTACAAAGAGGTCAACTACTGGAGCAAGACGGCTGCCAACACCTTGAAAGACCTGCCCTCGGTCATCGTCAAGGAAGGAGCAAGGACCACGCGGGCCAGGAACAGGAGAAGCACTCGGAGATGAGATGGAGATGTGGGAAGGGTCGATGAGGAAGGAAAAAGATTAGGGAGATAAATGGCGGAGATTGGTGAAGGGGTGAAGGTATTGAGAAGGTAGTTGCAGGGCAAGGGGTCCAGTCAATGTCAGGAACAAAGTAAAAGATGGGGAACAGAAATAGAAACAGCCAGCTGCAAGAGACAGATTACTACTGACATAGGGAGATGAGAAAACTGGGTTACTGTTGATGAACCAAGGCTGCAGATATATATATATAGAGAGAGAGAGAGGAAAACATCATGCTGTGACATTTATGGCAGAGTGTAGTACATCTCTATTCTTTCTTTCTTTCTGTCTTTCTTTCTTTCTTTCTTTCTTTCTTTCTTTCTTTCTTTCTTTCTTTCTTTCTTTCTTTCTTTCTTTCTTTCTTTCTTTCTTAGTTTAGGCTTACATGTGCCACTCCTTTGATACAACTGAAACGATTTCCTTTGGATGCCCTGCAGCACACGAAACATGTGATCAGCAATGGGCACATTTAATTTATATTAGCTGTAAACACTGGGGCTATCATAACACGCAGATCATTTCTTGGAGATGTTGAGTGCATGAAAAAAAAAAAAATGTTAGCAGCACCCTCTAGTGTTTACATAGTGCAACTGCTTGGAGTCCTCCTTTTCTTTCTTAATTTCCTCTGTGATGTTAAGTATCTTAATTTAATATCATGTTTGTGGTTTTTTTGAGCACTTTATTAGCATGAAATAAATCAGTCTAACCTCGTCAATGATTCGGGCTCTAAAGCAGGAGTATAGCATAAATATTCTATACTCCTAAAAGCCAAATGTTTGCAAACTCGCGCTATAAAAAGAAACAAGGCCTTAAAACATTAATACAGATAATTTCATGTGCAACTTTTATTTGTTTTAATGCAAAAGTAGCTGTTTTACATGATCTACATGCATCAGTTGTACTTTACAACAGGCACACGGCTCTTTTTGACTGCGTCTGCTGTCACATACACAGTAACTGGTTAAATTGATCAGGTATCAGATAGTATCAGAGTCAGAAGCGATGCCCAATTCCTACCTTACCTGTCTGCCTAACCTGGATGAGGCTGCTAATTAAATTAGCCGAAGACTCAGATTGTCTTTAAAGATGTATGAAGGCTCGGGGTAAGAAACAGAGAAGATAAAGTAAATGGGATCCTTTATAGGGAAGTCTTGCCTAGATAGGCACTTATCCATAATGATGTGGAGGATAAATTAGACAGAAAGGCTGATGGAAGAGTTTTAGCAGGTATTTTACAAAAGCACTCTTTTTATTCTAACGACAAGGGCACCATTTATATTTCAACTTTTTATAAAGGCTTTCTTCGCTTGGCTCTGTGCTTGCTGTGTTTAGCATCTGTGGGCTGGTTAACTGACGGCAGGTGCACTGGGAGTAAGAAGACCGTGTGATGTTCGGGGCACCTCGACTGTTCACCGGCTTTTTTTCCAACTACATTTTTGCACCGGAAGGAGACCTAAATGCATTTGGTCATTTGAAGTCTGATTAATTTCGGAGATGAAATGTTGCCCCTGAGAAAATCAGACTTACTCAACCTATTGGCTTCATCTGTTACCCGCACACCAAACAGCACAAAATCATTCTGATTATCTGCTTTGGAGTTTCAGCAGTGTTTTTATGTGATTCACTGTTAATGAAATATGGCTGCTGTGTACACTGTATGGGTTGGAGATGTAGTTTGTTTCCTCTTGCTCATTACTCTGTCATTACTGCTGCTGGAGCTCACAAGGCTGACTCTTCTTTTCATTTATTCTCTGTCTCTCGTTCTCAGTTCTTTAAATTGTAGATGTTTGGTTTGAAGTAGACCAAGAGCCATTAGAGGTTAGAAGAGGTGTATCAAATTTGGCCAAAAACTAAAGAACGGGATGTAATTTAAAATTTAGAGTCCAGTTTAAATAACGCAGTCCTTGCGAACAGTTCTTTATAATCCAGTATAAGAAACTGAGTAATTGCAAAAGCTGCCTGCTGGCTTTTCACAGTGAAAGAAGGCTCTAGTTAAGGTTGGTGGCAATGACTGTGTGCCCTGTGCCTTGATAGCTGAAAGGGAAATAGTCAGTTTAGGCAGCACATTTTAGAAAGTATTACACTGACTTCAAGATTCAATGGCTTCATATTTAAAACTTTTATTCTGTCTGTGCCGTTCCTAATAATCTGTCTGATATGGTCTGACATACCACTACATTTATTCTTTCCTTTGCTAACATTTTCATGGAAAGCACCGTGGTTACATTCCTCGCACACCAATTGTTTTGTTTTTGTGTATTCCTAAGATCGACTGATTTTCGGTTTTACACTTTTATCAGTGTTTGATCTTTACAAATACAGTTTGTCACACCACAAGGCGCTGTCTTTCTTTTTTAACCTCTGGGGAAGACCAACTGAGCTACAGACAAATAAGTTAAAACACAAAGGGAGGATCGGGTTACCATCACGGCTTCATACACAGCAAACACACTGTAGCAATAGTGCATGCTGTAAAGATTGTAGTAATAAAGAATGTATGATTAATTCCAGAAAGTTGACTCTGTTCAGTTGCATAATGGTCAAATCAAGCACCGCTGATTGAGTGGGGAGTCAAGGAGGCCATTTCTATAAAACCATCCTGCAGGGAGCCATTCCCCGACTCTGTGAAGGGTTCACATGGACGCTGATCAGTGGTCATGAGAGTCTGTGTATGTGTCATGTAGTAGGACAGCTTTTAATCATTAATGCAGCTGTACTGTTTATGTGGTTGGAAGAAGTCACCTGGATGAGTGATGAAACGTTTTTTCACACTGAACAACTTCCTGGGATTTCATTAGCTGGATTAATGCGCATGCATTTAAACAATGTATGAGCAACTTCCTTTATCTCTGATGGTCTATGAAATGAATTGATGTACTCATCACTTTCTTTAATGTTATTGACATTTACATTTCTGGTCGGCCAACAGCAGCTGGGAAACAAGTTAGTTTGAACACACCGCTTTAACACTGTAAACAGAAAGTGACATATTAAAACTGTCTTCTGCAATGAGACAGATTTTTTTTTAAAGTAAACTTTCAGATGTAACATTGCTACATTGAGTTCTGACTTTATTACATTAAGCAGACCTTTGTAGACATTTCTTGTCAACTGTTCAACCTGACAAAGGATGATAGGGAGGGCTGTAGTTAAGGGATGCTTTCTTCATCTTTTATTAATGATTCTTTTCTTGATCTTGATTTCGGGTCTTGATTTTATGTCTAAAAAAATAAAACAGAAATAGTGAAATTCCAATAGCACTTTCTGCAGACCATGTTGACATATTTAAATAACTTATTTTAATGCAAACTCAAAATGCTAAAAAAAAATCCAGTGCTCTATCTTAGAGTGCTGCATATATTCACAGGCCTACTTTTTTTTAACTATTTAGAACATTAAAAAAATAAATAAATAAATAAAAATAAATATATATATATATATATATATATATATATATATATATATATATATATATATATATTCTTGAAAGAAAAAAAAGACCAGATGCTAAGATTTTCCCTGGGATTGAACAGAATCGACTGGATTAGAAGTGAGTACATCGCAGGGTCAGTTTAGGTCGAGGGATAAGTTAAAGAAATAATCCAGGGATGTTTGGACATTGACAAAGGATGTTGATGATGGAGCTACCAGGTAGGAGAAAACGAGGATGACCTTGAAAAAGATTTAGTGAACAAGGAGTCGCAGAGGTTTGGCGTGACTGGAGAGGATGTTGGGGATATGGTGAGATAGAAGCAGATGATCTGCTGTGGCGACCCCTAAAAGGAGCAGGAAGAAGAAGAAGAAGATGAGTATGAATTTGGTGGCACTTCTATCAGGTACTAACAGGAAACTTCACACAGGCTCACCAAAAGTGCATCAGAGATTATAGAAACATTTCCTGGTTCTTTGACTCTCAGTTTCTCTTGGATGGACTGGTCAGAATTTGGAGTAAACAACAACATGAAAGCATGGATCCATCCTGCCTCATATCAATGGTCCAGGCTGGTGGTCTATTATTGCTGACCATGTCTGTCCTTTTATGGACAGAGTGTACTCATCTTCTGATTGCTATTTCTACAGGATAACACACCCTGTCAGAAAGCTCAGATCATCTCGGACTGGTTTCCTGAACATGACAGTGAGTTCACTGTATTCAAAAGGCCCCCACTGTCAGATCAGATCTCAATCAAATAGCAGCTTTGGTGGAACAGAAGGTTCTCTTTATTGATACGCAGCTGAAAAATCTGCAGAAATTGTGTGATGCTATCATGTTAACATGGACCAAAAACTCTGAGGACTCTGAGTGTCCAGCACCTTGTTTAATCTATACCGTGATGAGTTAGGGTGGTTCTGAAGGCAAAAAGGGCGTCCCGCCTGGTACTAGCAGGGTCTACCTTTGATAAAATGGATGCTGACTGTACATCATCTAAACAGTAAGTCTCAAAAAGCCGGAAGTGAAATCTCAGGGGAGGAACCGTCTGACAGATGAGTCAAAGTTTGCCTCACCAGGTTTGTTACCATGATCTCTTTCAGGTTTGCACCAATGTCTTACAAGTTTGCCAAAAGCAGCCTCCAGAAGTCTCTGCCGAGCCTTGTGCCTGAGTATGTCAAACATAACAACCCAGGATTATGTGTAAGAACACTATAATCTGGAGTTTGCCAGTGCTCGGTTAATTAGTGATTCTAAATTGGTCATGCGTAAGCATGAACAGTTGCTTCTCAGTGTGTTAGCCCTGTATTGGACTGGCAGCCTTTCCAAGATGGTGTCACATGGTGTGGGCTCGAGCAACGCCCTCCCACAACCCTAACTGGATAGGTGGTCAGGAGTGTGGATGGATGGATGTCTTTATTTCTTTTTACACTGAGTTTACATAGAATGAAATGATGCATAAAATACATTTTCCATACCATTTATTTCAATTTGAGCTACAGTAAACTCACATCATTTACACTATCTTATGTCTAAAAGGGGTTTTAAACAGCTTAATAGAAACCAGACCTCCTCACAGTGGGAGTTTAAATGAAAATTTACAGTACCAGTTGGACAACAGGAACTCTAATTTGACAAACTCAGTACTGTTTAGCTCCCAGTTATGGCCGCCATGACTGCTTTACAGCAGTTGCATCATTTTGTTTATAGTTTGGTGTAAAAACTACATTTTTTAAAAAAGTTACTGATCGGATTTGTGAGGGTGTGTGAGTGGGCTGAAGTAAATTGATCTTGGCTAAAATTTCAGTTATTTCTTTTATTCGTGCTACTTAACAAAAGATTGGTGCACAAATGTTGGTGATGAGCAGTGTGTGTGTGTGTGTGTGTGTGTGTGCAAGAAGACAACGAAGAAAATGTCTGCTATTTTGCATTTTGAATGTGAACATTATTAGCGAGATTTTCAGTGCGTGTGTGTGTCGATGTTTGACTGTGAGAAAAAACAGGACGTGCGTTTGAGCAAAAGGGTGTGTTTTTGTTTATATGTGTTTATGCATATGTGCATGTGTGTGTAAGTGTTCATCTGCTCATTTGTGTGTGTGTGGTTGTTAGGGAAGGAGTGGCAGCCAGGATGCCTGTGGAAGTGGTGTGTGTGTGTGCGTGTGTGTGTGCGTGTGTGTGTGCGTGCGTGTGTGTGCATATGCATATGTGTGTGCAGAAAACAAGGGAGAAAATATGTGCCTGTGTTAGAGTGTGTGTGTGTGTCTGTGTGTGTTAGAGTGTGTGTATGTGTGTGTGTGTGTTAGAGTGTGTGTTAGAGTGTGTGCGTGTGTTACAGGGAGAGATAGAATGAGTCTGAGATAGGAAAATATGTGTGTGTGTGTGTGTGTGTGTGTGTGTGTGTGTGTGTACTTGTGCGCATGTCTGTGTGTACTTGCACATCCGTGTGCATTTGGGTGTATGTGTGTCTGAGAGAGACAGTGAGATGAAAAAAGAGAAGGGGAGAGGGCAGGAGAGAGAGAGAGAGAGCAAGTGTGTGTGTGTGTGAGAGAGAGAGAGAGAGAGAGAGAGAAAGAGACACAGACAGGGAGACAGACAGAGAGACACAGAGGGAGGGGAGAGACAGAATGTGTGTATGGGTGTGTGCTTGTGAATGTGTGTGCAGTTGTGTATGTGTGTGTGTGGCTATGTGTGAGTGAGAGAAGCAGAGCAAGAGAGGGAATGTGTGTGTGTTTATGTGAGAGAGTGAGTGAGTGAGTGAGTGAGTGAGCGAGTGAGTGAGTGAGTGAGTGTGGATATGTACGTGTGCGTGCATGTGTGTGTGTGTGACAGAAAGAGTGGGGGAGGGGTGTATAAGGGAGACGTGTACATGTGTGTGTTTGTGTGAAAGGAAAGAGGGAATGTGTGTGTGTGTGTGTGAGTACGCCTGCGTAGGAGGGAATGTGCGTGCACTTGTGTGTGTTTGTGTGATTGTGTGTGTGCATGCTTGTGTGTGATGTGTGTGTGCATGTGTGTGTGTGTGTGTGTCTGACAGAGACGGAGGGGGAGGGGTGTGTGCGGGGAGAGCTAGGAGCAAGCTCTGCAAATGGTGTTTGTGTGTCTGTGTGTGTGTCTGCATGTGAGTGTGTGTGTGTGTTACAGCAGCACAATATGTGCCTGTGCTGAATGAAAGGGAAATGAATGCAGTGTGTGTGCTGTGGAAGAGGGTGTGTGTCCTTTATTGGAGCTCTGTGTGTGTGTGTGTCTGTGTGTAGTTTATAAGGGCTGTATAACTGTGTGTTGCTGTACATGTGCACAGCTTGCACGTGCTTGTGAATGTTTGTCTTTAGTAAGGATTGTGTAGCTGTGTGTGTCAGCGTGAGTACATATGTGTGTGCTCGCATGTTTGTGTGTACGTGAACACACGCACACTTATTGGAGGTATTGGTGCGGGTGATGAAGTGTTCATGATAGTGTGCACACGCAAACAGAGCAGAATTACAATTAAACCCAACTCATTCAGCAGCTCCCAGATCTCCATACATTTCCTCTCACATCCTTCTTCTTCTTCTTATCTTATCTCAGCTCTGCATCATCTTCTAGCCTCTTGATGACTGTTAAATCCTCCCGTGTGTCTCAGGAATTATACTCTACCTGTGCGGGATCTTCATCACTGTCTGTAAATACTGGGAAGTGGGACTTTTCATTTTTTCTAGAACAAACTTTTATAGTAAGTCTGGTTTAAAAAAATGTTTTCATCAGTGTTCACCGGAGGTGCTCATGCAGGTTAACAGGTGCAGAGGAGACGCAGCTGGCTTGTTTGTGTTAACTTCTCATATTTGTTAAATTTGTTTGTGATGTCAGCTTTGGTTCTGTACGGCAATTGTGGATAAGGGATCATGTATTATCAGCTGATTAGCCCACAGTGCCAACTCGTGGAGCACATACAGCCTAATTTCATCTCAACTAAAGCTATTGGCTAATAACATTTTTTTTTTTTTGGTAAATGGCCTGTATTTGTATAGCGCTTTACTAGTCCCTAAGGACCCCAAAGCGCTTTACGCAACCAGTCATCCACCCATTCACACACTGGTGATGGCAACATTAGCTACATTGTAGCCACAGCCACCCTGAAGCGCACTGACAGAGGCGAGGCTGCCGGACACTGGCGCCACCGGGCCCTCTGACCACCACCAGTAGGCAACGGGTGAAGTGTCTTGCCCAAGGACAAAACGACTGAGACTGTCCAAGCTGGGGCTCGAACCGGCAACCTTCCAATTACAAGGCGAACTCCCAACTCTTGAGCCACGATTGCCCCCCTGTCTTTTTGCAAAAAGATGTTTAACTACACACCCAATTCCTGACATGTCCACTCATCCATCCATCCATTCATCTTCTGCTGCTTATCCAAGTAAAAACACCTTAACTAGGAGGTGCATATGACATATCTTGGTCAAACTCAGACTACCTTAGCTGCCTCCTTTTGATGTGGAGAGGGAGCCCACCCTTTGGAGGAACCTCATTTCTGTTGCTTGTATCCATGAGCTCATGAGGATAGGTGAGAGTGGGAATGTAGACTGACTGGTAACACTGGATTTTTACTTCTGTGTTAAGTCTACACTGTGGGTATGTTGACACTGTGAACCCTCCTGAAACCCTACACCTGAACTTAAAGTGCACTTCCCTAGAGATGCAACTGCATGTTGCCAATAAAGGTGAGCGCAGTTGCTGAGCTTTTGCAGACATGTGACCATTAAAAACATGATATTAACTCATTTTGGGCCTCAGTCAGTCATGCAGGCCTGCAGACTGGTCAGCAACCCTCTTGCAACCACCTGTTGCAAGAAAAAACGTGTATCCTCCAACTGTTTGGCAAAATGCTCCTTGTGATTGCTTTGGTTGTCAGCATGTTGCAGTTTAAATGAAAGTGATGGTGTTGTCTACAGCCCCTCACCAGCTACTCTCTGAGCTGTAGTGACACTGTGAAAAGTGTGACACAAGCTGGGAATGGAAACCGTTTGCCTTTAAAGTAAAAGTTGCACTTTTTCAAACACATTAGCTGCAGCACTTGGACATAGTCTTCTCCATTTCCAATTTACGTTGCATTCATTTCAAATTTTACTACCAGTCGGCTAAAAGTTAGCTAGTACTTGCAGACAAACATAAAAAAGGCAGTTGAAATCTGGTAGCAACCAATGCCATCACTAGGTGGTTTCTAATGCAGCACCTTTCAAACAGTTTCCCCCCACCTCCATCAACCACTCCAACCAGCCAGGGAATACATGTTTCCCTAGCAACCGGTGGTTGTATCACATCCAGTATGACCCCAGAAACCATACATTTAAAAATACCTCTCAGTTTTCACACACTGTAAAGAAAGTAAATCGAAGAAATGGCGCAGCATGTTTCATTGGGCTTATCTATTCAAGGACATGAAGTATTTTATCCTGTAATTACAAAAAAAAATTATCTGTGAATTCACAGACAGTGTCTCTGTTCTTTACTGTGTAAAAAAGTTAAATTCTATTTTAAATATTGGGGGGAAAAGGAAACTAATACTAACAATAAAAAAAGATTTTGCTGTTACCTTCTTACTTTGTCATATGGCAGGTAATGGATTAAGTCTTTGTGGAAAAATAAGAGAGTAAAAGCGAGACAAAAAGAGGTAAAGATGAGAAATTATTCTTTGAAATTTTCACATTTTCTAAAGACATCAACTGGGCCAGATTGGACCGGTTGGTGGGCTGGTTCAGGGCCACGGGCTGTGTGTTTGACACCCTTGGATTAGGCTTCTTGTTAAACAGCTGCAGCTGATGACAGTACCAACTATTTCAGATTAAATCATGCTTTTCTATGCAACTATGCAAAGGGAAAATTCATTTTGAAATAATCAATTCCTGTACATTCCTTACATTTTTACTTCCCATATTTAATGCTTTTCTTTCCTTGTCCCTCGTCAGGTTCACACATTCTCAATCAACTGGATTTGCTAATGTTAGCACCGGGCTAAGCGGTCACATGAAGGTGGTTTTGACCTTGATAAAGCAACCCAGGGTTCATCCACCTAGCTTCGAGCATGTTCAATAACGGGTGGTTTGGGCAGTATGTAGCCAGTCACTGGGAGCAACACATCAGATTTTAAATCCATCTGCCATTTTCTTAGAAAAACATGATAAGGTTACACAGATTGAAAGCAACACAGCTGCTGCAAACAAACAAACCAATGGTATGAATGCCTGTAACAGGAAAAGCACTGTGCAGTAGTATAGTATTAAGAGTGCTATATGAATGCGTGAGTGCTTTGCTCAGAAAGACTGCAAAAGAGCTGCTTTATTAATAAATTGTAAAAAATCTGAAGCTAACAAAGAGAGCTGTTGAAAACGCTAACTGTGCAAGTTAACAGAATATCAGTGCTCAGGAGAATTATTCCAGTAAGTTAAATGTTTAGATGTGCTGTAGATGTTTCAGGTTTTATTCTCTGAGCTGCAGTCTTGGCAGAGTGAGAGAAAAGAGGCTTATTGTACATGAAAACTTGATATAAACATGGATTTAGGATCATATATTAATGCTTATAGAACAATAAAAAGGTGGCAACCGACTGCTGACTGCTCATTGAATCCCAGGGCCCTCCAGAAATGATGATGCTATTTTCTGGAAAATTGCTTGCTTAGGAGGTGATGTCATACCTGTTGATCTCTAATCTCAAATTGTGCTCTATAGTACAGGAATCAGCTTCCTTTTGTGTTTATAGACAGTGCAAACATCCAGCCATTCCTTGTTTTTTCCCAGTGATTTCCTACTGGAGGTTATGTCCCCAGTTCTGAGTTGATAGTGTTTGTACTCTAGTTTGATCTTTTTTTGTGCCTGAATTTTTGGCATGATTTTTGCTTACTCCCTGCCACAATGTGTTTGAACCTTGAACTTAAACAAAGTGGTGGGCTTTTGAATTTCAGTCAGATGAAACCTCAAAAACAAAACAATCACAGCACTGGACATCAAAACAACAGAGTTTTCAGTCTCTAGCAGAGACGAGTTTTCATTTTACAAGCAACCAAGGATCTTCACACAGCATGGGGGTAATAAATTGCCAATGTACTTGTACAACTTACAAACGGGCATTTTAAGTATTCAAAAATTAAGCTACTTGGCTCAGACCACTGGGGAATTCGTATGCAGGACTAACTTTTCCCCCTCCTATTTAGCTAGGCTAACACAATATATTTGCCACAAGAAAGGGGCAATATGGCAGTAATAGTGCCGACGCAGACCACATACAGTCAGCTCTATGATTGGCAAGAGACCCAAAACACCAACAACAAGGCAGAGAAGCTCCCGTTCACACATGTAATATATTGAAGGGGGCTTATTAAGCGGATAAATTAAGTGATTAAAAACAATGCATCCCATGGCACAGGTGCACTCATAGAGGATATTATATTTGTATCATCAGCATGAAAGCCCATGTCGGTACAGAGTTTAATCAGTATTGATTATCTTTTAGATGAAAATATAATATTAAATTATAAAAATAACAGCTGAATGCAAATCCCATCTAACACAAACCACTAAAGCTCAGCGGGGTTTATAGAAATGAACTGTTAACTGTCTCAGCTTAAAACAGGCAATCTTCCTCATCAGGCACTATGCAAATCACCATGCATACGGCTAACGGCTAGTTTAGCACTCTGAGTTAGGGGGTAGTTTACTTTGGAACTTTCAGTTTGTCTTCACTGATGTTGAATTGAGTCATGGTTACTTCTTGTCACAATAATGACAGAATAGCATGATGATGGATAGAAGGCCATAACCGCACCGTCTCCAGTAGCAACTGCTGCACTGTAACGTAACATCAGTTTAATAAACTCACAAATTAAAAACAAAAAAACCTGTTACACAATCAACCATGTGGCTGAAACAGATTTATAGATGACTGACCACTTTATTAGGTACACCTCTTCACCTGCACCTTAACGCAAAAATCTAAGTGTTTGTGTGTGTGCACGTGGCAGCAGCTTAATGCATTTAGTCATGTAGACAAGACAAGGTAGTCAAGACGACCTGCTGGACTGAGCATCAGAATGAGGCGGAGAGGTTATTTAAGTGGAGCCAGACGGGCTGGTCTGCGTATCTCAGAAACTGCTGATCCCCTGGGATTTTCCCACACAACCATCTCTTGGGTTTACAGAGAATGGTCTGAAAAAGAGAAAATATCCAGTGAGTGGCAGTCCTCTGGGTGATTTTATTTTTATTTTTTTTATGTCAGTGGTCAGAAGAGAATGGCCAGACTGCTTCAAGTTGATAGCATGGCAACAGCAATTCAATTAACCTCTCATGACAACCAAAATACCCAGAAGAATATCAGAGAATGCACTTCTTTGAAGATGATGTTCTACAGCAGCAGAAGATCACACCAGGTGCAACTCCTGTCAACATTTCTGTTTTACTGTAGGGCCTTTACCTTACAATATAAAGCACCTTAAGGGGAGCTAAATTTAACTGAATTAAGAACAGGAAACTGAGGCTACAATTCACACAAAAAATCTATGAGGAATGTTTCCAGTACCTTGTTAAACACTATCATGAATTCTGTGTCCATTTATTTGTTAAGAAAGTTGATTCGTGTCATGCCATATCTAGTCATATTTTTCATACTGTGTTGCATACTCACCGTCACACTTTACTTTAGCTTCTCTGTTGATTCAGTGATCTCCGTTTTCTTTAACCTCCTATGACCCGAACTCTTCCACGGCATGTATTTTTAATTTCTCTTTGATATTTGGGCATATTGGGGCCCGATGAATGTAAAAACAAAGAATTACCAGATTTCTTTACCTTATTTTTGTTTTTAAGAAAAATAAGAGCCACATATGAGGATATTCATTTAAAATTTTGATAGAACAGTAGCAGTATAAAGTCCTCATAAGTGGATATCAAGCCCTTGTAGAGCAAAGTTGAGTATTTTGATCTAAATGAGGTCCTAGGAGGTTAAATCAAACACCAGTTTAACAGATACAAATCAAGATAAACCCAGAAAATCACTCATATTTTAAAGTTTACACCACATATGCATGACTATACAGCTTTCATGAACCATATGAAATAAAATATCAAATAACCAAGCTTTATATTTACAGCTTTTTCATTTAGCTTGTCTCTACCTCCAAGTGTCCCCATTTACACCTTTACTGCCAAGCATCTGCACATTATTTTTTTCACTAAAACTGCATTCGCTTGATTTGTGCTTCTGAGATTTGCAGTTATCTCTTTACATCTAGCTGACCTCTTTTTGTTGAACTAAGCCAGAAGCTTGAACCTTTTCCTCAGCTCTCCTCCTTGTGTCACCATCCTTCCCACCTATACTACAAGAAGAACCGTGAGGATTTCTGGTAGCAGACATGTCAAAATATGAAACATCCTTGTTTCAGAGCCACATTTTAAAGTGATGTTACTTCAGTATACTGCCACTTTTAAATACAGACGGAGCACCAGGATGTGTACATTTCACCTGTGTGTCTTGTGTGTCACAGGGGAAAAGACTTCCGTAGTGAGCAGCGCAGGAT
Source organism: Neolamprologus multifasciatus (assembly GCF_963576455.1). Classification (NCBI taxonomy): domain Eukaryota; kingdom Metazoa; phylum Chordata; class Actinopteri; order Cichliformes; family Cichlidae; genus Neolamprologus; species Neolamprologus multifasciatus. Next base: position 20,209,173 of record NC_140444.1, read on the forward strand.
GCCCGACCAGACTGGGCTCAAATGCATAAATCAGCATAATTAATATTCCATTAAATTTTCATATATTTAATGAAAACATAATTTAAGAGCTAGGTCTGATCTCCTTCCTTTTTACATGTTTAAGCTGGTGTTTTGCGAAAATGGAGGATCATCCACAAAGTCTTCCTCAATGTTTTTCTATTGCTGAGTTAAAAAGACAATTACAAGACTTACGATTTTATTTTACATATTCTGGTATCCAAAGAAATTGACATACAATCCTTAGCAGATCTTAAAATGAGGTAAATACAACAATAAATATGACATGTCAACAAAAACCCAAAATGCAGAAGAAATGCATGAAAAACTAAGTAGCCTACATGATTACTGCTTTTACAAGAATTAAGAGTGTGCGCATAGCACAATCTTATGATCATAGAGAATTAAGTGTTGATGTCCATTAGTATACAAAGGGTTATAAAGCCGTTTGTAAACAATTTAAAGTTCAACATTTTGCAATAGGAATGATTATCTAAAAGTTGAAAAAACACTTAAGACAGTTGCCAGTCTTCCCAGGAACGAACATCCCAGTAAATTCACCCCAAGTACAAAGCGTACAATGTTCAGAGAAACTGCAAAAAAACTCTCAGACTTTACAGATTCTATAGTTAGCATGTCAAATGTTAAAGTTCATGGCAGTACATTAGAAAAAGGCTGAGCAAGTACAGCTTGTTTGGAAGGAAAAAGCATCCTCTCTCTAAAAAAAGGCTGTGTCAGTACAGCTTAGGCTTGCAAAGATGCATCTGAACAAATAACGTCAAGACTTCTGGAACAATGCGCTTTGGACAGACCAGACCAAGGTGGAGATGTTTGGTCAGAATGCACAGCACCACGTTTGGAGAAAACTAAAAACGTCATATCACCACATACATCTCATATCAACCGTAAAGTGGTGGAAGGATGATAATTTGGGCTTGTTTTAGGCACCTTGCGGTCACTGAGTCAACCATAAACTCCTCTGTATACTAAAACATTCTAGAGTCAAAAGAGAGGCCATCTGTCCCACAGCTAAAGCTTGGTCCAAATGGATCATGACACAGGACAATGATCCCAAACATAGCAGCAAAGCATTCAGGTCTTGCAAGTGATGCAGTCAAAATCCAGATCTCAGCCTGACTGAGGTGACTGATAGGCTTCATCTACACCTATCCTAACTATTTTTAAGGAAGTCTGGATTGTTTTAAATCCTGAGGTTATCCTGGATATAGTTTTGACTGTTGTTTGTGATTAAGGTCAATGGGTTGTGTTGTTCCTGTGTATATTGTTTTTCGATTTTGTTATGATGTGCACATCTCTGTGGTAGAGCTGTAATGCCATCTGGTGGGTCTGGAGTCTGTTTTTGTGACAGCATTTATCGTGTTATATGTTAGAAATCCAGCTTTTCTTTTGTATGATGCAGGAATGTTTTCTCTCCCAAATTTAGTGATGGCTTTTTGTGTGTGTTGCATTACAAACAGTCCGACCTGTTGTCTTTGAGGGATACCCATAAACCTGAGGGTGTTGTTATTTTACAGTGGTTTGTCTCACTTTAGTTTTCTGAGTGGGTAATTAGTAGTAGAGCTCTAATTTTTTTTGCATAATTGCGGCTGCCTTTTATAGTTCTATTTAATTTCCTTAGAGAAACATTCAAATAGGTGCTAAATAGCTTAGCTTTTGAACTTTTTTAACATTGACCATTATGTGTTGGTGGTGGTGAAGAGGTTGGTTAAAATACCTGCCTTATTGTAGAGTCCAGATGATGCATGCAGATCTTTCTTCTATATTAGAGAATAAAATAATGAGGAATTGTTTGTGAATTCATACACTCATCACATCTCGTTTAAGTACTCTGGTCTAATTGGACCTATTAAATGGCCAAGCACATGAGATAGACTGTATCGGTTTGCTAATTGATTACTGCTATATATCAGTGAAACTGCCCGAAAATATATAAAACTATCCCAGAGGGCTTCAAAGTAGGAGAAGCTGCTAGTTTTAAAGGTACATTCCCATTGAAGAGTTGTTTATTTAATATCTTCAGTTTTCTTAACATAGAAATTCTTGGATAAATAAACATTGCTGTAGTTTGTTTTACAGACACACGTCAGTCTCAGTTATGCACTTGCCAAGGCTCATGACTGCATCTTGCACAACTGTGACGCAATCATAATAAAATCTGTCTACAGACGGACAAAAATCTAAACACCCGCCAAAGTACTCAAAACAGCCTTTGTGGCAGTCTCTGCTAGAGTATGTAATCCCAGGACCACACAAACTCAGAGTCGCAGAGCGAAAGCACAACCATCTAATCTGCCATCAAAGCAGTTAGACTGAATCAACACCAGCTTCGTGTTCAAAGCCCTCATCACAAGCAGCTCTTTGCCTCTCCGCTCTGTGTCCTCCAGGTGAGGTTAGGTGTCAGGAGCTACTTAAAGACAAACCTGTCCATAACAAAGGTAACAAACAGTAATGTCATGTCACACAGGATGCGTTTTTGCGATCTGCTGCAGAAGAAGATGAACAAATGGCGAATACGAAGAATGGCTTACGTGAAATAATTTGAGCACATCCTCTTATCCTCCTGGGGTGTGGCAGTGCCAGGTAGGTTTTTACCACAGTTCCCTCCTCCATTTTCATGCTGAGTTTTCAATTACAAGACAAAAAGCATTTGCTTTTGCTTTTGCTTTATTTTCTGAGAAAAATATGGCCGCAGTTCTCCAAATTCCTCTCGAACTTTTATCGCTCACAAATTTACTTGGAACAAGACATGAGGTAGCACATGTTTCATTTCATGTACCCAGTGAGTGGTTTCAGTAGGTGATGATAGCTCATTGTGGTAGTTAGAAGGGAAAAATTGTGTTTTTATGTCTGTCTTGATTGAATTGATGAGACATATGATGAAGAGCAATAAATTAAAAAAAGGCTAAACAGCTAACCTCAATGGACTGAGATAGACCTATGTTAGGAAATGTTGTACAAAAACCTATTTATATTGCTTTAAATAAGTGAGAATAGAAAAACAGCATCATATTAGTCAAAAATCAGGTCACAAAACTATTTTTAAAATGTACAAGCTTTCTCTTTGTCCCTTTTTATTTCATCTCCCAGATGTGCTGATATTTTTGCATACCCACAACTGATGCAAATCACGCTGACAGTTCATTGTGCAGTTTTGGAAAATATCTTCACAGCTCCAAAATAATGATTGCTGCTCACCCTGTGAACTCTGCTAGTGCTTATGGCAGGCAAAAATAATCCACATTAATACGTTGGTCCACCACATGGGTCTAAATGCCAATTAATTAACTATTAAAATGAGCTAGAATATTGAATTATTCTCTATAATAATATGAAATCAGAGGTTTTAATATTTAATTTGTTATTATCTGTATGATTAAGGGTGGGTCAACCAGTAAAGACTGCTGTGGGACACTGAAGCACAGAGATTAGCCTGTAAAATACTGACAACACAATAAGCTCATAAATGGTAAAACAAGCAAATAAACATAATTTTTAAAAAATCGACAAGAAAGCAAAGAAAAGCTACCTTGTTGTCAACGAGCATCATATGCACAGTATGTTACAAAGACAAAAATGATGAGGAATAGTTTTACACTTATTTTGTTTGATTGGGCTCAGTTGAATGGACCATACGCCTCTGAGTTTACTATCACCATGCCGTTTCCATGTATCAGGCAATCCCTCCCCCATGTATGCTTGAAGGGAAGTAACGGGTGATCTGGCATCAGAATACAAAGCTCCTCATAAAGACTTAAGATAATAACATAATCTATATTATTGATCTTATCTAGCAAAATGTATGAATGTTATAGAACCTTTTTCTCCCATTTTACTTATTTACTATTTGGCGCATCAATAAATAGTTTCAATAGCTACAGCTCTGTTTCTGAAAAAAATAAGACATTTTGTAAAATGTAAATAATAAACAAATCAACCAAAAGCTGTTTCTAAATGGAAAAACATTAAATAAGGTGTTGATACTGAGACTATGAAAGTTTGCATCAGTGGACACAGTGAGGGTGTGTTGCACCATTAATTGTAAATAGAACATACAATTTTTTTGAGCAACATATGCTGTCATCTATTAAAAGTGTGGTAAAATGGTCTACCTGCAGTCCAGATGGGTCACCCAGTGAAAACATCTGGAATGGTATAACGTGGAAAAGAGAAGTCAGTCCCACAGCTATTAAACAACTAAGATAAATATAAATCAAATGCTTGGAATTTGTTGCTAAAAGAGTTGATGCAACACAACATGCCACTGTTCAAACTTTTAAAAATGAGTTTCTAGCATCATGGATCCATCCATCCATTTTTGTTAATGTTTAACCATTGGGCACGGAGAAAGGAGGGATTCTCTCAGATATCATAGGGAGTAAAGCAGGACACACCTCAGAGAGGTCTTGAATCCATCAGACTGTAAAGGTTTGACATTTTTTTAAGTGATTTAAAATGTGCTGCATTATGTTTTTATTTAGTTTGCACAGAAATGAAAGCTGTCTTTGTCTACAGCTTGCCTCTTCATCTGTTATTGAGACACCAATCGGGGCGATCGTGGCTCAAGAGTTGGGAGTTCGCCTTGTAATCGGAAGGTTGCCGGTTCGAGCCCCGGCTTGGACAGTCTCAGTCGTTGTGTCCTTGGGCAAGACACTTCACCTGTTGCCTACTGGTGGTGGTCAGAGGGCCCGGTGGCGCCAGTGTCCGGCAGCCTCGCCTCTGTCAGTGCGCCCCAGGGTGGCTGTGGCTACAATGTAGCTTACCATCACCGGTGGATGACTGGATATGTAAAGCGCTTTGGGGTCCTTAGGGACTAGTAAAGCGCTATATAAAATACAGGCCATTTACCATTTACCAGCACCGGTACTTTAAATGAATGTCACACAGGACAAAAATTGCATCTTTGATCAAATTTGTCCAAAATATTAATATAAAATATTAATAAAAGAAGCTCAAGAAAACTGAGAACCAATAAAAAATGTTGTTTATTTAGTTTTCAGATGGTTCATTTACAGTGGAATACACAACACACATTTTAGCAGTACTTAAAGTGCTATCTGCTAATCACAGTAATGTGTCTCTGTGTTACAAAAACTGTGCAATAGCTATGCAATGTCCACATAATTATCAGTGTTGTAATAACTCAGTTCAAATATATGCTATTTGGTTGTTATTTTGAAAGAAATAATGTTAAATTAAAATGAATGACTCCTTCTTCAATTAATTACCTAATTATGACTGACTCGCAGCATTGTATTTCCATTATTTATGAACTTTGTGGACAATGTATTGTTTTATTATGATGTGAAGGTCGTCCAACAGAAATCTGTGCAAATTAGAGTAAAGGAAGTATCCACACATCTATCTATATATATTAGATTTATATTACTTTCCCCCAAATATACTAAATATATAATTATTAATTATTTTACACAGGACGTATACATGGTGGTTTGTCAAATAAATAAATAAATAAGTAAATGCACAGATACAGAAGCCAAGTTAAAAATGTCTAGTTGAATGCCAAAGCATGGATTCAGAGATGATGGCGTGTGAAACCCCAGCAGACAAGATGGGATTATATCATAATAAGTTCTTAGCAATCACCTTTTTTTCTGCTGAAACTATAGCATTATTGTCCTAATAATTATATTTAATTATGTCTTTATAAATATAATAAATACTACTTAAATTTTAAAGGTCATATTATTATTGTTGTTATTATTATTATTCGTAATAGTAGTAGTAGCATTATTATTCATCCATTCAGAAGTTGGTCACTTTGCAGTATAGCTTCTTTTGTAAACCCGTAGATAAAAAGGGAGTGCAAAAGTGAGTAAAACAGTCTTATAAGTATGTTATATTTTCTTTTGTTTGAATAAATAACATGAAACTATATTTTCTTTTAATTTATTTTGCAATTCTCTCGTTTCAAGAGCTAATCACGCTTCTGAGAAACGGTCTACTTTTTCAGCTGCTTGCTGGGCGCATCCATTTTCCCGTAGGGGTGGCCCACATCACCCTATTTAGTGAGCGATACGATATTTAACAATTTTCTTGTTGTGAGGAAATTTAAACACTCGTTTAGTGAAATCGTGTCTTGGTGCGATGTTTGCCGACTGGGGAGTCGTGACAGACCACAGCAGGTCGTGTTTTAGCAGCCGTTGCACCCCTTCACCGAGTCGCTGTGGGAGCGTCTGGAATAACCTTGGTGTGAGCCAGTTGAGAGGCTGGAGAAGAGAGCGAGAGGCTGAACGGTGAGGCGGCCGAAGATCAGCGATTGCTGGCGTGAACATGGCGGAGACTGTACGCTCACTCTTCGAGTACCGGGACCCGCACAGCCTGGATAGCGACGGAGAGGGAGTGAAACCAGCACCAGCACCACGGGGGTGAGAGAGCCCGTTAACTATGAAACACAGGCTTTTAATAGTTTAAAAAAGAAACTGCTTTAACATACTGTTTTCCTACCGTGACAGCTAGAGTCGGGTGGGTGTGTGCGCGCATGTACGCGTGAGGGTGTTTTGATGCAAGTAAAGTTACAATTACAGGTCATTCGTCGAGTTTGTCAGTGAGTGAACGTCCACTTGAGAGAAATTACACGAGAAACTCGCCTGTTTGTTTCGTTGTTACCTTGTTTTTTCCACCGTTAATTCCACCTTACAAAGCGGCTCCAAAGAGGGGTGTGCGCGCGTGCGTGAGCGAGCGTGCGACTGTTGTGTCTGACAGTGAATTTACCCACTGAAGAAGCTGTGTGTGTACGTGTGTGTGTGTGTGCGATAAGTGACAGAGTGAAGAATAATTAGCACAGACACACAGTTTCAGCTACAGTAACAACGCATGCACCACACACTTGTTACTTTTCCAGGTACACGGGGAAAGATGGAGGTTAATAGTACGTTCTGTGTTAAGAGTGTGCATAACAAAAGTTTTCAGCACCACAATCCCACTGCTCACTGTCACAAAGTTATAAAAATACTGGAATTAGTGTACTGTCAAAGCTGCCCTGTGTGTATCTCTCTGTGTAAGTGCGCCTGTGTGTAGGGCGCGCTCTCGTGTGTGTGTGCGTGTGTGTGATTGTGTGAGAGAAAGACACACACGCATAGGGAGGGGAGAGAGCGTGAGAGAGAAAGGAGCAGCTCTGTGTGTGTGTGTGTGTGTGTGTGTGTGTGTTAGAGCAGAGGAAGGAGGAGGGAATGTGTGTGTGAGGGATGGGAGGGGGAGAGAGTGTGTGCGTGACAGTGTGTGTGTGTGTGTGTGTGTGAGAGAGAGTGAGACAGAGATGAGGAGTGGGAGGGGGAGCACAGTGTGCAAGGAGTGTGTGACAAAGAGAACAGGAGTGTGTGTGTGTGTTTGGTGGTTGAGGGAATGAGTAAGTGTGTGTATGTTGGGAAGACAGGGGTGTGTTTGAAAGAAGAGAAAATGTGTTTTAAATGTGTTTTTCAGAGTGTGTGTGTGTGCTTTGTGTGTCTAGTTGTTTGTGAGTGTGTGTGCGACTGAAATAGAAAAATAGAAACTAATTTGTGTGTGTGTGATGGGGGGGTAAATAGAGAGTGGGGCATGAAAGGTGTGTCTACGGTGAGGCACAAGAGAGGGACAGAGACAGAAAGGATTGTGAGACTGTGAAGGACATGTGTGTGTGAGCGTGTACGTGAGAGGAGCATATAAAAAGTGTATGTGTGTGTTTTGGTGTGTAACTGTGTGTGTGTGTGTGTGTGTGTGTGTGTGTGTGAAAGAGAGAGAGACAGAGATAGAGGGGAAGTGTGTTAGAGGCACAGAGAAGGGGAGGGGAGAGTGTGTTTGCGCATACGTGTGTGTTAGGAGAGTGGGGGAGGGAATGTGAGTGTTTGTTTGTGTGTTCATGTGTGTGTGTGTGTGTGTGTGTGAGAGAGAGACAGTGTAGGGAAGTGTGTGTGTGTGAGAGAGAGAGAGCAAGCACGAAGGACTGTGTTTATGTAAAACCAAGGAGTGTGTAGGTTTCAGTGTGTTTTTAGTAGGGATAACAATCACATGTGTGACTGGTAAAGAGTGTGTTTGTTAGCTAGTTGTTTAGGATTGTGTTAATTGTGCATGTTGTCTTAAGAGTAAACATTATTTTTGGGAGGTGTGTGTGAGAGATGGTGCAGAAAGTAGTGAGGGAGAGAAAGTGTGTGTCTTTAAGAAACTGAGGTGTGTGTGTGTGTTGGTGATGAGCAGAGGGTGGGGTGGGGGGTGGGATGGGGGTTAGAGAGGGAGAGTGTGTGTGTGTCAAAGAGGAGAAAGCTAGAGAAGATGGAGGGTGTGTGTTGCACACAGAGAGACAGCACACAGTGAGTGAGTGAGTGTGTGTGTGTGTGTGTGTTTAAGAGAGAGAGAGCAGGAGAGAGAGAGAGAGGAAAAGAGAAGGGAGGGTGTGTGACAGGGTGAGGATGTGCATGCGTGTGTGTATATGTGTGTGTGTGTGTGCGCGCATTCACTTGCATGCGTGCAAGCTTTTGAAACAGCAGGGGAGGGTGAGTTTAAGTGTGTGCTGTGTATGTGTGTGTCTTGGAAACTGAAAAAGAAGGCTTGGTAGCTGCATATGCTGCGTGTGTGCATTTTCTGTGTTTGTGTATTTGTTCTGGTAGGAGAGGTGTGTGTGTGTGTGTGTGTTCGTCCGTCTGTGAGTGTGTGTGTTTGTTCTGCAGTCAGTAAGAAAGGGAGGGGTGTGTGTCAAGGGGGAGACAGACACAAGGTTTGTGTGTGTGTCTGAATGTGTGTGTAGCTCCTAGACAAGGGCAGTATGTTTGTGTGTGTCATACAGAGGGAAGGAGAGTGTTTATGCATCTACTTTGTTTATGAAAGAGGAAAGGACAGTGTGTGTATGTGTGTGCATGCTCAAAGGAAAAGTATGTTGATGTGTGTGTGTGTGTGTGCCTTGTGTGGGTGGTATGGTATATGTGAGAAGGGGGAGGAGTGTGTGTGTGTGTGTGTTTGTATCTCTTTTATTATTGAGGATTCTGTGTGTGTGAGTGTGTGTTGGAGAGAGAGAGAAAATATTCTGCATGAAGGACAGAGTGTACGTGAGGCTTTATTGAGTGAGTTTGTGCATGAGTGTGTGTGAGATTGTGCATAATCCAAATGTATGTGGAGCGCAGAAACAGTTGCGTGACAAGAGGTTGTGTGTCTTTGCATCTGCCAGCACACGTAGTATTTGTTTGTTTGTGGCTGAGAAAGAATAATGGGTCTGATGGAACATGTGTGTATGCGTGCCGTACAGTGGAGGAGGAAATAAATTGTAGCAGATATGCATGAGTTTGAGAATCTGTAATGTACAGATTGAATGTGTGTGTGCTTTGTTTTGTGTGTGTGTGTAAATGAGGGAAAAAGTGTGTGTGTGTCAGAGATGGAACATGAGACTGTGGGTTTGGTTATTTGAGAGAAACTGAGCGCTGGGGAGAGAGAGAGAGTGTGTGTGTGCTTCACTGAGCTTTTCTATGTGTGTGTGTGTGTGTGTGTGTGAGTGTGTGTGTGTACACATGTGAGCTTTGGCGAGAGGGGGAGGGGTATGTGTGTGTGCGTGCATGTGAGCTTGGCTAGAGAGAGAGGATATTTGTGTGCACTTTGTGTGTGTGTCAGAGAGTGAGTGTGTTTGCGTGCCTGTAAGCCTGAGAGGGAGGGGTGTGTGTGTGTGAGTGCGTGTGTGTGAGCGCCTGTTTGCGTGCCTCGGTGTATGTGTGTGGGTGTGTGTGTTTGTGCATGCATGTGGACTAGGAAGGGGGAGGGACGAGTGTGTGTATGTGTGTGTGTGTGTGTGTGTGTGTGTGTGTGTGTCCGCGCACATGTGGACTCTATGAGCTCTGTGTCTGTATGTGTGCTCACGCATATGTGGGTCTTGAGTATGGACTTGTTTGTGTACTTGTGCATGCATGTGGGTTGGCGAGAGGTGTGTGTGTGTGTTGGGAGTGAAGGAGGGAGAGAAGAATGAGAGAATCGATTGAGAGGGTGAGACAGGAATGGAGGGAGATATCGAGGGGTCAACTCGCCGAAGAAGTGGAGGTGAGACAGATTTGGTTGGCGAGAAAGTTCCCAGAAACTCAGTGAACCAGAACTGAATACACAGGCAGACACTCAGAAGACCCAAAATAATCCAGCAAAATATAGATGGAGAAAAACTTTGGTTTTCTGGGAATAAGCTGCTAACCTGTTGGGAAGCTAAACCTGTCTGTTCCGACTTTCTTTCTGGCAGTATGTAGGCATCACTGCAGAGTCCCCCATGACTGCAGTCATATTCTGATAAGCTATGATAAGCTATAACTTCATCATGCTGTTGTTATTCTCACGTCGTTATTTAATCATCCGTTTTAGTTACCAAATATCAAGGGTGTAACGATATTTGCTTCTTTGACTTTGTTTGCTTCAGCGCGCCCTGCGATCCACATAATTACTGTCTGAAACTGCACCACGTGAGGCCAGATTGAAGCGTTTTTTTTTTTGGGAGCGCACAACCTGTTTTTTTTGTTTTTTTAAAATACTGGCTGTTTGTCAACTACAGCGTGAACGCAGAGTTAGCCATCACAGCTGGGCACATAAAGTGCGATTTCTACTCATTTTTTTATTATGTGTTAACTCACTCCCCATTTTAACAAAAAAATTAACCCTTCTGTACATCCATAACCTGCAAGTGTTCTGCAATTTTTTAAATTCAGTTTTATTTATTTAATGCGAAATCACAACAACAGTTGCCTTAAGGGGCTTGATGTTGTAAGATGAATACTATAATACAGGTCAGGGCAGTATAATGTATTGTGGCTCCTTAATTTAATCACAATCACAATTATTTTGGTCAGTATTAAGATCAGTGGAATTATTTAGGAGTTCTCACTGACTTTGAATAAATAGTGGATTTGTTCAAATTTCAACTATAATGTAAGTGAGCTAAAGTGCCGCAGCCAAGGAATGAATTTGCTGGTACAAGTAAAGGAGACAGCAAAGCGCCAAAATAGTCGTTTTATCTCACTTATATTGCTTTCATGAATGAACAGTTTAATTGATTGCACAATCCTAGCGCACTCTTATTTTAAGCATAACAATTCCTGTAAAATGTATTCAGATTAAAGCAGATGGCCGAGTTCTCATGCTTACAAAAAAACAGAAAAGTCATAAATTTGTAACTCTGTTATACTGAGAGTACAGGTGCTATTTGTACAGTGTACCTAGATCATTTATTTTCTCTTTCTTATGATATGTCAGCAGTTGAATGCTGTAAGCGACAAAAATAAAACTATGCTGTGATTTTATTTTAATTTTGTTTAGTTTTTGGAAAACTCCTGTTGAATGAGTCTGTAAGAGTTTTGGAAAAGCCTAGCTAGTTTTTTACGCTACGTCCGATTGATCGAATATGTTTTGAGAACATGTGTGTCCAGCTCAAATTTTGAATATTTGGTTATTAAGCTAAGCGTATTAATTGTCAGTGTGCGACATAACACAGCAGAGTGTTGTCACAAAGCACGTGTGGGTTGCTGGTTTTCACAGAGGATGTTATGATTGTAACGACTGGTCGGCCGCATGGTCATGTGGCTTTTTAAATTCTGTGATAAGTTGAAGAGCACAACTGTTGTGGAGGAGACGTTTCGTCTTTCACGCACGTTGAAATGCTCTATTGTGATTTGTTGGTGATTACCGGGTTGTTTCTCTTCTTTTTCAGATTTATTGCAAATCAGGGTTTGTGTGTTTGTTTGGCACAGGCACAGGGAAGCTTAACAAGAGGAGGGGAGAAAATCTACATATGTGAGTGCAAATGAAGGCGCTCAGTCTTGTTTTACACTATCATAAACACACAGACATGTGCACACAGTATCATGAGATGGGAGTGGAGTGGATCAATAGAAAGACAGTGGGTCTGGTTGATATCTCCTCAGTGACTGTCCTCCCCTCCCTCTGTTCTGTCTCTGTATTATTTTTCTCATTTGCTCCCTTTTCCTACTTTTCTCCCTCTCTGTTTCCTACTGCTTCAGTTTTTTCCTTTCTAGCCCTTTTTCCCTTCATCTTCTGTTTTTTTTATTTCAGTCTCTCTTGTCTGCATGCAAACACACACAGACAGACTCACACACACACACACACACATGCACGCACTGACAGTAATGAACACTTCAAAATCCAAAGCACGATCTTCCTATGGCCTAGTTTTAAAGCCTCCAATGTCATGTGAGTGAAAAATAGACTGACGGAAAACAATATTGAGATGTGTGGTAACAGAACTAGCCCAGATTCTGCAGAGGCAGAATCAGTTTGGCTCTTGTGAGTTTGGCTGTTTTGGCATTGGATTTACTCTGAAGAAGATAATCTCACACAGCCATACTGGGCTCTCACAGGTGGCGGCATTCGGGCTCCATGGGGGTAATGGCACTCTCTTTAGTTTTGATCCGGGTGTCTCGAGTCCAAACACTCACAAGATGGCAGGCTCTTACTATGATTGATACAGTCATTATGTGTTGTATGTTGATTTGTCTCAGTTTAGTTTATTATGGCTCCTTGACACTCAACAGTACTTAAACTGTATTTATTTATTTACTGAATCTTTTTCTGGGGGAGGAAAGTGGCGGGCTGATTAGGATAATGTGGTATTTTCTAATTTAATGGCAAGTTTTATTCAAATTAAATATCACTTTGACCAGTGGGATTTTTTCCTTTACTTTAAACAATAATAAACCCCACATCCCATGCTACAGCCATTTTCACACATGCAATGCAGGCCTGAACACAGATTTATCAGACAGGGTGAATGTGAGAACGCAAATGTCAGAGGCACTGGGATCAGACACTGGCGGGTCTTTAACCTAGTAGCTCCTTACTACAAAGTCTTATGTGTAGCCCGGATTATTCGAACATGTCTCAGTCTGCAGCCGTTTTTACCCCCAATGAGCAGGCGTTGTGTGCTGCCTATTGCATGCTCCACACCGCCTCACCTAAAACCACACAGCGTATTATCAGTAGTGTGAATGCGTCTGTTTCCTGCTACACGTGAGAAAGGACGGCTGGTTAAAATACCCTGACCATATTTGAAAGTGTTGCAAGTTCATTTGTGAAAATTTGTGATTTAAATTTAGTAAATTTTCATGTTTTCACACATGCAGTGCAGCCCAGATGGAGGTGCGTGTAAGAATGCAGCAGTCTCAATAGCTTTTTACTATAGACTCCGCATTATGTCTGATAACACACAGAACAATGTCTCGGATAATACTAATGCCATTCACACACTTTGAATTATAGGACTGTGGGGAATGGGAGTAATATGTCCTTCCTCCCGCATGTGGCAAGTGATTGATTATTGATTATTTCAAGTAGTGAGAAACAGTCCAGTGAAGACTATCTGCTGTTGTGTGTTACACATGAGAAAGTGTCCTACGTTCATGTGTGAAAGTGGCTTACATCTGTAATTTGTGGTTAGTTTTTCACTCTGTTTCTGATATGAAGTACGCCCTAAAGTTTTTGAATCCTAAAAGTGCTGTTGGTGCAGTTCTGGATGCATGGTAACGTGCATGCTGTGCACATGATGGGACAATCCCAGTGCTGGCATCAGACTAATCCACTGATCAACAGGTGGTGCTAATGAGCCAAGAACAACAACAAGACCGTAGTGATTAATGCAGGGTCTAATAATTGACAGTTTGCATGAGATACGTTTTGTACGTGTTACTTTTTGTCTTTGTGGCCCCCTTCTACTACAGAAAAATCAAAGATTGAAAAAGCAGCATTAGAAACACATCCATTTGCCGCAGTGGACAGTTTTCATTGTTTTCAGCACTAAGTTTCACTGAACTACAGAGAGAGCTCTTGTATGTTTTTGACTGAAGTTCTTCTCCATTGAAAGTATCAAAGCTGGATGTGATGTTCATTGATTGTTCTCGTCATCACCAGTTCAGTGTTTTGAACCTGCATGTGACGAGAGAGATGCAGGTCTGACTGTGAACCTTCGTGCTCATTGGTTAATTACTAATTAGTCTTTCACACTGTCTGTGGTCTTCTCCAAGGGCTGCACAAACAGGGGTAGGCCACATATTTTTGACACTGCCCCCTAGTGACAGCACACAGGCACAACATGTATACCAACCAGTATCTGGAAAGCTGTGAAGGTCAGTGAAGTATAATGAATATAATATAAGGATGGCTAGCTGCTAATTACTGGGGATGTATTTGCCTCTTAATTAAAACGTATTTGTTGCTCTCTGAGCCCTCTTTAATTTCTGAACCTGAATTGTGAGCAAAGACGATTATGTCCTCTTTGCCAAGAGTTTTGTTGGACTTGGACTGAGCGACTTCCTCCGAGTCAGTCGGTGCAGATCATGTAAAATCCTAAACTCTACTAGATTTTCCTGTTGTTCCAGTCAAACACGGTGAAGAGCTGTTTAAATAACCATTTTCTACTTACTGTGCATCTTTTGTTTGCTGATATTGGAGTTAGCCCTCCAATGTGGTCTGCATTGATTCATTAGGTGGCTATCAGTTTATTGATCATATCTGATTGATGTGAAGTTTGGCCAGTAGGCCGATTGATTAAATGATAATTGTGTGCTTTGTGTGGTCTGTGTGTTTTTCTGCCAGACGCCGGCTGTGGGAGGAAGAGAAAAGGGACGCCCGTGAAAGTCTTTGTAACGCCCACTGAGGAGGAGAGCGTGTCTGAACACAGGTTCAGCCCAGGTGTGTGTGTGTGTGTGTGTGTGTGTATTATTATTCTTACAGCAATGACCTGTGCATGTGCATGTTCATGTTTGTGTGTGATATGTGTATCTGCATCTGTTGGTGTGTGTTTGTGACTGGTGTGGGTGCAGAGCATGTGACCTAGTTTTGTGTATGTGTCTGTGTGCTTGACTGTGTATGTGCTGCTATGTGCACTTGTGTATGTGCTGCTCCAGGAGATGGGGTGATGCCCTGTGTGTGTGCCCGTGTGTTTCCCTGTGTACATGTTTGTAATCCTTTTATACTGACAGTTTCTGTGCTCTCAGGTGAACGAAAGGAGGCAGGAGAGAATAAACGTCCCATGCTGGACAGTCCTTTCTACAATTCAGAGCCTGCTCCTCATCCCTGGTGAGTGTAAATTAAATAGTACTTCCTTTCCATCTTCTAGACAAAATAAATGGTGACTAACCTTCATTAATTCAACTCAGAATTCACCAATCAGAGCAGCAGCATCTGTAAACCCTGGGTGGATGAACTCCTAGCATATTTACAGTTTTTTGTATTTTTTGTAAACTTTATACATGACTCAAATGACTGATGAATTATAATAATTACTGTATATTCATTTTCTGTAAAGCAGCTACTTGTTTCAGCACTAAACACAGCTAGAAAAGCAGAAACACAACATCTTTCCAGTCCTAAGAAAGTAGGAAAAAGCACAAGGACAGAACAGAATAATAAAAACAATATTATTTTAATAAAGGTGAATTTTACTTCCAATCCTCCACCTTCTTCATCAGTGGTCCATCGGAGCAGGCTCATGACAAAGTCTCCCCCGGACTCAAGCACGGCTCCTGCTCATCCTCTACACCAGTTCTGTCTCCAGCTGCTTCCTCAGCTGCAACACCAACGCCTGTCCCCGCCCCCGCCCCAGCCTCCGCTGCTTCAGCTCAGGCCCCCTCTCTGACCCCTGCGTCCACAGCTCCAGCTGCTCCAACAGCCTCCGCTCCGGCTCCGACAGCCAGCTCTTTCCCTCCCTCCCCTAACTGCCGTATCCGAGAGGTCCACTGCGGCAACCAGGTGCGACTGGTGGTTATTGCCATTCGAGACATCACCAAGGGCGAGGAGATCACTGTGGACTACAGCCTAACCGAGTGGGGCGAGAACCTGGTCAGTGTCATGGCACATATTACATCAAGACTTTTTCTCATCCTTAACCTCACATTAGTGCTTGCTTATATCAGAATAGAATAGAATTCAACTTTATTGTCATTGCACATGCACAGGTACAGGGCAACGAAATGCAGTTTGCATCCATCCAGAAGAGCTTTTAGTGCTATAGATATATTACAATATATATTAGCAATAATATAGATATGTAAGTATATTACAGAAATGGGTCTGTTATGGTATGTTATAATGTACACGGTATGAAGTATGTTATGAATATTCTATAACTAAGTATGTACAGGCTGTAGTGAGTACAGGCTATGTACAGGCTATGAACAGGATATAAATATGAAATAAAAAACTATACAGAAATCTGAGATATACAGTTATACAGAAATGTGAACTATGCAAGTTATAAACAGTTGTAGGATTGAAAATTATCGTATGTACAGAATGATTATTTACACAGAACTATACAGTAGTGCAGTTAAGATAAGTGAGATATGTGGGTAATTTCTACAGAGGCTATAAAGTGCTAGTGGTTGTGAGTGGTGGTTCAGTCCATGTTATTATTGTGTGTTTGAGGGTACGGTTGTCCATTGTGTGTGTAGGTGGTTGTGGGTGTGTGTATGTCCAGTCCATGAGTTTAATGTGGGTCAGATGTCAGGAGGCAGAATTCAAGAGTCTGACAGCTGTGGGGAAGAAGCTGTTCCGGTACCTGGTGGTCTTAGTCCGGAGGCTCCTGTAGCGCCTCCCAGAGGGCAGGAGGGTGAAGAGTCCATGTGATGGGTGACTGGGGTCTTTGATGATTTTCCCAGCCCTTTTCAGACACCGCTTCCTGTAGATATCCTTTATGGCAGGAAGTGGTGCTCCGGCAATGCGCTGGGCAGTTTTCACGACCCTCTGCAACGCCTTCCGGTCCGAGGCAGAGCAGTTCCCGTACCAGACTGTTATACAGTTGGTCAGGATGCTCTCGATGGTGCAGCGATAGAAGTTCACCAGGATGTCTGAGGACAGGTGGTTCTTCCTCAGAGTCCTCAAGAAGAAGAGGCGCTGGTGAGCCTTCTTGACCAGCTTGGAGCAGTTGGTCGTCCAGATGAGATCCTCGGAGATGTGGACTCCCAGGAACTTGAAGCTGCTCACACGCTCCACAGCCGTCCCCTTAATGTGGATGGGTGGATGTGGGTCAGCATTCCTCCTGTAGTCCACGATGAGCTCCTTGGTCTTCTCGGTGTTAAGCAGCAGGTTGTTTCTGTCGCTCCACTCAGCCAGACGATCCACCTCCTCCCTGTAGGCGGCCTCATCGTTGTCACTGATGAGGCCAATCACCGTGGTGTCATCTGCAAACTTAATGATGGTGTTGGAACCATCAGCAGGTCTGCAGTCGTGGGTGAAGAGGGAGTAGAGGAAAGGGCTCATCACACAGCCTTGTGGTACACCGGTGTTCATTGTGATTGTAGATGAGCAGCGGTTATCCAGCCGGACATGTTGGGGGCGGTTGGTCAGGAAGTCCAGTAACCATTTGCAGATGAGGGAACTGATGCCCAGGTCTGTCAGTTTCCTGATGAGTTGTGAGGGGTGGATTGTATTGAATGCTGAACTGAAATCTATAAACAGCATTCTGGCGTATGTGTTGTTGTTGTCCAGGTGTGAGAGGACAGAGTGCAGTGCGATGGAGACTGCATCCTCTGTGCTCCTGTTCTGGCGGTATGCGAATTGGTGGGGGTCCAGGGTGGGGGGGAGACAGGATTTGAAGTGTGCTAGGACCAGTTGCTCTAAGCACTTAGTGATGATGGGGGTGAGTGCTACTGGGTGGTAGTCATTGAGGCAAGATGGGTTGGAGTTTTTGGGTATCGGGACGATGGAGGTGGATTTGAAGCAGGCCGGTACCACAGCGTGGGCCAAGGACAGATTGAATATGTCTGTGAGCACTCCTGCAAGTTCCTCAGAACACGCTCTGAGAACACGCCCGGGGATGCCATCAGGACCTGCAGCTTTGTGGACATTGATCCTGCTCAGCACCGCTCCTACATCGGTGGGGGAGAGAGTCAGAGGTTGGTGGTCTGGCGTCATGTCTGTTTTGGTTGTGGTTGTGGGGTTCCCTCGCTCAAAACGAGCATAAAAGTTGTTGAGCTCGTTGAGGAAGGAGACATCAGAGGATGCGGGGGAGGGTTTGGTGATCCTGTTGTCTGTAATGGTCTGGAGTCCAGGGATACTATAGACAGTCTAACAATGCAGAAAACCTGATGAAATGTTAGCGCTTGTCGCCAAAATTTGGTTCAAGGATTGACTGCTTTTTTCCAGTGTTTATCAGTCGCTCAGGGAGAAATTAGTTTTAAAAAGGTCTCCTCGTCAATAGTAGCCAGGATAGACCACAACACAGTGCAGCCACAGGACATTTTGTTTTGATTGAGCGTAGCTGCTCATGTTTTCTGTCTCTTTACAGCTCAATCATCTACTTAGCCAAACCTATAACAAAACAGTGTTTTTATGCCTACATAAAAGAAAACTCCCGCAAAAAAAGGATCGGGGCTCACCCCAAAGGAAAACCACCACATTAAAAAAGTAATTTAGTTAAGAATGGAATAGCTTTGTATTTATCTAGTGGTCAGGCATGGCAGACTTCATTTAAATAAGGTAACACACACTTATTATATATGGGCCAATCCTCTTTCTTACACGCAGTCACCCCCAAAGAGCCCATTTTTTGCTAGGAAAAAGCTTCACGCTGTATGTAAAGGATGGACTGAGCCTCTGTGACATCACCTATTTGTTTGGTTTATAGTCACTGTTTTAAAGCCTCGAGCTCAGCTATGTGCATAATGAGTGAGGGGTGGATCTGACTGAGGAACTAAGGACACTGCAAACTCATGCAGCTGCGTCTTGTCAATCAAATGTCAGATAGACCATAATATAGAACATGAGCCATCACGTTCATCTTAATAAGACCTAAAACTAGCGAGACCACAAATTTACCAAGAAAATGTTTACTGAGGTTATGGATTGAATGAGAAGTACTTGGAAGTACTGGACTTATTTTCGCAACTGTAAAAGTGACTCCCCCTGCTGACCATGAGAAATAACGCAGATATACAGCAGATTTTTTTTTCAGCTGTGGAGACCACAGCCATCGTTTATATACACTCTTTGACTGAAACTTCCTTTTAAGCTCAGGTGGAAATTCAGTTTTAAATCCAAACCCAACCGCTGGTTGAGGATAGGTCAAGGAAAGCCATTCACACTCTGAATATCACTGATGGCTTCAGATAGGCAACCATATGTACTCACATTCTTGGATCAGCTTCAAACACGTATCCCTGTTTCACACACGCACACATACACACACTGCACACACATTAATGTTACACACACAAGCTAAGCAAGGCATGGGGTTACCATGGTGATGGTTGAGCGCCAGCTTGCTTTCTACCTATAGTGCTTAAGCAACAGTCGCCATGGTTATTGCATGACATCTGTTCTTTT
The DNA here is from genome assembly GCF_963576455.1 of Neolamprologus multifasciatus. Lineage (NCBI taxonomy): Eukaryota > Metazoa > Chordata > Actinopteri > Cichliformes > Cichlidae > Neolamprologus > Neolamprologus multifasciatus. The sequence continues at coordinate 20,228,496 of NC_140444.1, forward strand.
AATGGATCTCATTAGATCAGATCAATTTATTCAACAGGATGATGATACCAGAATCCATTTAGGAAGATTAAATTGACAAAAATGGAGAAATTGACATCAGTGGCTGCAGTGGAGCCAAGGCGGCTCACATTCTGTTAGACTTTTGTTATTGGTTAATTGATCTGCTCTGTACCCGGCATTCCAGCATGATTGATAATCCCATTTTAATTTCTTATGAGAAGCTGACAGTGTTTGAATGCAGGTCTGTTTGAACTTCTTTTTGCTTGGCTCGTTATTGAGACGTTTGGCGTCATAATCAACCTTTGCGCCTTGGGCCAACTGTGGAGGGCTATCCTTGTGCTCTCTGAGTGACAGCTGAGTCTGATTGTGATGGCAAACATTAATGTGCAGCGTGCTGGCTGTTTTAATGTGAGTGGTCTGTGTCCCGCAGGGTTTTCGTGGTACTGTTTCTCCCGCGCAACATGACTGCAGCTCTGACACCGAGACCAACAATATCAAAAAGGTAAAAGAAAAACACCACTTGGTTCCTAAAAGCACAAACAGTGATGTAAAAAACAAAACAAAAAAACCCTGCAGCGTTGTAATTTTTAAAGATGTAACAAGTAGACTTTGCGCAGCACATGTAGTTACTGGGTAGGAGGGGCTGTTTTTGAAGTCTACAAAGGAAAAGCCACATTAATTTTTTTAAATAGACACTTTTTGAGCACATATCCCAACATGAAAATCTCTCAGTTCAGTCATAACTTCAAGCATTACAAAATATGAAGGTGCTTTGATTAAAAGCCAGAGCTTGTCTTCATAAAATCATCCCTTAAGTTTACTTATTGAACTTTTAGATCAATAAGTAAACAAAACAAGTTGTTGTGGCAAAACTAGTCAACATGAATAAACTTTTAAATTCTATGTTGAATTCTAGGTGATGTCATTCTGCAGTTTTAGCAACAGTTAAAAGCTAAAATCTCCTTTTCCTCCATACAAAGGCACCAGGGGCTTGTGGGTAGTGTAGTATTTAGATCTGTCAGCCACAGAGAAAATGTGATCTGCCAGGAACAAAAGATGAAATATTTAAAACCAGAGGATCATTACATTAGAGTAATTTCTTGGTTGTCTTTTCACATATCCCTAGATTACTTTCTAAATATGAATTAAATTTTTTTCATTTAGTTAGTAGTTTTCTCTATACATTGTAAATATTAAACGAAAGCAAAATGGGTATTTTTATATTTTCAACTCATAAAATAATAAACTGACAATGTCGTATTACTCCTTGATGTTCACATGTTTTACTTTCATTGCTATAATAGCATTTTCTGCAAAAACACAGTAAGATAAGTAAGATAAGAGCATAGTGGAGCGTATGGTAACTGATAAATAAAAAACATTTTTTACTACAAGCCACATTTACCCATTCACTGATTCATAAAGAGCATTATTTTATGCCTTAAGGTGCTTTTTTCTATGAATCTCATACTCTCACTCCAGTGGCAATTTGAGGTTCAGCATCCTGCCCAAGTTGTTTTCCATTGCAATTGAGGAACATTTCAGTGTGGGTGGGGTTGTTATAGCAACGCGGCCAATAAGTCTATTGACGTCATTTGTATGCAACGCAAAGGCAACAGTGGTGGACATCAAGTTGATGGTACACCTGCTGCTAAACATCTGTAGCTCTACGTTGGACCACTGTTTTAGTTCGTGTGTAACAACTTCCTCTCATTGCTGGATTTAAAAAATGGCAGGTTTGATTTTTGTAAAGAAGTCACTCCTATGACTCATTCACTGACGCCACAGTTTTGTCTCGACTTAGCTCACTTGGAACCCCGGATGAGAAGGTACTAAAACAGTACCAGGTACTACCAGTTAATGGGGAACCCTAAAAACTGAGTAGAGTCAAGTGAGTAAAACTAGTGGAAAAGAGGCTGTTGTGCCATGACAGCGTTTTACTAATCAGACTAACAAAAGTTAAACATGCCTTTAGTTGGAATATATTTAGTGAGCAGTGACATTTCAGTTTCACTGGTATAATTCTGCCAATAAGTGATATAGTGGACAGCTTTGGAAAACAGCTGTGACTTGGTAGCTCTCAGTGTTTTACAGAAGTTAAAGAAGAGCTGCAGTCATGAACTAAAAGCATCTCAGCTTGGCAACTTGTAGTTTTGTTTTGTTTTTTTCCTGCACATATTGATCCTCAAGGTTTTATCAGTCTTGCCTATTAAAAATTCTGTTGACTATAATGCACTTATTCAAAGCGGTTAGGATAAAAGTTAGGAATATTTTTGCAGATCTGTACAACGCATATGTCTAAAGGAAAAAGAAAAAGGGTTCAGGAAGGAAATAACAAAGGTTATGAACTTCAGAAGACTTCATTTATTTGAAAGTAGACAACTTTTGTGGTAATTTTATTACTACTGTTAAAAAACCCCTCAGGCTAACACTTGTTGTTGTTTTTCACGTGCAGGAGGAGGAACCACTCTCCCTGACCACCCAGCAGCAACAGCGGCAACAACAGCAGCAGGAATATGTCACCCCGTCGTGGTCCCTCTCCCCGTCGTCCTCGCCCATCTCCCATTCTGATGCTAGTGACTCAGATGCTGGAGATGAGGACAACTCCAGCCCGCGTGGGCGTGCGATACGCCGGCGAAAGAAACGTCGAGGCACTCCTTCAAAGAAAAAGACCCCCCATCGGACCCCACCGGGGAGGCCGCCGCAAGTCTCCCCATCGAGCGGTCCTCATCACAACAGTCTGTTTCCTTCATCCCATTCTTCAGCGCAGTCTTCTCCACCCTGCTCATCTTCATCCACTTCTGTATCCTCAGCCAAGCCTGTGTTCAAACCTCCAGGTCCTTTGGCTTCCAACACTACAGGCAGTGTCACCGCGAATGTCTCCAGAGGAGGAGTTTCCATAGACTCCATGCGCCAAACCTGCGAGTACTGTGGACGCCACTTCCGCTCCCTGGGCCGCCACTTAGATAAACACCATGCTCATCAGCCCGATGTTTGCTCCGCACTCGTCGAGCGCTACACGCAGATGCCCCGTCTGCAGGCACAGAACTCGAACCCAGCCTCAGCTCACACGCACACCCAGCAACGCTCGAAATTGTCACACGCTACAGGACAGAGCCGCGGTTCAGATCTAGCACCAGGCAGCGTTCAGGATCTCTCCATGTCTCCGCCCACTCTCATGTCAGGTAACCAATCCCCTGCTCCCTCCAGTAGAAACTCCACCCCTCCTGTTCTGACTCCTCCACGAGGACAGAATGCAGTGCCGGTGTCGGTGCTTAAGAGGAGCCCGCCTCCTGTGGCTCTGACGCAGTCCAAGAAGGGAGCGATGAGGAAGCTTAAGAAAGAAAGGCAGGTGGAAGAGGAGGAGGAAGGCATGGATGAAGATGAAGAGGATGTGGAGGTTGTGGAGGTGAAGAGACCAATAGACGAGGATGAAGTAGAGCTGGTGTGCCCTCAGTCCTTCAGCACCAAGTTGGCCAAAGAGATACAGCCAACAAAAGAAGAGGAGGATGAGGAAGAAGAGGAAGAGGAGGAAGAGGAGGAGGAAAATGGGGTGATGGAGGTAGAAGATGAAAGTGGGACAGAAGATAAGGAAAAGGACTTGCTGAGGTAACTTAGTCAGTGAATGAGTTGTAAAGGTTAAGGGCGTTACACACTGAACGCATTGCGTAAACAAAATTCAGAAGCTGACATGAAGCGATGATGAACTCACAACAAACTCCAAACTATTTGCCTCCGATGCCACCTAACTACACTGACAATCACAAATATTAATTATGTTGTCTGATTAAACCGGCCTCCGTTTTTAATTACATTTTTCATTTACTTTCATTATTTATAAAAAAAATAGCTGGGAATTACTGAACATGCCCACGACGATCATTCACTTACAATATGATATTATTGTGATTTTTAATGTTTTGAAGTATGCCGTATAGTGACAAGTTAAACTCTGTCGGTGTCAGTTTTATCCATTAAGATGAGATTTTCAAATGTACCAACACTGTCACTAAAACCTGCCACAATGTTACCACAAGAGGAGTCAGTCTGATCTCAGCCGTATACGGCAGCTAACATAGCAATTAACTCTGTATTCATTTTTTTCTAGGATTTCTATAAATCTATAAATATAAAAGAAAACAATCACGTATCTGTTGCACTCTACATAGAAAGATATTTGTATTCACTAGAACTTTACATTTGAGCTCAGCCACCTTCCTGTTTTATATTAATATAAGCAGGGTACAACCATATGGCAGCCAGCTGAGTTGAGCCCCTCAAGTAGTCCTCATTGACAAAGGCTCATTCAGGCTGATGCTATGGTGGAAGCCTTTCTGCATTTATAAATTAAAGAACAAATAAGTTACCTGCAAACCTTCAAGAGTATCTATGAGAGTGACTGCAGTCAGTCCAAGTCAATATCTGGTTTCCCTGTATCGATACAGTATCGCCACACTATGCTGTATAGATTTTTTTTTTTTTTTTACCTACCCCTGTTGTGTAGCCAGATGTTTGATATTCCACCAAAACAGGTTCCTGGCACAAATTCATCAGTGTGTGTAAATAGTTTGATGAAATTGGTTTGTTTTTAAGTCTCTTTAATCTAAAAACTGATCCAAACTAGACACAGCGTGGAACTTAATGACTAACTGCTTTACTCATTTTAGTTAATGATTTCTATTTAAATTAAATGCTTTATGTAGAGGTGCATTATACAAATTTATACATATATCTGGCTAACTCCTACATGGCAGCTGGTACAGGTGCTTTGTGAAATATTTCTGTAACAGTCCTCTTAGTGAATTGTGTGAATGAATATTTTTATTAAGATCCCAATTTTCCTTTATTTTTGCAGTGGTTCGGGGCGTCACCACATGCTGCCCCTGCTCTCCTCCCTGTCCTCTCTGGTGCTGTACCTCCGCCGGCTGCAGCACTCGGCCTTCTTGTCTCTCTCTCGCCAGCTGCAGTCTGCCGAGGCATGGCGCCTCCTCTGCCACTCCAGCCTGGCGCTCCTTATCCTGTATAACCGGCGGCGTGAGTGTGAGGTCTCTAAGCTGTCCATCAGTGAATATCGGGCTCGTGTTACTCCTCAATGCCCTGTTCCTGTTCCACCTGGTGCCCCTCCAGCTCTTACCCCATTAGAGGCCTCCCTGTCGCCCTTTGAGCGCATGGTGCTTCCTCACCTCCCCAGAGTTGGAGTCCAGGGTAAACGAGGACGTGTCCAACCCCTCATCCTACCTCCTCACTGTGAGCCCTGTCTGGAGCTTCTCCTGCAGACACGGCAGGATGTAGGAGTTGACCCTGCAAACCCGTACGTTTTTGCTCGACCCTACCACTCTCCTGCCACGCCACTGCGTGGCACCGATCTGCTGCGCAGCCTCGCTCGCTCCAGCGGTACCCGCAATCCCCGTGCCCTGACCCAGACGAGGGTTCGTCGACAGGTAGCGATCCTAACTCAGCTGCTGCTTCTCGGAGAAGGAGAGGAGCCCGGACAGCTTGGAGGCAGCGCTGTGGAGAGGCTCGAGCACTTCCTTGAGAGGGAGTACCACGTGACTCAGAATTGTGCTGGTATTGGCCAGGACCCAGGCCTGATGGGGAGAGTGGGCCGGGTCGTGCTGTGTGGAGAGAGGGATGGAGTACTGTTCAGAGGAATGAGCCTGAACCACATCTGTCTGGAACTGGATGGTGAGATGGATGGACCGCTCGTGAATGAGTGATGTTTTGTCCTTGGATTGTAACTTTTCTTTCAGTTTTTTGTGAATGATTGAGTGTGACTGCAGTTTATTGGAAACAAACATTTTTAACATCAGGCTGATGAAGTTCTCTTCTTTGCTCTTTTCAGTCATGTCAGGAAACTCAGCAGACTCGTACTCGGAGGGAGAATCTGAAGGGGAGAATGTGAAGGAGAAGCCTGAGGTGCACGCCCCTGCTCCGGCTTTGAATCCTACACCCACCCTGCTGTATGTCAGGAAGGGCAAGAACAACGGGAGGGTCGGACGACCCAAGAAGCTCAAGAACAACCAGCTACCCCCTCCGCTTCCTCTTGACCCTCCACCCGCAAACCGCAGGAGAGGCACAGGTCAGCCTAAATCAGGTTTATTTGTGTGTCGAGTGTTACGTGCATTTGCACAATGCAATGAGATAGTTGTGTGTATACGATTTAAAAATAAAAACACTCACACCTAACAAGAAAATTGAAGCCGAATGCATTTATAACACCATTATTATAATATGAAAAGGTGAAGAAAAAAGGAGGGAAAGAAACTTCACAACATGAATGGTTCAAGCTGTTTTGTTTGTCAGAGAAAGTGAAGCCCAAGGTGAACTGGTGCATTTTTATCCCAGTAGGGAATGTTCACTGGTTGAATTACAGGAAATAAATGCTCAATGTTGAAGTCACAAACATTTGATGTACCAAAGGAGCCTCAAGAAGTTGAAGGTTTAGGAGGTGCAAATAATTAAGATGTTTCGTATGTGCAGTATCTTTAGTTCAGTTTTATTGGAAAATAATGGATATATTTAGGGGTTTGGGGAATGATAAAGCATAGTATTGCAAATATTGTAACAATACCGACACCAAATATTGCTACTTTATTAAAATAATAAAAATTCTCCGGGAATACTACAAACAAGAGGGCATCCAACACTCAACACACTTAGCGTGACAAAGCTATCTCCTAATTTAGAGTAACCTAATAAATCAGTCACACGAGGAAAAATAGGATGTAACCTCCTTGCATCTACAAAAAAATACATAAAAGAAAATCAGCAGCTGCCTGGTAAATGTATTGATGTTTTCTTTTTCCACATTCTGGGACCAATCGCAGTTTGTGGTGACTGATTGGTTGCCCAGAGCTTGAGAGTGGTGGACAAAACCATTTTTGTTCACAAGGCGTTTGCACAGGTCACCTGATAGGAGGAGACCTTTCTGCAAACAGTCACGTCTGACTTGGACTGACTGCAAACAACCTCAGAGACTGTCAAAGGTGGCCTGGTAGCACGTAGCACAAGTGGACATGGTTGGTATCACTGCACAAAGGATGCAAAAAACACACCAAGCTGTCCCTTTTCAGGACATAATTTTTTATGTAAAAATCAGTAGTGTCTTAGTTAATAGCTCCAAATAAAGAGCGATCTCAATAAACAGCAGTTGTGGAATCTGATGGGCACAAAATGTTTCTCTCAGTTTGTCACCACAGTCATTTTTCTCTCTCCAAGTTTGATTTGTTTGTTATTTTTCTGATAGAAGTGCTTCCTTCTCTAGAGCTGACTTAAGTGGTAATGAAGTGTTTCAGTTGCATCACTCCTCATTAAACAGTGTGTTGTCTGTTATGTGTGCAGTTGATAAAGAAATATTTTGTCTCTTGCCAAAAAATTAGTTGTGAGATTATTCTCTTTTAGTTAATTTACAGCACATTGTAATTTAACTGTACTGGCAGTAAATTTACAGTCACATTAAGTTTACTTTTAGTCATATAGTTCAGAAATCTGTGGATCTTCCTGAGTTTCATCACCAGATCTTTATCTTTATCAGACTGGACCTCAGTTTTTATGCTAACATGGAAAAGAAATGTCAGAAAAACAGAAATGTAAACGCTCTCAGCTCTGTATTTTCTCCAGTTCAGCCATACGTTTTGTGCTCTTTTAAGACCTTTAACTTTTGAACTGTCACACTTTGATTCAGAGTACGAGCTCTAAAAAATCATTTAACCTCTAACTCTGTTCCTCTTTTGTTCACTGCAGGAAAGCGAGGCGTTCTGAAGCGTCCCTGGTCAGAGGCTGAGCGCGCTGCAGTCGAGGAGCACCTGACCCAGAACATCAATGAGCTTCGCGTTCCCGCCAAGGCTGACTGTGAGCGCTGCCTGCAGCAGTGCCCCCTGCTGGTCAACAATCACCGCGACTGGCGAGCCATCAAGTTCTACTGCCACAACCGCATTCAGCTACTGAAGAAGAATCAGCGGCGTGAAAGCGAACCCCAGCCCCTCACTGTCTGCTGAGGGGGCGGGTTTTGGGTGGGTTGGGAGCCCGTAGGATGTTTATTTCGGTGAAGCTGATCAGAGCAGAATCTCAAATGGTACCTGCTGCCCACAAAATGCACTAATTTTGAGAGGACGGTCCTAAATTTAACACCGCTCTCTGGCAGTGCGGTTTGTTTTTGACGTGGCTTCTAATTTGGCTCCTGATGGCATTTCATTTTGAGCCATACAAAAAGAAAAATTTGTGCCGCTCCATTTCAAGGTCTTAAAATTACACTAGAGTATTCGTGGTGCTCCTGGCTTTGACGGTTACAGTGGAAGTCTTGTTAAAAAGCAGTGCACTTGGACTCGGGTGCCGTTTGAGACGTGCTGTGAGAGACCACAGCCTGTGCTGTGTTGTACATGGACATTTTTTTTCCTTCTTCTTACATGGATACACTAAACTGAAATGTAAACACAGGAGGAAACCAATCCCTACAGTGTTGTTATATGAACGTTGTGAAGTAGCATTAGTGTTTTCTGCACTCGGAGACGTTAATAGGACAAATGGCCCGCACTCGGGGGCCACACTTTCCTTCATAGCGGCTTTATAATTAGAATAGACCTAACTACTGCTAACTGAGAAGAGAATAGCCAGATCTGTCCTCAAACAACCGTGTTTTTGTTTTCATACAACTGACTGTGCAATTCTGTTCGCATAATATTTGGACCTTAATTTCCATGTGAGGTACTAGATGATGAATGAGTTATGCTCTTGAAGCTACTATAACGTTTTTTTTAAATTAATTGAAATGATTCTTCATTGTGATGGAGACAATGGGTTTCATGGCAGCGACAATTAAATGGCCTGTGAATGTTGTGAAGTTCTATTTGGATACCTAAGATTAGTTAAATCACAAAGAGCTGTTGTGAAGCCTGTTGTCTTTCCCGTCAACGGATACGGATAAATATTTTGCCCTGAGCAACTCTTATGTTTTAGCTATGATTTTGTGTCTTTCTGCCCATTGCACATTTTCATTCAAAGCAGTAAAAAAGGTGCTATAGGCCAATAAGCTGGATATCACTTTATGTGTGGAGAGGAGATTTCCCTTGGTTGTGTTAAAGGTTACTTAAAAAATGGGCATTTATCAGAGGAGTGATTGTTCTGTGGCGCCACTTTTGTTGCATTGTCTGTCTTGTCCTTTTCAATGGCTAGAGCTCTCCTCCTCTTTCTCTGTCCTTTCCCGGCCACACTACACAGTTTGCAGCTCGACCAGATTTTTATTTTTCAGTGTTGCTGGAAATCTGTGTCCATCAGAGTAAAACCTCCATAAAACCTCAAAATGGATACTTGAAGTAATTTAAACCTTTTGCAGAATCTTTGACCTTATCTCGCTCTAGCCTTGCCAGTTACATTGTACATAACAAATATATTATCATTGAGCTAACTGGTTGTTTGTGCTAGGCATTATGTAGCTTTCTCCATTTACAAGGTGTTGCTATCTGTACATAAGGCAGTTTTGTAAATACTCTACAGAGAAACAAAGAAAAAACACAATGTATGACATGCCTTGGTTATTGTGTTATGTTTTTTCTTTTTTATAAGTCTTATAAAAACTTAAAGATCTATGATTTGTGTTGTGGTTATTTAAAAGCTGAAGTGTTTTATTCTGTTGGAAAAGAAACACTAGAAACACTAATGTCACCGGGTCTTAACTCAATGAAACACCTACACTTACAGGCCACTTAAGCACAGTAGTGTGAAAAAGTGATTGCACCCTTCCTGAGTTCCTATTGTTTTCCATGTTTGTCTCACTCAAATGTTTCAGATGAAATGAATTTAAATATTACACAAAGATAACACAAGAAGGTGTTTCTAATTATGGGAGGGAAAAATCCAAACCTACTTGGACCTGTGTGAAACCTAATAACTGGTTGGGCCGCCCTTAGCAGCAACAACTATAATCAAGAGTTTGTGATAACTGGCAGTGAGTCATTGGCAATGAACTGCCTTTATAAGGTCATGCCACAGCAACTCAATTGGTTTCAGGTCAGGACTTTGACTAAGCTGCTCCAAAGGTTTTTAACTGTTGGTATGACGTTAGTTTTCTGAAAAGCTGGAAAAACGTTGCCTTGTCTGATGAGTTTGAGTTTCTGCTGTGACATTCAGATGGTAGGGTCAGAATCTGGTGTAAACAGAGCACTGTTTATTTTTATTTATTTATTTTTCGCTTGTCCCGTTTGGTTCTTTTGCCATCAGAATTATTGTCTGGATCGACAGCGCACAGTGTGCTTTGATGTAGGAGCCAAAAAGGGTGTAGTTTGTGTCTGTGAGCACCCGTGTGTACACCTGTGAGCATGAGCGTGCTTATATTAAAAAGGTTCCTTCATGTAATGATCTGCTAGAGGGTGTGGGGAGCCACAGCCCCGTCCTCCAGGGCATGAAGCAGGTATGGGGGAGATCCAAGCCCCAGACATCCAGAGACCCTCAGAGCACAAGAGACCAAGGAAGACCAACGGAGGGGCAGCCATACCACTCTCCCGGAGCACTGTTTTAATTCCACAGCCTGCCTGAGAATTGTTGCTGACTGTGCCCATCCCTCCATGGACACAGTGTACCGATCCTCTGATGGCTGTATCTAACACGGGAACACGTCATGTCACAAAGCTCAGAAGCTCTCAAACTGTTTATAAACAAGAAAATGAGCTGTCTGTACTCAAATAGGCTTGTCAGTCACCAGATATCAGTCCAATAAAGCTTCTTTGAGATGTACTGGAATAGGAAATATTGATTACAGATGTGCAGCCGACAAATCTGCAACAAGTGTGTTATTCTATCATGTCAACATGGGCCAAAATCCCTGAAGCTGGTCTGGCTGTGCCTGCTGTTATTATGCTGTATGGTGTGTTTTGTTTTTTTCATTAATACCCTTCTATCCCATAAAACACCACATGCACTTCACTATTAAAGCCACTCGATGGGGATGTTGCTCCATAAACCATAAACGGTAAAACGAACATACAACCAAGAGATGCACACACTAAAGATGTGGTTGTGAAGCTGAAATATGATTTCTTGTTTTACAAGTTTATGTTGTAGAGGTGGCCTAGAAGGCAGATAAACTACCAAAGGTGACAAAAGTACAGACATTTTGTACGTAAGTAGAAGCACAGATACTTGTGTTAAAAAACACCCAATACTCAAGAAATCGTCAGAAAGTATAGTCTCTGAAATCAATCAAATTAGGAAAGTAAAAAGTAGCTTCCTGAAAGACAATTCTACCAATACCTTTAAATCCAACCTCTACTTTTTCTCTCCTGTCTTTTCTTACGTCTTTCTCCATCTCTGAGTGAAGTTAGCTCACACTCTTTTCCCTCCATGGACCTTTAGCTAGCAACACACTGCCACAAACTGCACAGGAACAGTTTGTGTGTTCGCTGATTATTTTTCGAGCTGATAGAAACGTTATGTTGTGTAGAAACATTACTCCCTTTATGCTCATTCCTCTTCTGTAGCGCTAGTTAGATGCTGTCTACAACATACAGACAGCCGCACTCGGCACACTTTAACCCGCATAAACGCCATTAATGGTAGTGCTAAACCTAAAGTGTAATGTAAGCAGTAGAAAATACAGATATTTGTGTTAAAATGTAGGAAGTAAAAGTAAAAAGTTGTCAGAAAAATAAATACTTGAGTAAAGTACAGATATCGGAAAATTCTACTTAAGTACAGTATTTATACTTTGCTCCTGTACTTAAGTATATTCTTCGTTACTTCCCACCTATGTAAACTGCACATTTAATCCATGAGATTTTAAAAACTTTTTCATTATTAGACTGCGTAATAATAAAAAACAACCTTTCCTTACTTTGTGTGTGTCTTTGTTGATAAGAAAAATAAACCTTCCTGGGTTTTTTTTTTTTTTTTAAATTTCCACTTTTTCCAAAGACAACCATCAGACCCTTTTGTAAAAAACAAAAAAACAAAAAACAAAGCATCACACATGTTAGCCAAGGTGGTTAGTAAGAGAAAACTTTTTTCTTAGGATGATAAATCCCATTATTCTCAGTTATTTGCTAATGCTACACATATCTGTGCATGTGTGCAATAACACACATGACAACTGATCTCAGAGCAGTGAAAACAGAGCCAGCAGCAACTCAGCTACCACTCTGATTTCCTGTCAAATTTCCATTGAAGTCCAGACGTTTATCCAAAATGTGCATGTGCAAATAACCAGGATCAGCTGGTGGCCCCTCACCTTGCTCAACTCAAGCCTTTGTTAATGTGAAACAGACACACCCATAAAGAAATGACAATGCCAGAGACAGTGACCATAGAAACCTGCTCCTGAAGACAATATTCAACTGTGGCCACAAGATGGAACTAATTTACTAGGTGGTTGCAACAGAGAGAGATGCACACAGAGAGAAAGAGATCACGTTTGCTTTGGTAGGTTTTAAATTATATCTATTTTTCGATCTCACAGGACAAGCACAGCCTGCTTTGCTTACCCAGAACACCACAGTAAATTACAATACTTGCAGTAAAGTAATTACACTCTTCACAGGATAAGAACCACAAAGTGCTTCACAACAATATAAAACAGATATACACAAAACAGCACAATCGAAGATACAGCAAAAATCTAGTTAAAAGCCAGTCTAAATAAATGAGTCTTAAGCTGATGTTTAAAAGAATAAATGCAATCAAGGCAAAACATTCCACAACCTGGGGGCTACAACGCTAAAAGATCTCCTCTGGTCTTAAAATGTGTTCGTGGGAGTACCAACAGCCTTTGATTAAGTTATTACAAATATGCATCTAATCAAAACACAGAGAATATATTACTGCCACCAATATGTTTAGCTTTTAACTAAAAAACAAATGTGTCTATAATATTCATATCCAAATCATTTGTTTCTTTTGAATATATATTTATGGTAAATTCAAGGTCAGCATAATGCACTATGGAATTTGAAAATGGATCTGCAGAGAAAGAGCATTCAGAGATATGGAGTCATGAAAAAGTTTGTGACTGCTGCTACACAAACAATGACAGCATGCATCTGAAATTTCAGTTGTGTAAAATCAATGGGTTTAAACAAGGTGGTGGAGATAAACAAGAATCACTGTGAGATTTGTTATGTCCAAAGAAAATAAGAATTTGAAACAAGAAAAACTGACACACAGTTTCTTGGCATAATCTAGATCCAGATACCATGCTGGGTCAAGAGGGAGGACATTTTTGCCTATTGCAAAGGTATTGGGATAAGGCTGCTTGCATTTGTTTTGTTTTTTTCCCCAGTTTTAGAAAATCTGATGATGTTTTAGCACATACTTATTCAGAATAATAGACAATTCAAAAGGATATGGGAATTGATATAAACCACAAATGAAATGAAAATGTTGGACCTCCTTTAGCTCCTGAATACCTTACTGTTTCAATGAATGAAATGTACACCCAAGGCTTCGGATGGGCGAAAGGCTTCAGCGTACATTTTCAAGACAAAGATTGCAAATCCCGTCAAACATCCACAAAAGAATGATTTGTGTTCCCTTTTGTACATGGTAACTATGAATTCAATGAAAATAAAATTAAATAAAATATTCTGCACATTTCAGTCACGGTCTGGAGAAACCATTCTGAGCACTAGAGGGCAGCAGAGACTAAAGCCGCTTTCTGATCTGCTACAGCATGACATGATGCAGTGAAGCTGTGAGCTGGAATGACTATTAAAAAGAAAAATGTGTGAATGTCCAAACACAGAATAAGATTTTAACAGAGACATCTTGATCAAAACTGGAGGAGAGAGAGATTTTTATCTGATCTGTAAAACCTCCAAACAATGATGACAGCAAGATGACAAAGCATGGTTCTTCACACTCACAACACTGCTGCACAGTAATGCTTCATGCACATTTGGTTAATTAATTTTTACAGCTCCTTTTGGAGCTTTTGGTGCAACGAAGTGTGTCTCCCACAATTATGCTACTTGTTATTTGTACTGATATATACATAAGAAAGAAAGAAAGAAAGAAAGAAAGAAAGAAAGAAAGAAAGAAAGAAAGAAAGAAAGAAAGAAAGAAAGAAAGAAAGAAAGAAAGAAAGGGAAATTTTTGGTGCTCTCCAGAGTGTACCAAACCAGGTGTACCAGGTTTTATTCTTACAATCTTCCCTGAAAGTGGCTGCTGGAAAGTAATCAGGATGCTGTGTCCCTCGTGTCTTGAGATCTTCCATTTCCTCTGTGCCTTTTGAATATAACACTCATTACCACCTCACAACACGCTCTTTAGAGCCCCATACTGGGTGCTGAATAATGCTTTCTGCAGATGCCTGGTTTCCAAGATTTAGTTGAAGAACTCTGTTGTTATCTGCTCCTGTTTTCTGCAATTTACTTTAATAATTAGAATATGCTCTTACCCAAAAGGGTGTCAACACAATTAGCACTGACAAACAACCACAATAGCTGCATCAAATGGAGATCTGTTCTTGTGAGTGTCTTACTGAATGTGATTATCATTGGACTAAACTAAAATAATTGAAATATGAATGCTGTGTTGGAGGCAACAAAATGCGTTCTTGAGGATCTTTCCTGTTCAAGAGATCTGAGTCTGCCTCTCCTTTAAACGCTTTCAAAGGAGATTCATCTTAAATGAATGTAGTTTACAGTGATTGGAATATCTATGCTACACCTCTGTGTTTGCATTTTGCAACAGCATGTAGACAATTTTTAAAATGCAGGGCGAGTTGCCGTTTTTCCTTTTTTTTTTTCCAGGAGATGGTAGTAAATAGACAAAATGTTCTGTCTGCACACAGACCAGACTGCAGGTCTGTAGCTTCTAATATCTTAATACTTGCCAATTTTCATGCACTGTGCAGAAGAGGGACTCTGTTCCTGTCTTACGTTTGAAGTAGTCACAGAGGACAAGTAGTTCTACAATATTAGTACTTATAGTAATTGCAGGTAAGGCTTTGATTTCTGGATCTTTTATAGCATCGTGTAACGTTCATGAACTCGATGCTAAATACAACATGCTCACATGATGGAGTCTGGAGTATGGCTTAGCACCTGAGCTTGCTTTGGTGTACCAATGTACTGTATATCTGAATGTTAAACAGTGTTCACCATAATGATGCCATCAGAATGGTCCAGCAGAAAATTAATTTACTTTGTTATTTCATTTTAAAAAAATCTAATCATCAACATTATGCTTGGTTTCTGCTACAAAAACAGGTGAGTATTTAATATTCTTATTACTAAATCCTATGAATTAATTTTACTTATAAAAATATGTCAGTACAGTTCAGGTGAGTGGGCACAGTGACCTTTTGGGACTGGACTGGAGCCCCAGGGTATGTGCAAAACCCCTATGCTAATGATATAGTTTCCCTGGTTCCTTTGACAGAAAACGTACTGGATTTGTAATATCAGTCATATCACCACTAAATAAAGAAAATGGCAATTTCAGGCAATTTTAGACATCAATCAAAGCAAATCAAAGCAAAAGCAGCAACACAAAAGAACAAAAATATAACAAAACAACCAACCAACAAAAAAACAAAGACACGGAAACTAGAAGTGCAAAATTATAACTAACTTTAGTGAGTGTTTGCGAGAGTACTCTGGAATCCAGAGTCGAAAGAAATGCGTGAAGTTAGTCTAATTGATCATTCATCATGTCTGTGAAGGTTCTCAGTCATCCAGGTCATTGTAGTCAAAGGAGCTTGCAAAGAAAAGCGTCTGGACTTTTTTAAGTTGCTTGAAAACGTTTCACCTCTCATCCGAGAAACTTCTTCAGTTCTAAGGTCAAATGGTGGGGAGTCCCTGATTTAAACCCAGTGGGATGATCCTATAATTACCTGAGCCAAGGTGATTGGCTCAGGTGATTAGAGGATCATCAGGGGGTCCTTTTGTCCCTCTGTGGGGGGACACTCCCACAAAATAAATAAATGGTGAGAATGACATAGCCCTCTTCCGAGGAATATTTATCTAATGTATATCCAATATTCAGTTTTGTGTACAAGATACAAAGTTTTTAAAAATGTATTTTCATTTGCTCATGTAAATGAGGAGACTTCCACGGGGTTCTGGGCTGGGACTTTTCATAGTATGCATGCTTCTCTTATTAGAAAAAAAACTTATGGAGTGCTTTGAGTGTATAGTCAGAGTTTACATCACATCATCTTCACCTACAGGCCAAACAGATCCACACCACCCTTTCCTACCTGGATCATAAGACAGGTGCTGTTTACTGACTACAGCACCACTTTCAACATCATTATTTCTTCCAGGGTTATCATGAAGCTTTGGGATCTATGCATTACTGTCTTCTTATAGTTGCATCCTGGACTTCCTGACGGGCAGACCCAAGGTGGTGGTGCAGATCAGCATTACATCATCTACACTGATGCTCAGCAGCGGTGGCCCCCCGCCCCCGGGATGTGCTGTACACCCTGTGTGCCCACACACAGCTCCAACACCATTGTTAAAAGTGCAAATGACAACATAAACATCACAAGCCAACAGGTTACTGAAATGCTGAAATATTGGGCAGTTTACTCAATTATCATACACACTACATGTATACACCATTACCGCTGCACTAAAGCTGCTGCAATATTTTTAGTAATCTGTATTGTTACAACTGTAGCGTTTTCTAATATCTCAATATGCAGGTGCCTCTCCGTGATTGGTGGATCCAGAGGCCGGACCATACAGACTGGCTAAGTAGCTGGAAATGACTTATATGATGGCACCGCCATGGACTGCTATTCATTCATCCTTGGCTCATCCCAACCAGCATAGCTATGCAAACATGCCCAATGCGGTTAATCATATACAGGTGTTTGTAGGGATGGACTGCCTTTTTGATTTAATCAATCAATCAATCAAAGCTTTATTCGCCACATGCAGGTTGCCCTGCAGTGAAATGGGACCCCCCCCCCCCCCCCCCCCCCCGACCTTACACACATAACACAGACATTACATGGGGATACAAGTCGGAGACCGGTAGCGTTACAGAAAAAAAACACTGAATGTACACAACATCGGGAAAGTACGAGAGGAAAAAAAGAGACCTCTACTCATGCTGTGCTTCCATGGTAGGACAGCACGAGAACAGGAAACAAAAAAACTCCTCTGCACAAAAAAGCACACAAATGTCCACAGTACAACATTGTGAAGACATAACAAGCCACAGGGTTGGGTGAGGAGTAATACGAAGCGAACACAGCAGCCGCCCTGCACAGCTCTATCACCCCAGCGCGCAGGGCTGGACTGGGACAAAAAATCGTCCCGGGCATTTTGACTAGAGACCGGCCCACCAAAAATATGACGTCATTCAGGGGTAAAACCGCAAAGGATTCTGGGAACTTGTGGCAAGCGGTACTAGCGCATGCAGGCTTTCAATTGAACTCAGTTACACAGCGATAAAAAGAAACACAAAAAATGGCAAGAAACTGTTGCATTATTAACTGCAATAGCCGGGTGTTGTGCCAAAAAGTGATTGTCTGCCAAAAACTGATTTCCGGTATTTGCCAAAAACTGATTGCTCGTATTTAAATTGCTATAAGTAACTTGTTGGGCTATAATATGTGAAACATATGTCAAATGCATCCCTCATGGATGACATAAAGTCATATTGAGCTACAAACAACATTAGTGTAACAAGGTAGAAGCCGCAATCAGTCTTTGGCAGTGACTTTTATATAACCTTTATTTATGCCGTTAAAAAAAAGTCTAATTAACATTAAAAATGTATTTTGAAAGAAGTAGTTGGACAGCAGAAATGGCTCAAATATTACAATAGTTCTGTAAAAATATTTAAAGTGGGGATAAAGGACAGGATTGGTTATAATGTAAGTACAATAACACAGAGTTGTAAAGATACTTGAAAAAACAACTAATTTTTTAATTCCATATATAGCCCCTTTGTAAACGCTGTTCACCGAAGTCTATTTACCAACATAGATATTACACATAAAAAAAATACACGCAAACATTGGAAATCACTTTTTGGCACAACACCTGTTGCATGACAGCCACGGGAAGCCGATGGGTAAAGAGATAGATTGTTATCGGATTACGTCGTGGAAATTGTTTAAGCCATGTTTCCGAAGCAACAAAGAGCCGATGGATGGCCTATAGGGCTTTGGAGTTGACGTCACGCCGCAATGCATTGTGAGAGCGCGGCGCCATGTTTGGGGTCTACGAATCAAAACATTGCTAAACAAGGGGGAGGGTGCATCCGACCTCCTCGGCTGTAATTGGTCCAGCCCAGAGTCGATCATGACCAATTGGCCAATCCAACAACTTTCATTATTTATACCCTTCCAAAAATAAAAAATAGAAAAAAATCGAAAATCGGCCCATAAAAGCAAAAAATCGCCAGCGGCCCACCGGGCAAATGCCCGGTATGCCCGATGGCCAGTCCAGCTATGCCAGCGCGGCACAAAGACCCGCCGTGTTTCCTCGCAGGAAACAAGCTTCGAAAGCGTTGGAAAGGGAGGGGCGCTGTCACTTGGTGTTCGCTCGCTCTGTGGTATAGTATCGCTTCCTGTTCCTGCTCAAACACAGTGGTGTTTCTGAGTAGCTTATTTGCTTAGCAGTTTAATTAACAACTTTTAAATACATTCTTTTTTCACAGTATAATCTTCACGTGCTTCATCCGAAGCACACTTTCTGTGTACTCACTACCTAATTTATAGCCAAAGTATTCACTCACTGTCTCTGTACTGTTTCGCTAGCTTAGCTCGTAGCCGACCCGTTAGCACCATGGCTACTTCACCTGTCCCTTCTGCACTTTCTTGCTCATTGTGTCAGATGTTTAGTTACTCCTCGGCCTCCTTTAGCAGTAATGATATCTGTAACAAATGTAGCATATTTGCAGCTCTGGAGGCCAGAATTACTGAACTGGAGACTCGGCTTTGCACCCTGCTCTCACCCTTAGCTAGCCAGGCCCCTGTAGCTGGTGCAGCCGAAGATAGCGTAGGCCCCGCTAGCTGTTCCCCGGCAGATCCCAAGCAGCTGGGGAAAGACGGCTGGGTAACGGTGAGGAGGAAGCGTAGTCCTAAACAGAAGCCCCAGGTACACCACCAACCCGTTCATGTGTCTAACCGTTTTTCCCCACTCGGTGACACACCCGCTGGGGGTCAAACTCTGGTAATTGGTGATTCTGTTCTCAGACATGTGAAGCTAGAGACACCGGCAACCATAGTCAATTGTCTTCCAGGGGCCAGAGCAGGCGACATTGAAGGAAATTTAAAACTGCTGGCTAAGGGTAAACGTAAATTCAATAAAATCATAATTCACGTCGGCAGTAATGACACCCGGTTACGCCAATCGGAGGTCACTAAAATCAATATTGAATCGGTGTGCAACTTTGCCAAAACAATGTCGGACTCTGTAGTTTTCTCTGGTCCCCTCCCCCAATCAGACCAGGAGTGACATGTTTAGCCGCATGTTCTCCTTAAATTGCTGGCTGTCTGAGTGGTGTCCCAGAAACGATGTGGGCTTCATAGATAATTGGCAAACCTTCTGGAGGAAACCTGGTCTTGTTAGGAGAGATGGCATCCATCCCACTTTGGATGGAGCAGCTCTCATTTCTAGAAATATCGACAAATTTATTAAACCCCTCAAAACATGACTATCCAGAGTTGGGACCAGGAAGCAGAGTTGCAGTCTTACACGCCTCTCTGCAGCTTCTCTCCTCCTGCTACCCCCCCAAAAACCCATCTCCATAGAGACTGTGTCTGCTTCCAAAAAGACAAAAAACAAACTAAAAACCAGCAACAAACAACTTAAACATTTACAAAGAAAGAACAATACAGTATCCACATCTGAACCAAAGAGTAAAACAGTGAAATGTGGATTATTAAATATTAGGTCTCTCTCCTCCAAGTCTCTGTTAGTACATGACTTAATAATTGATCAACAAATTGATTTACTCTGCCTTACAGAAACCTGGTTGCAGCAGGATGATTATGTTAGTTTAAATGAATCAACACCCCCGAGTCATTCTAACTACCAGAAATCTCGAAGCACAGGTCGAGGGGGCGGTGTGGCAGCAATTTTTCACACCAGTCTATTAATTAATGAAAGACCAAGACAGACTGTTAATTCATTTGAAAGCCTGATGCTTAGCATTGTCCACCCCAGCTGTGAAACTCAGAAACCAGTCTTACTTGTTATCATCTATCGTCCACCTGGGCCTTACACAGAGTTTCTGTCTGATTTCTCAGACTTTATATCTAATTTAGTTCTGAGCTCAGATAAAATAATTATTGTGGGTGATTTTAACATCCATGTTGATGCTAAAAATGACAGCCTCAACATGGCATTTAATCTGTTGTTAGACTCAATTGGTTTCTCTCAAAATGTAAAAGAACCCACCCACCACTTTAATCACACTCTAGATCTTGTTTTAACATATGGCATAGAAACTGAACATTTAACAGTGTTTCCTGAAAACCCTCTCCTGTCTGATCATTTCTTGATAACATTTACATTTACAATAATTGATTACGCAGCAGTGGAGAGTGGACTTTATCAAAGTAGATGTCTTTCTGAAAGCGCTGTAACTAAGTTTAAGAATATAATCCAGCCACTGTTATCATCGTCAATGCCCTGTACCAACACAGAGCAGAGCAGCTATCTGAACGCTACCCCAACAGAGGTCGATTATCTTGTTAATAATTTCACCTCCTCACTACGTACGACTCTGGATACTGTAGCTCCAGTGAAAACTAAGGTCTCTAATCAGAAGTACCTGACCCCGTGGTATAATTCTCAAACACGTACCCTAAAGCAGATGACTCGTAATCTGGAGAGGAAATGGCGTGTCACAAATTTAGAGGATCATCATTTAGCCTGGAGAAATAGTTTGTTGCTTTATAAGAAAGCCCTCCGCAAAGCCAGAACAGCTTACTACTCATCACTGATTGAAGAAAATAAGAACAACCCCAGGTTTCTCTTCAGCACTGTAGCCAGGCTGACAAAAAGTCAGAGCTCTTTTGAGCCAACCATCCCTTTAACGTTAACTAGTGATGACTTCATGAACTTCTTCACAAATAAAATTTTTATCATTAGAGAAAAAATTACCAATAATCATCCCACAGATGTAATATTATCTACAGCTACTCTTAGTTCCATTGATGTTAAGTTAGACTCTTTTTTTCCAATCGATCTTTCTGAGTTAACTTCAATAATTACTTCCTCCAAACCATCAACGTGTCTTTTAGACCCCATTCCTACAAAACTGCTCAAAGAAGTCCTGCCATTGATTAATTCTTCGATCTTATATATGATCAACCTATCTCTAATAATCGGCTATGTACCACAGGCCTTCAAGGTGGCTGCAGTTAAACCTTTACTCAAAAAGCCATCTCTAGACCCAGCAGTCTTAGCTAATTATAGGCCAATCTCCAACCTTCCTTTCATATCAAAAATCCTTGAAAGAGTAGTTGTCAAACAGCTAACAGATCATCTGCAGAGGAATGGTTTATTTGAAGAGTTTCAGTCAGGTTTCAGAGTTCATCACAGCACAGAAACAGCTTTAGTGAAGGTTACAAATGATCTTCTTATGGCCTCTGACAGTGGACTCATCTCTGTGCTTGTCCTTCTTGACCTTAGTGCAGCATTCGATACTGTTGACCATAATATCCTATTAGAGCGATTAGAACATGCTGTAGGTATTACAGGTATTGCACTGCAGTGGTTTGTATCATATCTATCTAATAGACTCCAATTTGTGCATGTAAATGGAGAGTCCTCTTCACACACTGAGGTTAATTATGGAGTTCCACAGGGTTCAGTGCTAGGACCAATTCTGTTTACATTATACATGCTTCCCCTAGGCAGCATCATTAGAAGACATAGCATACATTTTCACTGCTATGCAGATGACACCCAGCTCTATCTGTCCATGAAGCCAGATAACACACACCAATTAGTTAAACTGCAGGAATGCATTAAAGACATAAAGACTTGGATGGCCACTAACTTTCTGCTTCTTAACTCAGATAAAACTGAGGTCATTGTACTCGGCGCTGAAAAGCTTAGAAATATGGTATCTAACCAGATTCTTACTCTGGATGGCATTACCTTGGCCTCCAGTAACACTGTGAGGAACCTTGGAGTCATTTTTGACCAGGATATGTCCTTCAACGCACATATTAAACAAATATGTAAGACTGCGTTCTTCCATTTGCGCAACATCTCTAAAATTAGAAATATCCTGTCTCAGAGTGACGCTGAAAAACTAGTTCATGCATTTATTACTTCCAGGCTGGACTACTGCAATTCATTATTATCAGGATGTCCAAAAAACTCACTGAAAAGCCTTCAGTTAATCCAAAATGCTGCAGCAAGAGTACTGACAGGGACTAGAAAGAGGGAGCATATTTCTCCTGTTTTGGCTTCCCTTCATTGGCTTCCTGTTAAATCCAGAATTGAATTCAAAATCTTGCTCCTCACATACAAGGTCTTAAATAATCAGGCCCCATCTTATCTTAATGACCTTGTAGTACCATATCACCCTATTAGAGCACTTCGCTCCCGCTCTGCAGGCCTACTTGTTGTTCCTAGAGTATTTAAAAGTAGAATGGGAGGGAGAGCCTTCAGTTTTCAGGCCCCTCTTCTGTGGAACCAGCTTCCAGTTTGGATTCGGGAGACAGACACTATCTCTACTTTTAAGATTAGGCTTAAAACTTTCCTTTTTGCTAAAGCATATAGTTAGGGCTGGACCAGGTGACCCTGAATCCTCCCTTAGTTATGCTGCAATAGATGTAGGCTGCCGGGGGATTCCCATGATGCATTGAGTTTTTCCTTTCCAGTCACCTTTCTCACTCACTATGTGTTAACAGACCTCTCTGTATTGAATCGTATCTGTTATTAATCTCTGTCTCTCTTCCACAGCATGTCTTTTATCCTGTCTTCCTTCTCTCACCCCAACCGGTCGCAGCAGATGGCCGCCCCTCCCTGAGCCTGGTTCTGCCGGAGGTTTCTTCCTGTTAAAAGGGAGTTTTTCCTTCCCACTGTCGCCAAAGTGCTTGCTCATAGGGGGTCATATGATTGTTGGGCCTTTCTCTGTATCTATGAAGCGCCTTGAGGCGACATTTGTTGTGATTTGGCGCTATATAAATAAAATTGAATTGAATTGAATTGAATTGGGATGAGTGAGTGCTTATCAGTGTAAGTGTATGTGTGTGCGTGTCCATAGTTTAGCTGAGACGGTGTCCTTCGCCCTATCAGGCTAAGTAAACAGTCCTCCAGTCAATCCAGGTGGCCTTGCATGGGATGGGAGAATAGTCATCATCACACAGTTGTTATCAGTGAGTGTTTGTCCGGCTCCAGCCTTGGGCCTGCAGCTGGCGCCGTGGTGGTGTCTGTATTATGATCTCGAATTTGTTGATTTGTTTTCATGCGAGCAGCTCACGAGAATTTTCAAAGCTGTTCTTTACACTGGTCTCTCGATCTCCCGTTGGAGAGCCGCGAGCCTCCCCATGATGGTATCAAACTTCTGTTCCGTGGTGTTGTCATTCTTTTGATTCTGAGACCTCACAACTGCAGTGATCCGTTCTGTGATGTGATCCAACTTTCGCTCAAGGTTTATTATAGTTTTCTGTGCTTTTTTTAGTTAAGGAGGCAAGTTGTTGGGATTTGCTTTGATTCTTTTGATGAGGTAAGCTTGGTAAATCCTCGAGTTAGGCTCCTTTTGTTTGTTGTTTTGGCGTTAAGTCCACTCTGAAGCTATAACCAGCTCCTTTTTAGTGTCAAGTAACCTAACAAACTAACATATTGTAAATAAATCATTATCAAACTGTAACAACTGTGTGATGTGGCTGATGAGGTCTGGCTGACAAGGATGGATCACCCTGTGGTCTGGTCAACCCCTAGACAGGCCATAACAGTATCCTTTGTTTGTTTAAATATGTATTTTCTTTATATTTTATCTAGGTGTTACTTTATGTACAATATTTGCTTCCATGCAATATTGAGGAGGCTCTGAGACTAAGAATTTCATTGCCGATAGTGATATGCCATCATTTCCTGTATATGACAATAATAATGATATGATTTTAGTTTTTGAGACCTATATACAATCAACGGGCTTTTTCTTTAAAAAAAAAAACCTAAATGAATTGCACAAATGTAGCAAATATCATGCACATTAAAACTTATGTATCCAAACTGATATTTAAGTTCTTTAAAGAGAATTGTGAGAAGTCCAGTTTAAAAAAAGTAGATTTTGTGATACATTTTTAAACTTAATATGTTATTGTTATAATTTTACTATGTTTGTCTGGAACAGTTCTCTCTTGTAAATGAGACATTGGGTCTCAATGGGACTACTTGTATAAATAAAGGTTAAATAAAATGAAAAATAACAACTATATTAGACTATCATTTTATTGCTAGTGTTAATAGTTTCATTTGTCTGATCTTGTTTCATTTTTCAGTTACATCAATAAATGTCTATTTGCGTGCACTGCTGTGAACATACAGTTATTTGTGTTTCCTATTTTTCCTTGTTATTACTTATTTCCTACAGAGTTATTTCTTGGGGAGCCTTTTTCCAGTTGCTGATAATTTATGATTTTCATTATAATTTGAACCTTAGCATTTAACTAGACATTTATCTGTCTGCATTTAACTGCTGTTTATGATTATTGCTGGCTGGCTGGACTCCATACTGCTACTGCTGATAAAATACTAACAACAAACAGGCGTTTACTGCTTACAAAAATCTTTTATTGCTCAGCTGGTGGAACAAAAATTGCCTGTTTGTTTGGTCATGCCCTTAAAGGTATGTGGTGCACGGCTCAGTGAGCCAGACAATTTGACAACGTGTGTTTGGTCCGTCAGGGCCAGCCTTCAGTGAGACTTCTCTTGTCTGGTCCCTGGGGCTTCAGAGTGGCTCCGCTTCATCACTCCACTCATCCTCCTAGCTCTGAAAATAATTCTTGCCACCTCCAGTGTTGTTTAAAGCACCGAATGCCAGAAGTGAAGGTTTTATGACAAAATCTAACTCTATTGTTTAATACACAACAAGACTGAAAAGCACAAGTATGGCTCATCTGTTTTCCTACGTTTGATAAGGGCTCCGAGAACATCTGATATATCCTCAGAAAGCAAATGCAGTCAGACACTCCTCAATGTGTTAATTAACCATTCTTCAGTTGTGTTAGCACCACATGTAGTAAATGCAGCAGTGGGAAATGCGTCATTTTACCAATGACTTTATTATGTTATTTAAATTAACACATTAGCAGTAGTTTGATGTGCATAATGTGTCTGCCTTTAGTGCTTTTAAAGCTATTATAATTCATTACAGAGCGTTGTTCATAGTAATATCAGAGTCTTAGATTTAATAAGATTTAACAGATTTAATAAGCTACTTTAAATGCAACACTTTGTTTCAATGCCATTTCAACAGTATACCTAGTTTACATATAAGATGAGTCACAGGTGTGTGAATCACCGTCTGGAGGAGTGAGCAGTCTGCATAAACAGCGTCTGAGGTGCAGTGATGCTTTCTGCTCAGCGTCAGCTCTAACATGTTTTTAATATAGCTTACTTTCTTGCACATGTAACAAACTTTCCCTCTCCTGAGGAAAGGCCTTCCTCCATTTGAAATTAAATTGGGATTTGATATTTACAGTGGGGCAAAAAAGTATTTAGTCAGCCACCGATTGTGCAAGTTCCCCCACTTAAAATGATGACAGAGGTCAGTAATTTGCACCAGAGGTACACTTCAACTGTGAGAGACAGAATGTGAAAAAAAAAATCCATGAATTCACATGGTAGGATTTGTAAAGAATTTATTCGTAAATCAGGGTGGAAAATAAGTATTTGGTCACCTCAAACAAGGAAAATCCCTGGCTCTCACAGACCTGTAACGTCTTCTGTAAGAAGCTTTTCTGTCCCCCACTCGTTACCTGTATGAATGGCACCTGTTTGACCTCATCATCTGTATAAAAGACACCTGTCCACAGCCTCAACCAGTCAGACTCCAAACTCCGCCATGGCCAAGACCAAAGAGCTTTCGAAGGACACCAGGAAAAGAATTGTAGACCTGCACCAGACTGGGAAGAGTGAATCTACAATAGGCAAGCAGCTTGGTGTGAAAAAATCAGTGTGGGAAAAATCATCAGAAAATGGAAGACATACAAGACCACTGATAATCTCCCTCGATCTGGGGCTCCACGCAAGATCTCATCCCGTGGGGTCAAAATGATCATGAGAACGGTGAGCAAAGATCCCAGAACCACACGGGGGGACCTGGTGAATGACCTGCAGAGAGCTGGGACCAAAGTAACAAAGGTCACCATCAGTAACACACTACAACGGCAGGGAATCAAATCCCGCAGTGCCAGACGTGTTCCGCTGCTGAAGCCAGTGCATGTCCAGGCCCGTCTGAAGTTTGCCAGAGAGCACATGGATGATACAGCAGAGGATTGGGAGAATGTCATGTGGTCAGATGAAACCAAAGTAGAACTTTTTGGTATAAACTCAACTCGTCGTGTTTGGAGGAAGAAGAATACTGAGTTGCATCCCAAGAACACCATACCTACTGTGAAGCATGGGGGTGGAAACATCATGCTATGGGGCTGTTTTTCTGCCAAGGGGACAGGACGACTGATCCGTGTTAAGGACAGAATGAATGGGGCCAAGTATCGTGAGATTTTGAGCCAAAACCTCCTTCCATCAGTGAGAACTTTGAAGATGAAACGAGGCTGGGTCTTCCAACATGACAATGATCCAAAACACACCGCCCGGGCAACAAAGGAGTGGCTCCGTAAGAAGCATTTGAAAGTCCTGGAGTGGCCTAGCCAGTCTCCAGACCTCAACCCCATAGAAAATCTGTGGCGGGAGTTGAAAGTCCGTGTTGCTCGGCGACAGCCCCAAAACATCACTGCTCTTGAGAAGATCTGCATGGAGGAATGGGCCAAAATACCAGCTACTGTGTGTGCAAACCTGGTAAAGACCTATAGTAAACGTTTGACCTCTGTTATTGCCAACAAAGGTTATGTTACAAAGTATTGAGTTGTATTTTTGTTATTGACCAAATACTTATTTTCCACCCTGATTTACGAATAAATTCTTTACAAATCCTACCATGTGAATTCATGGATTTTTTTTTTCACATTCTGTCTCTCACAGTTGAAGTGTACCTCTGGTGCAAATTACTGACCTCTGTCATCATTTTAAGTGGGGGAACTTGCACAATCGGTGGCTGACTAAATACTTTTTTACCCCACTGTATATTGCTGACGGGTCATATTAATATCCATCTTCAAATGAGGGACAGATGATTAAAAAAAAGTCAAGAAAAAGTGTTTTAGTACGTGTCGGGACACCAGATTAGATCATTTGCTGTTTTATAGAGAGTAATGGAGAGCAGTTTCTAACGTGTTGTTGGGTTTAGGCTGAAATGAAGCCACAGCCCCCTAACCGTGGGGGGCTTCATCCTCCAGTCAGAAGATTTGTCACGTCAAAGTACATGAAAAATGCAGCTTAATAAAAATGCAGATTATAGGACGAAGGAATGACAGTTACATGGAGCTGAAAGACAAAAAAAACAACATTTTACAGCTAGAGGTCAATTGTTCCTCTATATGTTGACGTTTGTTTATTAAGGAAAGTGCAACAAAGATAGAAGTCCTTGGAAAGCCCGAAGCGTGAATTAATTTCTGTGTAGAGCTTAAATAAATTCTGGAAAGCACTGGGCAAGTCTTGAGTGTAAATACAGCATACTGCCAAAAGAATGTGTTTCAGAATTCTTTCAGAAGCGGATTTATGAAGTTGAACACTGGGACGAGACGGACTGGTTCATCCCAAAGGTGCTCAGTCAGATTGAGGTCAGGACTCTGTGCAGGCCAGTCAAGTTCTTCCACACCAAACTGACTCATCCATGTCTTTGAGCCCTTGAGAGCGACCCATTCATTCACAAATGTTGACAGAAACTGTCTGCATGCCTACGTGCTTCAATTCAATACACAGAAGTCACTGATTTGGATGGGTGAGTGAATACTTTTGGCAACAGAAGTCTTGTCTAGGCGATTCAAACATTAACATGGATGTGCAATACACATTCATATTAAAAACTAGTAGAAGATGAGGGTTTCTGAAGAGGAGAGAAATTGAGATGAGTTTTATCCTCATTTAAGCATAAAAATATTTGCAAAGCACCAGTCACCTATAGACCTTTCCTCTCTTTTAAACAGCATACAGATCTGTCTGAATAATTTACAATTCTTCACACAGCTGTGAATCGTGTAACTCTACGGATCTACGGTGCTCCTGATTACGCAACAACAAAAGAAAATGTTTAAACAGCTGCAGGCGCCGGACAAAAGTTGTTCGGTTGACCACCGCATGTGTTCATTTTTCATAAACAAACTTAATTCAGGCAGACTGTCATACATGCTCATTGCTCCCCTGTTTCTCTCTGCTCGTGTTCTTTCAGTGCTCTGATCCGCAGGTGTGTTGAAGTGGAGAAACCACTATCTCCCGGTTTTTCTCTCAACCCTCAAACATCTTCAGCTGTTTGCGAAGGTCTTCCTTTCTTCTGGACCGCCTTTTTGTTTCTTTTAACCAGGACTCAGTACTCTTAGTTTATTTGTTTAAATAAAAAAAAGTATTGGTAAAGTGAATCTTGGCTGTGGGTTTAACAGACCTCCACCACCCTGATAAATATTGGATACATTACCTTGAATAATACATTAACTTGCGACCCCGCTGTTGCTGTGTAGGAGACCTCGGCCAGCATAAGGGTCATCATCTCCTGCACTCAGCTCGGTTCTCTGGGCCATCAAAGCTCCACCATGTCTTGCTGTTCATCCTCCAGGGATCTGACTTCTTTTGCTCCTCAGCACATATGCACACATCAGCATGCAGCTTGCATTAGTAATATTTTTAACTTTATTATCACTTTATTTCTCAATGGGCTCTTCAGTGACATCCTCTGAGCCAGTTTGTGATCATCTGATGCAATTAACGTTATAGGGGCTTCCCATATGACTCTACAGAGGTTTATAAGCCCAATCTTTTTGGTTTTGTTGCTCATTCTCGGCGCTCTAATGACTTCTATTCCTACTAGCATTTAAGCAGCTTTTTGTGTAATGCTCTTTTATCCACCTGAGTCCTCTTTTTTCCTCACTTCACACTGTGAAAATTGCCCAGATTTGCATGTGTAAGAATGTTTTTTTCCCCCTCTTGCATAATTATCATACCTGCAGTTTGAATGCATTTGATTTTAAATTATATATTTTCTTGACTGTGATGTTGTGAAAACTCATTAGCCTCGATCCGGCACACCGTGTTCGTCTGCAGCCCTGCTTTGCTACAGTTCAGCGTTAAAAGAAAAATGTCCTGAAGTTAATGAATTATTATCACCACTTACGTGTTCCCTCTGCAAATACAATGTGCTAGAATAACTCCATCAAATTACAGCTTTAACAACTTGCAGATGTGTTGGCCTCAGGGTTGGACCCAAGGACAATCATAGTTGTCTTTTTTCTTTTTTTTTGGTATTCTATATATTTAATAAACATGTTTTCCATTGCTTGAGAACAGAGTGTCTTGCCCCCTTGGAAGGCTGTGCCACTGTTTTTTCAACATTACAGCAAAAAATAACTTTTAAAGCTTGTATTGCAAAGTGAAATTTGACAAAGAAAGTAACCCTACAGCTCACAAGATTGCTAAATGTACTTTGCAGTTTTCTAACAGTACATTGGTTTGTTTCATGCTAAAAGCCTGTTGATAAAATCATTCAAATTCTTTTTGTCTTTAATGATGGCATTTGTGCTACTCTAAGTAAAAAAAAATAAAATCAAAAATCAACCTATCAGTGGTTTTATGATTCACTTCTTATCATATTGTTTGTGGGCCTTTCTGCCTGTGTTCATTTCATGTCAAACAACTTTGTGTTCCTGTCAAAAATGACCGTCTCATTAAGACTCATCATAAAAACTATAATTATTGATATGCTATCACCACTTGTTGCACTAGATCTTTTTATCCGCTTAAGTTCTTGTGAACATTACAATTTTCAAACTTCTGTTTGGTATTTGTGGCCCGTATGTCTCATTAATCTGAGTTTATATGCTTTGAATTTGAGTTCTAAAAAAAGAATTTCCAACTTTAAGAAATACTTGGATGAAATATAGTGTACTGCTGATCACAAACTTTTCACAAAAAATAACTCCTGTAGTGTTCCCAGTCACGTTTGACTAGGAAGATTTTATTTGTGTATTAGGGAAATTATCCCAAAACTACACTGGCGGGTCTCCCAGTATAAATCCGCATGCTCCAGACATGACTTGTTCTGGCATCATATGTTACCCATATCTTTGTACCATATTTAGATTGACAGATGCTCATCGACTGTGATTTTGGACTTGGGATACAGATGAGTAGCTGCTCCACAAACCTCTTTGATCACTGCCAATTTGTATTGTTGATGGCAACCTGGTCTTGTATCTCCATTGTCAAAGTGAATCACCGTAACAGCATAATAAAATTTCTTGAGTAAGTTGATGGCCTGAAATATTTTCGGACCAGACTCTGCATCCCATAAACTGTTGGTAAATTCATTTCTTGATCTGCTTTGATCTGATTTGCTTGATGTCTTTCTGGGTTACCACCTTCCAGCTGTCCTTTCAATTCAATTCAATTCAATTTTATTTATATAGCGCCAAATCACAACAAATGTCGCCTCAAGGCGCTTAATAGATACAGAGAAAAGCCCAACAATCATATGACCCCCTATGAGCAAGCACTTTGGCGACAGTGGGAAGGAAAAATGTAAGTCTTTTTCCTCTCAAAGTCGATCATGTTTACCACTCTGGTTTTAATAGACTCAGGAACAGTTCAAAGCAGGATCTGATGTCATCAATTCAGGATATGGCACATTTTGTTGCCCCTGCCCCATCCTGATGACATTTTCAATTGAAAGCCCAACTTGATTCTTCTTTGGCCGTCCTCTTCATCACTGAATTCCTCCCCACCAGTCATTTCTTGGTCTGGATTGCACTAATTTTATTCCGTGTCGTCTTTAGCTCTGACGCTCCCTCCTCTAATCCAGACCTTCCCAAAGTGTGGGGCCCGCCCCCTAGGGGGGGGGGGGGGGGGGGCGCAGAGCCATTGCAGGGGGGGCGCAGGATGAAAAGGGGGGAAAAAAAACAAAATGCTTGGACACTGCTAGCACGGGCGCCTACAGAAATGCAAAGCAGGAGATGAAGCATAGCTGAATATGTTTCCAAACCAACTTCATTCTAAGCCAAAGACTAGAAAATATGGTGAAGCAAATCTTCCCTTTGGTTTCACTTGCACAACTGCCGAGGTAGGTCTCGCCTGCAGAATTGGTTTTCCCTTCGTTGGGAGCAGCGCTGGGCTGTTTAAATCACGGGCAAACAGTATCCCACATTAGTGATTTTTAGTTCACAAACACTTGTTATAATAACTAACTACTCCTGACATTTTGGAGATGTTAGCTCTTTATACAGTAAACAGTGGGATAATATCAGGCTGATCCTGCCACAATTTGTTCCCTGGTTCAAATCACAGACTAACAGTATCCCACAGCTGTTTATGTTTTTAAACCCATTTTGCACAGAGAGGCATTTTTTGAAATATGTATTGATAGCAATGCTGAATATTATTACACAGGAAAAAAACAACTACACGTAAAATAATCACATCGTGATGCCTCTGCCTTTCTAAATGGAGGGACAGTAAATGCGTGTAAAACCTGCAGATAGTCAGATTAACAGTATTTTGTCTCTATCTGCCATTCTGCAATTCATCTCATGTAAACAATATCGTGGCGCACAGCGTGACGTGAAAAAAGGTACATACCTTTGACGTTGCATGATGAACTCTGTATTCCTGTCCACACTAAAGGCAAAAAAGGAGTTTTAAAAAAATCTCAGTTTTCGGTGATAAGAAACGTTGTTTACGTGTGTACGAAACAGCTGCGTTTTCAGAAATACCCGTGTAGGTGCAGACGCAGCGTAAAAGAGTTAGTAGTTTATTTTATTACTACCTGTAATTTATTGCAGACAAAACAAACAAAAAACAAAAAACAAAACAAAGGGGGGCCCAGCAAAAAAAGTTTGGGAACCACTGCTAATCCATCCTCACTGTCAGTTTCAATTCAATTCAATTCAATTCAATTCAATTCAATTCAATTCAATTCAATTTTATTTATATAGCGCCAAATCACAACAAAAGTCGCCTTAACTGGCCTCTCTCCTCTGCACGAGTACAGAGTCCAAAATAAGTAGGAGTCCCACCGTGTGTATATCTACCTGCCATGGTGCTGCCACGCAGTGACCTGTGAGCAAGGCTTTAAACAAGCATGATACAACAAAGCTATGAGAAAAGTTCAGAGTTATTGAAACAATTTTGTAACTGTCTATGAGAAATGCCAACACAGGAATGGTTCCCATGGAGAAGAAACTCTACTGGGCAAAAGTTTTTGTAGTGGTTGCCAATGAACCCAAGCTGTACGCATGTGTGTGTGCACATGCATGCATGTTACATGTTGAACTCACAACATGTTGACTTGGAATACCAAAAGGATGTTGAATAAAACACACAAATTAGACACAAACTGCATTTTTCTGAAGTAAAACTTTTATATCAGGCAAAATGTGACCCAAACACAACACTAAGGCTAATGTGGTGGCAGATTTCTTTTCTCCTGTATTAATCACATATTTTAATCATATCATTTTAGTATAGCAAGGTCGCTCCTGACACCAGTTGTGTAAGTGTCACAGAAATGGCTTATGTATAAAGAAGTTTAATAGATGGTTCCAGCAGTTAAAATGTTCTTGCTTGTACATTTCTGTGGTCAATATTGTAAAGGTGTGTTTATCTTGTATAGGAGACATGTTTATCTTGGCACAAAGAACAAGTTTTGTTACACCGCTATTATCGTGAGGTTTTGGGCGTGATAATATAGGCTGTGAGCCCACGTTTAATAATCACGCTAAGGAGTTCAGCGAGCTATCTGCAAAGGCCTGGTTAGTCTACCAGCTGTATAAGGTATTTGCTATTTGCCATAACTGTATTGTAATATTGTGAAAATTTGTAATGTATGGTGTTCTAATTGTTTTATGTTTTAATTTAGAATGCACAAGACTGTAAAGGTATTCTTCTAGGACCTCCGAAGTGGCAGGCGGCCACGAGGTAATTTTTTGTTGTTAAAGCACGAGTGTTACTTTTGATAGACTGAAGCGCTTAAAGCCTTTGTGTTTTATGTTTGTAGTTTTCACGGCGTTCAATAAATGCAGCGAAGCGCCCGTCTTGAAGAAGTTGTGCCTTTGTTGTCATTTCGGAGTTACAAGTTGTATGCATGCATGTAGAATGTTATCACAAGTGTTATTGCACCTTCACAGAGGGTACATTGTAGACTTGAAGATCTCCAGAGATCCTGCTCATAGGGAGGTGACGGGTGGTGTCACTTCAAAAGACACGCTCACCTGGTAGTTGCAGTTTTATTTAAGATTTTCCAAAACAAACTCAAACCAAAATATTTCATAGATTATTCATTGGCAAAGTGACTTTTTCCTGTCTCCAAAAAGTTGATTCTGTTCATCTGGACATAGCGTAGCGTGGAAGAAGTCACTTGGATGAGTGACGAAACGTTTCTCCCACAAAACGCTACGTCCAGATGAACAGAATCAACTTTTTGGAGATTTACTTTCCTGGATGATTGAGAATGCATCAAGATGTCTTTCTCCTGGTTATTATGTAAAGGTTTGAAAAGGATCCCACAATCCCCCACCACTGTTGTTTTCTCAATGCCTTTTCTAACTTCTTTTTTTCCTTTAAATTACCAGTGTGTGCTGCTGTCTGTGCAGCTTTTCTTGATTTGGCCGTTCCTAATGGTCCAGATCTATCTTGATGGACTTGCTTTGTTTTCACCAAGCATTAAGCTCCTGTGTGCGATCACAGCAAATGGATCCAAATGCAAGTGCCACACATGGAATCATCTCCAAAACCTTTTTACCTGCTCAATTTATAAAGAAGTGAGAAAGAAAAGACCCGCACGCTCTCTGAGAGGAAAATGTCCCATTATATTTACACCTTTAAGAACAGGGGGCTGTGTATAAAAATAGCAGTAATTAATTCTGGCCTAGAGCATTGTTTAACCCCTCCACTTAAATTTATCATTAGTCATGGCTAATGATGGGAGGCGGAGAGACGAAGCCGTAACAAAAGATACAAATTTATCAGCCAAAACCCCCCCAAATCACCATGTAAGGTGGTGTAACCTACAATAACCTGGCCAAAGGAACTAAATAAACAACACAAAGTTGGGCAGAGGGAGAGTGAGTAAAGACTAAGGGTGTTTGTTTAGTTTTATAAATATAGTTTTATTTACTCTGGTGAAAATCATCTGTTGAATTTGTACAATTCCTGGATAGAGCTGGGTAAGCGACCCATGTTGTAGGTGACGTCAGACGCTGGAGATTTGGCGGGAAAAAAAAGCGAATGGTAGCGTAGAGTTTAACAAAGTTTCATTAAGCTTCAGTATTGCCAAATAAACTAACCAACTGTCATATAACTAACAACATCTGTCTTATCATCTCTAACACCCTGGAGGACAACGGGGAGAGTTTAGACGCTCTCCAAGAATACATCGACCGCTGTTTCCAAGATTTAGTAATGAAGAAGGCCCAGAGTGCATCTTCCCCGGCCAAAACTGAGACGCCGTCATCGAAGAGATGTCGCCCGGCAGACTCCTCTGGCACAACATCGCCTGCCGGCAAAGACATCGCAGATATCCTGGAGTCAATCGACAAGCGATTGTCCAGTTTCGATGCGAGGCTGTCCCTGGTGGAGATTTTACACCGGGAATTTAAATCTCTGAGAGAATCCCTGGAATTTAGCCAGCAGCAGGTGGAAACGCTTGCCGCTGAAAATGCCACACTACGGGAATCGGTCAAATCTCTCACCGATAACGTGACTAGGGATGCAACGATACCAATTTTTTCAAACCGATACGATACCGATACTTGGATCTGAGTACATGCCGATACCGAGTACAAAAACCGATACTTCTACCACACACACACACACACAAATGCAATGAATTGGAAGACAGGTTTTATTTTATTCTCTGCCGATAATAAATAATATCTTAATAAAAATGACCACAAAAAAATTTCAAGTGAAAAATAAGCACTTCTCTTAAATTATTGCAGAGTCTCCACATTGTAATTTAACAAAATATCACTGAACTATTGGCACTGTCTCGAGCTTTCAGAATAATAAATAAACACTTCTGTTTGGAATAAAATAAATACAAATTAGGTTTGAGAATAAAATAAACTTTTAAATTATTGCAGAGTGTCCATATTATAAACAAACAAACAAAATAACGAAAGTATTTGGCATTGACGAACGAACTCCCCATCTGCCCGTGGATCATCAGTCCACTGTGCCGTTAAACTGAGGACTGACATCGCACATACTGCTTGTCTTTACCTCTTTAGAAAGTTTTGGCACCATTATCTCCCTGATGTATGGGCTGGGAATTTCATATCACAGCTCGAGTATGCTGAGAAGACGGTGCAATCCTATGTTTTCCACGACCGGCATTGGCTGGTCATTCAGAGCAATAAAATGAGTCAGAGCCTCTGTTATTTTAACTGCCCGTGGATTTTCTCTTGACATTTTTCATCGCTTTTCCAAACCCTGAGTTAAAGTTGGCTGTTCCGGTCCACACTGCTGACATTTTGTTTAGCCTAGCTACAGCAGCCTCCAGTTTCTCTTTTTTTTATCTGGAGCCGCCAGTCTCACTCGTCTAACCCTGTGCCTGTTTAGAGCGGGATGTCCCCCTAGTGGCCAATCTAAAAAACTACAACAAAAATGACAATCCACCCTCTGATTAATGAAATAAGTTAGTATCGGTTCGTGGTATCGGTGAACTTTTACGAGTTAACCGATACCACATTTTACAGTATCGGTCCCGATACCGATACCAGTATCGGTATCGGTGCATCCCTAAACATGACCCAGCTAAACATTGAAAATAAAAAAATAAAAGAGTCCGTTATCGATCTACAAGCCCGTAGCATGAGAGATAATCTTGTTTTTTCTGGTATTCCAGAATCTACCGGAGAGGACGCGGAGCCAACGGTGAAAAGCTTCATTAAAATCCACCTGAAGCTGCCGGAGGACACCGTAAAGAACATCGCCTTCGATAGAGTGCATCGCTTGGGGGGCGTGAGGTCGCGGACCGGGAGACCACGTCCTATTGTGGCCAAATTTGGTCAATTCAAACAGAAGGAACAGGTGAAGAGTCGCGGCAGGGAACTGAAAGGAACGGACTTCAGCGTGAACGACCAGTTCCCCAAAGAGATCCTGGAACGACGCAAGGTCCTGTTCCCAGTTCGACGTAGCTTCATCCAGAAAGGCTCCCGTGCTGTCATCGCCGTGGACCGGCTCTACGTGGACGGACAGCTCTACCGCGACCCCGGCACCACACCGTGGTTATATTGACTGCACTCCAGATAAGAACCCGCTACACTCTTTTCTTATTCATTCACACTTTCTCCTTTAACATGGGTTTAACCTAGTAATATCAGTATGATGTCATAGCAGATATAACACCGTCACCCTCCGTCATTACTTTAATTGGAATGTTTCCGTTTCTTTTCTTTTTTTTTGTTGTTGCTCACAGTTTATGTGGTTTCTTTCTTTCTCTTGTCTTTCACTGCTCTTTCACCCACTCACCTACAAACAACACCCTCTATTTCTCCATATTTTCACACCACGATCACGCAAACACATGCGCTCAACGGCAGCACATTTACAACAGCCTCACAGCAAGCACAGACTTACAGGACACATACGCAAGCCACGCTTGTTCATATTAGTATTAGAATATTCACACACATAGTCAGACTTATGGAGCCTATCACCACACTTTTTTCTCTTTCTATTTACAAACAAGTGATGTTTCCACATTCTCTCCACCCATCTAAACGAAACACCCAGCTTACATCATTAGACATACAAATACAATTATGGGCACACTGAGGTTTGTCACATGGAATGTAAATGGGGCTGGCACCAGAGGAAAGAGGTTAAAGATATTTAACCAGCTTAAAAAACTACAGGCAGATGTTGTTTTATTACAAGAAACTCACAGACCTGTTACAGGTTTAAATGAACTTAAAACACCTAATGTGTTTGCAGCCTGTTATAATTCTAGACAAAGAGGAGTAGCAATTTTAATACATAAAAATGTTAATTTTACAGTACTCGATACAGTTATAGATCCAGAGGGTAGATTTCTAATTATTAAACTATCAATATTGAACAAAAAACTATGTATTGTAAGTATATATGGTCCAAATGTTGATGAACCCTCATTTTTCCACGGATTTTTTAGTGCACTCTCTGAACACCTTGATTGCACACTCATTCTTGGAGGCGACCTCAACCTTGGACTAAATGAAGAAATGGATAGGCTCAACACAACAGGAACTCAGCGCAATTGGCAATCCACAAATATAATCAAACAGTATATGAGCGACTATGGCCTTTGCGATGCATGGCGCTCCCTTCACCCCAACAGTAAGGAATATTCTTTCTTCTCACATGTTCATCACTCCTACTCTCGTCTGGATTATTTTTTGGTCAGCAGCTCACTGCTGAGTGACATTTCAGACACTGAGATTCACCCTATAGCTGTCAGCGATCATGCTCCTGTATCTTTAACACTAATGCACAAGAATAATACTACGCCAAGTAAAAACTGGAGATTTAACACATCACTACTTAAAGATGAAGACTTTATTAAATATTTTAAAAAGGAATGGATTTCATATTTAGACTTTAATGACACTCCCGGAACATCTGCTTCTGTTCTATGGGAAGCAGGAAAAGCTGTGATGAGAGGTAAAATAACTTCTTTCTCATCACACAAAAAGAAAGAAGAAAACAAAAATATTCAGGAATTAGAAAAAACCATCAAATCCTTAGAAGAAGCCTACGCGTTCCACCAAGATCAAGAAATAATGAACAAAATATGCAAAACAAAACTAGAATTAAATGAAATTATTAATAGAAAAACACAATTTCTTGTACAAAGACTTCGCTTGCAGAATTTTGAACACAGTAACAAATCAGGTCGATTTCTAGCAAACCAGTTAAAAATAAATAAAGAAAAAACAACTATATGTGCTACTAAAGATTTATCGGGGAACACAATATATGACCCTGGAAGAATAAACAACATTTTTAGGGATTTCTATGAAACTTTATATTCACCACAAATAAACCCGTCTAAAAATGAAATTGATTTGTTTCTTGACAACGTAACTCTTCCAAAATTACTAGACAGTCAAGCAATGACACTGGATTCGCCACTGACGCCAGGTGAACTCCAGGAAGCCCTGATAAGTATGCCCAATAATAAGGCTCCAGGTCCAGATGGCTTTCCTGCAGAATTCTACAAAGAATTCTGGACAATTTTGGCACCAGTATTCCATGGAATGTTGCAGGAAATCGAGAAAAATGGCAGACTACCACCAAATATGAATTCTGCCAACATTAGTCTCCTGCTAAAACCAGGAAAAGACCCTTTATTTCCCTCAAGTTATCGTCCAATATCCCTTATAAATGTAGACCTTAAAATAATCTGCAAAGCTCTCTCAAAGAGATTAGAGAAAATCCCCCTCTTAATTCATCCTGACCAAACTGGTTTCATAAAAGGTCGGCACTCCTCAACAAACACTCGTAGATTACTTAATTTAATAGACTACTCATACAATAAAAACACTGAAACCATAATATTATCTCTAGATGCAGAAATAGCATTTGACAGAGTTAACTGGAAATTTTTATTTGCAACTTTACACAAATTTGGTTTTGGAAACTCTTTCATAAACTGGATAAGAATATTATACAATTCCCCAACAGCTCGTATCAGAACAAATGACCAGACATACTAGCAAGGGCACGTTAACGGCGTCCAGTAGACGGTCTGTGTATTCAAACCTACCTCTGGCGCCGGTGCCCACCTCTCAATTTTAAATCCATGTAGACATTGAGGGTTCTCGGGAGGGGCCGTGCTAACACCTGCTGCTCTCTGGCAGCAGCACCATGCTCTCCCTTGTTTTAAATGCACTGTAGAGCAACACGCAGCAACACTACACTTGAGCGGGAGGAGGGAGGTATGGGGTCTTAACACACCCCCGTTCTCTACTAGCCATCAGGGCGGGGGGGCTGGGAAGAGATGCTGGCTGTCCGATTGGCCTCCCTGCTGCTGCGGAGCCTGGGGCGGTCTGCTTGCCTCCACCCCAGAGGGAAGGGTAACATCTCTTGGGTCTGGGTGCCGTTTCCCCCTCTGGGGGCGAGGATACCTGGACCCGGGGTATAGAGTATGTTTGGGGAGTGTGATTGTGTGTACATGTCCATTTACGTTTATTCCTACGTTGGGTGAGTGCTGAGTGTTTGTATATGTGTGCATGAGGGTGG
The DNA here is from genome assembly GCF_963576455.1 of Neolamprologus multifasciatus. Classification (NCBI taxonomy): domain Eukaryota; kingdom Metazoa; phylum Chordata; class Actinopteri; order Cichliformes; family Cichlidae; genus Neolamprologus; species Neolamprologus multifasciatus. The sequence continues at coordinate 20,267,960 of NC_140444.1, forward strand.
GAATGCATGTCTGTGTCTGTGTGTGCCTGTTTGTCTGTGTCTATATGTCAGGTCGGGTCTTAGACTCCACCTCTCTGGGAACTCCCAGGCCCTCCAAGTGTGGAGGCCTATCTCCCCTCACCACACTCCCTGCCGGTGACTGATGCCCTCAGGGGTCGGTGCATTGTTGGTTCTTGGTGTCCGGGGCTGGGCGCTCAGGTATGTACCAGCTCACTCCCGGTGGCTACTTGGCGGGGCCTGGCGCCTGTTGCTTGGTCAGGCCTCTTCCGGGGCGCGGGGGGCCCTCGGACCTCCGGCCTCTGTGCCTGCGGCTCGGTTCACTCTGGCACAGCTGGCTGCCGGCGGAGCCGGCGGGCACGTCGGTGCAGCCCCCTCTAGCTTCTGCCCGGTGGCTACTGGGTGACCCCTCGTCTGGGGATCCTCAGCCCTTCCCATGAAGGTGGCACGGATGCCCCTCCGGTGGTCCTCCTTGGGCTCTTGCACTCTGGGGCCTCTGGATGTCTGGGGCCTGGATCTCCTCCATGCCTGCTTCATGCCCTGGGGGGACAGGGCTATGGCTCTCTACATCCTCTTGCAGACCATTACATGGGGAAACCATTTGAATACAAGCGCGCCGATCCACACAGGTGTGCACACGGGTGTCCACTGTTCATAGACTTAAATCACACCTTTCTTGGCTGCTACTTCAAAGCACATTGTGCGCTGTCTGTCCTGCGTGCTGCACAACAACATTCAATATTTAGTATTTACTGCTGTTTACACTTAGCTGGATTAATGCGATGGTGTTGTTTAGTATGTTGCTTTGTTTTGTTTTTTTTGCTTGTTTTCTATTCTTTTTCTCTCAACAGGTGATCCCGGAGATATTTTTTTCCCCCTTTTCTCACTGTCCCTCTCCCCTTCTATTTTTCTTTTCCTTCCTCTTTCTTTCTCCCTTTCCTATCCCTCACTCATGTCTGTCCCGTCTGTAACAACTGAAAATAAAATAAAATAAATAATAAAAACAAAGGTCGATCAAATGGACCAATACGGCAATGCCATGATGATCCATTTGGCAAAATAAATCCATTGGGTATCCTTGTTGGTCTTCAGACAACAATTCTGACGGCTAAAGAACCAAATGGGACAGGCGAAAAAAAAAAAAGAAAAAAAGAAAATCATCTGTTGAATTTGTACAATTCCAGCTTTTATCGAAAAGATAAAACTCCTCGTGAACCAAAATGTGTCGGTGCAAAACACGTTCAGTCCACGTCAGGCTGGATGTTTCTGCGGTGGGAGGAAGTAAGTCAATAAGTAAATAAACTTCCTAAAATTGGTTTAAAATGGTTCCTAAAATTCATCCAACACACTCAAAACAACAGAACAGCCCATCTTCCAAAACAGTCCATGAGATCAGCACTTTCCAAAAAAGTTGACTGGTCCCTCTGAGGACTCTGCATTTGTAGCGTTTATCGGGTTATTTATTTATATTTATTTATATTTATTATTTATACCTATTTATACGTTTGTTTGTTTTTTCACAAGAGCTATGACTTAGAGATTTAAACAAAGAAAACAATAAAATACATTTTATTATCTTGTAAACACAATATTTCTTGTTGACCTCAATAACTTTGTTACCCACTTTATATGCTAATAAGCTGAAGATATGATATTGTGAATATTGTTTTGATTTTTTTAAAAATTAGCCATTAGTGACCTGACCATAATTGCAAGCCACAAAAAGAGCAATATTTTCAGAATGAATCCAATCCACTGTGGGGGTTATGTTTGTACAACCATGCACGATGTGGAAAAATAAAATATCAACGAAGCCAGACTTCTAAAGTTAATGAAATTCAAAATGCAAATAATAATAATAAAAACTCATTTTAAAATATTTACTTGAGTAATACAACAGTGAAAGAGGATATGAGAAATAATAATAATAAAAAAGACAAAAAATACACGCTCACAGGTCATCAGGTACACCTTGCTAGTATGAGGTTGGACCCCGTCTTCCTTGAGAACTGACTTAATTCTTCACAGCACAGATTCAACAAAGTGCTGAAAACAATCCTCGGAGATTGTGGATGATGTTGACTGGAAAGTATCTCACAGTTTGCAGATTTGTCAGCTGCAAATCTATGATATGAATTTCCTATTCCACCGCATGCTAAAAATTATCTGTTTGATTGAGATCTGGTGACTGTGGAGAGCATTTTAGTTCAGTGAATTCATTGTTATTTTCATGAAACCAGTTTGAGATTACCGGAACTCTGTGACATCCATTAGAAGATGGATACGCTGTGGTCACAAATTTCCGCTACGACCAGCAACGATACTCAGACTCAACATAAAGACTGAAATGAGCACCATGGACTCTTTTTATTTTTGTATTGGAGCAGATACGAGAATAGAGAGAGGAGCTTATGAGGCTTTCTTTTGTTTAAATACTGTTGAGCATTTCTCGATAATCTTGTGAAGAGATTCCGGCTATTTGTAGAATAATTACTAAACTTTAAAATGATAAATGAATATGTTTCGGACTAATTGTGGAGATTTATGGATGAACGGCAGCTGATTACTGTATTCTGTCCAACCTGCATGTTATAAGAGAGAGCTCCTGCTTTTCCACGTGCAGCTCACAGAGAGAGAAATGTTCCTGCAATGATAAAAAGCTGTTTATGTGAAATGCCACAAATGACCTTTGAAATTAAAAAGCTAAAACTGGGGTGAGTGTTTTAGCACAAAATCACCAGCTGCCACGCTGATTAAATGTTAAAACCTTCATTAACCACTTGTCTTGGAAAAGTAAATAATTACATAGATTTATCTCATCAATGTCTCATCATGCGCACACGTTACAGCTGGTACACAGAGTGTCGGTGAGGGTTTTACTGTCACACATCAGAGGTTTCCAAATAGCTTGTCGCAGGATTTAATGCTTAATCTTGTTTTTGATGCACTTCGGGAAATCTACTTTCAGAGAGGAGGTCGCTGTAGGAGTTCAAGCTTTTATGTTTAGAAGGAAGTATGTTTTTTTATTGGAATTTCATTTGGGATGTCTTTGGTTTGAATTTTTATACTCGCTTTTTATCACTTTATCATTATTATTTGTTTGCACTTTGCAACTTTTTATCAATTGCTACACAAAGTGTTAAATCAGTATTTCTGCAAAGTAAAACAAAATCCAGGTCGTCTTATGCAAGCTACAGTCTGTGATGATCAGTTATTCACATGCATTTTATTGGGAACATCTGGCTACCACTTACACGAAAGCAGTAAGAGTGTACTCAGTTTCTCACAGGACTGTATTTTGGCCGTTGTATAATAAAACCACGAAAAACAACCGAGGCTCTGTCTGTTCAAGGCACATGGTGAATTATTCAAGAATGTATTAAAAACCTAAAAAAGACTGTCTAATATGTAGGGAGTCACTGCACCAAACAGTCACAGTTTTGATGAAACTGTTGGTCAAATATGCGTATTTATACATGGAGTACTTGTATAAATGTAAACAGGGGCAAGTTGTAATTATTGTGCTCATGTACTTGTACTCTCGGTCATTGTACTTTACCTCAAACTTTGATTATGAAGTAATCCCACCCATTTCCTAAAGAAGCAAATAAACAACAACATTAAATAATCAGTTTCTCTGGTGAGTTTTTCAAAGTAGCTTTTAGAGCTGCTGAGTTAAAGCCTGTTTAATATGCTGTGGACATTTGCTTTTCATCATGCAGCTTAATCAGGTTGTGTCTAAAAAACTTCAAACAACCCTTTGAGTGACTGAGGAAAATAATTCTTAATCATCAAACCAAATGTCCTCAAACTCAGCATCGGAGAATCCCATAGGTCCTAACAATGACATGGAGTACACAAACAGTGGCTTCAGACACCAGCACAGTGCCCTTTAAAACTTTTAAAACATTTAAAACTTACTGATGTACGTTTTAGTCCCCATAAGAAGATAGTCCCTGATATATTAGTGAAATCAGAGTAAGGTCCCCGCATCATAAGAAAAACCCGGACCACACACACACATCAGTTACTTTATAAAGGCACTAGTTTATGGACTGTCTTGCTATTAAGAAGAAGTGAATCTCTAAAGGAAATGCATGCGGCATTTCAAAATAGCTTTAGTACATCAAGACCTTCAACTAGTTTAATACAAAATGAATCATTCATGCGATTTACAAAAGAAAAATAACCTTCTACCTGCTGGCAACCATGTGCCAACTATACATCTACGTTCCCAGTCCACATAGTGCAAATGCCAAAGGCATAAATCAATTTAAAGCTACTTGTTATTGGCCAATTACAGCATAAGCAATCTTAAACCACTTTACATCAGAATGCTAAAACCCTAGAATACAAAGAAAAACCCAACAATTTGTTTCAAGTAAGCAAATAAAGCAAATATTACAAGAAAAGAAGCCTTTTAGCAGCAGCTTTGGATGCTGAGATACCTGCAGGAAGAGAGGGAGTGAAAGAAGCACAAACTACAGGAGACACAAAACACCACATTACATGTTATGTAGTGGAATATAAATTCACGAGGGGAGGAGAGCAGAGCAGAGTGCCTCCAGCAGAATAGGCTTGATGCATAACTAACTGGTACAGCTCTAAGTACACTGTACCAAAAATGAAAGTTTGACATCTAATGTTAAATGTAGAGAACTGAGAGCTGGTTCCACAGGAGAGGAGCCCGACAGGTGAAAGTGGGGAACCTCTAAGATCTTAGCTGTCTGCTGGGATAATATGATGAGGTCTTTAGAATTAATTTGTGGCTTTTACAGCGTCTATTAAGTTTAGTTTGTTAACAAATCTGTAGCTACCCACTGCCTGGGCATGTTTTTAGTGAGCCTCAGTGACATAGCTGAGATGAACACGATCCAGAAAATGATCCAAAACCACAGATGTGTGTTGCAACACATCTGAGCATTCAACATGCGCAGCTGGTACATTAAAATAAATGAATTTATCATTCACATAAACAAGGAGGCTACTTCCCAAAAAGACACAAAAACTCAGAATTTCCTGTGTGGACTGAGGCAAACAAAAAAGAGGAGAGAAGAGTGAATCATATCTGTATGAGTGTTAACTCATCAGAGATAATAGTACATTCAAAAATAATATGAGCTGAGAATAACAATTTGAAATCAATGCAAAATGCCCGGGATGCACCTGGCATTATGTTTCAACAGTGTTGACTCATTATGTGGTGTCTTATTTTGTGTTTTCTTAGCATCAATGAAGACATATCCAGCATAAATTTACGCAGAAAGAGATACTAATTGATGCATTAGGGGAGGAGGGTTAGGTAAGTATTATGATGACACAGTATAACACTGAAGTTATCTTTTCAAAATAATTCCCTTTTTTCTAAAAAAGAAAAAAAGTCCAAGCATAACCAAAAAAAGAGACCAGTGGTTATACCATGCTGGGTTAAATATACATTTTTTCCAGTCTTGCACTTTGGAGACAGTGCAGGCCACACTCTTTAATGTGCTTCTTTCCAATGGTGAACCACCAGCTACAAGCATGTTCATTTAATTGAGGTGTTAATGAAGTCCAAGTTGCTATGATAGTGTTACAGTCTGGCGGTGGCAGACTGTATTAATTGTGAAGAGTGGACCCAAAATGCAGACACGAAGGAACTTGGACCAAAGCTTGAGTATTAACAAAAAGCAAGCCGTTTAATAAGGCTGGTAAAAAAGGTACAAAGAAAGGGCAAGGCAAACTGAAGTAAACTAACTTCAACCTAAACTGGGAGAACTAAATAAAGAACAAGAAAAACCTAGACATGAAACTTGGAAACGTGACATGGAAACCTTGGCGTGAACAACAGACAACCTGACAAGGAATGAACAGAAACACACAGACTAAATACACACAAGGGTGATTCGGGGAAGTGGAAACACATGGGGAAACAGCTGGCACTAGTCTGACATAACGAGACAAAGGAAGCAAAGCTGACTACACTGTCATAGGACACAGACCTTCAAAATAAAACAGGAAACATGAGACACAGACAAGACAATATAACCTTGACAACATAAGACATGCAGCATGAAACACATAAAGGGCAAAAGGAGACTAAAACACAGGAGTAGAAGACACAAGGGGAATCTAAATAAACAAATGAGCTTAGATAACCTAATGAACTAAAAAAAAGAAATCATAAACATCAAAATAAACTAAAATTCAAAACGCTGGGTCAACAGACCCAGGAACGTGACAGATAGCAACCTTTAGCTTGTCTGTACTTTGAGTCGGGTGTATCTCCTTTTCTGCTTGACAATACTGCATACATATGTTGTGGGTTTTAGGTCAGGTGAGTTAACTGGCACAGTAATAACATGGTCATCAAATCTTTAGTTTGGGCTCTGTGCAGAGGTGATAGGTGCTGCTGGAAAAGGAAATTAGCCTCTCCATAAACCCTATAATCAGATGGCAGCATGAAGTGCTCCTAAATCTTCTGGTAGATGCTGTGTTGAGTTTGGATTTGATAAAACACAATGGACCAACGACCGCAAACAGAAGCAGCTGACATGCCAACCCAAATCATTACAGACTGCAGAAACACACTGGACTTCAAACACATTGGGTTTAGAGTCTCTCCACACCTCACACTGCAGGACCTTCATTTCCTGATGAAATGTAAAATTTACTTTCATCTGCCGACTTTGGAACACTGAGCAACAGTCCACTTCTTTTTCTCCTTAGCCCTGCTTCAGGAGAGACTTGATTAGGAACGTGACCGGGATTGCACTGGTAAACTTGTCATCCCAGCCTTTGCCAAGTCGGCCAATGGGCTGATGGGTGACGCAACTAGCCCCTCCCCTACCTTCCCTTTATGCTAATGCACCTTGTAGAAAAGCATTTAGTGTGGGAGAAGTGTTTGATAAAGATGCACAAACAACAGCGAAAAGATAAGAGAGAAAAAGACACTACAAATCGTTTCCTGAGTACATTTGTGCATGGTGGATCTTGAAACACTGGCACCATCCTCATGAAGCTCTCCAAAGGTCTTGACGTGACCTTTCCTGACAGTTTTCTCAAGGTTGTTGTCATCCCCGCTGCTTCTGTACCTTTTCTTACCACAGTTTTCCCTTCAAGTCAACTTCCCATTAATATACTTTTTTAAAATTCAATTAAAAAAATATTTTTCAACATATTCTAATATTTGTATTTATATTATATTTGCTAAATCTCTAGTCTACATTAACACCAAAAAGGTTTTTGGATGTTACATTTTTTTCCTTTGAGCTTAATTTTCATTTCAGTTTATTTACTGCATACTTGCGTTCAGTGCTAGCTGTTGCTCACACTGTTAGCTGATATTAATTTTATTTGTCAGGTTTGGGAGTAACAGGAAGATACATTTTTGGTTTTGGCAGAGATAAGAATATGGATCTAGTATAATTATATTCTGTGCTTTCTTGAACTGGGCAGCACGGTGGTGCGGGGGTTGCCTCACCACAAAAAGGCTCTGGGTTTGAATCAGTCATCTGGCCTGGACCTTTCTGTGTGGCGTTTGCATAGTCTGTCCCAGTAGTCTGGAATATGAGCGGTTGTCTGTCTTTCTGTGTTGGACCTGGGACAGTCTGGCAACAGGGTGTACTGTGGCTTTTGCCCTCTGATAGCTGGGATAGGATCCAGCCCCTAGCCACAACCCTAATAAGCCAAAGTAGATGGATTTTTTTCTTGAATTCCTATACATATAAAATGTATAATATGCTACTGTATAAGCTGCTGTTTCTTGTCTGTATACAAGAAACTACTGACAGCTGAGGACCAAAAAAGTGTTTGTGTTGTTTAAAGTTTTGTACATTCTGCACAGAGCCCTTGAACAGAAATATCCTCCAATCAGTGAGAAAACTGCACTCAGCTATTCAGACCGTGCAGCACATCAGAATGCAGTCCTTCAAAAACACCCAATATGCTGTTGTAAATGGTGCCTTAATAAAAAGCTTGACCCAACCAGGAGAGAGACAGAGACGTGAATATTGTGTTAAAATGCTCACAACCAACATGCAACAGAGAATTTTTGCTGCTGTGAATTCACAGTATTATAGTTCCGTGACTCATAAATAATCCATATCTCATGACTAAGAAGGACATTGTAGGCACTTACAAAAAAAAAGCTGCAACAAACCTAAACTTTAATCACACCTCCATGGTTTTCCCAGTTTGGCTGTGCTTCAGTCAGATTCCTTTTGAAATTCTCTTTTGAGTCTTTTTGTGGCATTGAGAGTTAAAGTGGTGGGTTTGTCCCACAGAGCAGATCACTTGTCATTGTGTTCAAAGGCGTCAAAGCAGCCAAGGAGTGTAATAAAAACCGGATGATACGTCTGCTTCTGCTATTGTATTTTGTACTTGTGATGCGTTTTAACTCCTGACACAAGAATTTGGTGTCAGCAATGACAGTAATCATTGCTGACAGACTTAAGCTGTCAGTGATAGCTGACAGCTTAAGTCTGTATTGGCTTTTTAACCTTTCTCACAGCTTTGTTATGGTTGTATGTGGTTTAAAAGGAACCCTGACAAGTTACTCTAAATATGTTACAAATTATCTCTACTACATAAAAACATACTTGAGAATAACTAAATTTTTTTTGTTATTCATGAAATCTTTGTTGTTTACTCTTTTGAGTGAAAGAAGCCATCTATGTCCACTGTGAGCGACCATCTTTGAACAGAGGCGGTGGTTTACGACACCAACTCTCTGCCATCTATAATCCAGTTTTGAGTTCCCTCCCCAGACGCCTTAACGCCCACTCATATCCTGGGCCATCTGACCTCAGGAATTCGCATGATAAGGTGGGGCCAGGTTTCACAATGAGCTCACCCGAAACTCTGGCTGATTGGGAACCACACCCAGTTTCACACCTTGGCTCAGGCGATTAGAGGATCATCAGGGGGTCCTTTTGTCCCTCTGTGGGGGGAAACTCCCACTAGGTTTAAATCTGGGACTCTCCACCATTTGACCATAGAACTGAAGAAGCTTCTCGGATGAGAGGTGAAACGTCTTCAAGCAACTTAAAGAAGTCCAGACGCTTTTCTTTGCAAGCTCCTTTGACTTTGTTGTTTAAAATTATTTTGGAGCCGTGGGAGCGGCAATGTTTTTTTCCGCACACAATGCATTCTGGGATGATGACATGTGGTTGTCGGCAGTATAGGTGCTTTCGTTCAGCTAACCTGTTTTGTTTTTTATGGTGTTGCATTGTGATCTGCTATATAAGTTAATTGGTATTAATTAACTTGCCTATTAGTGACCTAGTTACTACTTGGTAGACCAGTGCTATACTGGTCATGGAGGCTAACAAGGGCTGCCCAAAGAACTGGATTAAGACATACGGCTTCAAAGTTTTGGTGCATTGTGTTGCATGGAGACTCTGTAAATATAACGATATTGTAATTTCACTGTATAATAAAAATTAGATTCTATTAATGTTTTTATCATGCTGTTATGTGATACCATGGATAGCTGCTGCCATAAAATTGAGCTCTTTACAACAAACGCTCTCAGTCGCCGTTGCCATTGGCAGGCAGTAGCCCCCATAGACACCAGTAGTTTTCCCTCACTCTCGCGTCCTCGTGTGACGGATTGTTTTTATCTTCATCTAAAGTAAGTACTGGTTGACTATTTTCATCCTCTCTCTCGGTTTGTTCTGGTTCAAACTGTGATGCAGTGCAACCATATGATGTCACTACCCAGAGTGCATTTAGAAGTAAATAACAACAGCGGCCTACTTGTAAATCGGTTATATATAAAATGTGCTTAAAAGGAAAACATTTGGCGTATTTTAATACCACATATATATTATTGAAAGCACATATTTTAACACAAACATGTCTTAATAGCCGGGGTTGATCTGTAAAACCTTGTCACACAAAGTAAGCTATTATTAAAAACTTGAATATTTAGCAGTAACTGAAAAGAAAAATATTCTAGTTGCGACCTATGTTGCACACAGCATGTATAAACTACCTTACTTTAACTGTTGATGCCAGAGGTCAGAGCATAACCAGACTGCTTTGAGCGGACAGGAAGGCCAACAGTAAATCAAATATTAACTCAAAAATTAAACTCACTTTAACTAGACAGCACCAAATCACAATAACAGTTGCTCAGTTTTATCTGGATTTACAAGCTGGAAATTAGAGGTCATCCAGGTCTTTATGTCTTTAAGATGTTCCTGCAGTTTAACTAATTGGTGTGTGTTACCTGACTTCCGACTTCATAGATAAACCTGGGTATCATCTGCAAACCAATAAAAATGCATGCTAATGATATTGCCTAAGGCAGGGGTCCCCAATCCCAGTCCCTGCAGGTTTTAGATCTCACCCTGCATCGCTCAACACACCTGAATCACATGATTAGTCCATTACCAGGCCTCTGGAGAACATCAAGACATGTTGAGAAGGTAATTTATCCATTTAAATTAGCTATGATGGATCAAGGCCACATCTAAAACCTGCAGGGACACCGGCCCTCATGGACTGGGATTGGGGACCCCTGGCCTAAGGGAACCATATATAATGTCAGCAGAATCCTAGAACCCTGTGGACTTCCAATTTACATTAACACATTGGCGTTTATTAGATATGATTCAAATCACAGCAGTGCAGTATCTATGGCATGCTCCAATTTCTATAATAAAATATTGTTAACAGTATCAAACACCGCTACGGGTACGGGTTAGCCATACAAGCACAGACATAAATCCACTGTCAGAGGCCATAAGAAGATCAGTATGAATATTCACTAATAAGCACAAGTTACAACCAACTTATGTGGTAAAGCATCTCTTAAAACATGTCAAACCTTAAAGCAGATGGGCTATAGCTGCAGAAGACCAACCTGGATGCCATCTCTGTCAGCTAAGAACAGGAAATTGAGGCTACACAACAAGTTCACTATAACTGGACAATAGAAAATAAAAAAACATTGCCTGATCTGATAAGTCTCATCCATCCTACCTTTAATCAGTGTTTCAGGCTAGTAGTGGTGTTGTAATGGTGTGGGTTATATTTACTTGGCACATTTTGGGCACCATAGTACCAAGTGAGCATCGTTTGAGTGCCAGAGCCTACTCGAGTAACAAATAAAGTGGCTAATGAGTGTAAAAGTTAGGCCCTACACAAATCCAAAGAAAACCTTTCAAGTTTGAAAAAGACTTTTAGTTAATAGATAGATACTAAAATAACTACTCATATATAATGCTTTGAATTTCTAATATCTAAATGTCACTGAACAATTGGCACTCAGAAATACAGCTTGAATCTTATCACAGCATTTTTTCAGCTCCTCAGAAAACCTGCAATTTCAGGTTTAAGGCAGACCTTTTTCTTTTAACCTGTGGTCTATTGCAGAATAGAAGAGAAGAAACTTTCAATCTAATTGTAAAGATGATGAATTGGAGATTTGACATTCACGTTTATTATGTTGCTTCAAAAGGAAACCTGACCATGAGCAAGACATCAATACTGCTTCAAACACTAGAATGCAAGAGCATTTTAATTAATGTGCAGGATTCCATTTTTATACATTTTTTCAAGTGACAGCTAATGTGAAAGCCTGTGTGGGCCTGTGCTTTTGTTCATGAGATGGGCACCACATTCACATAGTCTTCCACCATCTCAAACATAAAGTGATGGGGCCCACTACGTCGAGCCACCTCTCCGGCAGTCTCCCCGCTGCTGCTGCGGAGCCCCGGCTTCAGATGGCGCTGAGAGAGCAGCAGCTCTAAGGTGTGTCTGGAGTCTGTTTTTGAGAAGCTTGTGTATGAAGCAGCGAGATGTAATGGTGTGAGTCCACCGTTGGTCTGGGCGTTCAGTTCCGCTCCGTGCTGCAGGAGACAACTTGCCACAGAAACGCGGCTCCAGCGGCAAGCGCTGTGAAGGGGAGTCCAGCCGTCGATGGTGCGGGGGTTGACCTTAGAGCCGCCGGCAAGCAAAGCAGAGACTACTTCAATGTGACCGCTGTATGCTGCACGGTGCAGGGGAGTGTAACCATCTTCATCACAGCAATGCACCAGCAAAGGATCAGCAGCTAACAAACTGTGGACTGTGGCAAGCTGAAAGAAAACCGCATAAAGTGATTGAAAGAAAACGTGTCATTTGAGCTGCTTTTTCTCAAATAAAACTGAATTTCTGCAACATTGATCACAAAGTTGTTACCATTTGTGCTTCATGCAAACTATAAATAGTCACATAAGCACCTTCATTTATTTTTTTACTTTGCGGTAAAGGCACCAAAAGCTGTCAAAGGACCTCATGCAGCAGTCTGATTTTTGGACTTTCTGATACCTCTTCAGCAAAGCTTTGGTTTAACCAACAAACTAATACCAATAACGTAGGCTAACAAAGAAAAAAGGTCAAAAGGAACACTCTGCAAACACTTGTCAACTAGTCTCTGAGCAGTAGAGAAACTTTAATGTAAACTGGAAACGTAGACTGTTCACGTTCAAAGTAAAGGTTATGCCTCACCACTGTAACTACAGACAAAAGATTAATTTCTAAACCTTAAGATAAGCATATTTGCAGTTGCCACTTTGATTTACTTCAGTTCCATTTAAATGTTTTTTCACCGTATACCTCTTTTAACTACTGACTTCCAGCAACCGGTTGGCAATACATATTTTTCCTTGCAGCCGGTGGTTATCAGGGAGTTACCAACCTCCTGCTATGCTTGAGTAACTGGGGCCCAAGTCCAACTGCTAAATACAATGCAATGCACAAATTATGATTTAAAGACAGTAATGTCAGACTGAAAATCACCCTGCAGAAGGAAGAATTGCTGTTTAAATTATATTCACACATGCACTGTAGCCCCGGATCAGGCGTCAAAAGATCTTCTCCCTGCCAGCTTCCTTGTACAAAGTCAGTGTATGGTCAAACTGAGAACACAGAAGGCAAAAGTTATTGGAATTTACAGCAAATGAGTGGGTGCTGCGCATCCTGCCTCCTACATGCTCTACCCAGCTACTTAGCTCCAAAGTTAAGCTGACTTTTTCCAGAGGTGAGAACACATCTGATGAAAATCTTCTGCTGTGGGTTACATGTACAAAAAGGAAACTCTGGACAGCTCAGGACTTACTGTCTGGAAACTGCTCAGCTGAATAATCAAGACAAAAATCAAGAAAATTTGTCATGACTCCAAATAACTTTGAATTATTTGGGAATTTATTCCACGCATGAATCTTTTTCAATTATGGTGTGTTGAGGAAAACTGCTGGATGTGACAGTGTTATAATGCACATAATGAACCGTGATTAAATCAGGCTGACGCAAGTTTAATTATCTGCAAGTGTATATTGTTTTTCATTCAGCTTTTGTGCATCTTTTTAGGGAGTTCAGGCTGTATTAAATGCATGGTGTACAAAGTCATGAGATTTTTTATTCCTCGGTGGAACTTCTGCAATTCTTGACATTTAAATATTGAATTTACCACAAGTTTTAGACAGCAGGCTACTCATACAGCTATACTGGTGTATTAGTATATAGTTCTATAATTTTTAATCTGGACGGTCACTTTGTAAACTCTGACTGTGTTTTGTTTTTATTTTTTATATAACTGGGGAAAAGGTATTGATGCCTTCTGAGTTTTAAACTTTGAAATTCAAATATAATCACTGCTGCCTGTGAAATATTTACAACTAATTCACGAGTTCCCATTTGTGGTTAGAGAGCCATGTGTAATTTTAACTAGAAGAAATAATCCTTAAAAGAAAAAAATCAACATTCAAGACTATTTATTTACACTATTTAACCTTCTCAAGTGGAAACAAATTAAAGGATACCACAAACCATCCTGCCTGTGGTCAACGTCTCTGTGGGATTAGAACAAAAATCTGCCAAAATAAAGGATGCATATGATTAAACTGTGCTTTTGTCTTTGTATCTATCCTTAAAGGTGAGGTGTAAAAATAAAGTGAATATACGAAGCTGATTAGTTTTGCCATTCCTCTACCCTCACACTTGGATGATGTCCAGCTTCAGCCAGTAGGAATGCAGTTACTGTCAGAGATGTGTAAAATCTGCAATGCTGAGAAACGCTGAAAAGTTCAAACGTTAAATCTCTTGGTGTGCTGTGTTGCTGGCAGTTTCTTTAGCATTCCCTAATGATATGCCAGAGAAAAATAGAAAAAAGTTAGACAACCACTCGATCATCACAGTCAGATAAAACTTCAGGAATATCAATCTTGTCCAATTAGAAAACAGAAACCATTTTCAATCAGTTTTAAGTGCTTGGGTGCAAATGAAAGCGTTGACAGGTGGACTGCAGAAGCATCAATGACACAATCCCCCCCCAAAAAGAGAGAGGTTTTGCAGGTGGCGTGCACAGACTCCTGCTGCCTCCTTCTCCCTACTGACTGCTTTTTTCCTAGTTCATGCTCTTTGCTCGTGTCTTTGTCAGTACCGTAGCAACAGAGGTTACCTGCACCCCATTCAAGTTGCACATGTAGTCCAGCTCCTCCAGGACGCCACATTTCATTACCAGCCACACACACTCGTAAAACTGGAGTTTTGTCCTGTAATGACTATTTAAGCAGCTGCTTATTTGCATTTAAAGCCACACACACTGAAACAGCAGAAACGGATCAAAATCAGAGGGACACATTTCATGGGAGAAATGTTTCACTGTCAAATTTGCAAACTTGACAGTAAAACTTAGAGAACATTACATAAAAAATGTCTCTTATGTTTGGTTTTATAATACACGTCTGTGCTTAGTGCCGCTGCTGAGAATATAAGAACATGCCGTGTGGTCTGTCGGGGAAAATATTTGTTTGACAAACATTTGACTTTAATGCAGCGACTTTAATTTGTGTCAATTTTAATTTCCATCCTGAGATGAAGACTCAAAGGTCATGACTGGTTTGAAATTCATAAAGCATCAGCTTATGCTGTGATTTTTTTCCCAGTGTGTGCCCCCAGAACTTTAATTCAAACTTGAATAAATAGTGTCTAGTAATTGACCAAGAAGGATGCTTGGCTGAGAAATTGCAGTAAATAGACATGGCAGTCAGTGTATCCTGAACTAAAATTTAGGGGAGACATCAGCAACAGCAAAGACCGGCGGCTCTATACCTTCAGTATTCATTTCCCAGTGACCTTTAAAATAAAAAAAACTCATGCTTTAAAATAACTTAGGTTTCTGGAGGCGTAGTTTTACTGTTTTAAAACAGTCAACAAATAGTCAGCAGCAGATGCTACACTGGATAACTCCGTATCTTACAGAGAAAACCAGTGACAAAGAAGGAAAAAGAACAGACTGATCCGCTTGCAGCTGCTGACTACAAAGAGGAAGATGATGGGGAAGAGGGCAGGAGTGTGTGGGGGGAAGCAAAGTGCTGCTTTTAAGATGACAGCAAAGGGAAAAATGTATTTTTGTGGTATTATGTTGAGAACACTGAAAGCTGCTGTCACCATTTTCACGACAAGAAAAAGTCATTTGCAGAAGAAGCTGTACTGCGACAGCCGTTTAATCTCGGAACAATAATAGTGTTAACTCATTTCCTGGTCACTTCTGAGACTGCAGCGTATTTAAGTGAACTTTGTATAAGTTTGGTATCTTTAGTTAAGTAAAGGTCATCTACAGAGAGTTGGGATCAAAACGGGTAAAATTCATCTTAAACTACCGCAGATTCTGGTCTGTGGCAAAAATATATATATATGTAAAAAAAAACCCTACAGTAGTTGACAAAAGTGAGCTAAACTGCAGCAGCACAAGATGTTCATGTTGATACATGATTGAACTCAAAGTTTAACTATTCAGGCTACAATATAAGAGAGGATATTATCTCCTTCCTTTGGGTTCTACTGTAGTTCACGTGGTGAAGGAAGGAAAACAACTAAACTTTTCTTTTCTTTCTTTCTTTTTTTTTTTTTTTAAACGCTGCAAAAACAAAAATGAAGCCAGAAGGGAATTGGTACCAGTTGGCACCAGGAAAAACTGGCACTTTGTTTCAATAGATTCACACTTTAAATTAGGCAGCCTGTCAGCAATGACAGTAGCTCACTGTAAAACAAGGATGGAAAACATTTTTCCCCATACATAATATAATTTTCACAAATTTCCTTGAAATAATAATAATGATATTATTTTAAAGCTCTACCGCTCACCCCTAATCTGAAAACAAAACTGGACTTACGCGATTGTTTTCTGCCGCCCACAGAATGAGCTCGTTGGGTTCATCTTTGAGAGCTTCCTCCTTTTCCAGATACCACTCCTCACTGTGCTCCCTCTCCTCTGGCTCTTCATCATCGTCCTTACTTCCGGTCCACACGCTGCCAGACCCTCGGGGGATCAGGTGTCCGTGTGTGTCAAGAAGCTCGAGCTGGTTAAAATCTTCTGGAAACTCCATCAGTCGCTGCTTTGGACAGAGAAGACACGTCCAGAGTTTATTAGTTTGTTCCGTTGTGTTAAGGTTGAAGTAGACACAAACACCAGTGAGCCACCCAAAGAACCAATTAATTTCTACCTAGTGTTTGTGTAAGATATGATCGACCAGATCTTTAAAATGTAAGTGTGCAACCGACCTAAAGCCTACTGGCTCATTTATTTCCCCCAGTTCTTTATAGACCGCATTGGATAAAAAATGTCCAGCATCATTAGGATTACAGAAACATATCCAGCTGCCGTGCTCGGGCTACCTCACTGCTGACAAACAGTCATTATAGAAGAATCTGGCATGCACAGATGGTTTCATAATTATTTTTGTTCTGTTGCTTCTCAAATTTGATATTTGCACCTTTAAGAGTAGACAAACAATAAGCCATCACATCTGTTGTTCCTGTCAGATTCTTTCTTAGCTGCAGCACTGACACAATGAGGGAATTAATGAGTAGAAAAATAATTAAAACCTATTTTGGTAACTGGAAAATGTCAAATACAGACCTTTCAAGTTTCTCAAATGTGAGCTGTTATTCCATTATTCCTAGTTTGCAATATCAGAATGGTTAATTGACTGGCAGACTTTACAATAGAAACCATTTTATCATCATTTTTGTTATCATGAGACATTCTCGCATCGGGTTTTTAGCGATTTTTTTTTCCTTTCTCCCTTTTATGTCAGTCTAAATTAAATCTCTTGGATAGGACAAAGCTGACTAATCTCAGTGGTTAAAAAATAATTAACTGAAAAATTACTGAAAATTATAATTGTATCAAAGTAAAAACAATGTTTAATTTTACAAGGTCTGAATCGTAAAGCTTTAAGTGATTGCAGCCTATTAAAATAGGGTTAGGACAATAAACCTGATGAGTTTGGGTGACTCAGGATGTTAGAGCACAACCCTGGTTTGACAGTGTAACTGTTGTTGGTGGACTCTCAGTGCAGAATACTGTAAATGTCAGAACAAAAACAAACATGCTCCTGTTCAGGGGGCTTCTCTTCAGGCTTTGATGTTGGGAACTCATCCTGGGAAACTTCTGTTTGGTCACCCGGTTGTAGCGTGAGGCTCCACTCTCATCATTAGTGACACTCAGGATTGAGGAGAGAGAAAGGGATTTTCAGAAAACTGCACTGGAAACGGTCCAGAGGTGCAGAAAAAGGCGACTTTAAGAGGCATCAGGTGTGTTTTTTTTTGACTCCAAACATTTTTGTTTGGAGCCGTTAAGAAGTGGACTGCAAATCAGACATTCTCCTTCAGAATTTTCTGGTAGAAAGCAGAATTCATAGTTGCATCAGTTACGACAAGTCATCCTGATCCTGAAGCCGCAAAGCAGCCCCAGAACATTACACTACCACCACCATGCTTGACTGTTGCTACGATGCACTTTTTATGAAACTTTTGACTCAGCCCATAGAATATTTCCCCAAAAGTCTAAGGCATCATCAAGATGTTTTTGGGCGAATGTGAGACAAGTCATCGTGTTCCTTTTGGTCAGCAGTGGTTTTTGCCTGTTTGTTGTTTTGCAACCTCCTGGATAAGTCGTTGATGTGTTCTTGGAGGAATTTTGGTAAGCTGGCCTCTCCTGGAAAAGTTCAGTGGTGAAGCTGGTCATTTCTAGACAGTACCTCTCACAGCAGTTTGCTGGAGTCCAAAACCTTGGAAATATCTTTGTAATAATTTCCAGACTGATAGATGAGAAATTGTTTCTCAGGAGTTCTCGACTTTCTTTAGATTGTGGCATGATGTGTTGCTTTTAGAGATCTTTAAATCTACTTCACTTTGAAAAAACAGGTCTTATTTACATATTTCCTAATTGAAGAGGTCCAATGGTAACCAGGTCTTTGCATGGCTAGCTTTCCAAAAAAAAAAAAAAAGTGATTAATGGCATTGAATTTGTGACTTAACAAAGTGGGGAATTACATTTTGACAGTGGCCGGTGCGGTTTTTATAACTTTTGCCCTTAATAAATGAAATCACCACTTACATACTGCATTTTGTATTTACTCGGGTTACATTTGTATAGTATTAAAATTTGCTCATCGTTTCACTTGACTGTAAATGTTAAAGAAAAAAAGCCCTGTTAACCTGACTCATGTGCATTAAAAATTTATTATTTTCATCAATGCTTCTTCAGCATTAAGTCTTTATTCATGCTCAAATGTAAATCAAAATAATGTAGGGATTAGAACTGGAGCTGTAATGCAAGTCAATGAAAATAAAACATCTTTGAGGGGTCCTAAATAACCTGACAACTACCCTATTTCTTGAGAAATGGTCACTTAAAAACGAACATGACAACTTTATTAGAAGACCTCCAAAGGTTGATTCTGTTCATCTGAACGGAGCGTTTTCAGTGGGAGAAACGTTTCGTCACTCATCCAAGTGACTATGAGTGAAACAGAGGAGTTGGATTAATTTTACAAGCAGTTCACGACATTTAAATCACACTTACACACCTGAAACTGTTCCGCCAGATGCCGTTGTGATTGTAGGCTGTTCAAACCGTTGTTGACATTCCGCACCGTGACGTATGGTAGCCGTGTTTTGACGTCCACTATCTGTGAAGCAACTCTCTTCAAACACTGCTCACCGACACGAGTGTAACTGCTCTAACTGCTAGCATAGAAAAGCAAAGCGAAGTACGTTTCACCTCGTCCACATAAAAACACGCTGCAGTGAAGACAAGCGGGATATGTAGTTCTTCGCCTAGTTAGCGCAAAGCAGACACGCCATTGAAAGACTCCATTACCCACAAACGCTCGCGGAGGGTTACTTCTTCTTTTATTCGACATCTGGTAGTAAAGCTTTTTTTTAAAAGAACTTTATTTACAAACAACAGTATAACATACAAGGCACCATCATTAATCCGAATATGTAATATCCTCGGTTGAGCATTATAGCAAGAAAGGAAAAAAAAAAACAAAAAAACAATAAACACAAAGCCAAAAGAGTTAGCACAAAAAGAAAGAACAGTCATTGAAGGATTTGAACCAAAGGCAAAAAATAACATGAACAAAAAAGGGCAGTCATGATTATAAAATGAGGAGGTTTCTTTTTTTTTTTTTTTAACATAGATTAAACTCGTTAAATAAAACAACATGTTTATGAGATCTGGTAGTAAAACTGCTGCTTCCGTCTGGCAGAAAAATTGGTGCCGGTGTTATAAATACAGATTTAATAAACAGTTAGTAGTGAACACGGAGGAAGTGTTGAACATACCGATATCGATACTTTTAAACTTAAAAAGGTAGCTAATGTAGGGGAGAGCAGTGTGTCATGATTTATGAGATGAATTATGATTCATTTGGAAATTCTGATCACTAAATCACTTTTAGTTTTAGTTTTCACAATAATTTGCTAATAAAAACAAACCTGCTTTTGATTTATTTTGAAAATATATTTTATGGCAGTCAACTAAAAAAATTATTTTTTTAACACAATTTAGTGGGCTACATACCCAACTTAGAGGATAGAAATAAAGTATTGATCCAGTCGTGCTGGCACTTACCAATATCAGCATTTGTATTTATAGTGTAGAGCAGCGGTCCCCAACCCCCGGGCCTCGGACCGGTACCGGTCCGTGAGTCATTTGGTACAGGCCGCGAGAGTTGAGGCTCAGGTGTGAAATGTATAGTTTTCAGGGTTTCTATCGGTTTTCAGCGTTATTTTGTTATCGATTTTATCGTTTACTCGGTTTTCCTTGGTCTTTTCACGTGTGTTATGAATAAATTTTCTTTTTTTCGGTACCGGTACTAGTTTTATTTTGTTGTATTTATCCGTGACACCTTAAAGGCCGGTCCATAAAAATATTGTCGGGCATAAACCGGTTCGTGGCGCAAAAAAGGTTGGGGACCGCTGGTGTAGAGTGATCGGATTGAGCCTCCTGACATCTTTGTGTGTGTGTGTGTTTTTTTTTAAAAAAGGAGTGAGACTTTCTGGTAATCTTCTAAAGTGATCTTGAACAATAGTTCTCCAGGCTTTCTGAAGGCTTTTGGAAGTTTTTCTTTGGACACTGGCTGCTTTTTCCACTCATTTTCAGTCCAGTCCTTGTACGTGAACTTTTTCATAGGAATGTTTTAACACGGACCTGTGAACCATTCAAACATAAAAATGCACCTGATTAAAGGGGTGAACTGGTGTTGTGTCCAGTAGCGGTTTTTGATACGGGTTGATACGGTTGCCTTGTGGGGGGCGGCATCACGGGGATTGGCAAAAATTATTTTTTTAAAAAATGCTTGTAGCCTACTCATGCTGCCCTGACGTCATCCCAGCGCATATTGGGAATGGGCACCGATTGGTTTTCTATCAGACAGTATGGGGCAAAAATAGCTAAGTCAAGGGCAGCAGCAGAAGAAAATCTAATTGTTCACATTTCCGCAATATATCAACTCCCACCAGACAAGGTCTCGGAGGAGGATAGATTACATCTTAATCTAAACTGGATGAGATTTACCGCCGGAAAGCTGAAGAAGCTTTCGTTCGTTCAAGAAAAAGATGGATAGAGGAGGGAGAGCAGAATTCTGCTTATTTTTTCCACTTAGAAAAACTTAGATCCAAAGCCAATACTATTCATAAATTGAATATAAATGGTACGGTCAGTGATGATGCAAAAATTATCTTTCAATTTTGTTGTAATTTCTACTCAAAGTTGTATGAATCCAATTATAACGCAAAGGTCGCTACCCAATTTATTGACTCTGTAAACAATGTTGAAATGATTAAAAGTGCTGATAGGCTTTTTTGTGACAGTCCAATTACTGAAAAAGAGATATTGACATCTATTGAATTTCTTAAAAACAACAAATCTCCAGGCAGAGATGGGCTGGTGGCTGAATTCTAAAAATCATTTTCTTCTCAGCTTGCACCCTTTTTGTTGCAGGTTTATAATGAAAGTATTGAAACGGGCACTCTTCCTCCCAGCCTTACTCAAGGACTTATTACTTTAATTCCCAAACCTAAGAAGGACCTACTTTTTATAGACAACTGGAGACCAATAAGCCTCCTAAATAATGATTATAAAATATTAGCTCTATTGCTAGCTAGACGTATTAAATATATTTATATAATAGTCTGGTTTTATGACAAACAGGCACATCTCCAATAATATTAGACTCGTCTTGGATATTCTGGACTACTCAGCATTAATATCTGATGACTCATTTATCCTTCTCCTGGACTTCTATAAAGCCTTTGACTCAATTGAGCATGAATTTATATTTCTTACACTTCAGAAATTTGGTTTTGGTGATATCTTCTGCAGAGCTATCAAAACTCTGTATTCCAATACTAATTCTATTAGAATGAAAAATCGTTTTAGTCTTAATCGAGGGGTACGCCAGGGTTGCCCAATTAGCCCTTATCTTTTTTTACTTTGCACCCAAATTCTTGCCTCTCATATTTCGAATAGCACTGTGAAAGGTATAAATATTGCAAAGAGAGAGATTGTCATCAGTCAATTAGCAGATGATACCACAATTTTTCTTAAAAATGCCAGCCAAGTGCCAATTGCTTTACATGTAATAGAGGATTTCTCAAAAGGGTCTGGATTGGTCCTAAACTTAAATAAATGTCAATTATTACCTGTCAACAGTGGCGGTCCTAGCCTGTTAGGCGCCCTGGGCGAACACCCCCTCTGGCGCCCCCCCCCCCCCCCCCCCCACACACACACATACACACATACATATGAAGAGGGAGAGAGTATGCATAGTATGCAAACGGCTACCAAACAGACATCATACTTTGTCATACAATGAGAACAGGACAAATCAACAACTGACACTGACTAATTAATATTATATTATTGTATATATTGTTTGGAGTTTAGTCTGTTACTGTTACTATTTTTACCATTTCTTATTGGAGGAACTGTAACCCACATAATTCCTTAGGGATTAAGAAAGTATTCTGATTCTTAATGTTTTAGGATACATGACCTGCCATTATCCAATGACACATCTGCTTACCTGTGTCTTTTGCTCGTTCCTCCTTGTAGGAGCCATAATTAAATGTATTGAATTTTAAGGATCACTGGGTTTTAATTTGTTTGGTTGCTATGGTGATGTGTAACGGGAGTCACGTGGGTGCTAGCGGTGACATTAAGAGGGCGTTGTCAGTCTGTCATTCACTGGTTTGATTTTGACAGAGAGGAGGGCTGGGTAGCCATAGTTTTTGTTGACCGCAGCACAACGAGTTTCCCCTTGTTGAATTAGAGCCTGTGATGTTTTAAGAGTTTGAATCGCGAGCCGATCACATTGCTCTGTAAACTTTTCAAGCACTTTAATAAACAAGCAAGCAATTCCACCTCTCGCATTACTGCGTAAAGTTGACAGCGCGTCAGGCAAATAGGCAGGCTCCATCCCCGGCCTCTCTATATACTGGACTGTATGTAGCGGAGATGACAATAAAGTTTACTTTGACTTCAGCAGCAAGCAGGCGCACCGAGGGCTCTTATGCTCACTTTTCGTGTATAGAATTTTGAAAAAACATCGGTGCAAATTATAAGTCTGTATCATGATGTCTGGTGTTTTCGTGTTTGTTGTTTGTTTTTATTTTTGTTTTATTTTGAGAGTTGGTAATTTTTGCTGCTCCAGCCAGCCAGAGAATCCCCCGCCGCCCCGCCCTCTCCTCCCTGTGCAGCAAGCAGCAGGCGCACCTCGCAAACGGAGGGCGCCCTTACTCCCATGGGCGATAGAAAATCGATCGGTGCCTATGCCATTCCCAATATGGGCTCGCATGATGTCGGGGCAGCATGAGTACAAGCAATTTTTTTTAACCGATGCCTGTGATGCCGCCCCCTACCACGATGCCGCCCCGGGCAACCGCCCGTGTCGCCCGTATCTAAAACCGCTACTGCCTGTCAAAGAGTGTAATGTTCAGAGTATTTGTAATATAACAGTTAAAAATGAAGCAACATATTTAGGTCTGATTATCTGCAAAGATCCAAAAGACAGAATTTTACTAAATTTTCCCCCAATTATTAAAAAATCTCAAACCAAATTAAATCAGTGGTTGCAGAGCGATTTAAGTTTAAGAGGAAGGGTATTGCTCTCAAAAGCGGAAGGTCTGTCTCGACTGACTTATGCAGCAATTTCTCTGCATGTGGACGGCAAAACTTGTAAGGCTATTAACCGAATGCTCTTCAACTTCCTCTGGAAAAACGGGACACATTACATCAGAAAAAGTGTATTGATGAATGACTATGAACACGGTGGTCTCAATGTTTTGGATTTTACTACTCTAAACAATACATTTAAGATTAATTGGGCTAAACATTTTCTTAAAAATCCGGTATCTATTTGGAATTTTATTCCTCACTACATTTTTTCTAAGTTTGGTGGTCTAAGTTTTATCTTAGGTTGTGATTATAATATAGATACGCTTCCAGAAAACCTTTCGATGTTTCACAAACAAGTTCTATTAGCTTGGTCCCTTATATATACATGTAAACACAACTTTACACCCCATACGTATTCAATTTGGAATAACAGGAACATAGTGTATAAAAATAAATCATTATTTTTTTCTAGGTGGGTTGAGAAACGGATTGTTTTAGTGAATCAGCTGTTTAATCCTAATGGGCAGATTATTGTTAGGATGCCTGGGTCGTTGACCCAGAGGTTTTGAGTTTATTATATTATTTATAATTCCTAGTCTTTGGTTTCTTTGTCTGTGTTCTGTCATATGGTTTATGTCTCTGTATATTCCTTAGTTGCTGTCTCCCCTGTCTGCTATATGCCCGTATCCAGTCAGTGTCTGTGTCTGCCCTGGTCCCACGCACTAAAAAAGCTGCGAAACAGCGAGGTTAAAGGTGAACCGCGTTATAGCGAGGGACCACTGTAATTTTTAAGGTAAGTCACAACATACCCTACGTAAATACTAATGTATAGAAACCCTTACCAGCAATCATTCATTTTTGTGTGGCTTTTTTTCACGGTTTGTTAACATGCTGTGTAGGTGTGTACTTGACTAGCTGATATCGACATAACGAAGGAAACATCTGGTTTGACTATTCTTCACCTGTAGTTTGAATGCTGAACATTTGCCTGTTTAAATCATAAGACCAGTCACTATACAGAGATGTGCTTCTGAATGTGGACGATGTGTCTTCTGCTGCAGTGATGCAGTTCTGCTTGTGTTGAGTGATGTAAACAACTGATCGATCTAAACTCTTTAAACGTCAAAATTGATCATTAGATTTTTTATGACACAACAGTGGTGAGTGTTTCCACCTTCTGCTCTTTGTAACTTAACGCGATCTTTCCGTTTTCGAGTTTTGGACATGATTTTGGAGTATATCTTCGCAGTAGCGATTGACCGCAAAGTAAAGCTACCGGAAATGTACAACCCCACATCCGGTCTCAAACCAGGAAGTTAGCATTTTCTCGTGCACAGGGTCAATTTGCTGGGAGTAAGGGCGCCCTCCGTTTGCGAGGTGCGCTTGCTGCTTGCGGCACAGGGAGGAGAGGTCGGGGGGTGGCGGGGGATTCTCTGGCTGGCTGGAGCAGCATTTAATAACCAACTCGCAAAATAAAACAAAATAAAAACAAACCAACAAACACGAAAACACCAGAGATTATGATACAGACTTATAATTTGCACCGATGTTTTTTCGAAATTGTATACACGAAAAGTGAGCATGAGAGCCCTCGGTGCGCCTGCTCGCTGCTGAAAGAAAGTAAACTTTGTCATCTCCGCTACATACAGTCCAGTATATAGAGAGACGAGATGACGAAGCTCCAGTTAAAGCAGTACAATTAAACAAACAATAAATATAAGAAGAGTAAGAAAATAAATATACACTTTAGGACTAGGGGTAAAAGGATCAATAACAATTTAAAATGTATAATTTACAGTTTGATGATTTAAAGTCTCACACACAAACGATCGAAAGGGGAGGGGGGTGGCTGCTTCCAAATAGAGCACACTTCATTCATAATGTTGTAAATCCAAGCCCATTATGTATTCATGATTTGAATCCTAGGTTGTGCAAAATCCCAGAAATAAGGGAGCGAGTTTTCGCCCAGGGCGCCAAACAGGCTAGGACCGCCACTGGTTGTGTCTGTATAAAACGGACAACTTAGATGATTCCCAAGACCTGTTAACTGAAAACTTGACATATTATGTGCAAGGTGTCCTAAAAAAAAGTTGAGGAAATTGGACAAAGTGGAGGATAAAAGAAAAAGTGGCAGGCCTAACAAAGTATCTACACCAGATGAACAGTATCTGAAAGTCATGTCTTTCACAATGAGTAAAAAATTCAGAAAAAAATCTGACACAGACCCTGAGAGATGCATCTGGCCCTTCAGCTAATCCGTCTAATCATCAGAAATGGTCTCAGTTGACGTGGTATCAAGGTGGTGGCTGTCAAGAAGCCATTCGTAATGAAAGGAAAAAGAAAGAAAAGGCTAAGGTATCTTAAATCAGTGGTCCCCAACCCCCGGGCCACGAGAGTTCAAGGTTTGGTGTGAAATTCATGGTTTTCAGGGGTTTTTTTTATTGATTTTTAGAGTTATTTCTAAAAAATCATATTTATCATTAACTCATTTTCTCTGGGTCTTTTCCCATGTGTTATGAATAAATCGTTCTTTTTTTTGTTACCAGCACTGGTTTTATTTTAACGTATTTATCCGTGACACCTTAAAGGTCGCGAAAATATTGTCGGACATAAACTAGTCCAGGGCGCAAAAAAGGTTGGGGGCCGCTGTGTTAAATTACACAAGAACCAAACTAAAAATCACTAGCAACAGGTCTGATGGAGTGATGAATCTAAATTTGAAACATTTGTTTTAAGTCTTTTGAGTGAGTATGTAAGGAGAGGGTGAGGAGAGGTACAAAAGTGAGAGTCTACAGCCAACACAGCAGAGCAACAGTAGAGGCTCTGTCATGTTTTTTTTTCCCACAACTCAAAACTAAGTTGTCCATTGGCTGCATTTCAGGCAGTATTATTGGAGCTCTCATCAAAATGATGGAATTATGAACACAGAAAAGTACTGTTAGATATTGATCCACCATGTAATACCATCTGAAAAGCATCTGATTAACAGCAGCTTAATTTTTTATAGTGACCCCAAACACAGTGCCAATGTAATAATAATAATAAAAAAAAATCAATAAAAACATTTCTATCCAGGTATGCAATAAAAGCATACATGAATAGAAAAACACACAATAACAAACTGTCTGTCACGGGTTGGCCTCTCCAGATCTCCGACCTCGGTTTTAGTGAAGCGTTGAAGAGCTCTGAATGTCCTTCAAAGAGCCTGGACACTATTCCTGAAGACTATTTAAAGAAATAACAAGAAAGCTTCCTTAAGAGAGTTTACATTTCAGACAAAAAACAGATTGTGGTAGTTATTATTTGTTGTTCCTGCATTTTTGTTTTGGGGCAGCGGTAAAATGGCCAGGCTGAAACTATCACTGAATGAATGTCTGGCAATTTGCTGTAGGCCAAACCATCAAAGTTTTCAGCACTTAGTTATTCTTTTTCATGTCTCTTCTTCTTTCAGCTGCTCCCTGTAGGGGTCATCTACCATCATCTCACCCTGACCCCTAACATACTCTAGCTTTTGAGGCATGCCTTTCAAACCAATAAACATGTTTTTTTCTTTTAAAACAGAACAAAATGTGAATGTGTAGATATCAGCTGTGATGGTATCATTTTGAAGTGGGAGTGTTTAATGCTGGAATCACGTTGTTATTTCATAATTGCTGCTTGTAGTCATGATTCAAAAATTTCACATTAGGAGGGTGAAAGATATAAAATAAACTAACATTGCATAAACTGGCATGTTTTATCCACCACATTTTACACTGAGCTCCCGTTAAGTTAAATTAAATTAAATGACTGTGAACTGTAAAATTGCTGTTTTGTAATGAGATGAGATTTTGTTTTGGGTTCGCGGGCACATGGTAAGCGGTGCCAAAATGATGTAATTTCCACTTGTGGCCACAGAGGTCGCTGTTATCCCTGAAACACAGTGTACTCCTGCTTTTCATAATACCTGCTGGAATAACTTTAATTTCGAATAGCTATAAATTACGGAGCATGGGAGAAATTTTTTTTAAGACGGACTAACTCGGGATCTCGCAAAGGTTTTGTGAGATCTTGCAAAAGTTGAATTCCAACAATGGCGGCAGCTACTTAGTGGTAATATTACTCTTTCTGGGTCACAAAATAAACTTTTAAGATATTTTGAGGCGTGAATGTAGTTGTGTAAATGTCAGATATCTACTCGGTTTACAAGACATCACATATTTGCAAAAGTGCTCCGACGTTTTCGGAGATCTGACACCCACCATCTCGAAGCTAACGGGAGGTCAAGACCTACTACAGCCGGGAGGAACACCGCTTTCTCGGCACATCGTGCCTCGACCTCCCGGTCGGCTTCAAGCTGGCGGCTAAAACTTTTGCGAGATCCCGAGTTAGTTTTGCGAGATCTCGCAAAAGTCCGTCTTAATATTTTTTTTCTCCCATGTCCCCTGCGGGGCTCCGTAATAAATCACCTTAGCAAACTGTCCTAAATATTTTTCTGCTTTTTATTATGATATTTAAAAAAATCCTTGCAAAAGACACACATTGTGTGGAACAACAAGGAGCTATGATATAAACATAAAGCTCTTTATGGAATATTAGTTTTAAAGTCATACTATTTCCATAGTTTTTTTATTTATTTATAAGGGATTATATAAAGTTTCTGTCACAGTATAATATCTCTGCAGCACCAGGGCATTACAAGTATTTCCTCTGGAGCCTTTATAGCATTTAAACCTCAGCCAAGGATTAATGTTCAGCAGCTGCCTTGTTATCTCCCCAACACTCTCTCCGAGGCAAAGGTTGTTCATCCAGCCATTCTGCAAAAAACAACACATCTTTTGGAGCTCATTTGAAAAGTAATGAAATTAAGCCATTCAAAGCAATGTCACAAGAATTTATTCCCATTTTTTGACACATGTCAACACAGATGGAAAGCTAAAATATAAAAGACTTCTTTTCCACCCTGTTAAACTTTTTCTGAGGGCATTTGCACCGAGAGTCGTGAATCAATCAGATGGCTCGACAGCAAGATAATAGAAATAGGCCTGGGCTCTAATTAGTCAACAGAGTGAGTGCATTAGCAACAGGTGCACTCAGGATGGCATCACCCTGGAATTTTTTTAGACATGAAAATCAAACAAACAAGAAACCTCAGAGTATCAGGTACAAAATATGTGGTTTGCAACACTGCAGGTATTGGTAAGTACACCTACATGCAAAATACTGCATGTGTTTTTCATACTTTTTGCATAGTTTTGATCTAATCATGCAAAAAAGTGTGTGTGGGCAACTGTGCTGACAAATATGTTTTTGTACACACACATATACATATATATATATATATATATATATATATATACATACACACATACATACATATATATACACACACACACACTTTGGGAACCTGCGTTATTGGTGATCTGGTGTTTGCTTGTGCTTCGGCTGGGAAACTTCCACAAAGCGCCGCAGCAGTAGAGGAAATGTCTTTGTGCAGCTGTAATGATGCTGTTGATCCCTTGTTAAAGCAGTCTGTTACTGCTTGCCTCTGCTCAAAGCAGAGCCAGAGCAAAAACCCAGACGCTACTGTATGCATTATATGATGACAATGTGCCCTCTGTGCAGCACTTCAGAAATGAGATGTTTACTGACGTTACCCAACATCCTTCAGTTTGCTGAGAGGTCCCTGTAAACACAGGTGAGTCTGTATCCCTTCTCTTGTGACTCGAGTTGAAAATGAGAACTTTAAAAGTTAAAATGCCATTAATTGGGCAAAATAAAAATAAATTCAACTCTTGATCCTTCCCTCTCACTCTGAAGGTCCCTCTACCAGGTCTGGCATAAAGAGGAAATAAGCCATTTTTTTAAAAGGGTATCAAACATGGCAGATTCACTTCAGAAGGTAATAAACTGTTGCGTTGCATTTCTGTTAGATAAAATTTGGTCAAGCTACACTTGAGAATCTTTTAGAACAGGTACAATAGCTGTTAGTGACTCACTGGTTGTTATTTATTCTCAGTTTTTATTCTGGTTTTCAGGCAGAGGCAGAGTTTATATGTTTTACTCTGGATTTATGATAAGGAAGAGAAAATATTCTAAAACCTGTCTCCTATTCAAGGAGCCCAAGGCCACTGATTTTGGCCTTACAGTTTTATAGCTGTTACTGGGTAACATGTCAGGTGTACATGTCAGCAATGTTAGTTTATAAAGAGAGAACTCTCACATTCCCCTAATCCCAAATACAGCATGTATACAATAATGGCCTTCCTTTTCCATTGAGCAAGTTGCATTTGAGAATGTGAGCATCACATTTTTTAGCATTTTTGCTGAGAGAACCACAAGGCCAGTGCAATTAGTTGGCCAGGGAGATAAACAGTCCGCTCTTGCCAAAACTGACCAATTCTAACCAAAAACAGATGGATAGAGAAAAAACATGCATAATTTATTTTTGGGTGGGATGTCACCAAAAGAGGATTTTAAAAATTCAGTTTGGCACTGTCATCTTGTTTTTTTTTCATGCCACAGGAGGAGGAAGCCCTTTAAAGATGCTGCTCGGCAGATTTAGTTGGCTTCGTGTAGAGCCAGGTTAGTCTTTCCCCGTGTTTGAAGTAAGATAACAGACGGTTGTTGCCACTTTATATTCAGTGTACATGTTATGGAACGGCTGTGTGCAGACTCCGGAGACAGACGTAAACTCAAAAAACAGCTTTAATGCTAAACTCAAAGTAACAAACTTCCAAAATACAAACATTAATGCAGGCAGGGAAAACCAAAACACACAACATGGGTGAGAGTAGATCACAATACGGACACAGAGAAACACAGGGCTTAAATACACAGAGAGAGCAATCAGGGAATGTGTAACAGGAGGGAAACACAGCTGGGGCAAATCAGGCCTAACGAGACAAAGGAAGCAAAACCAGACACATTTACATGAGACACGGACTTTCAAAGTAAAACAAGAAACATAACACAGAGACGCGAACTTGACAAGGGGATACAGCTGACAGGGGAGACAGAGTAACTAGAGAACACAGAGACATAAACCATAAGACAGAACTCTAACAAAGAAACCAAAGACTAGAAATGATAAATAATATAATAAATTCAAAACCCTGGGTCAACGACCCAGGCATCCTAACAGTACAAATGAGAAAGCAGGAGTGGTAGCCTTCTTCTCTCTTAACTCTTTGCCAGAAATTGCATACATTTACCAACACTTTTGAACTGTTGTTTTACAAAAACAATGACAGATATTAAAATGGCTATCAGCAAAATTCCAATTTAAAAAAAGCCATTAAGTGAATCTCTTTGGTCCTTTACTATTAAGGCTCTTCATATATAGATCAAGACGTGATGTTGCAAAGAACCTTTTAAGGAATCAGTAGTCTTATTAATGCTCACCTTGGTCTGGTTCACTAAAGCGTTTGATAATTCACTTTATTACCAGTGATAAATATCCAGAGAGTGAGCATCCTTGAGAGGTACTCACTGTGGTGGAGCTCATGTAATAATTTTCATTGCCTCTAGTCAGTCACTGTGGTGCACAGTCATCCATTCATCCACCCATTTCTGCTGATCCTTTCAGGGTGGCTGGGAGCAGGCATAGGAGCCTATTCCTGCTGGGTGAGAAGCAGGCTACACCCTGCATAGGCTGCCAGTGTGTTGCATAGCTGACACACAGAGACAGACATCCAATTACACATGCATTAATACCTATTTGCAGTCATCAATTAACCTCATTCACTGGATTGGATGAGATTCACCTTGACTTCCTTCCTGGAAGATGTGCTCCAGAATTAGGGAATCAAACTCTTTATTTTCGCTGGGACGGTGGATGATGTGGTTCTTTTGGTTTAATCAGGTGGTGGCCTCAAGGATCTGAATCAGATATGACAACTGACACATGCAGCTGTGAAGCCATTGTTTTCGACCAGAAAAAGGTGGTGGCCCCAACTTTAAGTTTAATTTAAGTACCTTAAGTACCAGGAGATTGACAGACAGATTGATGCAGCATCTACAGTGATGTGGATGAAGTACTGTACTGATCTGTTGTGCTGAAGAGAGAGCTGAGCGTTATGTTGATCAGTAGAGCCAGTACTCTTCCACATCAAAAGGAGCCAGTTGAAGTGTTTTAGGTATGTTATGCTGTGAGGAAGCCCCGCGGCAGGCCCAGGATACGCTGGAGAGGATACATGTCTTGGCTGGCTTGGAGGTAGGCAGGGAGAGGGAAGTCTGACTCTGTATAAGCTGTAGAAAATGGCTGGATAGAGTTAACCTAACATACATGTCTCTGGACTGTGGGAGGAAGCCTGAGTACTCTGAAATGCAAAGATGCTAGCAGGTGCATTCAAACTCAGGATCTTCCTACTGCGAGGCGACAGCTCTTACTTCCACACTACCACGCTCTTAACACTCTTAAAATATTACACATGCAAGCCATTTGCAGGCTCTCTTTGACCATCATCTTTGATTGAATGTTGATTGAACATTATGCTCTTAGCATTTTTATTCAATCTAAGTGGATAGTGAAAAAGAACATGCAAATGTTTTGCATAAATAAAAAAAAAAAAAGAATGATTGAATTAATAGTGAACATCCGGCCCCATGTCCTCCCATTTTCAACGCTTCCTTTTATCATCATTCATCACTTCCACATTAAGATAACAGATATTTGTGGGAATGAATGGACGTGTGAATGAATCTCACGCCACTACTGCTCTTGTATGATTCTTTTTTTTTCACACAAATTATCACTTGAAACATGACTCAAATGGTGGCTCATAATGCAAATGAATGACGAGTCTGTGACTCCTAAGTAAGCCTAAACACTGCAATGAATTTTATTATCCACATCATGTTTATATCTGAGACAATCATACCAGATTACAGCGTAGCAGCTTTGCAGAACTAATATTTTGCAGCATTTAACGATCAGGCAAACCTTTGAACTAGATGATCGCTTCTGCTTGATGATCAAAATACCTGCAGGCAGACGCTGTGTGGACTGGAAGAGTGGAGCTTAGTTTGCTTAGTGTGGGTTGTGACTGTATTCATTCTATATATATTTATAATGACCTTCCTTGAAACTTGGTTTAAATAACATTTCCTTGTGCCATTCACACTAATCAAGAATCAAGAAAAATCCTTTCATGGTTCATTTAGTATTATAATATTAGAAATATTTCAACGAGCTCTATAATTTTCTACGTTGTTTTCTACAAGAGACCCACCAGCCTGCTGGCTCATATTTATCCTTTCAAGGAGGGACTTTTGTTCTCTGTAATGCATGTGAAAATCATCACACTGCACAGCAAAACCTCCAAACACCAAAACGTTCCATATGCAGTGCAAACTGGTTTCCCAAAGCTTTATGTTGAGGAGTGTTAAAACAGCTTTTTAGCTTTTTACAGTCTGATTCTGTGCTCATTAAATTTGGCCTAATGGTGAGGAGTTGCGAGACAGAGACATTTAATCAGGATTTTGCAATTGCTTTCCAAAACATTCTGCAGCCCATCTGCTTTCTACAAGGGCTGGTTCAAGCCTCTGGGGCCACGGGGCAGAAATGAATGCTGCAGGACCCCAGACACTGAACGAGAGTAGCTATCTCTGGTTCTGCCGCATCGATTTAAATCCAATTTTTAAAACTATCCGTCCATTACTTTTATTTAAGTGCAGTGC
Organism: Neolamprologus multifasciatus; assembly: GCF_963576455.1. Taxonomy (NCBI): domain Eukaryota; kingdom Metazoa; phylum Chordata; class Actinopteri; order Cichliformes; family Cichlidae; genus Neolamprologus; species Neolamprologus multifasciatus. The sequence continues at coordinate 20,301,060 of NC_140444.1, forward strand.
TAATTACCAGGGGCACATGCTGAACTTGAGGCTCCCGCGTCTTGCAATCCATCTACCACATACAGGCTCAGAGTGAAGCCAATTTAATGCCTTGGTATCCTCTGCTCAAGACAAGCTAACTTCTTTTCATGGTAGAGGAATTTAGATAAGTGAAGCAACAGTTCAGCTCTTACTCTCCTGTATTTTTGATCATTAACGTGTGTCTTATCCTTTTGTCTCTGACATCTGTTTGTGGCTTTTCTTACTGCTCTCGCCAGTGTTTCTCTCACTTTTCCCATCCTTTCAGCCTCCGACTCATCTGTACTGAATGACATTTAAAAACACTGCAGCAGACACTGTAATTGCATGGAAGCAGACTGTCAGAACAGCTGTTGATTGAATAGCATTAACAGTTTACTTATTTGATACTTTAATTTTAATCTATTTTTCTGAGAGTTTTTGCAGCACACTGAGCTTAACCAGTACAAATAAAACAAAACTGTTTGTATCTATAGTGTAAAAATCTGAGTCTTGTGAGCACTGGATTCTATTTATCACCTGTGTTACATGTGTTTGTCTTTTCCTTAATTTACATATATAATTTATGCTGGTATTCTATTTCTCCTCCCAGCAGTCCAAGCCTCTTCATGGCTGATTTCACTGCTATTATCGCTCTCAGCAGGGGGCTGTGTTATTTGCTAATCTGAGACTGATACTACTTTATGAGCCAGGTATATTTGACTGCATATACAATGCTTATAAAAGGTATTCACCCCTTCAATGCTTTAATACATAAGATCATGGTCAAAACAATGGTCAAGCTTCTTTCATGTTTATAAAATAATGCCAATTAATTAAAAGTGCTGCAAAAAGAAAACATAAAAGAACTCAGAAAACTCAGAGTCCTTGAAAGTTGGGAGTTGGCTACAAAACAATTTCCAACTCACTGGATATCCCACAGAGTTCAGGTAAGTCCATCATTAAGAAATGGAAATTAGGCAGTTGCCTAAATTTGCCTAGAGCTGGTCATCCTCGCAAACAGAGTGACTGGGGAAGAAAAATACCAGTGATGGAGGCCACCAGGTGTCCACTCTGAAGGATTTAAAAGCTTCAGGGGCATAGATAGAAGAGACTGTACATACAACTACTGTTGCCTGGGTTCTTTCATCAGTGAAAGCTGTATGGGAGAGTAGCAAAGAAGAAGCCACTGCTGAAAAAAAAGCTGCCATGAGATCTCACTTGGAACTCACCCAAAGCCATGTGGGTGACTCCAAGGTCAACTAGAAGATGGTTATTTGGTCTGATGAGACAATCTCCACATATCACCACAAACACACCATCTCTACTGTGAAGCATGACGGTGGCAGCATCATCCTCTGCAGCATCTATCCATCAGAGGAACAGGCCTTTGAAGGCTTGTAAACGTAGAGGGGATAATGAACTAAGAAAATTATCAGGAAAAGATTTATTTTCCAGCAAGGCAACGACCCCAAGTATACAGGGAACGCCACACAGAAATGGTTCAGATGGGGCCAAGTCCAAGCCCAGATCTCAGTCCAACTGACAGTTTGTTTAACTACACATTTAATCTCTGTCTTAAGGAAAGATAAAGATGTGCAAGTTCAAGAGCATGTCTCACTAATTCAATGTGATAAATGCGTAAAACTATAGTAAAACTGGAGCCTATCCCAGTTATTATAGGGCGAGAGGTGGGATACACTTCTCTAAATTGGGGTAATCGTGGCTCAAGAGTTGGGAGTTCGCCTTGTAATCGGAAGGTTGCCGGTTCGAGCCCCGGCTCGGACAGTCTTGGTCGTTGTGTCCTTGGGCAAGACACTTCACCTACCGCCTACTGGTATTGGCCAGAAGGGCCGATGGCGCGATATGGCAGCCTCGCTTCTGTCAGTCTGCCCCAGGGCAGCTGTGGCTACAACTGTAGCTGCCTCCACCAGTGTGTGAATGACTGGGTGTGTAAAGTGCTTTGGGGTCCCTAGGGGGGACTAGTAAAAGCGCTATACAAATACAGGTCATTTACCATTTAAATTTCTGATTATGCTCAAAACTAGCTGCACATTCAGAACATTTCAGACATGCATTTATCTATTTTTAGAAATCATTAACCTCAATTATGTTGCTGTAGAAATCCAGGGAAAGCGTGGGGTCGACTCACCTAGGAAGGAATCTCAATACTGCATTATAGGCAGAGGTGGTGCAAGACAGTGAGGTTTTTTTTTTTTTAGGGCTGTTCTTAAGCCTTTATCGAGCGACGAACCATATGGTAACTGTTGGGTCCAAGTCAGAACCCGCTGATCCCAGAACTTATTCCCATGAAAGAAAGACAAGGCAACAGCGATCGATCTTTTTACTTTCAAGGGAGGCCTTGTCGGTATGGTAGCTCATCACAAAATGACCTCTCCGACTGCCACCTCTCGCTCCCTTTTATTGGCAACGTTCACACAATAAACAATAGTTTACAACACGTACCTTCCCCACGTAACCCCCCTTGGTTACAAAGACAAGGCACTGTGTGTGTGTTATGTGAGAATGTGTGAGTGTGTGTGAGTGTGTGTGTGTGTGTGTTAGACCTCCTTCTGACCAAAGGGTCGTAAACGCAGGAAGCTTACATCAAAAGCACAAGGATGATAAAAGACTACAGCCCTACAGCCCCCCACCTAGAACCTTGAGAATCTGGGGAGGGGAGGACAGAAAGAATTCCTTTCACAGAATTAAAACAATGTACAAATGGCAAACACAAAAATGACAAACATTTAACAATTCACCCTAACAGTAACTTTGTTTTCCCCTTGTCTCTCTGCGATTGTGTAGGGACCACATGGCTGTCTCCCATTCAATCAGCAAAGCCCAGGTTATGTGACAGACAGTGACTGTCACAACCGAGGCAGTCTCAAAAGGAAAAGGACTCAATTTCTGGGCGCCGAACAGTACGTAAGTAGTTTCAGTGACAACTTTTATTTTCACCACAAGTGCTCACAACTGGAATTTGAGTTTCACAAATGCAAAATACAACAACTAAACTTAAGTGGTTTATGTAGCCCGAGCTAAGTGAGCAATCTGGTCATTCGTCAGCAGTGGCGGTCCTAGCCTGTTTGAAGACTTTAGGATTCTTTATTTTTTATTAAGAAATCACACATTATGACTTAGGAGAGTAGTACTCAGTGGTCCATAGGATATTGCAGTAGCGGTTTTAGATACGGGCGACACAGGCGGTTGCCCGGGGTGGCATCGTGGTGGGGGGCGGCATCACGGGAATCGGTAAAAAAAAAAAAAATTGCTCGTACTCATGCTGCCCCGACATCAGCCAGCGTATACTGGGAATGGCATAGGTTTTCTATCGCCCATGGGAGTAAGGGCGCCCTCCGTTTGCGAGGTGTGCCTGCTGCTTGCAGCACAGGGAGGAGAGGGCAGGGCGGCGGGGGATTCTCTGGCCGGCTGGAGCAGCAAAAATTACCAACTCGCAAAATAAAACAAAATAAAAACAAACAGCAAACACGAAAACACCAGACATTATGATACAGACTTATAATTTGCACCGATGTTTTTTCAAAATTCTATACGCGAAAAGTGAGCGCGAGAGCGCTCGGTGCGCCTGCTCGCTGCTGAAGTCAAAGTAAATTTTATTGTCATCTCCGCTGCATACAGTCCAGTATATAGAGAGACGAGACGACGAGGCTCCATTTACAGCAGTACAAGTAAACAAACAATAAATATTTAAGAGTAAAACAAATAAATATACACTTTAGGACTCGGGGTGAAGGGATCAATAACAATTTAAAATGTATATTTTATATTTTGTTTATTTAAAGTCTGACACACAATCCGTTTTTAAAGTTTAAAAAAAGAGAAAAGAAGAGGAGGAGTGTAGCGACTTCCACAGTCGCTAGAGGCTGGGGATGGAGCCTGCCTATTTGCCTGACGCGCTGTCAACTTTACGCAGTAATGCGAGAGGTGGAATTGCTTGCTTGTTTATTAAAGTGCTTGAAAAGTTTACAGAGCAATGTTATCGGCTCGCGATTCAAACTCTTAAAACATCACAGGCTCTAATGCAACAAGGGGAAACTCGTTGTGCCCCGGTCAACAAAAACTACGGCTACCCAGCCCTCCTCTCTGTCAAAATCAAACCAGTGAAAGACAGACAACACCCTCTTAATGTCGCCGCTAGCACCCACGTGACTCCCGTTACACATCACCATAGCAACCAAACAAATGAAAACCCAGTGATCATTAAAATTCAATACATTTAATTATCACTCATACAAGGAGAAACGAGCAAAAGATACAGGTAAGCAGATGTGTCATTGGATAATGGCAGGTCATCCTGAAACAATCAGAATCAGAATCAGAATACTTTATTAATCCCTAAGGAAATTATGTGGGTTACAGTTCCTCCAAGAAGAAATGGTAAAAATAGTAACAGTAACAGACTAAACTCCAAACAATATATACAATAATATAATATCAATTAGTCAGTGTCAATTGTTGATTTGTCCTGTTCACATTGTACGACGAAGTATGATGTCTGTTTAGTAGCCGTTTCCATACTATGTATACTCTCTCCCTCTTCATATGTGTGTGTGTGTGTGTGGGTGTGTGTGTGTGTGGGGGGGGGGGGGCGCCAGAGGGGGTGTTGTGACAGGTTTGTGTATCATTATAAAGTAACCCAGTGAGAAATTAACCCATCTATAGACGTTTTCGTCCTGTAAATAATGAAATGTGTGCGCAACTGTTTCGCTCAGTTTTATGGCCTTATAGCAGTTTTTAATATACTTAAATTGCAGATGTCAGTGTTTGTTTTTACGGTGGGTCTTATTAGAACTATAATTGGTTTAGTAATTCAATATTTCTGATTTTAGTTTTTACTGATTTATAAGAAAAAAGTGGTATCATAAGTAATTATAAAGCTTTTTAATGCTTTGAGTTATACATCTACAATTTAGCCAGAGGCAGACAGAGATGTATCCAGGAGAAAAGCGCCGTCAGCAGCCCGAAGACTTGAGGCCACACATCTGGGCGACATCTAAGCGTCCATCCCATCAGGACAAGCACGAAGGGCCCAGATGGGGTGCCCACAGCGAAAGGGGGAGAGTCCCAGTCAACCTGAAGCAGCCGACCCCGCCAGAGGCCGGCCACCATGGCCCCAGACACCCACGAACCACCCGGCACCAGTGGGAGCTCCCCCGACAAGGAAGAGGTTCAGGCCACCCCGGACCAGCAGCTCCAAGAGAGCGGGTCAAAATCTTTTTCACAAGAGTGTCCTGGCCAAGACAGACAGCAGCCCAATCAGTGGAACTGTAGTTAGTAGCACACACACCAAATCCACACAGGGGTAGGAACCGGTGACAAAAATTAGCAACAAGCAAAAATAATAATAATCTTCATGAATACCTTAGCAAAAGTAACTGTAAGATGTCAGAAACAAATTTAATAATATAATAATTTTATTCAGTACTTTTCCCTCTCTTATAATTTATTTATTCATTCTTTAGAAAGATGTTTACCCTAAATCAGGGGTGTCCAAACTTTTTTCACTGAGGGCCACATACATAGAAATATAGGAGGGGCTGGGCCACTCATATAACCTTAACTTTACTGTATTAAAGTTAGAAAAATCACTTAAAAGTGGTCAAATGTGTTATATTGTTGAATATAATTAAAGACAAAACTGCCTTCATCACAGCTTTCTATAAATGGATCTTTATTGATTTATTCAGAAAAAGCTTTGGTAGCTCATTCTCAGAACAGCAGCCTCAGATTTCTTCTTAGACAGAAGATTTACAGCACAGAGAAAATAAACAATGAAGGGGAAAATGGGACGGGTACATTTCAAGTTTGTTATTTAAGTTATTAGGCTTAGCAAAACATCTATTAACGTCCGTTTGAAACGATTATCAACATTAACAGACTGAACTGGACTTAATAACAGTAGTGCATATAATTTTAGTAAATTATTCTGGTGAGTATCAGCTGCGCTGGGTATGTAAATCGGGACATCCAGCTGCGGTACTGATCGTACGCCATTCGTGGCAAAAATCCGGACAAATGTCACTTGATCAAGGAGCAAATCTGCATCAGATGAGATCAGCTGACTCTGCGTGTGCGTGCGCTGTGCATATAAGAAAGTGGTGCGCAAAAGCAGGGTAGTGACATAATTGATGCGCATTATTGATATTTGAAGCATGTGTACCTGCACGTGCATGCTTATTAACACACGGGTACTGTGGAATATATTTTTTACTCACCTAAAGCGCTCGTGCTCTCGTCCACTTTGGATCTTCAGTGCGTCGCACAACTGGATTTCAGGACACGCTGACATTGTTGAAGTCCTGCACTTTTTCCGGGCACATTATTTCGGTGACTTTAACGAGGCCGTGTTTTATGAGGTCTCCATCTGAAAAAGGCTTGCCATGTCTTGCAATGAGTTGGGCGACCTCATAGCTGGCTATTGGAGCCTTTTCCTGGACAATTTGAGCACGAAAAAATACTGTTGCTGACCCTGCAGGAGAGCTACCCTTTGCTTTAATTTCTGCTCTCACTCAGCACCAGTGTAGGATGCATAGGCCTGATATTTGGTTTCATAATGACGTCGTACATTATACTCTTTCATAATTGCCACAGTTTCGGTGCAGATCAAACAGACACACTTCCCCTTGAATTATTTGAAGAAATATTCACTCTCCCACCGTGTCTGAAATTTTCTGCACTTACTTTCTACCTTTCACTTCTTTGGTTCTGCCATGTTTAGTAACTTGGGGGTAAATTTCTTCTGTGATTGTCCTTTTTGGTGGAGCAACTGCCTTGATCAACAGCGGCTCCCCTTGGTGTTAAAACTAAGAAGTGCAATACACTCAAGCAAAAGTTGAAGTGCGTGCCATATTCTATTCTATTTATAAAATTACTTGCGGGCCAATTAAAATGGCCGGAGTTTGGACACCCCTGCTCTAAATGAACAAGGAACCATATTTGGTGACTTCACTGACCTTGACTAGAAAATAAACCTGAAAAATCTTCAAAAAAAGCTTATACAAGTAAAAGAAGCAAAGTCCTTTAATATCATCTAAGAACACACTGGGGTTTAAATTACGAATTTCCAAGTATTTAACAGAATGCTCTAAATGATCGATACGTTCATAGGTCATCAGCTTAAATGTCTGTTGCCAAAACAATTCAATTATAAATCACCAGGCGGTTTAATTTGGCACGCATGGAGACCCGAAGCAGCCTTTGACTTGCAAATCAGCCAGCTTCATCCTGCATCACCCTGCAGGTAAACATCTCACTAAGAACGAATCAATAAGAGCGACAGAAGGAAGGAGTCTCTCTCTCTCCCTCTCTCTCTGCTACACACACACAGAGACACAAGCGACAATAAATGAAGCTTTATAAACAGCAGCCTCTCCTGCTGCTGAGTCGCTTCACACAACTTGTTGCCCACACTTCAGCCTCTCTCCTTTACTCCAGTGACACGAATGACAGAGAAGCAGCTGCAAACCTCTCATTCTCTCATTAAAACTACAGGCAGGTGGATGCGATAATAACACTGATAATAATAATAATAAAAATGACAGCAGTGTGTGTTTGGCTCTCCGTGGTCCTCTGGATGAGCAGGGCAGCAGCGGGACAGAGAACTAACGACTCTTCACTTTCGGGAGAGGAGATACTTTCTTTTGCGGAGCGTTTCATGAACGTTTCGGGACAGAGAGGGAACGCCAGTTCCGGATTGTTTCTCCTGGACTTTGATGAGGGTCTGCTGGAGGGCTGGCGCTCTCTGGCCAGCAGCGGCGGGGAGTCTCAGGACGGGGGCATCAAGGCTCTGCTTGTGGCAGCCTATTCCCTCATAATCGTGATCTCCCTGTTCGGGAACACCCTGGTGTGTCACGTGGTGGTCAAAAACAAGCGCACCTTGTCCGCCACCAGTTTATTTATCCTAAACCTGGCGGTGGCTGATATCTTCATCACAGTCCTCAATACACCCTTTACTCTGGTAAGTCCACTGTGTGTGTGTGTGTGTGCGCGCGCGCGTGTGAGATGGGTATGGCAGCTCTTATCTTTACACATAAATGTTTTTTAATAACAACATTTGTAATGTCCTGCAATAATTAAACTAAGTCAAATTAGGGGAACCTGCTCAACACTCCGAGCACTGCTCCAAGTACTGTATTAAACTGCTACCAAAAGATGGCGCTAGTGGTGTCATCGCGATGCCTCTCTTTGGCTGGCTGTGTTGTATTATTATCTCATGTGCGAGTGGGGCAGTTACTTTAAAGCAAAAAATATCACACCCTGTTTCCATTACCAACTTAATATTAAAAAACCGCTTCATAGTTGAATGTGTTCTTAGCTGGGAGCGAAACCGTCCCGTGAGGTAGAAAACTGTTTAGAAAAATTAGCATTTAATAGGTTGAAAATGTGTCACTCCTGCTTTGAATCATCCTCGAGCCTGCAAACTCACAGCTGACATTGAGTTTGGGACTTACTCTGAATGCATGAAATGTATTTATTAAAAGTGCTATATGCTTTAATCAGACGTGGGCACGTGAATATATGCTAATTGAGTCTCTCCATGCAAAGGATTTTTTTTTCTAACAACCTAACCTACTTAGCATTTTTTTCAGTTTGGACTTGTGTTTTTGACATTTGTATAGTGAAACCCCGACCACATGGAGTATTTTTCCCTTCCCACTCCTTATATTGTTCAGCAGTAAAGTGCCACGCGTATTTGTCACACTTACAAATTTAGATAATCAAACAATAATATTAATATTATATACAGATAACCAGAGTAAACACAAAATGTGTGAAAAGTAATTGCCCCCTAAACCTAATAACTGGTTGTGCCGCTCTTGGCAGCAAGAACTGCAGTCAAGCATCTGCAAAAACTGGCAATGAGACTTTCACTCATCGCTGTGGAGGAATTTTGGCCCACTCTTCTTTGAAGAATTGTTTTAATTCGGTCACACTGGAGGATTTTCAAGCATGAACAGCCTGTTAAAGGTCATACCAAAGTATCTCAATTGGATGTAACTCCAGACTTTGACCAGCCCACTCCAAGTGTGTGCCAGAGTGTTTTGAATCATTGTCTTGCTGCATTACTCAAGTGCACTTAAGCTTCAGGGCACAAACTGATAGCTGGACATTCCCCTTCACGATTTTTGAGCCTTTGTGTTAGTTTTGGTCAACAGTGGGTTTTTTTTCTTTGGAACTCTCCCATGGATGATCCCTCACCTAAACTGAGACAGGTGAGGCTGGCAGTTCTTTAGATGTTTTTCTGGGTTCTTTTGTGACCTCCTGGATGAGTCTTTGATGTGTTCCTGGAGTAATTTTGGTGCACCTGCCACTTCAGTACTGTTCCAGATTTTCTCCATTTGTGGATAATGGTTCTCTGTGACAAACCCCTAGAAATGGCTTTGTAACCCATTTCAGACTGATAGATATCAATGACTTTTTCACACAGGGCTGGTCAGGTTTGGAAAACCCCTTTTCCTTAATAAATGAAATCACTGTTTAATAATGGTGATTTCTGATATCAGATTATCAAAGAGATCACGAATGGGACAAATAATCTTTCAAGGCACTGTAGCTGCAAATGACAGAGAAAGAGAAAGCTTGGTGTTTGTGCATTAGTGGGGCTGGAGCCAGCAGCTCCAGTTTGAGGACTGGCATGTGTTATTACGGAGATTTAAAAAAAAAAAAAAAGCTTCACCTTGAAAGAGCCCTCTGTGGCATGCCAGGCAACTTAATATCACTCTCCATTCTTACCTACCCCAAGGATCACTAAACAACTCCTGCCTCACACACCCTCACCCCACCTTCTCTCTCTTTCAGACAGAGTTTCTTTCAGCACTTTTTGAAATAGTGCACTTAGGCTATTTAGAACATTTGATCATGTGTGCTGAAAAATCTAACACGATGGCTGTATCCTGCATGACCTGCACAGCATGTGTCACTGTAACTGTGATTATAAAGATTAGAAGAAGCAGGAGCACACCTCAAGTGGGGATGTCTGACTGTGCAGGCTATAAACTGTAATCTTGTGTTACAGCTGCGTCTAAAATTGCTCTCATCTTTGCTGACATTTCCTCACCTGAATCAGAACAGTGTAAAAGGTTGCTATGCTATGAAAGCCTCCAATGGAAAAAAATCTATAACAAAGCAAAATGTTCCCCACATGACATACACTATTTTTAGGGGTCTACACTGAACTGCAAGCAAATTACTAATAATTCTGATTTGTCTCCTTGGTGCACTAGTATTGCAGAGCTGTTACTTAGAGTTAAGGCTTATTGTTGCTGTGGGAACTAGAGTATGAACATAGTTAGCTCATGTCTGTTTAGTGGCTGCTAATCATTATAATCATATAACATGGCTGCTCTTAGAGTACTTCTCATTTTTGCAGTTTTAAAAGTTGACGTTCCTCCCAGTGTGTCTACCTGATGAGAGTGGGTAACCGTTGACATTTCTCATTTTGGCCTGCCCTGTGTTTGTGCACTCCTTTAGGTCCGCTTTGTGAACAGCACCTGGGTGTTTGGAAGAACTATGTGCCACATCAGTCGCTTTGTACAGTACTGCTCACTGCACGTCTCCACCCTCACGCTCACTGCCATCGCACTGGATCGACGACAGGTTTGTCTATAAGGGAGTTGGGGGGATGAATCTGTGCAATTTTTCAAATTTTAAGGATACTTAGGAGCTTCAGAGAGTCTGTGTGAGTTCTATGATACACAAAAGCAATGGTAAAACAGCAGCAGTTGGTGAAAAGTATTTGAGTATAAAGCATAGTAAAGACAGAAAATTATATGCTGGGAAGTCACCATTTTCATATTGTCAGCACATGGGATAATTACTCCACTTTTATTATGAATGGTACTTTCGGGTGCTCCCCTATTCCCCAAGTGGTAACCACAGTCGATGGATTTGCATATTTGATTTGGAACAGACTTCCTGCTGAATGTCCTTCTTCACAAAACCTTCAAATGTTTCTGGAATCAACACTAAGAGTACACTAGTTTGTGACCCCATGAGGCTCAGTTTGTGTCTCAGTCTTTATTTTTATTTTACTTGCTATAATAAATCAAAGAAGCAGACAATAAAGTTTATCTATAAAGGGCAATTTGTGTGTGTGTGTGTGTGTGTGTGTGTGTGTGGTATTTCTATTTTTTCAAACTGTACTGTTTATTGAACTTTCTGAATAAAAAAAGTAATTTTACTTATGATTTTTATTTTGTATTGTCCTTGCTATGTTTGGTGCAATTATTAAGGTTTTTCTGGGGGAAAAAAAAATCACACTGACGATATAGAGGTCTTGAAAGCTCACAAAAAGAAATGTATCAAATTTTATATACTTGGCAGGGTTATTGTTATACAAAGTGCTACTGCTATTTTTCCTGTCAGATTTTAGTGCCTTACATTCAATGCATTGCTGCCAGCTCTTCCATAATCCCAAACTCTTCTGTTATCCCAAGTACAACGACGAGTAACTGGACTGTGTCACAGCCCAGTATAAAAAGAGTAAAAAATGTTTGTTTTATTTTTCAACAGTCACTCCATATTTCCCATAAAATCCTCAATCAAACTTGTTACGTTTCACCTGGAGAGGGGCACATTATCAAATGCTTCTTTTGTCTTACTGTGGCTTACGGTGGGTTTGTGGGAAATCACAAAGCTGGTCTCTACTCCTCCATTCCTGGATTTGTAAAGCTTGGTGAAAAGTCCTTGCTGCACTTGCAGCATTGCTAGCAAATGGTCAGATGTGCGTTTTCGCTCTGCATCAGTCAAATTCAAACTGTAATGCTTAAACACAGCACTCTGCTCTTTACAAAGTAGGCACTCACTCTTCCTGACTTAAGTGGTTAAATATATTACAATCCATATCTTGTTAAAAACTCTATATTTATTTTTTAAATCTGAGCTGAGATCTTTCAGGACCAGCAAACTCACATCTCTCATAAATGTCAGTTCCAACACATTTATAGTGAGGCTGAATTAATTTGCACGCATGTACGTACATAAATTGTTTTATGATTTCCCACAAAAATTGCAAAAATAGTAATTCTCTGATGGGAAGTTTATCAAAGACTCTTAAGTGTATATTTATTTATATTTGAATTTTAATTTCCCATTAATTTCCCATTTGGTTGTCCAATGGGACAACCAAATGGACAGATGTGATCCAAAGGCTTTACAATGCCCAGGTGAGTCAAATGTGTTTACTACCAGGTCAAATTTCAACAGCATTCTGTGCTCTCATTGGTGGATGTTTCAATCACTTGCCTGGGAGGTGGAAAAGTTTATCTTGTGCCCTGCCCACATTGTGTCACTAGTAGTTCTTTTGCCCTTTGTAACTTGAAGTTTTTCAGCTTTCTATGGTCTGGGAAGGTTCGCAGCATTGTTACATGTTGTGTTGTCGGTGTGATCATGCAATTCAGTTGATTTGAATTACAGATATGCAATTTTTTTTTCTTTGTTGTTCCAAGTCACAAGTTTTTGATTGGGTTGGTATTTGACCCAACACAAGATTTTATCCAAACTTTTAATATCCCAAATGCTACTATGCATTCAAAGGCATAAATAAAGTAAAGCATCCACGGCAAAATGACATATACTCAGGCAGCGCAGCAGCATTAATGAGAATCTCAGCTCCTCAGCAACTGACTGTGGTAGAAAGGCAAGGGGGAGTGGAGATGCCATGAGCAGAAAAATCAATATTTTTTTTAGTTTGATGCAGGTTGTTAAATGTCTGATATTCAGAACATATTTAAAAGAATGTATTTCAGAAGTAAAATGAAAAAAAAGTGAGGTGTTGCTGTGCAAGAGCATACATTGTTGATAGCAGCATTGGTGTTAAGAGGGGGTTTGTTTTGTTTGAATTTCAATAAGGCAGTGAATTTAGTCAATTTATTTAAAGAAAGCAAAACAAGCCTCTTGTTTTAGAGGAATGTCTCAATGAAGACAAAGAAAACATCTAAATTGCCTGGTTAATTTTGCTCAGTGGGCACCTATATACATCTGCCCCGCTTGTAAACTGTTGGATTAGTCATAAATAACACAGTAACACAGTAGACATGCAGAGAGGAGCTTTTTGAAAATGTCAGGCTACAGGGGAGTTCATATCTTTTCTTCTGAAGACTCACAATTTTCAATAATGCAGTTTCTCAAAGGTCCAGTTGCTTTGGCCACCTCTTGGTGCTTACCTGGGAAATCAGTCAAATAAATGACGTCATCTGACCTGCATTAGACAAACTGCTTTACATGGTGTGATTATTCAACAGTGACATGGACTGTTGAAAGTTAAAATTAAATGTGGCTTTCTCACCAGCAGCACGAGGACGGAAATAAGTTTTTCTTAATGCAGTTTTTATTAGGATTAAAATTGGCACCCTTGACCAAAAATGATCCGCTGCAACATTCGGAGCCATCAGTGGGAGAAGAGGAGGAAAAGGGATGATGAGTGCGAAGTCTTTAAAATTAAACGAATATAGCATCGGGGTTGCTTATAAGCAATAAGAACTATCATACTGAAGACAGAACAAGCAAGGCCTTTTTTTAATAGTTCTTTTATCTGTAATTGTAGAAACTACCATTGTTCTTAGCCACCTACACATTACACCTACAGGAGCTGCTCAGTAGGTATCTGAATTTATAACAGACGCAAATAAAAACTGAAAAAAGTAAGGACGTGGAAGAAACACCTTTTAACCATCTCATGAGTGTTAAGGTTGCATAGTTTGTCCAGCAGAGAGCACTCTGCAACCTGTTGGCAACAGGTGTTTGGAACCAACAACCAGCTGATCTGAGAGGGCGGAGCGCGAATAAGCCATTCACAACTTGTTGTGGCATTACAACTAGATTATTTTTAAACTGCACCATCATATCATTTTATTATGGATTCATAAATAACTGCACATGCCAAATATTAGAGAAAGCTGTTTATTATTTGTGTGTTCTAAAGAAGAAAAATCTACTGATATTCATACCTGACATTCTGTGGTTCCTAAACGCTGATAACGGCACTTTTTGTTTGTGGAAACACACATTGATATTGTGGAATATCTAGGAGAGAAGAATATTCACATAGGGACTAGTTGTTGTGGGGCGGTTAGCACAGCAAGAAGGTCCTTGGTTTAAATCCAGTCTGAAACCTTTCAGTGTGGAGTTTACATGTTCTCCCATTTCTCTGTGGGTTGGTACTTTAGCTTCCTGCCACAGTTCAGAGACACGCATGGGTTTGGCTGACTATAGGTGTGAATGGCTGTCTGTCTTTCCTGCAAAAGATTGGTGACTCGTCCAGTATGTACATGCCTCTTGCCCAATGACTACTGGAATAGACTAAATATGGTCATACCACTCTGATTTTGTGTATTATCAGCTCAACTGCTCTGTCAGTGCCTCAAAGTTAGTGCAATAACCATAATTTTACATATGACAGGCTTGTGACAGCAGGAAACAACTGGGCTTAACTGTTTTAATTTTTCTGTCAGAAACGCAAACCCGTGACACACAGCAAACACACAGTTCCTGCCATGTCCTCCTCTGTCACGTTTAGCTATTAGTCCTATTGGCGGTGCAAATACAAACAGGAAAAAAAGAAGTGTGTAGCACCCCAGGCAAAGCTTATTAAGTGAAAACTGCAGAAAAAACGACTAAATCCAAGTGCTTTGTGCCAGAGGAACCAAGGAACCAAGGATACAATCGAATTTGGTTTGCTTATTATTACAACATTTCTCCCTCGTTTTTTCAAACCTATATCTGAACAGAGGATAGAACATTAACCTCATCCAACAAAATAGTCTGCAGTTCTCATGCCAGGATTTTAGTCTGAGGCTCACCAGAGATTTTACTGCCCAGTTATTTTTTGTGGTGTTGTTTCATTAGTAGCATACAGACACTGATTTAAAAATGTAATCTCTTTTCATCTTACAAAATATGAAAATATTAATTATAACTTAGAAGCAAAGTAAACCTTAGAAAAACTCTGTGAGCATACAGATATGAACAGAAAGTTGGTGTCTGCTGAGAGACTGAAGTAAAAAGGTTTTCTTAGCTTAATCACTTGCGATGTCCCTCCGCTACTCCTTTCACTGTTATGAAATACTCAAAGAAGCTATGAGCTTCTTGTGGAAAAAAAGGACCCAGACAGACCCAGATGTTTGTGCAGCTTTTTTTTTTTTTTTTTTTTTTTTTTTGCACAAACCAAGCCCGGCTCTAGCCTGGCTGCTACCGAAATGGGAAAGGCATGATTGGATGATGCTCACCAGCTACAAAGATCAGCCTCCCCTGACACCATACCCTGAACCCACTGCTTCACTCCTCCCCTGCAGCCGAGCCACCAACCACACCCCCCACTTCCTGACTTAGGCTGCGGACCGATCCGGCCTAGCCTATTCTCCCCCTCCACCAGCGAGAGAGGAAACGACCACCTCTGCCCCTGGCCTATGGACCACTTTAAACTTAAAAGGCTGGTGAGCCAGATGCCACTGTGTGATCCAGGCATTGGCATCCATTGCAGTGGGGAGTGATCCAAACAGAGCTGGAAGGCCAGCACCGGAGGTAATAACGGATGGCCAGGCACTCCTTCTCCACAGAGCTGTACCTGGCCTTCCAGTCTGACAGTCTTCCAGCTGATGTACTCCACTGGGTGGTCAACCCCATTTACATGCTGGGACAAAATGGCCCCGAGCCCTCTGTTCGAGGTGTTGCTCAGCAGAATAAAAGGGAGGAAAAAGTTAGGTGTGTGGAGCAGAGGATCCCCATGGACAGGCCTCTTCACCTACACAAACACCGCCTGGGACTGCTCCGTCTGCTGGACCAGATCTGGGGCACCTTTCCAGGTGAAGTTGGTCAAGGGGCTGGTCAGCTCCACAAAGCTGGGCACAAACCGTAACCAACCAGTCCTAGGAACTGCATCACCTCCTTTTTTGGTCTTGGGACACAGACAGGATGCAATGGTTCCTGTTTTTTCCATCTGTGAACGCACCTCCTCGCTCCCCAAGTGGTACCCCAGATACTGTACCACTGCACACTTGTTTGGTTTGGCCGTGAGCCCCGCCTGCCTCAGGAATTCCAGGACGGCAGCCACCGCTTCATATGCTCCGCCCAGGTGTCACTGTGGATGATAACGTCATCCAGGTAGGGAGCAGCATATGTAGCCTGTGGACACAGGACTCTGTCCATGAGGCGCTGGAAGGTGGCAGGACCTCTGAGCAAGGCAAACGGAAGTGTGTCGAACTGGTACAAACCATACAGAGTAGAGAAGGCCGGCTGTGACACTTCGTTCACCTTGCAGTGTCAACACAGAACCATATAGGCCCATCTTTCTTCACCACAAGAACTATGGAGCTACACCAAGCACTGTGTGTCTCTTCTATTACTCCTAGCTTTAGCATTTCAGCCAATTCCTTTTGCACAATTTGTCTTTTGTGCTCAGGTAACCTGTTGTGCCGTGAACGCACTGTCACACCAGGGTTTGCGTTTAAAAATGGTGTTCTATGTGATTTGTACAGTGAAGGCAAGGGGGAGAACACATCTGCAAACCGCTGTTGTAATGCAGAAACATCCACTCTCTGGGCCTGTACGAAATGATCATCACAATGGAGGGAGGCAGGAATGGTGGAATTTGGCACCTTCGGCCCCAAATCACACAGATATATCACCTCAACCTCCTTAAAACATAGAGAAAGCCTGAAACTGCTTCTCTAGAGAACCTGCTTAACCTGTTGGGCCGTGAGCATACCGTCCTTAACCAGGTAGTTTCAGGCTCACTACATACTTTAAGGAGGTTGAGGTGATATATTTGTGTGACTCCTCCCTATCTCACCGTACGACTTCATAGTCAACGTCCCCCACTAGCCGTGTGACCACGAAGGGTCCTTGCCACTTGGTAAGCAACTTTGAGCTAGAAGAAGGGAGTAATACAAGCACTCTTTCTCACAGTGAAATGTGTGTGAGTTTAGCCCTTCTATTGTACAGGTGCTGCTGACATTCCTGGGCCTGGAACAAAAACTTTCTTGTGATAACCTTCCCAACGTGTGCAGCTTTGCTCTCAGGTCCAGGACTTATATTGAATCTCTTTCTTGAACTTACAAATCATGGATTTTAACGTCTTATTCAGCCGCTCCACCAGCCTGTCAGTCTGAGGGTAGTCCAAATAGATTTAATTCCCAGTAACTGTTGATTTCTTTTACTGTGTGAGACATGAACGATGTGCCCTGGTTAGTCAGTATCTCTTTCAGGATGCCGACTCAGGAGATGGCCTGAAACAGTGTCTGCGCCACACTCTTTCCAGAACTGGTGTGCAGCAGCACCTCTTCAGGATATCATGTTGCATAATCCACCAGAAATAACACAAAGCAACCCTGCATGTCCCTACCCACTGTAAACACACCCTGACACACTGCCCCATTAACCTACTGTACCTGGGCCATTCTGTTCCCAAAATTAAGAGGTGTATCAGGCGCAAACTAACCAGAGCCTTCACTCTATGCACCTAATTTCCAGTGGAACCAAGAGATATTTGTGGATGTCCCCATGCACGCATCAAACCTCTACCTACTCTGCCTACAGCAATGCCCCTGGATGAAGCAGGGTTTGGTGGACCAGGGTTTGCATACAGCTTGAATCCACCATAGCTTGACGTGCACCCCCTTTGCACCTTACCGGTATGCATTATGCGTGTCCTGGACTTTGCAAGGATTTCGGATGTCTAGCGACTTGGAACATTCAAGTCGCCACACCTTTCCCAGCTCCATTTACAGACACTTTCAGCACAAGTGCTCTGGTCCTGGAGCCAGGACTAATCGGTAACCCGCTGGTGGCCACTCCACCAGGTGGTCATCTGCCAGTGTCAACACAACTTTGAGGCTTGCCGGCTTGTGACAACGGAACCATTCCACTGTCCTGACCGGGAATCACTCAACAAACTGTTCAAGGACCACTGTGTTGAGCAGCCGAGTCTCCCCCAGTGTGGGGCCAGGCTGTAGTTACCTGGCTGTGGGGTCGTGCAGGTGGCTATGAAGATCAGCCTCACCTGACACCATGCCCTGAACCTGCTGCTCCACTCCTCCCATGCAGCCGGGCCACCAACCACACGCTGCCACACACTTCTATGAAGAAGTTGATATATCCAACAACCTTGCAGCTTCTATACTGTAATCTTTACAGATATGTCTGGAATTGCTTCAAACTTTCTTGACATTACCTTGCACGACTCAAAACAAGAAAAAGTACACACCTTGAACAGCTCCCAGAACAAAAACAAAAACAATCGTTATTTTAAATATTGCAGCTTTAGTGTTGGATAATCATGATTTAGTACCTTGTACCTTAAGCTTACTGATGTACCATGGGAGTTTTTTTTTTTATTCTAGTAACACATGTTTTAAGTTTCAAAGGAAAATTCACGCTTGCCTCAAAATTAGAGGCTGTGAGTCTTGTGTTGTACTTAAAAAACTTCTCATCCATGTTGGTTTAAATAATTAGTGACCTTTTTAGCTTCATTGTGGTAGATACTTGAGAGCTTCTTCTCACTGTGTCTACTCCAGTGCTGACTCAGGAAAACTAACTATGCATGGGTAACAATTTGATCTGGCCCTCTTGATCTGGGCTCTCTGATTCACAACTGTGTTTTCTGCCTCCCTTCTCTATTTTGATTGAGTATTTTCCAGCGTTGGAGGAATAGTTCTTAGATTTTTAAGTCTACCTCTTCGCTGTTTCATAAGAAAATGTATGATAGTTAGGGATGCAGCAATACCGATGCACATTTTATGGTATCGGCCATAAAATGTGCATAAAATGTGTTACTTTGAAGTAAGTCAGTGTGGACTTACTTCAAAATTTGTGAAGATGACAGAAGCAAGGCCGAGTGCAAACTGTGTACCAGTAAGATGTCCAGGGGAGGGAAGGAGAGTACATCGTTCGATAAAAGCAATTTAATAAAACACCTGAGGACACATCATGCTCTGGAGTACACCGAGTTTGCTAAGGCTAACGCAAGACCAGAACAGCCCACTTTAACTCAGGTTTTGGAAAAGCAATGAAAAATGTCAAGAGAAAATCCACGAGCAATTAAAATAACAGAGGCTCTGACTCATTTTATCGCTCTGGATGACCAGCCACTGTTGGTCATGGAAAACGTAGGATTTCGCCGTCTTCTCAGCATACTCAAGCCGCGATATGAGATTCCCAGCCGCCCATACATCACAGACGTAATGCTGCTAAAACCTTTTGAAGAGGTAAAAAAACACGTGCATAACCTCTTGCAGGAGGTTTCAGCCTTAAGTTTCACTACCGACATTTGGACAAGCAGTGTGTCCCCGATGTCGCTCCTCAGTTTAATGGCGCAGTGGATTGATGAGAAGTTTGTTTGTCATCAAGTAACACTACATGCAAAGTCGTTCAGGGGCTTGCACACCAGCCAAACCATCGCAACTGCTTACAATAGTATGCTTCAAATGTAGTATGCTACGTGGACGCTACGTCTCCGGGACAACGTAAGAAATATGATAAAGGCCATGAGTTATGCTGAGCTGCCCCTACCTTGTACTGCTCACACTCTCCAGCTGGTTGTTCATGAGGGCCTTCTGTCACAGAAGAGTGTTGCTGATGCGGTGGCAGTTGGCTGCAAAATAGTTGGACATTTTAAACATTCTGCTCTGGCCAGCTCCCGTCTGGAGGACATTCAATTACAGATCAACCAGCCCGCGAAGCGGCTCCAGCAAGACGTTCAGACCCGCTGGAACAGCACCTTTTATATGATACAGTCATTGATCGAGCAGAAACGGGCTCTGGGAATATTTGTGTCTGAATATGGACTCCCTGATACGCTCACGACTCACCAGTGGACACTGCTGGAGAAGGTGATATCTGTTCTGGGTCCATTCGAGGAGTTAACTCGAAAAGTCAGCTCTTCAAATGCCACGGCTGCAGACGTCATTCCAGCCGTCACTGTGCTCCACAGATTTCTAACAAGGGAGACTGACAAGGACCATGGGATCAAAGCAATGAAGGGAACCTTGGCTGCAACTATCAGGATGCGGTTCACTGACGTGGAGGAAAACCCACTCTATAGCATCGCCACGCTACTCGATCCCAGGTGAGTGTTGTGCCTGTGTGTGTAACTGTTTGACTGTATGTGAATGTGACTGTGTATGTAACTGTGTTACTGCAAAAAAAAAAAAGGTAAGCAAACCTATCGTCAGCTAACTCTTTTCTTTCTCTGTTTTAGATATAAAAATCGTTTTTTCTCCAGCACCACAACTGCTGCAAATGCCAAGGAGATGCTAAAACTTGAGCTGCTAAGGTTGCCTGGAGAGGAGGATCATGACCTGAATGAACCACCTTCAAGAAAATCACGCAGTAACCAGCCCACAACTAGTCTGGACAGCATGTTTGATGAAATTGCAGATGAGCAGGCATCAGCATCGGTGGGCAGAGCTGCGGTAGGTTCTAGTGTAGAGTTAGAGACATATCTTGGAGAGGCCGCAATTTTACGAGAAGACAAATCTCCACAATACTGGATGGTTAATAAAGTGCGGTTCCCAAACCTGGCTAAAGTGGCGGGCAGATACCTTTCAGCACCATGCACAAGTGTAGATAGTGACAGGCTGTTCAGCTCAGTGTCACACATTGTGAATGAAAGCAGCAGGCTCACAGCTGATCATGCAGAGATGATTGTTTTCATTAAAAAAACCTGCCTCTCACTTTCCCAAAAACAGTTTAGGTCGGAGGTCACACCATTGCTTGCTGACTGAAGTTTTTTTGTTTGATGAAAATGTGGACACTCTGCAATAGGTGGTTCATTAATGTTATGTGAATCTGAAAGCTGTAGACAGTGCCACATAGTTCACTGTTATTTTGTTTGGATATAATATGGACAGTGTGCAATAATTTAACAAAAGTTTTTATTTTATTTTGAAACCTAAGTTTTATTTGTTTTATTCTGAACAGAAGTGTTTATTTTTCAATCTGAAAGCGGGAAAGAGACCCAAAGAGTTCAGTTATTTTATTTTTTTTTAATTACAATGTGGACACTCTGCAATAGGTTCATTAATGTTATGTCTGAAAGCTGGAGACTCCAAAATACTTTAGTTATTTTGTTTGTTTGTTTACAATGTGGACACTGCGATAATTTAAGAGAAGTGTTTATTTTTCGCTTGAAATTAAATTTTTGTGGTCATTTTTATTAATATTTTTTATTGACAGAGAATAAAATAAAATCTGTCTTCCAATTCATTGCATTTTTCTGTGTGTGTGTGGTAGACGTATCGTTTTTTGTACTCGGTATCGGCAATTACTCAGATCCAAGGATCGGTATCGTATCGGTTTGAAGAAATTGGTATCGTTGCATCCCTAATGATAGTGCTCAAGCATTTAACATTTGTAACTAAAAATGTTTACACAGCAAAATAGCTGCAAAAGGTCGAAATGAACAAACTGAACTGTAATTTCTGGGAATTTTAAGCACAATAAGCGTTGTTAGTTTCTATAGCGCAGACGGAACCTTGAAAATTCTCCAGCAAATGCTAGTATTTTAAACAACAACCAATTAGTCAATTAGTCAAACTTACCTACTACAATATTTACTCGCAGCTCAGTCAAATTTAAATCAATAGTGTATCAACTGTGGCTCATGGGTCAAAGCTGGCCCATACAGGACACCGTATAGCAGACTATTAAGTCCTTAACTTGGATTCCAGTGTGTTGCAGGAAGTAATATAACAGATCCTAATTCACCACCAACTCTGTTACTGCTTTATTTCAGAAAATGCCAATTAACAAAAACATGTAAGAAAATGATCATGAACAAATATGAAAAAAAACAAAACAAAACAAGAAAAAGCATAACAAAAACCCCTAGGGGTCTCCAAGGCAAAACCAACAACAAGAACAACAACAAATGCCATTTTTTTCTAGAAACAAAAGGAAAGCTGTCAAAAGTGAAATATCAGAGAGACCCTGCTGAAGACTTCATTCATACAAACACAGAAGAATAAGGACCCGGCATTCAAAGGCTTGTCACGAGTCATTTTCAGGAAATGCATTTCAAGCTATATTGGACAAACCCCAGCCTAAAAAGCCCAGTGGTCAAATGACAAGGAACTTGTCATGGTTCTGGGTCATTTTGATCCTTATACTGAACAGTTATTTAAGATTAGCTAGTAAATAACAATTAGCTAATGTTGTTCATGAGACTAAAGTCATCTCACTTTGGTAATGTAAATATAATATGGCCAATATTATATTAATCATTATTAGTTATTACAGCAGTGAACATGACCTCTGTGCCAAACACTGAACTTCAGTAAAGATTCAAGTTGCATTTATTTATATTTCCTATCACCTTAAATCTTCACTTAAAGACAAGTATCTGTGACAGTGTATATATAGATGTATTATATATGAGACAAATATTGTTCTTTTAATATGTTGGCATTACTAAATTTGGCACAATGCTTATATATGTGTGGAAGAAGCAAATGTACGAGCTGTGATAACTGTTTCTGATAGAATGAAGAGTAGACTGATATATTAAATATTCCTTTATTGGGTGAGAAAATCAGACCATGTCATAACTGCTTTAAGTAATAACAGAATAGATATCAGAGCCTTAAACAGGCTGACTTCTGATAAATGGGTCAAACTGGGCAGAAAGTATCCAAACATCCAAAGTGTTACATCATTATAGAATATGATGTAACACTATAGATCAACTTACCTCAGAATATATAAAGCATATAAACAATTACAGCAATATGATGCAACAAACACAGCAGTACTACTAATCCAAAATACTCAAAGCTTCATAGAACTGAAACAAACATTTATTTTTAGCTCCATTCTGCTGCTGATACATACTTTAGGTTTCTGAACATTAAACTTGTTACTGCCTTTCATAGCGTGTAACTTGAAGGCTTACTTACTTAAAGTTTACTTTAAGTAAGTAAGTGGGCGGGAGGTTTTTTTCGGCAAAATTATCCACACCCACCGCCGCCCTATGCATTCTGGGATATGTTGGGCCACGAAGTCTACACCGCCACGTCCTTAAAATTCAGGGAAATGAAGGACGCATTTGAGGGCCGCATTTCGAGCAGCCTTCGAATTGGGACAGCCTTCGTCGCGTCGCGGTGACGTAATCGGTCTTAAAATGCGGACTTTAAGGCTGCAGACCCTGAATTGGGATACAGCTATAGAAATCAGTGATGATACCCAGCCCTAGTGAGCAACCTAGGCCTGAGAGAAGTGGATGTAGCTGTGGGTAATAAGAAAAGATGAAAAGAACTATTGATAACTTTTTTGTTAAGTTAAGGCCTGATCTGTCTGAAATTCATAGCCAGTGCTCTGACACGGTGCCATCAATCTCTGAATGCTGAAAAAGCACAGTGTATCCAGGAAACACATTATATGCTGCAATAAATGCCCTGCCCAAGTGTCCCCTCTCCCCACTGCCTTTTAGCAGCAGACAGCAGCAAACAGGTTGTCAGAGGAGGCCAAGATGATGATTAAGTTTAACATTTTCTACAATATTGACAAAGCACTTTAAGCACAAGTTTGTTAGTTAATAATTTAGAAATGAATATTGTCTGTATGGACTTCCCCACCAAAGAAAGTGCACATGTAAAACTGCGGTGTTAAGCGATGCGGTTGAAAATTTTTAGTGCGCCTAACTTTTGTGCCGGTACGCCTACATTTTTTAAGTTAGGCATACTGGTGCACCCATGTCAAAAAGTTAGTCTAGAGCCCTGTTTAGTATGTTCCAGCTTATTCTGGTTTAGGTTTAGCTCTGCCCGTGTAAAGTCCGTGTTTCTTAGTCTGCGTCTTTGTGAATTATTTCTTGTTTTATTTTGAGGGATTATGTCTTATGTCAGTGTGTCTAGGTTTGCTCCCCCTGTCTCATTAGCCCTAATCTCTCCCAGCTGTGTCTCCCTCCTGTTTTCCATTCCCTGATTACTCCCCTGTGTATATAAGCCCTGTGTTTGCCTTTGCTCTCTGTCGTGTCGTACCCTCAGATTGTGCCTGTGTGTTTCTGTTCCTCTTGTTCATTGTTTCAGTTCATGTTTTGTTTCTTCGCCAGCAATAAAGCTGAGGTTTTCAGTTACAATTCAGTCTCCGAGTCCTGCGTTTGGGTCCTCATCTACGCTGCCCGCACACAGAGCCCTGACAGAACTGCTGCATGGGTTACATATTTGCTTTCATTAAGAAGTACAGTGAAGTTCAGCCATGATGCTGACTAGACTAATAAGTAGCCATCTAATTAAATCTGAGGTCAGTAGTTCAAGATTCATGATTAGATGTTACCTATATTTTTATTAAGTGGTAAATAAACAAAAGACATACTGTTTTTTGTTGACTTGTTTGATTTAACTCCTTAACACGTAGTGTACCATATTTGATACATACAGGTTTTTTCGTGAGTTTTTGAGACTTCATTATCAGTGTGATTTTTTTTCCCCTCCTGAAAAACCAAAATAAATTGCGTAATACATTTTTAAAGAATTTTTTTTTTTTAATCCAGATGTAGCAAATACAATACAAATAAAAAGTCATTCATGGAAATTTCTCAGATGGTTCAAAATATTACAATTTTCTGACAATTATGTCCTGATTCATGCTTTAAAGGGTTAAGCAATAAAAACAACTTATTAGTTAAAAGATCATGGTTTGGATTTAAAAACAGTTAAAAACAGCTTTTTTTTCTTTCTTCTTCTTCTTTTTTTTTTTTTTTTAAAAAAAAAGCTCTGCTGTCTTAGTTGTCATGGTGATGGCCCCTGCTTTTTCTGCTTCCTGTGGAAATGCATTACTTACAAACTTGTGCTCACTGTCACCAAAAAATGTGACAGTTCGTGTCCATGAATGCGAAATGAATGCAAACAAATAAACAATTTGCTGAGTGTGTGTCCTGAGGCACAACCAACAGGTTTCTTATTCTGTTTATTCTTGAAAAAAGGAAGAATGAAATAAAAATGTCTGCTTTCACTGTCAGATAGGATTTAAAATGTCACTCCCTGTAAAAATGGGCAATGGCTGCAATGTTTGTTACTGGAGCTTTTCAAACATCAGACATCTAGTTTCCTTTATGTAGTGCATTATGGGAGCCTAGTGTCCATCGAAGCCATCTCAAAAAGTTAAACTAAAAGAGTACTTAGCATGCACGCACAGTGAGTGCCCTAAGGACATTTTATTTTTTTTATTCATTTTTTTTTCATTTTCCTGTATGAACACATCAAACATTCAAAACCTGATTAGAATGAATATTAAATATGGGGGTGGGACACAGCTAAAGTGTGCGTCTCTCAGTGTGCTGTCAGTGCTGGTGAATTTTATAACTCCGAGTAATATGTGGTCACATTATGCGCTTTACTTATTTTTTATGCTTTAAATGTTTTTTATTGTTAAATAAGGGTCCTAACTCTTGGATTCAGTGATAGATCTGTTACGAAATCAGTTTCACCCCGGTTGTTTTTTTAGTCCTCGAGGCATCCAGAGACGAAACCAGACTCAGTAGTCATTTTCACAAAACCTTTATTCATCTTCAGTTAAGCATGCATCTTCTAGAAGGGGAGATGTGCAAGGCCGGTGTCCCTCTGCAAATCTTCCACTTCTTTGTTTGTTACAATCAGCTTTATAGAAGCAACTCCATCATAAAATCCCCATGGTGTACTGCAAATTCTGTGTTTGTGTGTGTATGCACGAGCACGTGTGCGCGTACCCGTGTGTATGTGTGAGTGCACGTGAGTGAGTGTGCGTGTGTGTGTGTGTGTGTGTGTGTGTGTGTGTGTGTGTGTGTGTGTGTACATGACTTCCTGCCGGTCATAAAAGTAATCTCCTCACCTAAGCTAAACCAAATTCCTTTAGACAACATACTAAACAGAGTTAACATATTACAAACACTGAGACCCCCACTCTGCATCCACTGGGCCATTGGCCTCTTATTGTCTTACATTTACAGATAAGCATGTGGAGAGTCTCCTGCAATCCTACTTCTAAGTTATAACAATTATGAGTTTTTATTAAAGGTACAAGTATCAGCAATCCCCAACTGTAGCTTCCTGTCTACTTTTATGACAGGCAGACCCCCGGTGTCCATAAATTCCTTTCCCTGTACACAATTACACACACACCTACAGCTAAAACACACAAACAAATTCTTCCGTATTCCTCTGATCTATTGCAGGACCCTCTCATCTAAGCAAATTTAACACATTATATTCTAATAATTATTTTCTTGTACTCGCAGATCCTTCATGGAGTGATATCCCAAGTTACACCACAAGGGGGCACCACCTCCTCCTGAGTACAACAGTTTAGAGTGGTATTAGCTTTTGTCTTCAGACTTTGGCAGAAGCCAAAAAAGGAAAGCACACTATATACCTTACTTGTTCTTTTCGGGGCAAAATGTAACCTGTTCACAGACCTTATGTTAGGGGCCTGGTACAGATTCTTTTGGACTTGTCCAGGATCTGCTCTCCTTGTTGGTCATGAGCTAATCCACAGTCTACAAGACATGTGACTGATAGAATTGGTGGTACAGTGTAGCGTGAGGAGATGAGCTGTTTGTGGGAAGCAAGCTGGGACTAAACAAAGAAGACGAGATGTACCTGAAAGTAAACGGCTACAAAGGAGCGAGGAAGTTGTTGTCATGGCAGACTGCAAGAGGAAGAGCCCGCTTCCCCTGTCATCTAACAGGCTTTTCCAGATTCCTTCCAATATTGTGCCTGTTTCTGTCAGTAATACTGCACAGCTTATTGGTGGAGATGTTGAGGGGTGCTTTGATCATATCCACACTTTCATGTACAGCAAAAACTTGCTAGAGGTATGCTAGAGGTATAAGATATTATCAATGAGGTCGTTCAGTCTCAAAATGGTGTGATCCTACTTACTGAGTCAAGTGTAAATGTAGAGTCACTTTTCACACTTGTCACTGCCACTTCAAGGAGAAGGCATTTGACCGTGTCATTCTTGGTATCCTGTTGGGGGTGTGGTTTTGCTGGCTTCATTAAGCAGCAAACTCCAGGTCACACTAGGGAGGTTTACAAGCTGGAGGTGAATCAAATGGGATGAGAGTTAGCATCTCAAATTCTGAGGTCATGGTATCCCAGGTGGACCATTTGAGGTTTTGTTCATGAGTGAAGAGAGAGATGAGCGCAAGATTGACAAACTGAAATGGCAAAATATAGGCCGAGGAGCTTGGCATTTGTGAACGAGTCAGAGTGGAGCCTCTATTCCTCTACATTGAAAGGAGTCAGTTTAAGTGGTTTGGGCATCTGACAAGGACGCCTCCAAGGTGCCTCCTATTTGAGTTGTTTTAATCATGTTATGCTGCAAGGAAGCCCTGGGGCACACCCAGGATAAGCTAAAGAGCGTACATCTCTCAGCTGGCTTGGAAATGCCTTGGAGGTAGCCAGTGAGAGGGAAGTCTGAACCTGCTGAACCTGGATCTAGTTTTTGCCTTGGCATCTCCCACACCCACTCTATGCTTGACTTGTCAATAGTAGCAGTGCTAGTAGGCAATAGCAGTTTTGTTTGTACAGCACCAATCCTGTACATATAAATAAGTTGACAAGTTCAGACTATTTTGCAGGTGTCTCCAATAATTATTTAAAGTTAGTCACTGTAATCTTATTTCTGCTATCTCTGCCATATTTCTGCAGGGTTTCCCACTACACAAATGTGCTTTTATCAAAGTGCAAATCAGCATTACTGTAATCCTGTCAACCTATGTGGAAAATGTTTAATTATTGGCTCTGAGTAACAAATTGTTGTTGTTTATATTATTTGAGTTTATATTCCACTTTATTCGGATTTTGGTAATGTGAAAGATTAACTCCAAGAGGCACTTTCTGTGCATTTGGAACACATGAATGTGAATAAAGAAAGACTTGACAGAGGCGAGAGGTGAAAACACACTATCCGCTTTACCTGTTCTTTTCAGGGAAACGTGTGATTTATTGGTAGGTATCATACTAAAGGCCTGTTAGAATTTGATGGCAGACACATCAAGTATTCTGTGAAATCACAGAAGTGTGTGTACCTGTCGATTACAGCCAGTAGAAGTGTCATAGCTTTAAATGGTTAAAGCGTTTTTCCTTACGCTTTGGGCCAATTCTAAGACATTTTTTTAAAAAAACCTGCAAAGGACAAGTCTGTGACTGGAGTATGTCTAAGAGCAGTGTTGGCCTTGAATTTTTATGTTAACACAGAATAGAGACATGTCTTTGTACTTTTTATTTATTGCAGCAGTCGGCACAAGAATGATTTGGAGAGAAAAGCTCTAAAGGACCAATGTTCACTCACCAATCCAGGACAAAGATAACACACTCCATGCTCACTCTGTCTCTTATTTTTAGGCATGAAGAGACAGCAAGGTGTCACAGTCTGGCGGTGGCAGACTGTATTAATTGTGAAGAGTGGACCCAAAATGCAGACACGAAGGAACTTGGACCAAAGCTTGAGTATTAAGAAAAAGCAAGTCGTTTAACAAGGCTGGTAAAAGGGTACAAAGAAAGGGCAAGGCAAACTGAAGTAAACTAACATCAACCTAAACTGGGAGAACTAAATAAACAAGAAGAAAAACCTAGACATGAAACATGACATGGAAACCTTGGCGTGAACAACAGACAACCTGACAAGGAACGAACAGAAACAGACAGACTAAATACACACAAGGGTGATTAGGGGAAGTGGAAACACATGGGGAAACAGCTGGCACTAGTCTGACATAACGAGACAAAGGAAGCAAAGCTGACTACACTGACATAGGACACAGACCTTCAAAATATAACAGGAAACATGAGACACAGACAAGACAATATAACCTTGACAACATAAGACACGCAGCATAAAACACATAAAAGGCAAAGGGAGAGGGAAACTTAAATACAGTGGTAGAGAACACAAAGGGAAACTAATAAACAACTTAGCTACCCTAAAGAACTCAAAACATATCATCCAAATAAACTAAAACTCAAAACGCTGGGTCAACAGACCCAGGAACGTGACAGCAAGGGCCACTTTTGGACTACTGTCTAAAAACAAAGCAGCAGATCAGACTGTGCTGCTGAACTGGCTCGTGAGCTATTTAACATATTCAGCTTCTCTCTATCTCTGTGCTCTGCAGCTTACTGCCTCAAAGAATCCATGAATGTAGTATTTCAACTTTTATTACATCTCAACAGTGCTTTATCATTCTAATTGCAATATTTCAATCATTAATTTATATGCCATTCTCTTTGTCACCAACTTTGCTCCCAGCTGTGGAAAGATAGGAGCTGTGCAGTCATAAGTTTGGGTATGCCTGTTAGTTCAAGGGTTATTCAGACTTTTTAATTTAGTACCCACATGGTAGAGCAGTACTAAAGACTTGAAAGCTGTGCCCTATACGCCTGCTGTTCAAATGCTGTTTCTATTTCTGATGTTCGTCAAATCAGGAGATTGCCGACTTAGATGGAGGGCAGCTGAATGAAGGCCCAGTATGACATAAATAAAGATTATCTCGACCTGTGAATCATGCAGCGCTACTGCAGTACAGCGTGAGAATAAACATGTGGAGTTCGATGTAACAGGTTCTCTTTAAACAACGCAAAATGTTTTTGGATTGACTAAAATAGCCACCATGTGACAATGTCTCAACCAGTCTTATGAGACTGTGACTTGTATTTACTTTCAGTTAACAAGTGAGTTCAGTGGTACTGCTGGCATACAGTGGCATATAACCAGCAGTGAGACATGGCAGGTGTGTGAAGTCCCGGTTTTACAGTGGAGAGGGGGAAATGACTCACTTGGAAATAAGTGACATAATATTTTTATATTGTGAACTCTGGTAAATTAGTTTTCCACTGACTGACCTGTGCTGCTACTGGTTCTAAGGTTTACTGCATTTTGTGGGTTTAGTCAGTTGCATCTCGTTGTATGTTACATAAACTGTCATGGCTGAGTGCTATTAAGTCAGTGCTTAAAAAGACTGGACCTCTGTATGTCCATATAGACATTTCTCCTCTCATCCAAGAGGCTTCTTCAGTTTAAAGGAGAAAGGATACTCTTTCAAGGATGTCAGTGCTCAAATTTTGGACCACGATGACAGAGAGGAGTTAAGGTGGCAATCTATGACCACTGTGAATGATCATAGTTGAACAGAGTTAGTGACTTCTGACACCTACAGTGCAGTTTTGAGATTTGTTTCCAGGCATTTCAACCCTTACTCACATCTGCCTCGGGTGACCTCGGTAGCTAAAATGATTGTCGAATGAGGCAAGTTTCCTAATGAGGCTGTACACTTTGGCCCTAGTGATGGTAAAACCTCGGCTCGTGTGATGGACCACCTCCAGAGAGTGTCATTGTCTGGGAAGCCTCAGGGTTTTTATGTTTGTCTTCCTTTTCCTCTCACTTGATTTTTTTAGTTTTCTTTCTCCACACAGGCGAAGTGGTGGGAAAATGCTTCCATGGGTCATCAGGCATGGTCCTCTCTCTGATTCCTTGTTCTGAGTCTCCTCATCATCCAGAGTATTTAATGGCTGGAAGTATGGCAGATCTTCGTCAGATCATTACACCTCCCATGGTGGTAATTAGGCTGTCCATGTTTGCTTTCCATCAGAGTTATTTACATTTATTAATTTTATTTCTCCCTCTGCCTTCTGGTTGCCTATTTGGAGTTAACTCCGTGAACCTGATTTCTTACTTACCTGCATCCCCTCCAAGTTTCACTCAAGACCCCAGCCACACTCACCTGCATAGCCATGCTCCACGCTGCTCACCTTGCCTCTCTGGGTGCCTGCTTGCTGTTCCATCAGACCAGCCACAATTCACATCTCAAAAATCTGAAGACTTATTTATCTTACCTTCACTCTAAAGACAAAAGATTCTTAAGAGAATCAGAACAGCTTAGTGATTTGTCCAACAAACCTTTGTGAGCTAAGACTGTGTTTTGAGTCTGTCCCCTGTGTTAATAAGATGAGGGGATAATCCTCACTGGGCTTCAAATACCCAGGACTCTCCAACAGTTATCGCTCTGGCTCATGGATGAAAGGTGAAATGCCTTGGTGAACCTAAAGAAGTTTCCATCTTTTCAAGCACTAATAAAATTAGTGCAAAGGTAGAATTTGTCCTGGCACTCATTAGCCATAATGAAATAGGCACTTATTCTGGAAGCTATTTTGAGACATTATCTAAATTAACTTTAATTTCAGTGGTAAAAAGAAAATGGAAATACATGTACAGACTACCCAGTAAAACCTGATTTAAAAAAATATAATATTAAATGCAGACTTTGCCCAAAATATAGTTTTAAACATTTTTTCTACCTCTTATGTCTCCACTGCTACTCATGACCTCATCTTTAAGTAACCACATCTGTGTCAATGTTACCACAATGCTGCACAACAGCCAGTAAGACCTGTGCTTACTGTCCCATGCATGTTTGCATTCGTTACATAAGTCTTTACTCACACCCCTTCAGTGGTACTCGCTAAATGCTGAAGTACAAATACTGCAACTTTGTTGACATCTGTATGCACGAGAGTGATGACAAGAAAAAAAGGATGCTTGCAGAGTCTGCAGGTGGCACTAAGGGATGACTTTACTTTCACTGATGAATCATCTGGAAGGACTAGCAGGCAGCAGAAGATGAAAAGTGAACTGACTGACGGCATTTTTTTATTGTATTAAACTGCCTGTAAGATTTTATTAGTCAAAAACTGAAGGTGTTTGAACACAATTTCAGAAGGTCTCAGTCCACATTAATGATACTAAAATGGCTTATTTATCCAAAAATCTAGAAAGTTACTGTGGCAAAAAAACAATATTAATGCATCACAGAGTAAAAAAGCTAAGAAAGGTAAACAAATTACACTTAAGATGTAGTTTGGGGGTAAGAAGACCTTTTTGCCTCACAGAAAGGTCTTAGGTTCAAATCCAGTTTGCATGGTACTGTGCACTTGCTGCTTGCACAGTTGGAGCTGGAGAAACTGGAGAGTGGGGTTTAGCTTAATTAACAATTCTAAATTGGCCGTAGGCGTGAATGTGAGTGTGAATGGTTGCATGTCTCTGTGTTAGCCCTGGCAGATTGGTGTACCTCTCCTCTCGCCCTATGACAGCGGGGAAAGGCTTCAATGGAATTGGATAAGAGGAAGGATGGTGTAATTGGGTAAAAAATCATTTGTTGAAAAAGCGACAAAACAAACCGAAATTTAAATATGACATTATGAAGAGCTTGGGTCTAAAATGAATACAGGCATTATTGTGTTAGATGGTGTAGATTTTCTCTATGTATCCTTGCGGCAGTGGAGCTGAAGCATATATTAGAGAAAGTGTTCAGTTGTATGTCCAGTAAGTGGTGCAGAGGATCCATTAGTTATGCCATAACTCCTGGGTATACAGCACATTTAAGCTCTGCTTAACCACAGTAGTTAAAAAGAGCCTTTAAAATATGCAAAGACAAAAGACAGTTGATTGGTATTTTAAGACGTAACAGTCAGTGAGTGTGGAAAAAGTCAGTTATGAAAGTTTCTTTGGGTGTGGTCCGAAAAAACATCAAATATGTCAGGCGTTGTGTGGAGGCGAGGAAGAAGGAACCCAAACGCAGGACTCACAGGTAGGTGAAGACTGGTGAAGGTTTATTATAGGGAGTGGAGGAACAGAGGGTGAACGGACACTGACTGGCTGGAACACTGAATGGCTGACTGAACTGAGAGAACACGGGGAGGACAACATCACACGAACATCAATGACACGACAAAGAACTGGTGAAACCGAGGAACTTAAATACACAGGTTGAATGATGACAATGATTGGAAACAGGTGAGTACAAGGCTGAACATAATCTGACTAATGACACGAGAGACAAGCTGACATGGGGGAAAAAACAGGAAGTGAAAACATTGATGTGGGAAAACTGAAAACACTGGGTCACCGACCCAGGAACCCTGACAAAATAAAAGGGAGTGATATTAGAGATACGAATACCAACAATTACCTCTGCTGCAGAGAAGGACTTCATCAGAGCTACCAGGCTCAGAAATTGCCAATCACCACAGAGTAGAGCTCACATAAATACTTCCCAGAGTTTAATTAGCAGGCACATCCAAACGTAAGGTGTTCAGAGGCGATTGTAAAAATCAGGCCTTCATTGTTGAATTGCCGCACGGAAACCAGCGCCGGGGGAGAAAAGGACAATTATAACTGCTCGGGCCGAGAAACGCAAACAACTTTAGTTTGATCAGCCAAAATTAGAGATTTGCTCCCAGCTGGCATGTCTTTATGAAACACATTGAATCTCCATAATATGGGTCCCAAGATAAAGCAAGAAGGACGAGATCCTTATTTTGAGTGGGACTGTATTTGTGTTTGCAGCAGCTTAATGAGCCAAACCATCTCTGTACACTTGGCAAGGACTTTTTGACCAAGAGGCAGCGTGACTGCCTAACTGACCAAAATAAAACTTTAATTCAAGGAGGAAAAAAAGTGTATTTCAACAGTTATGTCATGCTTTTTGTTGTGGAGAAGGCACAGTATGTGGCCAGTATTTTTAATCTTATTGAACTGAAGTGAACAAAAAGCTTTTGTTTCCTTCCCTTTTCACTTGCTCTCCTGACTAATCTGTGTATCAGGGACATTTTGCCTCCTCACTCACACATCACTCATCACTAAATACACACCGAGACCTTCCTCTTGTGACATTTATTATGTTCCACACTGTAGTTGGCTTGTAGTATGGCACAAACAAAAACAGCCAGAGGCTGAGAAACAGCAGTTGGTTATACTGCAATACTACGCTGTTTTCGACTAGTTGGAGCCACGCTTGTAAAAAAAACATACTCTAATCTTTCTTTCTACTTCCCTGGGCACAGACTGGTGATTGATATTGATCTGAAGTGTATGCATTTGCACTGACTTTGATCTTTGTGTGGTGATTCTCAGGTGATTTTGCATCCTTTGAGGCCTCGCATGTCTCCTACACAAGGTGGCGTTTGGGTCGCCGTCATCTGGATAATGGCCAGCTGCTTCTCCCTCCCACATGCAATCTACCAAAAACTCCTGACCTTTACATACAGGTAAAATGATTCACAGTCATTATGTAGAGGCACAATTCAGTGAGGTTAGCTATGGAGATGGAGGTTCTCTACTTTATATGCTGATGGATGTGGAACAGGTTTGCTCTGTGTCAAATTTAAAGGGAAAAAACCCAAAAAATAAATATTGGCCTGATTTAAAAAGAACGAACTTAGTCACAAGAGTTACAGAAAGTAGGCAAAAACAGTGGCCAAAAGTCGACACAACAAAGTCAAAGAAGCAAAATGAAAACTGGAATGCTCAACTTGGTAGCACAAAAGCAGTCTGGCAAATTGGAAGAGCTACACAGGAGTCATATCTACAAAGGAGACTGATTAGCTAATTGAGAACAAGTCACACGTTCCCAGAAGTTCAGAATTCAAAGTGTGTATAAGCAGAAATTAATCGTATACAAAGAATTTCTTTTTTATCTCTTAGTATTTTACTCTGTGAAAATGTATTTATCTGTGCACTTTCCCTTTTCACCCAGTTTTAGGCTCTTATCAAATTTTTATATGCATTTCACACACAGTGTGGTTGCTCTCTGACCTTTTAACAAAGAGCATCAAATTCCACTGGGCTTTGAATTACATACTAGTGAGAATCAGAGCAAACATAGATGAAGATTTTCCCTTAAATATACCAAAGACTTTGTGGTTGTGAGCCTTCTGTGGGGTGTGAAGCAAGATCACAGCTGAGTTCTTAATGAATTCATTAACTGGTGTGACCAGTTTTTCCTCCAAATTAATGTGGATAAAACCAAAGAAATGTTTGCAGATATTTGTCAGTGGTCCCTTCCTCCTGCACTCATGTCTGATTAAAGGGGAGGAAGTGGCTTAAGTATTACTAATATATGCACTTGTACCCTATATTTACTGCTCTGATTAATGTTTATCCATAATTTTAGTATAAAATTAAAAAGTCATACACAATATGATGAATAACTCTTTGGTTTAAAAAAAACATCAGATAACAATGAAAAATTAAGAACTAGAATAACTTTAAAATAACTATGAACTAATAAACTCAGTGGATCAGAGACAAATGTTGTTGTTGTTTTTTAATTCATACTTCTCTATGAAATAACAATAGCCAATGATTATTAATATACAGTACTGGGTAAAGGCTCGAGTTGCACCACCAGTCAGACTTTCTTGTAAATTTAAAGTGGTTTTGAGCAATAGCTCTCCAGGGTTTCTGAAGGTCCTTCAGAGTTTTTATTTGGATATTGGCAAGGCAAGTTTATTTATATGGCACAATTCAACAGCAAGGTGATTCAAAGTGCTTTACAGAGACATTAAAAAACAAAAACAAATAAAAAATTATTATTATAAAAAAAAAACATTAAAAAAATGTGGAAACTGGATAAGAGTTAAAAAAAAAAAAGTGGCAGGCCTAAAAAAAACCCCATCTACAGCAGATGAGTGTCAAGTCCTTAAGAAATAGGAAAATTTCTAACAAAGACCTGCTGCTTTACTGTTCATGACCTGAGAGATGCATGTGTCCCTTTCAGTTTCACTGAGGTTCACTGAAACCTCATCAGAAAATGTAAGGGTGGCTGTCAAGAAGCCATTCTTACTGAAAGGCTAATGGTGATTTGGTATGCCACATTACACCAGACCTGCACTGAAAATCAAGAAACCCAATCAGAAATTTTGGGTTCAAATCGATGACTTATAGAAAAACACTGTAAGTCATGGATTGGCCTCTCCAGAGCCCAGGCATCCACATTATTGAAGCAGGCTGGGATCACGGTGACAGAACAGCCAACATCCAAAGAGGTGTTTTGAATGTCCTTCAAGAAGCCCGGAGAACTGTTCCTGAAGACTACTTATTAAAATGAGAAAAACCTTACCCAGAGAGTTCAGGCTGGGTTAATGAAAGGTGGTCATACAGTCAATCATTGACTTAGAAGCTGGTTAGAATTTTACAACTTCAAGTTTGTTTGTTTTTTTTGCCATACATAATCTGTATTTCCATTTATGTTTGCACATGTTGATAAATCATTGTACTTATTTTCCATTTTTCCTGACAAAATATAAAGATTTCTGCACAGTACTGTAGTATTTTCTGTCTTTTCTGTCTTTCTCCTGACAGTAAGGAGAAAGAGCGAAGCCTGTGTGTCCCAGACTTCCCAGAGCCGTCAGATGTCTACTGGCAGTACATTGACCTGTTGACCTTCATATTGCTTTACTTGCTGCCCCTCCTCATCATCACTGCCTCCTATACCATAGTGGCCCGTAGACTGTGGCGCCACAATGCCATCGGTGACACCACAACAGCTCAGCATGCCACGCAGAGAAGGAAGCGCCGGAGAACACTGGCGATGCTGCTTCTGGTGGTCGGAGTGTTTGCAGTTTGCTGGTTTCCCCTCAACTGCTATGTGGTGCTGCTGTCCAGCCAGGCCATCCATTCTTCTAATGCCCTTTACTTCTGCTTTCACTGGCTAGCTATGAGCTCCACCTGCTACAACCCTTTCATCTACTGCTGTCTGAACCCCACTTTCCGCCAGGAGCTCCAGCTCCTCGTTGACAGGTGCAGGAAGAGACGACGGGCAGTGGTCGGCTTGGACCCAGAGCTTCGCCCTGCAGTACCTCACGCTCCATGTCACAGAACTGCCTGGCCCGACAACCAGGACTCCTCGAGGCCAAGGAACGTTTGGTCACACCCGGTCCAAGCTTCCTCACAGCAGAGTCACCCTTCTTCAAGTCAGTCCCACAACCTGAAAGATGCACATGTGCTTTTCACTGCCCGGCAGGCACTCACAGGGAGGACCGACATCCTCTCAGTGAAGCCCATTGTGGCTGTGAGCTGACTGGAGACAATCCTGGACTGAACTGAGTTGTTTAACCTCTTAAGCCCCAAGCCTAACTGATGTCCTGCCTTTTGAGGTTAAATCTCTTTTAGGGCTTCATCATGCTCCAAATAGGGCAGAACATCTGGTAATCTCAGATCTGTATGTCTGGGCCAGTAATTTCAAAAGCAGCAGGGTGTGGAGAGGCTTTTGTGGTGACTGTGAATTGCTGAAAGATGTGACCCTTTTTCTCCCCTGAAGCTTATAAAGCAACCGCTCCACATTCACACACGCTTTTTCTCTTTTCACGCCAGTTTTTTTTTAAATTTCCCTTCCTGATGTTTGTTAAAAACAATGTCCCCGAGCCTTGACAAATGGATAAAACATTCATCACGTTACTTAAACGTCTTTTTATATTGTATTGTGATGGAAAAAAACAAGAAAACCTTCACAGACTGGCTGGCAGGGTAGCAATGAAGTTCAGTCTCTGTGAAAAAAAAAAAACAATGTTCAAGTTTAACAGGATCAGTTGCTGTAAGATATGTCTTAACAATCTTGGTTTACCATTCAGGACACAAGGATGGATTCTCAGAGGGAAACCGAACCCACCTTAGCGTGAAAATATCCTCATATTTATCCGCAGACCACCTGAAATCCATCCTGCTGCAGTATTTTTCCTTGGTTTTCCTTTGATTTGCTGTCATCTAGCCAGAGCATTTGTAGAATATGCACAGAGGGGAAAAAAGAAAGAATTTTTATCTTTCTTACACCTGAAATTGAATTAATCCAAAAGTGATTTTGGGTTGTGAGAGGTGAAAACATTAAAAACAAACTATCAAAGATCTAAATAGCACTGTGACATGACGAGAAATTGATGTTATGTTTGTCTCATGCATACACAGGTCAAAACAGGAAATGAAAAAAGTTATCATTAATAACCTTTTGATTGATTTCTTAAATTTTCAAACTAGAAGACTTCTCATCCCATATTTCTTTTTCTTTCATATTCACTGCAAAGCTCCAGTAGACACCGCACAGTGTGAGGCCGATGATGACCATGATTAAATCCATCTCATGCAGCAGGAGGTGTATTCGGTGTAGGTGGGGGGTCGGGTGGGGTGGGGACAAATAATGATGAAATTGGCAGCGGCGCGGTGACCAGAGACCATGGGCGAATTGAAGCGATGGCTGGGAAACAACTGTAACAGTTAATGCTGACAAAGCCTTGTAGAAATTGAAGGATGCCACAGACTGATGAGAAGAGATGCATGCACGCGAGGGTTATCTATGCAACCAGAGCCTGGGATGTCCACTAGACACCAACTGTCTATTTGGACTGAAAGCAGGGGGGCGCAGGTGATCTGAAATATGGACATTGCGACATCACTTTTTGTTGGTATTTTTCATGCTTTTCGTATAAAAAATGTTGTGCAATAATAATAATGGATTGGATTTATATAGCGCATTTTACAATTCCACTATTCATTCACTCACTGGTGGAGGCAAGCTACAGTTGTAGCCACAGCTGCCCTGGGGCAGACTGACAGAAGCGAGGCATCGCGCCATCGGTCCCTCTGGCCAACACCAGTAGGGTAAAGTGTCTTGCCCAAGGACACAATGACCAGGAGCCCGGGGATCAAACCGGCGACCTTCCGGTTACAGATTCGCTCCCCAACCCCCTTAGCCACGCTCGTCCCAATAGGGTGACAGTTGTGAACAGCACAAGCAAAACACTTTGCAGGATGTTGTTAATGCTTCTCATCTGTGTTTTCTTACATGTGTGTGTTCTTCTGTCTGTCTTTGCTTCTCTTTCTCTTGGTTTATTCAATTTCCCATCTTTTTGTTAATGGGTTCTTTCACGTTGCCTTTACTTTATGTCTTTTTCTCACCTTTGTTGTTCCTCGGTTCCAATACCTCATATATAAGCGTTTCAATCAGGTCGAGGAACACAAACAAATCATTTGTGTGTACGAAACACACTTCTGGAACAAATGGTAACAATTTCAGACGTTTTCATTGTTCATTTAGACGTTATAATAAATATATTATCAAGTTAGCTTTACTTTGCTCCATGGTTTATCTCAGTGACTGCAATGCTCCCAGGTCTTGTGGTTGCAGAAGAAGCCTAAAACATTACTCTTCTAGTTGTTATGCTGTGTTTGGCTTTCTCCAAACATGGTGCTGCACATCATAGTCA
Organism: Neolamprologus multifasciatus; assembly: GCF_963576455.1. Classification (NCBI taxonomy): domain Eukaryota; kingdom Metazoa; phylum Chordata; class Actinopteri; order Cichliformes; family Cichlidae; genus Neolamprologus; species Neolamprologus multifasciatus. The sequence continues at coordinate 20,340,077 of NC_140444.1, forward strand.
AACATCTCCACTTTGGTCTCATCTATCCAAAGACATTGTTCCACGGGTTTTATGGTTTGTTTAGATGCAATTTTGTAAACCTAAGCTGTGCTGTCATGTTAATTTTAAACCTCTTCTCTCTAAAAGTCTTTTTCTGATTGCACTTGTACAATTGTACATTTAACCTATCAACATGAGATGTAGCTCTTGTTTTTGTTTTTTCCTTAAGCATTGCACTGTCTGACCTCACCTGAATCCTCCAGAAAAACAAATTGCCAAAACTGCTGCTTTAATAAAGGTGATCACACTTGCTAGCGATGCCTGGCTGCTCTTACCCTTATAATTCTTATGGAAGCAGTGAGGCTGTACTTAATTTTTCACAGCACTGCATAGAGTCCTGTGAACACACAGAACTGTATCAGCATATCAGCAGGTTTTGGCATGAGATGGAAAACACGCAGCCAGTTTACATGATAATGGGCATTCCTAATTGGTCACACTGATCATTTGTTTACATGAGTCATGTAAACAAAAGTAGGTCCAGTGGCTCGTATGCTAAAATAGCTAACAAAAAAGCACTGGACAGCCTTTGGTTAGTAGAGAATTGGATCAGCTCTTTCTATAGATGGCATTTTGATGTTTTTGGGCCACTACACTCAGGAACTTTCAGAAGCAAAAGTGACCATTCAAATGCAACAACAGCCTCTCCCTCGTTCTTTTCTGTGGTCCCTGACTTCATTTCTCTCCTGTGATTCTTACCTGTTTTTTGTTTTGTTTTGTGTTCCCTTTAGTTTTTGCTCCTTTGGTTGTGTTTTGGATTTATTTTTAACTTGATTTTACCTTGATGTGTTTTTGTGTCAGCTGTCTTCTTTAAAGCTCACCATTTTCCCTGCCAATATTTATACCCACTTTTGTCTAAACAAGAAATCTCCTTCCTTTTGTATTGCTTACATGTTTAAGTCAACATATGCACTGAAATTGTGAAAAAAGAGAAAGAAATCACTTGCTAATCTCAGGTAGACAGGTAGAAAGTATGGAGACTAGGTTAAAAGACACCAATAATCTCAGTGATGTACATTCAATGACAGTCATACAATCTGAAAAACTCACATCGACCTTGAATATTCTCAATGTTGTATTGAACTTTAAAAAAACCCCATATAATTACTTTCTGATGCATTCACAGCCATAATTCATGTCTGCACCTTTGGTAGGTATTAGCGTTACTCTGGCAATGAAAGGAGGCAAACTGTGCACATAAATTATAATATGTGGTGTATTATATTCATCGTCTCCTATTAAACCTAATCTCCATCATCTACACACACGCTGAGAGCATGTTATTGCAACACCACAACATTGCATAGACATTTTGTGCTATGTTGTCATGGCGATCACAGGTGAAACAAAGTATTTTGAGTGAGATTATATGTGTCATGCTTTCAGCTTTGAATGGTATAACATTGTGCACCAGCGTTGCTGAGTGAAACAGTTTAGTGTTACTCTCGGGCACTCTGAGACTCTGCCTGATGTGACATTTCGGCGTCAGCACAGGCAGCCAAAAAACCTTTGTGTTCAGCGTTAACATAAATATTGTGCTCCCTCGTTTTTTTAATGTTCCAGTAGGTGAAAATAGTAACGTGTGTACAGTTGCATGTTGGATGTTATTGTATGCAAAAGAAAAACCCCTCGAACTTTTCCACATTTTGTCACATTAAAGCCACAAACATGAATCAGTTTTATTGGAATTCCACGTGAAAGACCAATACAAAGTGGTGTACACGTGAGAAGTGGAACGAAAATCCTACATGATTCCAAACATTTTTTACAAATAAATAACTGAAAAGTGGGCTGTGCATAATTATTCAGCCCCCTGAGTCAATACTTTGTAGAACCACCTTTTGCTGCAATTACAGCTGCCAGTCTTTTAGGGTATGTCTCTACCAGCTTTGCACATCTAGAGACTGAAATTGTTGCCCGTTCTTCTTTGCAAAACAGCTCCAGCTCAGTCAAATTAGAAGGACAGCATTTGTGAACAGCAGTTTTCAGATGTTGCCACAGATTCTCGATTGGATTTAGATCTGGACTTTGACTGGGCCATTCTAACACATGGATATGTTTTGTTTTAAACCACTCCATTGTTGCCCTGGCTTTATGTTTAGGGTCGTTGTCCTGCTGGAAGGTGAACCTCCGCGTCAGTCTCAAGTCTTTTGCAGACTCCAAGAGGTTTTCTTCCAAGATTCATGCACAAAAATCCATCCATCTTCCCATCAACTCTGACCAGCTTCCCTGTCCCTGCTGAAGAGAAGCACCCCCAGAGCATGATGCTGCCACCACCATATTTGACAGTGGGGATATTGTGTTCAGAGTGATGTGCAGTGTTAGTTTTCAGCCACACATAGCGTTTTGCATTTTGGCCAAAAAGTTCCATTTTGGTCTCATCTGACCAGAGCACCTTCTTCCACATGTTTGCTGTGTCCCCCACATGGCTTGTGGCAAACTGCAAACGGGACTTCTTATGGTTTTCTGTTAACAATGGCTTTCTTCTTGCCACTCTTCCATAAAGGCCAACTTTGTGCAGCGCACGACTAATAGTTGTCCTATGGACAGATTCCCCCACCTGAGCTGTAGATCTCTGCAGCTCGTCCAGAGTCACCATGGGCCTCTTGGCTGCATTTCTGATCAGCGCTCTCCTTGTTCGGCCTGTGAGTTTAGGTGGACGGCCTTGTCTTGGTAGGTTTACAGGTGTGCCATACTCCTTCCATTTCTAAATGATCGCTTGAACAGTGCTCCGTGGGATGTTCAAGGCTTGGGAAATCTTTTTGTAGCCTAAGCCTGCTTTAAATTTCTCAATAACTTTATCCCTGACCTGTCTGGTGTGTTCTTTGGACTTCATGGTGTTGTTTCTCCCAGTATTCTCTTAAACAACCTCTGACAACCTCCTCTATTTGTACTGACATTAGATTACACACAGGTGCACTCTATTTAGTCATTAGCACTCATCAGGCAATGTCTATGGGGAACTGACTGCACTCAGACCAAAGGGGGCTGAATAATTACGCACACCCCACTTTGCAGTTATTTATTTGTACAAAATGTTTGGAATCATGTATGATTTTCGTTCCACTTCTCACGTGTACACCACTTTGTATTGGTCTTTCACGTGGAATTCCAATAAAATTAATTCATGTTTGTGGTTGTAATGTGACAAATTGTGGGAAAGTTCAAGGGGGGCGAATATTTTGCAAGCCACTGTATTCTGTCTGTATTAATGAAGTTTTGTTATTTTGTCCGAAAGTTTCAGGAATGTGGGGCATGGATTTGCTGTTTATTTGGCTGTCCTCTGTAAAAGTGTGGCCTCCATGACATAAATTACTGTATATTAAACACGCACAATTAAACGTGACACTGAAGATTCAGATTGATTTTTTTCTATCCCGGAAGGGAGGTTCTGTGTAATCGTTTCCATTTGTTCATCTGTCTGTCCATTCGCAGTTTTCAAGATATCATTTTTAAACATTTGAGTGATGGTAGATATCAATAACGGTTTGAACTGAGGTGAATTTAGGTGAAAATCAGGTCAAGGCTAAGCCAAATGTTAAGATCAGTAAAAATTTGGACCATCTTCACTTGAGGGACATGGGTACCTACTAGTTTGGCTAAGCGTTTGACATTGACTTTCATTGTTAGCATCCATGGTCAAAGTTAACCTTGAAAAATCATGCAAGATATCATATGAAAGGGCATGCAGAGAGCTGTGCAACACTTTATGTCTCAGTATGTCTCACTGATGTCACATTGACACCTTAAAGTTTTTAAAATTAAAACACTGCATGAATGTATCTTAAAATCTCAACTTTTTACAGCTTATAGAAGCCAAAGATTTCAACTAATTCTTCTCCAGTCATATGGGTAAAGATAATAAAATACACAAATTTAGTATGTAATGCTTCATGATCATAGATCACAAATCACAGTCAAAGGAGTTAGGTAAAAGCTTTAGTTTCCAGTCTATCATCTCCAAACTTTAAAATAATATATTAGTCATTAAGAGAAAATGAGCACTTTCTGCGTTTGAGCTCTTGAAAACATTATGTTTTCAATACAACTTTATAATGACACAAAAAGATGAATATATACTACATTTCCATATTACCAGTGCTAAAATCAGCACAAAACATCAAAGCTTTAGTATAGCGCTTGCACTTTGTGTTGTGCTCTCTGGGTGTTCTTGTTTTCATTTTTAGAGAAAGGCAAGAAAAACTGTCATGGCTTTTGTTTTTCACAGTATTGGTTCTTATTTTTATGTTTTGACATCACTATCTGTGTTTTATAGCTGTTTATTCCTTGCTTGTTTGTTATTGTGTCTCCCTCCCACCTTTACCTTTGAGTTTTTCGTGTTTTCCCTGGATTCACGAGTTTCATCAGCTCAGCATTAAAGCATTCAGTGTTCCAGCCTCCTGTTTCCTTCATTTGGGTCCTCCGTTTAATAAAACAGCGGCTCTAATTATGATTGTATTGCATGCAGTGTCGGAATAAGGCAATTTTAGATAAAATGCATCTTCAAAAATAATAATCCGAGAGCCTCTCTTCTTTGGCTCTCGGAGGAGGCAGACACACTTTTTCTCCTCTCCCTTATCTTCCCTGCTCATGTCCTTGTCTAGTCTCGTGTTTTTTTTTGTATTACTTTTCCCTGGAACACACTCTCACAGTCTGTTTTCTAAACCTAAGAGAATTATGGATTTGATCAACTGGTCTCTGAATGCTATTGACACCCTTTTCTCAACGAGAAGTCTGAAGTCTGAAGTCTGTCATCTCGATTGTGGGCAAAAGACCTGCAACTGACAAATAAAGGCTATCTCATCTCATCTCAATAGAGACTGGGTGTTTCATATGATCAATACACTGAGGCATGCTGCTGCAGTACTCAGCAGCACAACTAGGATTACAAAAAGGTTTTCTGAGAAATGTTTTCCCTTCAAACAGACCATAGAACCACTTCATATTGCACATAAAATGGCTACTGGAAGCTTTCTATTCACTGGTGAAACAGAGTCCATACATTTCAGTTGAAGATAGTTATTTAGTTCAGGCTCTGAAAGCATTTGAGTGACAGTCCAGGGAGGAAGCCTAGAATAAAAGCTCCAGAAAGGTGATCTATGGCCGGATCCATGTAGTCCACTTGTGATTCACCATGTACCATTATGTACTCAAGATCTCCTGATGAAGGAAACCAAATTTTTTTGTCAAATTTTAAATAAATAAACGTTTAAGGGTGGATATGTAGATGGAAATATCTTGGAAATAGTTTATGACACCCTGTTTTGATGCCACAAACATTGGAGCTGTGGAACTGGATGTGATGAGAGAGGCATCTTACTAAGAAACTCAGGCAGGGAAGCAAGCTGTCGAGGTATACTCATCCTACAGTATACTCGGCTTCACTCTCTATAATTTACACAGTGAACATCATTTTGCATTAAATAACACTTCAAACTAGGCTGTGAACTCAGGAGTGTTTTACTGTGTGGTATCAAACCATTAAGGCCCCTTTTATACTGGTTTACATCCAACTTTTATAAACAGCCTATGCCAGGAGTCGGCAACCTTTCTGATGATGAGTGCCATCTAAAATTTCCTCAGAAGTCAGTGTGCCATATGATTGCATTAGCAATAAATTTAATAACGCTCTATATTATTAACAGTTACACACTATATAGACCAACTTTATAGAATTATATTTGAACAGATCAGCTATTTTGAAAAAAAAAAATACACTTTTTATTAATAACAAGAACTCCATAACAGCAAATGAACTGTACAACAGAAAATGCAAAGGCCATTTATGGTCTCCTCAAAACAACGATAAGAGACACAGGTCTCAGAGTGTCCAGCATTCAGATGGCTACCTGAGGACACTCTTCGTGTGAGAGAAAATCTGCTCACACAGATATGTAGAGCCAAATACTGTCAATAAGGCCTCTGCAATGTTCTGAAGTGAGTTAAACTTGTCAGGTAGTGATGTCCAGCAGGTGAAAATGCAAGCTCCATGAACACGCACACCTGTGGATTCCAGCTGTGTTCGTAGTTCTGCAAACTTTGACCCCCACAGAGTTGAGCTTTTCAGTTCAGTCAGCTGCATTTCGATGTCATCTGTGTCCAGCCAGATTCCATATCCAAATCCACTTGCTCATTAAAGCTTTCTGGTTTGATCATAAAAGAAAACATTGGTCCATACACCTAAAAGTCCTGAAAACGCATTGTGAATTCTGTCTCAAGTCTACGGATGTATCCGTGTATTTCCGCGGTGCCGATGCTGCGCTGAGCGGACAGCTCCTGAAGTGTCGGAATGTGGAAATTTCAACATTGCTTGAAAAAACTACCAGCTAGCAACGTCCCTCTCACTGGTAGGCTACGTTATTTTTAACCAATTACAAGTTGAATATGGTACATGGGGTTGTTAGCTTAGATACCGACATTAAGAAGCAGCACAACTAATGTGTCTATACGAGTTAATTTGCGATGTACTCCGCTGGCACGGCCATTAATTTTTTAATACACCTTCTCAGATGAATTCAATGGGTGTCGTGCCATCAGTTAACCCTTCGCGTGCCAGCTGTGTGGCAGGAGTGCCCAGGATTGCCGACCCCTGGTCTAACCCATGCGAAATACAGGGCTGCAAATCCCCCTCTTGTCATCTAAAACTATTGCCTATTGTCACAAGGGGGCGCTTTGATGCAGCCTTGCTGCGTTACGACCATTGACTGTAGTCTCGTGCGCAGGAAGCATTGGCTGTCTCTTCCTATGAGAGCTTCGCAATAATGGCGGTCAAGTGTTTTTTCAACAAAGTATGCAGTGCTGCAAACTAGATAATGAGACCAAATGGTTTTTTTTTTACATATCAATGCTAATAAGCTACTCTTTTATTAGGCCCCGAACTCTGACCACAAAGGGAATAACGTCTGTCGAGTTATTTGTGTTGGAGTTATTTGTCCCGGTGAGTCACTCGCTTTCGTTAGCTACCTGTTAAGTTTAGACAATGTATTTTTCCCGCCGATTAAGCTCAGAAACATTTGAAAAAAACTAAACAAAACACCAATACAGTCGGGAACTGTGAGAATGTAGTGTGTTGTTTTACTCACCTTGTTGTTCCTTACAGTGTGGTATAAGTGTTGAATGTTCTAAGCTACAGATGTTACTGCCGATGCTAGGTGTGATGCTATAGCTGCTATGTGCGGTTACTCTGGACTCAGGGAGGGGCGGCCCTCTGCTGCTACCGGTTGGGGTGAGAGAAGGAAAACAGGATAAATACATGCTGTGGAAGAGAGACAGAGATTAATAGCAGGTATGATTCAACGCAGAGAGATCTATTAATTAGGGGTGGGCGATATGAACGATATAGATAGAAACTATATAAATTTGGCCAACGATAGAGATTTTGACTATACCACTCTATCGCGATAGCGCATGTTGATGATGTCATCAAGCTGCGCCTGTTTTGGTCGAAAGTGTCGCAGTGGCTACAACCATTGTCATCTGCAAATTATGCTGACAGTCATAGCAAAGAGATGAAGCACTTTTGAAATATGGGGAAAGCCAAAAACTGCGCTTCCTCCACTTCCGTAACATTCTCTATTCTCACGTTGTTGCAGTATATTAATAACTAACCTTGTATTATGGATGAATGATCTCAGTTGTTCTCCTGACTGAAGTTTGCCCCGTGTATAGCATCCTACTATGCGATTGCATTTCTCCCTGACCACCAGAATCCCTCACGTTAACTTTTATCGAGTGGAAAAAAAAGTTGGAGTTTATCCTCCAGCTTCACTGTGCTAATGTTATGCTAACATAACTGTGCCGCTAGCAATCACGTAGCACATTATATACCAGGTAGTCCAACTTCAGTAACCCTACAAACGCCACTGCTGTTTAGTTTTCTGTCTTCATTATGTCGGAAGTGGTAGCAGAGCTGTACGTTTTAATTAGTTTCAAAAATCTCTCAGTCAGAACATGGTATGTCATGTTTAGGTGTAAACTAGCGAGCCATCTTCTAACTCCGTTAAATTTAATAACTTATGTTTTCATGGATGCCTGGATGTTAAACTTAATTGTTACACCTGGTAAAGCAGCAACGCTGATGATTTTATTAAAGATTAAAGAATTTAGTACGTTTTTAACTCGTGTGTTCATTTGACTTTGGGACCTGAAGTTGACAGAGTTTTGGACCCAGAGTACTCCGCGAAGCTCCTCACTAGTGATGGGCAGATGAAGCTTCATGAAGCACTGGAGCTTGTCATCCAATTGGTTCACCCCAGCGCAAAGCTTCTTGAAGCTTCATTTGCTCTAGTAGGACATCTACTGGACAGCCTGTAAATGTCAACAACAAAAGGAGTGTGTAAAACATGTATATTGTAGTGATGGCACTATACTGTGTATATTTATACTGGCAGTATGGAAAATCATTATGTGGAAATGCTTAAAATGTAAACGATCATTTACTGTGAGGTGAGGTGTGGTTGGGGTATGGACAGTGGTTGTGCTTTTGTAACGTTGAGGTATGGACAGCTACACACTGAGGCTTTGAGCCTCAGTCCTGCCCACATTTTATTCTGTAAAAACTGCATTTTCACTGCTTTTATGACCTTTTTAGTGGGGAGAACATAGCTAGGATTTAATGATTTAACAAATCTTTTAAATCCTTTGTCCTCCACAATGCTAAATGGCTGGGAGTCCTCAGTCACCATGCTAACCAGGTTTTCATCTATTTGAGATTGTTTTTGTTGTCTTTCCTCAGGAGAACAAAGCACAAATATAAATATCACACACGTAACTTATTACAGTTGTATAATATTGTTATATCATTTAGTAACATTACTGCATGCTATATTATTATGGCATTTGATTGCTCACCTAGTCTTGCTCCACAATCGGTGTTCCCCTTATTCTCATGCAAAGCTCTGTAGTGCCTAAGCATGGATGAGGTGTTGTTGTTATATCCCAGCTCCCTGGCACATAGCAAACACTTCACCTTGTACAAAAGTAAAGCCGCTTAACATAAATTGTATAGGGCTTTGGAGTTGACGTCACGCCGCAATGCATTGTGGGAGCGCGGCGCCATGTTCGGGGTCTGCGAATCAAAACAAACACACTGTGTTGGAACGACGATTACAAGATGCTTAAAAGCAGCTCCAAAGAAACGGACGGTATAGAGACCGATTGCGTCCAGAGGCGAAGCGGCGGTACTTGCAGAAAATAGCGTGCATTGGAAATGTGGACCCGTATGAAATACGGCCGTGGAGTAGAAACCCTGAAGACCAACCGCTACTGACGTAGCCTGACATATTTTCGTACCTTATCTGTGGAGTCAGCACGTACAAATCGTCATTTAAACAAAGGTAAGTCAGCTCGAGTACTGCGTGTGAAATGCGTTTGATTTCCCTGCAAACATTCACATTAGTGCAGCATAAATTCATTCATGAGGGGAAATTACAGTGAGAACATGTGGAGGCTGTTAGAGGGATAACATAGTGAGTTCAGTGCATTGATGTGACATTGTCCTGAAGGATTTAGTTACTCTTTATGGTTAAAGAAATTGCAATGATTTATTTATATTTATTATAAATAATTCTAATTATACATCTTGCTTCCATATTTGTATCCTGTGTCACTAAAAATACATTTTATTTTAACTTTATACATTGATTAATGACCTGCAGAATCTCCTTATCATATTAAGTGATTCATAATTGTCACTTTATGCTTTCTCCATCTCTAAAGTGATGACATCCTTGCATTACATATTTTAGGTTCATTTTCTGCAGGCAGGTTTCTGACAGAGAACAGGCAGATTTACACTATACCATGCAGCATTCTATAGATGGACACATAAAGAAATGAAAAATTACATGTATGTGCTAACTTTCTAAAAACTTTGTTACATTTATGATAAAGTAGTCTGCCTTGGCTCATAGTTCTTGTCTTTAAATGAACTTTGTGTGTTTCAGGTCCTGCACTCTCAAAGACTGAATGAACCAGCATTGCAGCCATGGGTCACTGTGAGCATCACAGGGAAGGTTGAAGCCGCCCACTGCACCTGTAAGGCCGGAGTCGTGGAGACCTGCACCCATGTCACTGCTCTTCTGTTTAATGTAGAAGCAACAGTGCGGATCATGGCACAAGGACTGTTACAGATGAACCTGCATGCTGGGTTTTGCTGGGTAATGTGACCATGATACAGCCAGAGGTTGGCCATAAGATAGACTTCTCCTCTTCAGCGGCCCAAAAAAGGCTCTTGATCAAAACATAAACAGACCATCTATATTGAAAGGCAAAAGGAGCCGTCCTCAAAAAAGAAAAATCACACCTGCTACTGTGGAGGAGTTGACACTGCTATAATGCCATAATGTTTTATCTAGGGGTCTAGATTTATGCCTGTAGTGCACTGCCGTGTAAATAAATTGCATTTACTGAATATGTACTGACTGAGTCCCACTGTTCAAAAATTGAATAAAGAAACAAACTAATGTTTGCCTTTTTTTTTTTATTAAAACCACTTTATAGAACATCACATCCGTTACAGTGTAGAATCCATATCATTTATAGTTTACAAGTGACAAAATGTTTACATAAAATCATGACAGTGTTTACATGATATCACCCACTACTAATATTACTTTAATTACTGTATCTTTTGAAAAAATACCGCTATTTATACAGCAAAAGACTTAGGAATGTTTAACAGGAGGAGGTTTCATTTTTCCCTGGTTTTATTATCACACTGTTCACCAAAACGGCAGCAAACCTTCACCATCTTATCCAGAAGGGTCACCTCTTCACCCTCACATGGAAGAAGTAATCTGATTGGCATGGTGGTATGTTTGAAGCAGGTCCCTTGTGTAGCGCTGGAACTCAGTCATGATGTTTCATCCATTTCATAGGCTGGTTTGCTGCAATGATGCCAAATAATTAGCATCTTTATAAATAGAAGGTAGTTCTGCAAAATTACTCAGTAGGATGTTTGTTCTAATTTGCTATGAGCTCAGAGTGCATCGAAAATAAAACTAATAGGCTATAAAGAGTGATATGAACATATTTAGAACTTACCGGAATGAAAATGTCTGGCGCACCAACAGATATTTGGAGATGGAAGAGAACTGGAGCTATCCAGGCTAGACGCCTCCGTGACATCATGCTCCAAAGCCCTATTGCACCATCAGTATTATGAAAATACATCTTCTGTAGAAATTTACATACCTTGTTGGGAGGAATAAAATCACAATGTTCCCACACAGGGGAGGACATCCTCCTCTTCTTAGCTGGCTCCATTCTCTCCTGACTTTCTCTCCTCACTCTCATAAACCTCCAAACTGTCTCCAAACTCTCACTAACCGCAACTCTCCATCAAACACCCACATTTTGAATGAAGTCTGAGGGGTTTATATCGCTGTCATAGCTCGCGGCAAAGTTCGAACCACTTCATGAACCAGTCACGTGGTCATTTTCAGCTCCCCCCATAAATAAAGCAAGCCTCGATACGCACATCGCGGAAACGCCCCCTCCATTACTCGACACAAGCTTCGAAGCCTCGATACAGAACGTCGCATCACTACTAGTGATGGGATTTCCGGCTCTTTTTAGAGATCCGGCTCTTTTGGCTCGGATCACTAAAAAGAACCGGCTCTTTCGGCTCCGAACCGGCTCTTCAGGTTGTTTTGTTGCTTTAATTATTTAATCATTAACAATAATATAAAATTATGCAGAAAAGGAATTACTAATGTTAAAAAAAGTGGTTTTATTTATATATGTTTGTATATGGCCCCTAGAGACAAAGCACGTACAAACTCTAAAGCATATACAAACTCCAAAAAGCACGTACAAACTCCAAAACACATTTCTAGCGTTTACTGAACTTCCAAAACAGAGCTACCCAGATCACTTACATTACACAATTGAAAGCATGTGTGTATTGTTTGTGTATTTATAGACAAGCACTCATATTTATTCAAATAATTAAAAAAAAAAAGTTCATTTACCTGTTACTACCACACACCAAATCCGGTTGTTGATACTTCCTGGCTTGTGTAGCCACTAGGTAACAAAAGCTCAACACTGCGCCCTAGCATCCTGGAGCACTTCTGTTGTCTTTTGTACGTGCTTCTGAGTTTTTACGTGTTTTGGAGTTTGAACGTGTTTTGGAGTTTGTACGTGCTTTGTCTCTAAGGGCCACCATAAATATACTTTATTTATTCACTCCACGTAAAATGTAATAAATAAATCATATAATACAAAAAAACAACTATTTACATTTTAAATTTTTAACTATTTAAATTTTCAGCTTTTTCCTTTTAAACAAATTTAACGTGAAACAACACAAAACACTGCAAACCACAACACAATTAAATATAAATTAAAATATTAAAACAAAAAGAAGATGCACATTCTCTGTCATATGGGCCTGCATGATTTCTGAATCCTTTATCATCTGCAACTGAAAATAGTTGTGGATGATTACTATACCTTTCTAATGTGATGTTGTTGTCCCTCGCTCTCTTTCTCTCTGGCTCTGTTCCTGTGCTGCTGCGAGTGTAACTAACGCCCCTCCCCCCTCTGCCCAGCGCAAAGTACAGGCAGCGTGCGGAGTTTAGCGGAAAAAAGGGTGAGAGAGAGGGTGAGAGAAAGAAAAAAAAAAACCCCTCACGGCTCCCAATAAGGAGCCGGCTCGCGTCGTTCACTTCAAAGAGTCGGCTCTAAGAGCCATTTCGTTCGCGAACGACCCATCACTAATCACTACTCCTCACTACAGCAGCCGTAATGCTATGACAATCCATCAAGCAGTGCGGCTTACCAAAGTTGTACTAAAACATTTTTTAACAGATTTCTGCACGCCCAAATCGGTTCGAGGTCAGTAAGCACAACCAGAATTCATACATAAGGCACACTCTCGATTTTTGAGAAAATCAAAGGATTTTAAGTGTGCCTTATAGTGTGGAAAATATATTATACAGAAGAAAAGAATATATCACGATATATATCGTTACCGCACATGCTTCAAATTATATCGCGATATGAATTTTAGGCCATACAGGAAACTAAACAGCAGTGGTGTTTGCAGGGTTACTGAAGTTGGACTACCTGGTATATGTTGTGCTACGTGATTGCTAGCAACACAGCTATGTTAGCATAACATTAGCACAGTGAAGCTGGAGGATGAACGCCAACTTTTTTTTCCACTCGATAAAAGTTAACGTAAGGGATTCTGGTGGTCAGGGACAAATGCAATCGCATAGCAGGATGCTATACACAGGGCAAACTTCAGTCAGGAGAACAACTGAGATCATTCATCCACAATACAAGGTTAGTTATTAATATACTGCAACAACGGAACAGAACAGCTGCGAGAGAATTCAACATTAATGAATCAATGGCTGTATCCCAATTCAGGGTCTGCAGCCTTAAAGTACGCAGCCTCAACGATCCTCAAGGGCCGCATACTTAAAGACCGCTAAGGCCGGAAGTGCAAGGCTCGTGAAATGGGACGGTCTAGCCTCCGTTGCGCTGCCCAGGTTGCCTAGCAACCATGATACTAACAGCTGGAAACGTTTCATACAGCTTTGTTTGACAGAAATGAAGGAGAAAATCTTTTGTTCATTTGTTTGTTTGTTTCTACATGAGCTTTGATCATTCTCTGTAAGATTAAGCTCAGCTATTGAACGGCGTATATTTTAAAGTAAAGACTTTAAAACCAAGTTAGTACAAACGTCACTAATGTTACATAACTTTGCCGACATGTGGCCAACAGTAATGTTTTCATGTTCTTCGTTATTAAACATTTGCACAAAAATAACTGACATAATATTCAGTACTTACTTAAAGTTGACTCTTCGGGCGCCCCTCATCCGCTGTTTTTTTTTCGGCAAAATTATCCACACCCACCGCCACGCTATGCATTCTGGGATATGTTGGGCCACAAAGTCTACACCGCCACGTCCTTAAAATTCAGGGAAATGAAGGACGCATTTGAGGGCCGCATTTCGAGCAGCCTTCGAATTGGGACAGCCTTCGTCGCGTCGCGGTGATGTAATCGGCCTTAAAATGCGGCCTTTAAGGCTGCAGACCCTGAATTGGGATACAGCCAATGTTACGGAAGTGGAGGAAGCGCAGTTTTTGGCTTTCCCCATATTTCAAAAGTGCTTCATCTCTTTGCTATGACTGTCAGCATAATTTGCAGATGGATGGTTGTAGCCGCTGCGATGCTTTTGACCAAAACAGGCGCAGCTTGATGACATCATCAACAGGTGCTATCGCGATAGAGCGGAATAGTCCAAATCTCTATCGTTGGCCAAGTTTATATCGTTTCTATCGTATATCGTTCATATTGCCCACCCCTACCTAAGAGCAGACTCAATCACTTGAAATATTTACAAGATTTATTAATGAGAGGAATCAACTTAAACAGGAGCACGGTCATTAACAGAAACTCTGCACAGGTGCCGTGGGAAACCAGGGGGCAGAGAAACAGTCGGGCACGCGGAACACAGGAAGAGCACGGGCTGGAACTTCTGCAACAGAGGAGAGAGGCGTCACTGGACCGGGAAACGAGTGAGAGAAGGCAGAGTGAGAGAGACAAGGCCAACTTTTACAGACAGGTAAGAGAGCGCAGACGGTCATTAGCATCACAGTGGATTCTTTTGTCACACATTAGGTGATCAGTCAAACAGCTCTATTAAATTTATGGAATTCACATTGAGTATAGATGGATATTAAGAAATATGGCTGGGTATCATCACTGATTTCTAGAATCGATTCGATTCCGATTCACAAGGTCCCAAATCGATTCGATCCACAATTTGATTCGATTCGATTTGAATCAGGGAAATTTTGCCTCAGACAGTCAGAAATATTATAATTCTGATCACTTATCAGTACATATCTATATTTTTATATCTATAAAAAGAAAGCTGACACTTGCGAGACTTTATCAAAAGTGTAAGCATCACAGCAGATTCATTTGCATCAATGTAACTGAGGATAAAACACAGAAAAACATGAAGGCAGTTTTCCTGGTCTGGGTTTTTATAGCAGATGACATTAAGTTTAAATTTGTTCAGTATTGAACAGCAGAAATGAGTCTTTCTTGTCGTAAGTAAGTAAAAACCCCCCCCCCCCCCCCCCCACACACACACACAAAAAAACAGCGGCCGACACCGTGGACTGGTGGGTAATAAGTAGGGGTTGTCACGGCGAGTGAGATGAGCCATGTGGAGATGATAAAGGAGGATCCAATTGCAGGCACTTGTAAAGGTGTGAAGGTGGTTTGTTGAATACACGGCACAAGGAAAATGGCAAACGAAGACAAACTAAACTATACTGGAAAACAACTAAACTACAGAGCAGGAACCAGAACGCAAACATGAAAAAGGGCGAGCAGAGGCGGATGACGGTAGACAGCAGGGATAACACACAGAAGGAGCAGGGTGGATACACAGACGGACCAGCAACTACAGTGACAGGAGATGCGACTTAAATACACACAGAGAAACACAGGGAGATTACACACAGGTGGGGGACACAGCTGGGAGTAATCAACAAGACGAGACAAGGGAGGTAAACCTGAACACACTCACATGAGACGCAGACCTTCACAATAAAACAGGAAACAAGAACGCTACACAAGGACGCAGACTCGACACTGACAGACAGACTGAATATAACACATGGAACCTAAATGCTAAACATGAGACACAAATCCTGAAACACGAATAAACAGAAACATGGAACTCTAATAATAATAATAATCATCATCATCATAATAATAATATTAATAACACTCATAGCACCCAAAACTACAACAATCATTCAAAAATAAACTAACAATCAAAACTCAAAATACTGGGTCGAAACTGACCCAGAACCGTGACAGGGGTGGGTTTTGATTATTGATTTAGAGACAGAGTAAGCTCTAAGCTCTTTAACCTGAGATTCTGGTGTGTGATTTTATCGTGGTGGAAGCAAAACAGCCAAAGTAAGAGGAAATTCGTGACGATGTTTATGTGAAGTATAGAGTCAAAAAGCAATTGAGGTTCCACAGTCCTCTCAGTCCGTGTCTTGATTCCCACACACAGCCAAGATGCGATTCTTGACGTAGTCTTTAGCAGCCGTCGGATTGGTGAATATTTCCTCACCAAGAGGGGAAGAAATCCTTAGCTTAGCTGGGTATAGCATCCCGAATCTCACACCCCAACATCCGCGCAGTAGATCTTTAGCTTCTTTAAAGGCCCCCCGTCTCTTCGCGACTGCAGATGGCAGGTCAGGGAAAATTAGGATTCTGTCTCCATTATGCGTCAGGGGACTGTTTAACGCGGCCCTGCGAAGTACCTCCTCCTTTTCTTGAAAGTAGTGAAATTTGACAATAAGTGGCCTGGGTCTCTGGTCTCTCGCAGGGACGGGCTGGAGGCTGCGATGTGCCCGATCCAGTGTTGGAGCGGTATCCAGAGCCAAAACCTCCTTTAGTAGCTGGGCCACCAAGGTGACAGGGCACGTCCCAGTCTCAAAGTGCTCCCTCACGCCAAGTATTCGAATGTTGCATCTGCGCTGTCTCCCCTCAAGGTCTTCGGTCTTGTCCGAAAGAGCTGACACAACTTCTTTCAGATCGTGAACTTGCTTCTCCAAGTCCACAACCCGGTCCGAATATGTGTTTGCATCTTCTTCCACGCTAGTTAGCCGGCTATGGTGGTCAGTGCAGGTAGTAGCTAGAGCATCAATCTTAGCACAAAGTTCAGTCCACACTTCATCTATTTGGTCAGAAACATTGCTGCGAAGCGAATCGATTAGCTCATTAAGAGCTTGGCACTTGGTCTCGACTTTTGCTTCCAGCATAGAAATTTTGGCGACTACGTTCTTCTCCGAATTAGCTATGGCAGCCATTAGCGCGGCCGTGTCCGGGGATGTAGCATTGCTATCAGTTGCCTTGGCTCCATCAGTCTTTCTGGTGTTTTTGGATCCTGACATTGTTGCAAAGTTCCCTTAGGTGATGCGCACGTTTGCAGTGATAACTCAGCTGACGACAGATAACGCGTTAGTGCCCAATGTCGCAGTATTTATTTGAAAAAATAGCGTATCCCCACAGAGCAACTCAGCCACGCGTCTTTACATGTCACTGCTCCTACGTCACCCCCTGTGTTTACGTCTTTGTGCAGAATCCGTGTACCTGCTCTCATTTACTGTTTTAGCTGTTTGGTGGTTGTAGACATTTTGTGAGGTTTAACCTGAGATTCTGGCGTTTTGGGCAAAATAAATTTATATTTAAAAATCGATTCAGGTTTTTAATGAATCGATATCACGTTATCCAAGCCAGAATCGATTTTAATTGATAAATCGATCATCAAAACCCACCCCTATTAAGAAATATAAAATTTTCACTACTGAATGGACATTAATGATTAAATTCAACCTTAACTATAGCAACAAGTCACATCTGTTGTCTAGAGGCGCTTTACATTGGAATGCAGAGACCCTATAGTATTAGAAAATGAATCCCACCAATCAGAGAGCCCACTATGAGCAAACAATCAGCAACAGTGGGAAGGAAAAACTGTTGCAACCTCTGTTAGATCGGGGAAATCTGTTGAGACGCATTGGAGGTTAGGGCAACGGATGCAAGTCTTCAGAGCAGTGACAGTATGACTTTAGTTGTGCATACTTTAACCTGATTTAGTTTTCAGTTTTCTTACTTGTCAAAATGCATCATGAGTAAAAAACTATCCTTGACATGGTAATGAAAGAGTATTCTCAGCAAAGTTGAGTTAAACAAGTTTTAATGGAAGTTTAAGTTAAATCTTTTAATTTTTACTAATTTTGATTACATCAACGTATTTTATTACATTAACCTAATCAAATAAGGCCAATTTTGATGAAGCTCCTGACCCAGCCCAAGCTCTCTATGAAGACGAGGAAAAACTCCCCGGGGATCCAGAATAATGGGAAGAAACCTCGGGAAAGCCAATTCAAAGAGAGATCCCCTTTCCTGGGATGGCTGGGGGGGTTACAGGAATTTCAGGATAGCAAAATTTAGAATCGGCCAAAAAAAACCCAAAAAACAATCTTTTCCTGTTAAAAAAGCAAAAAAATGAAAGAAAGACAAAAAAAGAAAGTTAGGTCATGTATCACACTTATGATAAGATATGAAATGTGTGTGTGTGTGTGTGTGTTAGAGAGATGGGTTTATCTGAGCCAGGGGTGACGCTGGAGGTCCCCCAGCGTTGGGCGCTTCTCCGGGACATCGGTTAAACACGCGTCCAAGAAATTCCGGCAGTCTGGAAGGAAAGAAAGGAGAGAAAAGATGAAGATGATAGTTCCAGTGATGCAAGCCATCAGTGAATCTTGAAGTGTGATGTTTTATTACGTGGGGACAGATGCTTGTTGAATTTCAGTTCCTTTTCGAGGAACGTCATGATATTAAACTCCCCCACATGAAGCGTTTCATACAGCACCACTCCCATTTGCCACACCGTGGTGGGTCCAGGCCTGTATTTTTTGCCCCAGTAACATTCGGGAGGGGTGTGGATAGGTGTACCTAATAAACAGACACAATTACAATTTCTTCTAAAACAAAAGGCACAAATTGCTACATCTGTGAAGAGCAGGAGCTGAATGTGTTACCATAGAAGAAGCGGAACCGCGATCGCTTAGTAGCAAAGCAGCTCAGTCCAAAGTCAATGATACGAACTCGAGGTACATCTGAGCCGGTCTCAATCAGAATGTTGTCACTCTTGATGTCCCGGTGAAAGATGTGTTTCTCCTCCAGGTCCTTTGCTGCATCAACCAGTTGCTTCAGAATGACCTGGAAAAGATGAAAAAGACAGTAATTAGTCAACAGGTTGATGCTTCTCTGATACTCTGTGCTTTGATTGAATGCTGTAAAGTCTAAGGCTCTTCCAGTCAACTTACCTTGGCCTTTTCTTCTGGTAAACATCCTCCATTTTCTCTTATGTAATCAAACAGGTCCACAGCGGGGACAGGTCTCTCCTGCACCAGGATCAGCTCTGTGCCGAAGTCAAACCAGTCCAACAGAGAAACGGGAGCCGACATTCCCACTGATCCATCTGCTTCAGCTGCAAGCTTCAGCAAAATGGCCACTTCCACTGAGACTTCCTTCCCGTTTTCATCCTGATATATTACAACAAAGTGGATGATGAGGAACAGATGTTTCACAGGTGAACGCTGCACTCAGTCCAGGAATGTAAAAACAGTTCAAGTGTTGCACACTTACCGTCACTTGGATGGGGATTCTGTCCTTGGGAATGTGTTTGATAGCTACCTAAAAAACACATAGAATTGGTGAGCATTTCCTCAGTATGACATCATTAAAGGTGTAAAACAGCACCTTTAATGCTCAGCTGACGATATTATCCGTTATGTGCGTTACTGCCTGTCTTACTCCCACCATCTCAACACTTACTGGGAAATGATCTGTTATCCTGTAGCCAGCAAACACTGCTCCACAGCCGCCATTTCCTAGATGGTGCTCCTGCACATATCTGGCTTGGTATTCCCCTGAAAAGACACAAATGTTGTTTTACTACAGCTGTGACACAAATTACTCTCTGCTGTACCCTAAATGTTGCTCTTCACCTGAGTATAAAAGCCAAGCTGCTTGCTACTTACGTTGCTGGTCGTCTGCTGAATTTTGGACGACGTTTTTGGTTTTGTCCTTTTTCTTTTTCTTGGGTGACTCTTTGCTGTCTCCTGCAGACTTCCTTCGGCCATTTTTTGTGCACCCCTTTGTGTTTTGACTGCAGTCTGCAGACGTGGAAAACACCAAAAGCACATCAGCGTATTAGATCATACACACAAATATCTCCCAAACACTAATATCTTAAACCGAGCAACCAGCTGTGCACTTAATCTACCCCTCACTCAACTAATTAGCCTACCTTTACCAGCGTCCACAGAGGAAGACGCTTGCCCCCTGTCTCCACTCGTAGGCTCAGCAAGTTTAATCTTCTTTGGTGGACTGGTTGTGCCCGCTCCATCTTGCTGGGCCATACGCTTCACTGCTTTGTCCTCATGTGTATCTGAGCTGGTGGAAGGAGCAGCCTGCTCAGTGACCCTCCTTCTTTTTACGGGGATCTCCTTTTCAGGACTGGCCTTTCTTTTAGCCATCCTGCTCTTAGAGTCTATAAACAACAACAACAACACAGTAGTGAAAAAGAGTGCTCGACATCAGGACTGGAAGGATTTTGATGCCATTTTAGGGAGTATTGGTTAAATTATAATAACAAGTTTATCCTTTTGATAAAAAACAGAGCAACACAAGTCCATACTAGGTCTACTAAGACTTAGATCTTCATGACACTTGTTGATCTGTTTTTACTGCTGAGTCCAAGAATAAACTTGTCACATTATTTTACCAAAAGACAAAGTGCCCCAGTAACCTTTCTTTGATTAGACGTGTTGTAATTATGCTATTTTCAGTCAAACATACCCATATGGAAAAGAAATATTAAAAATTTATAAAAGACTTGCATAAGATGTGGCCTACTTCATACAGTGAATTATATCAAAACATACAAGTTTCACACAAGACAGATACAAACTTTATAAGATTTATATATATCTTTTCCATGTGGGTGGGATTCAAATGTTTCATTTTATACACAGACTGTCAACATTTTTAGAAAAGTAGATTCTGTTATTTGAGAGATTTTACCCAGATTTGATGCATTTGTTTACTTACTTTGATCTCCTGGATCTTTCTTATCTCCTGAATTTGTATTTTTTCTCGTTTCCTTTTTCATGTTAATTTTTGAGACGTTTTAAAATGGAAAATGTCACCGTAATGAGGGAATACTTCTTCAAATGTGTGTGCTTGTCTTTTCTAAGGTGTTTAAGTGAGTTCCATAAGTGAGCTTTGTTATGGCCCTAGCAGGGCCTCCTCCTGAAGGTGCCTGTGTGGGAGTGTCCTTCAATCGCTTCTGCCTGAGGTGCCACCTTTCCCTTTTACACAGCTGACTCTCGTCAGTAATTAAAAGTATTTAATCCCAGGGAAAGGTGAGCTCTGGGCCAGAGTGCCATGTGAGTGGTTACAGCTAGTGAGCTGTGTGTGTGTGTTTGTGGTGTTTGTAGCTAGTGAGCTGTATTATTGTGGTTTGCAGCTAGTGAGCTGCTCTCTTTCTTTTTGGCTTACGTTTGACTTTATTGACCAACGCTTGAGTTTTGTTTGTTTTCTTAAATGGTGATAGCGGCTTGTCCGTCTCTTTTAGTTGAGCTACTTTAATAAAACTCTTTAATTTAACCCTCATGCCTTCTTGTCTCCTTTTTCTGACCCGGACACTTTTTGTTACTTCCCCCTCACCGCCTAGACCCCTCAGGGGAACGTAACAGCTTTCAAAATAAACTCAGGAGACTATGGCAACAGAACCTTGCCTTTCAGTGACATTGCTGACTGCCAGTAAAAGTGTTCCTAAGTAGTTTAAAGAAAAACACTGTGGCAGACAAATCCATAATAATTCATATAATTTAATAAGAAGTCGATATACCTACCTATAAATTTTGTTTTTTAAATTGTGCATTTATTTTTTATATAGTGTAACTACTCGACCTTATTTCTCTTTTTAAATCTAGAGGCAATCACGTTTTTGAGGTTGTATCACCTTTCCATTTTCTATTAAAGTACATTAATTCATGTGTACTGTTTTTTTCTAAAATAAAAACATCATAGTTTCCCAACACCCCATTGTTGTGTGAATAGCTATGGGTTAACTAGCTATTGGTGTTAATTTACTGATTAACTTTTAAAACACATGCTCAACTTACTGAAAAAGTCCCACAGTGGCTTCCATCCTTATGTTGGTTTGTCCAGTTTACGGCAGAACACATCAAACCTGGGGCCCATGTCAGCCCTACTTGTGGCCGTATATTTAAGTGAAGAAATATAAAGCAATTTGGCACTTGAAGAGCCTTTTTCGTTAGGGGGGGATTTATTTATTTTTGAGTCCAATGCTAAAATGCGTTCTTAAAAAAGTAAAAAAAAAAAAAAAAAATTAATATGAAGGTCTAACCCAGGAGTCAGCAACCTTTCTGATGATAAGTGCCATCTAAAATTTCCTTAGAAGTCAACGTGCCATATGATTGCATTAGCAATAAATTTAATAACGCTCTATATCAACAGTTACACACTATATAGAACAACTTTATAGAATTATATTTGTTCGCAGATGTTGGCATAGAGCAGATCAGCTATTTTGAAACAAAAAAGACACTTTTTTTTTATCAGTAACAAGAACTCCATAACAGCAAATGAACTGTTCAACAGAAAAATATCTCCCAAACACTAATATCTTAAACCGAGCAACCAGCTGTGCACTTAATCTACCCCTCACTCAACTAATTAGCCTACCTTTACCAGCATCCACAGAGGAAGACGCTTGCCCCCTGTCTCCACTCGTAGGCTCAGCAAGTTTAATCTTCTTTGGTGGACTGGTTGTGCCCGCTCCATCTTGCTGGGCCATACGCTTCACTGCTTTGTCCTCATGTGTATCTGAGCTGGTGGAAGGAGCAGCCTGCTCAGTGACCCTCCTTCTTTTTACGGGGATCTCCTTTTCAGGACTGGCCTTTCTTTTAGCCATCCTGCTCTTAGAGTCTATAAACAACAACAACACAGTAGTGAAAAAGAGTGCTCAACATCCGGACTGGAAGGATTTTGATGCCATTTTAGGGAATATTGGTTAAATTATAATAACAAGTTTATCCTTTTGATAAAAAACAGAGCAACACAAGTCCATACTAGGTCTACTAAGACTTAGATCTTCATGACACTTGTTGATCTGTTTTTACTGCTGAGTCAAGAATAAACTTGTCACATTATTTTACCAAAAGACAAAGTGCCCCAGTAACCTTTCTTTGATTAGACGTGTTGTAATTATGCTATTTTCAGTCAAACATACCCATATGGAAAAGAAATATTAAAAATTTATAAAAGACTTGCATAAGATGTGGCCTACTTCATACAGTGAATCATATCAGGCTTATATGATTTACTCATGAAAGTGGCCACTTTCTCATTACTTTCATATATTGTTTTAGTAAGTATCCAAAACATACAAGTTTCACACAAGACAGATACAAACTTTATAAGATTTATATGTATCTTTTCCATATGGGTGGGATTCAAATGTTTCATTTTATACACAGACTGTCAACATTTTTAGAAAAGTAGATTCTGTTATTTGAGGGATTTTACCCAGATTTGATGTATTTGTTTACTTACTTTGATCTCCTGGATCTTTCTTATCTCCTGAATTTGTATTTTTTCTAGTTTCCTTTTTCATGTTAATTTTTGAGACCTTTTAAAATGGAAAATGTCACCGTAATGAGGGAATACTTCTTCAAATGTGTGCTCTAAGCTGTTTAAGTGAGTTCCATAAGTGAGCTTTCAAAATAAACTCAGGAGACTATGGCAACAGAACCTTGCCTTTCAGTGATATCACTGACTGCCAGTAAAAGTGTTCCTAAGTAGTTTAAAGAAAAACACTGTGGCAGACAAAGCCATAATAATTCATATAATTTAATAAGAAGTCGATATACCTACCTATAAATTTTGTTTTTTAAATTGTGCATTTATTTTTTATATAGTGTAACTACTCGACCTCATTTCTCTTTTTAAATCTAGAGGCAATCACGTTTTTGAGGTTGTATCACCTTTCCATTTTCTATTAAAGTACATTAATTCATGTGTACTGTTTTTTTCTAAAATAAAAACATCATAGTTTCCCAACACCCCGTTGTTGTGTGAATAGCTATGGGTTAACTAGCTATTGGTGTTAATTTACTGATTAACTTATAAAACACATGCTCAACTTACTGAAAAAGTCCCACAGTGGCTTCCATCCTTATGTTGGTTTGTCCAGTTTACGGCAGAACACATCAAACCTGGGGCCCATGTCAGCCCTACTTGTGGCCGTATATTTAAGTGAAGAAATATAAAGCAATTTGGCACTTGAAGAGCCTTTTTCGTTAGGGGGGGATTTATTTATTTTTGAGTCCAATGCTAAAATGCGTTCTTAAAAAAGTAAAAAAAAAATAAAAGAATTAATATGAAGGTCTAACCCAGGAGTCAGCAACCTTTCTGATGATAAGTGCCATCTAAAATTTCCTTAGAAGTCAACGTGCCATATGATTGCATTAGCAATAAATTTAATAACGCTCTATATCAACAGTTACACACTATATAGAACAACTTTATAGAATTATATTTGTTCGCAGATGTTGGCATAGAGCAGATCAGCTATTTTGAAACAAAAAAGACACTTTTTTTTATCAGTAACAAGAACTCCATAACAGCAAATGAACTGTTCAACAGAAAAATATCTCCCAAACACTAATATCTTAAACCGAGCAACCAGCTGTGCACTTAATCTACCCCTCACTCAACTAATTAGCCTACCTTTACCAGCATCCACAGAGGAAGACGCTTGCCCCCTGTCTCCACTCGTAGGCTCAGCAAGTTTAATCTTCTTTGGTGGACTGGTTGTGCCCGCTCCATCTTGCTGGGCCATACGCTTCACTGCTTTGTCCTCATGTGTATCTGAGCTGGTGGAAGGAGCAGCCTGCTCAGTGACCCTCCTTCTTTTTACGGGGATCTCCTTTTCAGGACTGGCCTTTCTTTTAGCCATCCTGCTCTTAGAGTCTATAAACAACAACAACACAGTAGTGAAAAAGAGTGCTCGACATCAGGACTGGAAGGATTTTGATGCCATTTTAGGGAGTATTGGTTAAATTATAATAACAAGTTTATCCTTTTGATAAAAAACAGAGCAAAACAAGTCCATACTAGGTCTACTAAGACTTAGATCTTCATGACACTTGTTGATCTGTTTTTACTGCTGAGTCCAAGAATAAACTTGTCACATTATTTTACCAAAAGACAAAGTGCCCCAGTAACCTTTCTTTGATTAGACGTGTTGTAATTATGCTATTTTCAGTCAAACATACCCATATGGAAAAGAAATATTAAAAATTTATAAAAGACTTGCATAAGATGTGGCCTACTTCATACAGTGAATCATATCAGGCTTATATGATTTACTCATGAAAGTGGCCACTTTCTCATTACTTTCATATATTGTTTTAGTAAGTATCCAAAACATACAAGTTTCACACAAGACAGATACAAACTTTATAAGATTTATATGTATCTTTTCCATATGGGTGGGATTCAAATGTTTCATTTATACACAGACTGTCAACATTTTTAGAAAAGTAGATTCTGTTATTTGAGGGATTTTACCCAGATTTGATGTATTTGTTTACTTACTTTGATCTCCTGGATCTTTCTTATCTCCTGAATTTGTATTTTTTCTAGTTTCCTTTTTCATGTTAATTTTTGAGACCTTTTAAAATGGAAAATGTCACCGTAATGAGGGAATACTTCTTCAAATGTGTGCTCTAAGCTGTTTAAGTGAGTTCCATAAGTGAGCTTTCAAAATAAACTCAGGAGACTATGGCAACAGAACCTTGCCTTTCAGTGATATCACTGACTGCCAGTAAAAGTGTTCCTAAGTAGTTTAAAGAAAAACACTGTGGCAGACAAAGCCATAATAATTCATATAATTTAATAAGAAGTCGATATACCTACCTATAAATTTTGTTTTTTAAATTGTGCATTTATTTTTTATATAGTGTAACTACTCGACCTCATTTCTCTTTTTAAATCTAGAGGCAACCACGTTTTTGAGGTTGTATCACCTTTCCATTTTCTATTAAAGTACATTAATTCATGTGTACTGTTTTTTTCTAAAATAAAAACATCATAGTTTCCCAACACCCCGTTGTTGTGTGAATAGCTATGGGTTAACTAGCTATTGGTGTTAATTTACTGATTAACTTTTAAAACACATGCTCAACTTACTGAAAAAGTCCCACAGTGGCTTCCATCCTTATGTTGGTTTGTCCAGTTTACGGCAGAACACATCAAACCTGGGGCCCATGTCAGCCCTACTTGTGGCCGTATATTTAAGTGAAGAAATATAAAGCAATTTGGCACTTGAAGAGCCTTTTTCGTTAGGGGGGGATTTATTTATTTTTGAGTCCAATGCTAAAATGCGTTCTTAAAAAAGTAAAAAAAAAATAAAAGAATTAATATGAAGGTCTAACCCAGGAGTCAGCAACCTTTCTGATGATAAGTGCCATCTAAAATTTCCTTAGAAGTCAACGTGCCATATGATTGCATTAGCAATAAATTTAATAACGCTCTATATCAACAGTTACACACTATATAGAACAACTTTATAGAATTATATTTGTTCGCAGATGTTGGCATAGAGCAGATCAGCTATTTTGAAACAAAAAAGACACTTTTTTTTTATCAGTAACAAGAACTCCATAACAGCAAATGAACTGTTCAACAGAAAAATATCTCCCAAACACTAATATCTTAAACCGAGCAACCAGCTGTGCACTTAATCTACCCCTCACTCAACTAATTAGCCTACCTTTACCAGCATCCACAGAGGAAGACGCTTGCCCCCTGTCTCCACTCGTAGGCTCAGCAAGTTTAATCTTCTTTGGTGGACTGGTTGTGCCCGCTCCATCTTGCTGGGCCATACGCTTCACTGCTTTGTCCTCATGTGTATCTGAGCTGGTGGAAGGAGCAGCCTGCTCAGTGACCCTCCTTCTTTTTACGGGGATCTCCTTTTCAGGACTGGCCTTTCTTTTAGCCATCCTGCTCTTAGAGTCTATAAACAACAACAACACAGTAGTGAAAAAGAGTGCTCGACATCAGGACTGGAAGGATTTTGATGCCATTTTAGGGAGTATTGGTTAAATTATAATAACAAGTTTATCCTTTTGATAAAAAACAGAGCAAAACAAGTCCATACTAGGTCTACTAAGACTTAGATCTTCATGACACTTGTTGATCTGTTTTTACTGCTGAGTCCAAGAATAAACTTGTCACATTATTTTACCAAAAGACAAAGTGCCCCAGTAACCTTTCTTTGATTAGACGTGTTGTAATTATGCTATTTTCAGTCAAACATACCCATATGGAAAAGAAATATTAAAAATTTATAAAAGACTTGCATAAGATGTGGCCTACTTCATACAGTGAATCATATCAGGCTTATATGATTTACTCATGAAAGTGGCCACTTTCTCATTACTTTCATATATTGTTTTAGTAAGTATCCAAAACATACAAGTTTCACACAAGACAGATACAAACTTTATAAGATTTATATATATCTTTTCCATATGGGTGGGATTCAAATGTTTCATTTTATACACAGACTGTCAACATTTTTAGAAAAGTAGATTCTGTTATTTGAGGGATTTTACCCAGATTTGATGTATTTGTTTACTTACTTTGATCTCCTGGATCTTTCTTATCTCCTGAATTTGTATTTTTTCTAGTTTCCTTTTTCATGTTAATTTTTGAGACCTTTTAAAATGGAAAATGTCACCGTAATGAGGGAATACTTCTTCAAATGTGTGCTCTAAGCTGTTTAAGTGAGTTCCATAAGTGAGCTTTCAAAATAAACTCAGGGGACTATGGCAACAGAACCTTGCCTTTCAGTGATATCACTGACTGCCAGTAAAAGTGTTCCTAAGTAGTTTAAAGAAAAACACTGTGGCAGACAAAGCCATAATAATTCATATAATTTAATAAGAAGTCGATATACCTACCTATAAATTTTGTTTTTAAATTGTGCATTTATTTTTTATATAGGTGTAACTACTCGACCTCATTTCTCTTTTTAAATCTAGAGGCAATCACGTTTTGAGGTTGTATCACCTTTCCATTTTCTATTAAAGTACATTAATTCATGTGTACTGTTTTTTTCTAAAATAAAAACATCATAGTTTCCCAACACCCCGTTGTTGTGTGAATAGCTATGGGTTAACTAGCTATTGGTGTTAATTTACTGATTAACTTATAAAACACATGCTCAACTTACTGAAAAAGTCCCACAGTGGCTTCCATCCTTATGTTGGTTTGTCCAGTTTACGGCAGAACACATCAAACCTGGGGCCCATGTCAGCCCTACTTACGGCCGTATATTTAAGTGAAGAAATATAAAGCAATTTGGCACTTGAAGAGCCTTTTTCGTTAGGGGGGGATTTATTTATTTTTGAGTCCAATGTTAAAATGCGTTCTTAAAAAAGTTTAAAAAAAAAAAAAAATTAATATGAAGGTCTAACCCAGGAGTCAGCAACCTTTCTGATGATAAGTGCCATCTAAAATTTCCTTAGAAGTCAACGTGCCATATGATTGCATTAGCAATAAATTTAATAACGCTCTATATCAACAGTTACACACTATATAGAACAACTTTATAGAATTATATTTGTTCGCAGATGTTGGCATAGAGCAGATCAGCTATTTTGAAACAAAAAAGACACTTTTTTTATCAGCAACAAGAACTCAACAACAAGCAAATGAACTGTACAACAAAAAATGCAAATGCTATTTATGGTCTCCTCAAAACAATGATAAGAAAAATAAACTGGGCCAATATGGCATGTTTGTTAATACAGGGATGGACATGTTAATGTGATCTCTGGTCTCCCACTCAGAGACACAGGTCTCAGAGTGTCCAGCATTCAGACGGCTACCTGAGGACACTCATGTGAGAGAAAATCTGCTCACACACATATGTAGAGCCAAATACTGTCAATAAGGCCTCTGCAATGTTCTGAAGACAGTTAAACTTGTCAGGTAGTGATGTCCAGCAGGTGAAAATGCAAGCTCCATGAACACGCACAGCTGTGGATTCCAGCTGTTTTATTTGTGTTTTGATTTTGACCAAATACTTCATCCATTCATTCGTTCATTCATTCGTTGTGAGAATCTCTAATAAAAGTGAATAGCAGCGTCAGGGTTGTTCTGTTATCCTTGTATACAGATCCACTGCAGTTTGATGCGCTGCTCACTTAGAGATAAGATTATACATGTTCAGTCATTACGCTGACACCAGGAGCATAATGGCTCTTGTTGTCATTACGCTTTTTCTTATTTTAGGGGATAAAACCCCCTATAACTACAGATAGCAGCAACCAATATGTAAATTATTCAAAAGCATTTGAATAATAAGGGTTGTATTATTCCTTTTAAGTTCTGGAAATTAAATACGTTTTGTGGTTAAAGTTTGCCAAGTGTTATCAGTTGCTATGAATTTGTATAAATAGCTTAAACTAATATTGTGTAATCATAAATGATTGGTGTTGTATATAATACAGCTGTAAAAAACGTGAAGGATTTAGCTTTGTGATTATTTTTGTTTTTTCAAAGCCGGTGGCATAACTGGACAGACTCACAGCCTGTGAGACTTTTTACTTTCTGACTCAGTCTTACTCAAGGAAGCATGAAGCCTGAGTCATCAGTAAAAAGTATAGTATAATTGCGAGGTTCTGCTCCTGTGGAACTGCCTCCCAGTTTAGATTTGGAGACACATGCTGTCTCTACTTTTAAGATCAAACAAAACTTTCCTTTTTGATAAAACCTCAGGTGACTCTGAACCATCCCTTAAGCTTTGCAGGCTCAGAGTGCAGGATGCACAGAGGTTCTCCTCCACTATGTAACTCTCAGTGCTGTCATCTTCTCTTTCTTTGCATCTCCTCAACCAGTTACAAGCAGATACCTGCCCCGCCCTGATCCTGGTTCTGTCAGAGATTTCTTCCTGTTAAAAAGAAGTTCTTTATTTCCGTTGTTGCCAGTCACTTGCTCACAGGGGATTATCTGGTTGTTTGTTATGAATGTGCATTTGTGTTTGTAATAAATAATCTATTCCATATTTATTGATAGTAATTTAGTATTTATTCAGTAAAGTTAATTGTTGTTGTTATTACACTGATTAATTGTTATTTATTTATACAAATACAATTAAACATTTTAAAATATATTCTTTTTAAGTCAAGTTAAACCTTACCTTTGATCTTTGTATTCATTTATTTATTTTTGATATTGATTCCAACTATTAATTTTGCGCACTCAGCCAATAGGCATCAGTATAAATAACAAAAATATCTTAAGAAGTTTCTTATGCTTCCACAAACTGTCACAAAAATATCACCAAATTTTAATTTGCTCTTATATTTATCAGTGAAAACTACAGAAAAAATCCCATTCATCAATTTGTAGCACAATGCGAGTAAGAATGCAAACATACCTTTGGATCTGAGACGGGCTCAAACCTAATGGAGGTCATTAAACATGTAAATCAACAAAAAGTACAATTACATCACAGACCACACCAATTACATCACAGCCACCAACACACTGTAGAAAAGTTTAATTTTCCTGTCCTCTCAAAAAAACAAACAAAAAACAAAACCCAGATGCACCAGGCCGTCCACTTGTTTAAATGACAAAAGTAACACTAAAGATGAGACCTGTTGCCATCCTTGTGTAATTTTGCGTACTTGAACTTTTTTCCATCTCTGGTCTTCACAGCCACCCTTCCCCTTAGGCCATTTCTGATGAGGCATCAGTGAACAGATCAGCTGATGGGCCAGATGAATCTCTCAGGTTCGGTGTCAGCTCTGTTGGATTTTTACCTGTTTCTTAAAGACATGACTTTCATATAGTGTTCTTTTCTTCCATTTCCTTGAACTTCCTCAATTCTGTTCATTGTGAGATGGACAGAATCAACTATCTGAGGCATGCTAAGATATGTTAGCATTAGGTTAATTTTCAGTTTACTGAGCTACTCGGGAATTACCTAAATACGATTATACCTTTTAAACTGTCTGTGAAGGTTCTCAGTCATCCAGGTCATCGTAGTCAAAGGAGCTTGCAAAGAAAAGCGTCTGGACTTCTTTAAGTTACTTGAAGACGTTTCACCTCTCATCCGAGAGGCTTCTTCAGTTCTAAGGTCAAATGGTGGAGAGTCCCAGATATAACCCTAGTGGGAGTGTCCCCCCACAGAGGGACAAAAGGACCCCCTGATGATCCTCTAATCGCCTGAGCCAAGGTGTGGAACTGGGTGTGGGTCCCAATCAGCCAGAGTTTCGGGTGATATCATTGTGATACCTTTTAAACTGTGTTACCGTTGGCATTTTTCATAGATTCAACCAAAAAAAGGAAACAAATGATGTGTTTTCATGACAGGATGCTACTAACAAAGTGCCAAAGATACAATTTAAAAATGGGTCTTTGCTAAGTTGTCTGAGTGTAGACAAAACACTGGTTCATCCCTTGAATTAGCTGCCTTTGAATTACTCATGGGTCAGTGTTAAGTGACTTATGAGTGACCTAAAAGAAACATTTCACTGAAAATGAGTGAAAAGTCACCCAATGTCAAAAGAAAAACAAAAAGCCAAGAGAACTATTAGTTAACACAGCAGTCTGTGCCCTGATGCACTGGATTATAGCATTAGTGAGAGGTACTCACATCTCATCAGTGGTTTGGTATCTGATAGTCTGGTGTTATATTTTGCACCGCAATGAGAAAAGGTAATTAAAACTGACAATGGACCAGCTGTCCCACTAGCGAGTAGATTCACAGTACACTTCCATTTTTTTTTAACCAACCAGAATAGGTCAAGGTCGGCTGTGCAGCAGGCAGGAATTGGACCTAAAACGCCAGACTTGGGAAACAAGAGGTAAACTTAGAAGCAGCTTTATTGCTTAGCTTTTACCAAAGCACAAAATAACAACAGCTCAACTAATTCTCATTCACACAATGAGGAGGGAACCAACCATGAGGGAGAACAAAAAGAGCAGATTGAGACTAAGACAATATGTCCACATAGGATGATGAGGAAAATACTAAAGGTGAGCAGATCCATCCAGATATTGACAGTATTAATACCAACGCTGGAAATGGTATCAGACCGAGAGTATCGTGATAGGATTGATCCTTTGTTTCTGTCTTCTAAGTTCAGCATGTAGCCCACTGAATGTCTTCAATTAGTTGTTTTTAGGAAATAAATAGATATACCTCAGACATGCACTATGAAAAATATCTGAACCTTTTTGTGTTGACACATCTATTTTATTTATATCCCATAGGACATTTAAACAACAGAAGTTGACCCAGAGTGCTTTAAAAACAGGCACATATACATTTCATGTTAAAAAAAAAACCCCAAAAAAACCAAACAGTTTCAAATACATGAAAAGCTGAATGGTGTGTTTTGTTGTGCTAACTAATTATTGTGGAAATTAAAAATCACAGTGACTTAGTGGTTGTTAAAATTTAGAATTCAATGCAAATTCATGATGCTTCATCTCATAAATAATTACACACTGCTCTTTGATACATAAGCTGCTTATTAAAAGTTAAATGTATTGGTATTGGTATTGGCAATACTAGCCATTATTTTATTTTGGCATTGGATTAATACCAAAATTTAAAGTATCGCACACCACCACTGAATATAAAGCACAAGAGACAAGAGGCCACCAGATGAAAACAACTACCAGTGAGACCAAGCCTCAGACATAATAACTTGACACAGAGACTCAAAACACAGAGGCAAGATTGAACGAACAGAATGGGAATGCAACAAAAACCATCAAGGAGCTAAAGGCACAGATACAGGTAATTGATGTGAGTGAAGTTGCCCCCCCCCCCCCCCCCCCCCACACACACACACACACCCTCTACAAATCAAACAAATTTGATGTCAAATGTTTGTGCTACATTTGTGTTGAAACTTTTATTAATATCTTTAAGACATAATCCGTGCAAATTAACATTTTTGCACCACAAGCATAGCACAAAGGTTTGATATCAATTTTGTTTGATTTGAAGAGGGTGGGGGGCCAACTTCAGTCAGGGACCATGGCCACACAAAAACATACGGTGGACGGCATTGGATGTAACGTTTTTCAAAGTAACATGCTACTGTAATCACATTACATTTTTCAATAGTGTGGTAATGTAACAAATGCTGTTTTTCAAAGGTTTTTCAAGTATCTGCATGGCAGGTGAATAGAAAGAAAAGAAACATTTGCCCTTTTATTTCTGCTCACTTACAATTTGAGTCATGTGCAGGAAGGAGGAAAATAGTGGAGCAATCTTGAAACTTGACGTGCCATCATATTATGAACCGCATTCTGGCCTTTTGTTCTGACAGCAGCTCTTTTGGTCCATTTTGGAAAAGGACACTGTCCCTTTCTCGCTCTGGGGTGCATGTAATGGCTACTTAATTGCAGAACTGAGGACTGATGCCCTGATCTGAAACTGAGTCTTCCTACCAATCTAATCAGTAGAGGTGGGTTGACAATAAAAAATATGTGGACGCGGAATTTTATAGTCAACGCGTTATATCACTAATATCACCTAAATGTTTTGTAACTGCCACACCCTACAAGAAGTCGTCTTGATGCATGCTCAATCATCCAGGTAAGTAAATCTCAAAAAACTTTTGGAAACCCTACAGGAAGCCATGGGGGCAGTATCGCCTATATCTTCTTTCAAGACTGCACTCAGTACTAACGAAGAAGAACATAGCGCGTCCTGCAAAACAGGGGGATGAAAGGAAATGGAAACTCATTTTAAAAATAGGAAAGCATTTCAGAGTAAGCAAAGTTAAATGCAGTCGGTGCATTCCTTCAATGGCAGCACTAGTGCAGTGCACGCGTATTTAAAACAGTTTTAACAAAAAGGGATTGCGGAATGTAAACTGTTATAAATGACTTGTTGACGTAACAAATGTCAAAAACAGATCCATCATATCTCTAATGAAGAATGTCAAGTAATTTAGAGCACAAGAAAGAAAGAGCACAAATAGATGCTGCAATCAGCTTAATTTTATGTCTTTTATTTATCTGGGAAAAAAATGTCAGTGACATTAAAATGTGTTTTTCAAGAGAGATCTACCCAAGAGGGCAGCAGAAATTGTAACGAATATAACATCACAGTTCTATAAACTTGAAGTGATCAAAAAGTACTGGATTGATGGTAATATTGGTACAAAATACGCAGGGTCATTAAGGTACTTTAAAAACAGGTAATTTCTTTATTTTATATATCGCATCTTCATAAATCCTATTCACAACAGTCTATTAACTAATATAAGTAACAATATTAGATGAAAAAAAAAAAACTGGATCTTTGACGTAAACAAAGAATGGGTCAGGTTTAGAGAGTTAAGTTAGTGTGTTGGGTTGATACCTTGTTTATATTCATGTTTGTACAGTATTATGTTAGCTTATCTGTCGGAAACTTCTCAGGTTGGTACTTGCTTAGTGAACACCATTTCAGTTTAGCTGTGTGGCAGATGTAGGACCTAAGTGCAGGACTCATAAATGAAAGAGTAAATCCAAAATTGCAGCTGAAAAACTTCATATCCAAATATAAAGCAAAACTAGAAACAAGAAACTCAAACTAAAACACTAGAAAATAAACCAGGAACTGAAAACTAGGAGTTGACTTGGAACATGGAGGGAACTACCAAAGTAAAACAGGAAGTACAATTGACAAAAACACAGACTAGAACCTGAGATGGGGAAACATGACAGACCTGGGAACAGAGGAAACATGAAGCACAGAGACAAAAGTGACTAGATGTGGAACACCGTGAAGGTGTTCCACATCAAAAACAGAACGGAAAACCTAGAAACCAGAACTATAATTACAATACAAACAGGAAAACATAATCCAAAAAGTATAATTTAACCTCCTAGGACCTGGCGTCTACATATGTGGACATCACATTTTGGGTTTAGACCAAAATAATCAGTTTTGCTCTAATGGGCCTGATATCC
Organism: Neolamprologus multifasciatus; assembly: GCF_963576455.1. Lineage (NCBI taxonomy): Eukaryota > Metazoa > Chordata > Actinopteri > Cichliformes > Cichlidae > Neolamprologus > Neolamprologus multifasciatus. Next base: position 20,374,767 of record NC_140444.1, read on the forward strand.
ACTTACGAGGACATTATACTGCTACTGTTCTATCAAAATTGTAAACGAATCTCATTATATGTGGCTCTCATTTTTCTTAGAAACAAAAAAAAAACAAAACAGGTAATTCTCTCTTTTTACATTCATCGGGTCCCAATGGGCCCAAATATCAAAGAGAAATTAAAAATGCATGTCGTGGAAGAGTTCGGGTCTTAGGAGGTTAACTCAAAAAACACAAACACTGGGTCACCAGAATCAGTGTTGACAAATGCAATAATAAACCATTAAACTGGAGTAGCTACACTTTTCTCTTCTTCTTTTTTCAAATTAACATTAGCATTTATTCTGAAAATTCTTCCACCTTACGTTAGGCAGTTAGTCAGTGGGGTGGACCATATCAATAATTAATTATATAGACAGTCAGTTAAAAGAGTTTAACCCTTTAAAGCCGATTGGAGTGGGCACGCTCAGTTTTGCGTAACTATTTTTAAATCCCTGTAGAACCGGAACCACGTAAGCTAGCGCAATAATTTTTTTTGTGTATGAAACCGGAGGAGTTGTACTTACATCTTGTGCCATCAGCTTGTCCTAAGTCACGGTTTCCTTCCACATAAAGCTTTACAAAAACTGCATAAAGCGCTTGCAGGAACAAAAACATAATATTCCAGAAACATAGTTTGCCGATCTGACCAGCTGTTCATAACACTTCCCACATTGAAATAAACGGCAGCACGATCGCATGTCCGCCATTACCTGGCCGAAACAGGAAGTGACGTCATTGTCGCGGAAAATGTAGTTTTTTTACTTGTAGGCCTTAGAAGTCTATACTGGTGTTTTTATAAGTCATGTTTGACTTTATGCTTTTCTGAATAGTTTCTGTGATGCTTCGAACTCAAATTGCGCTGCTTAAAATAGTTTATTTTGATGCACATGCTGTTTTCTTTGCAAATTTGCATCATAGGATTGTTTTTTGTTTTTCCTGCAGTATATAAAAATTGGTGTATCTCAAAAATAAAACTATGAAGACACTCAAAATAAATTTCCTGTTGTTGTAAACTATTTTTTGCAACTTTTTTGCATTTAAAGTTTTGAGGGATAAACCTCTTAAATTCTCCAAGCAGAAATATATGTAAAAAAAAACCAAAAGCGATTTTCAATATTTTTGTAGTTTATTGCACTTTTTTGCAATTTATGTCGTTACTATGGACTTAATGCATACATATTATTAAAATGTGGGCTATAACAGTTGTATTGATGTATAGCAACTTGAAATGCTCCCTAAAATGGCACTACAGCATGTAAAAATATAAAGTAAGCTCTTGGTTCTATGGTAGGTCTTAAAGGGTTAATTGGCACTGAACTCTACACCATCTAGAGTTCAGTGCCAACTCTACAAAACTATGACAACCAAATTTTTTATTAGTAACATTTTTTTCTAATTCAGTTTTGTGTTTTAATAGTATTAATCAAAGGCGTATAGATGAGTTTGTTCCGAAAAGAGGCTCATGCACGTCTCAAATGACTGAAGTTATGACAGAGAGCATCTTTATCATGGTTATCAGCATCTGGGAACATCATCTCAAAGATAAGAGCAAGCCTCAGAGCAATCGTGAATTCATGAACTGATTCATCTGTTAACTTTGGAAACTTGCTATTATGGATTGGAAAATAAAATATTTTTGATTTAATTTGAAGCTTTATTTGAACTTGAAGGCAAAAGCCATTTTTAGTTTCCTTTTGCACATTATTATTTAGTTTAAATATTACTAGCACATTAATATGTATTACTTAATATTTTTATTTATTACATCTTTATTCTGATGGTCCGATTGAGTAACGTTAAAAATACCTTTGATTATTTTCAAATTCACATGTTTCTTGGGTCATTATTTTAATTTGCAGTTTGACCAGACAACAGGGTGACATTTACAGGTTGGGTTTACTCCAATCACATTACTTTTAAATTTTCTTCAGCTTTATATTGGAATGCATCCTTGAATAAAATGAGCACATTACAGATAAAAACAGAAAAAGAGTGATGTCAGAGTTCAGTGTACACCGACCCCAGCCAGAGCCCAATCTTCAAAAAGTAGCAAACAAGCATTAATGAGCTGTCAGTATACCTGTACATGTTTCTACATGAGAAGGGGCTACAAGCCCAGTACATGATTCTAGAAAAAGAGTAAGAGCTTGTAATCCATCAAAGGTCACTTTAAACCACGGTGTCAGCGCAGAGTCATTTGCAGAACATGAATGTTGGAGGAGTTGCGTATTAATGGAAGGAAGATGGGACAGAAGCACACTCTGCACTCAGCATGAGTCATCCTTCATCTGACCTGTGGTACATTTGGTTGTTATGAAAATGCCACGACTGAGATTTTCATCTGTGCAATGATGGAAAAAACTAATGGGTCAAAAATTATTCTGGAAGACTTTACGTAGCATACTAATACAACTAATTTTCCGCATTTTATTCTTTTGGCATTTTACCCTGCACCACAGTGCCTACTCTTACTGCCTTTTACCACCTGCGACTCCACTTAACTGGTGCAGTGAAGAGTCCACAATTCCTCAATTATGTCCCATCTGTTAAACCAGCCAACAGTGGTGTATTTTGAATTATGAAATTCACTTGAACAATGCCTACATCTGTTAGCATTTGGCTTGTTTCTGAAGCCATGTTTTGTATTTTTTAGGTCTCTGTGATTACCTACCATTATGCCACTTTATGACTACTGATTACCTGCACAACATTTTAATGCAGCTGAATTCAGATTTGCACACTCTGGTAGTTTTCAGTGCTGATTTTCTCTTTTGTGTTTTTTGTGTGATTACAGGTCACTGCCTATTTTGACTAGCATTCATTAGTAGACTGCTGATAAAAGCAGGGTTTCACGATCAAACCATTGAAAGGCAAGATAAACTAAAATATAGGCACTGGCTATAATTACAGGAATGATTCTAGATCAGCAATAACAAAAGTTTCTATTGTTATATAACTGATATAAAGTATTCCAAAACATTTTCAGTGGATATTTAAATACACTGAAGCCGTGCGCGGAATAGGTTGTATGCAGCTTTTACCAGTGTGTCATCAGGCAGGCTGCAATTTTAACATGGTTCATAACATGGTTTAATGGTTCATATTCACTTACTATTGGTGTTAGTCTTTCGACATGTGTTACAAATTGAAATGTCAGTTTTAGCTTTTTTGTACTGCAAATTCTTAGCTGAAATAAAATATATTTATTGCAAAAGTTGGGAATTTTTTGTGTTAAAGCTGAAAAAACAAACAAACAAACAAAATGCCTTACATAAGTAAGATGAACTGAAACTCAATGGCCACTTTGGTAAATACACCTGTTTGGCTGCTCATTATCAGAAATCTCTAAACAGCCAATCACATTGCATCAACCCAGTGCGTTTATGGATGTAGAGATGGTCGAGAAGACCTGCTGTAGTTCAAACTGAACAGAAAATGGAAGAAAGGTGATTTAATTGACTGTGAATGTGCTGTAGGTGTTGGTGCTGGGTATTTTAGAGTCTTTCAGAAATTGCTGACCTACTGGGATTTTCTACTAAACCTTCTTGAGGGCTTGCAGAGAATGGTCTGAAAAGAGAAAATATCCAGTGAGCTGTAGCTCCCTCAGTCAAAATCTCTTGCTGATTCTAGACATCAGAGGAGAATGGCCACACTGCTTTGATCTGATGCCAACATTAACTCAAATAACCACTTTTTAAAGCCAAGGTATGCAGAAAAAGATCACTCACTGCAGAACTCACAAGAGATGCTACTGTTGGAAATCAATGCAGCTTCATGCTGCAGTTCATACAGCCTCACCAAAATTGAACAATAGAAAACTGGAAAAATGTTTCCTCGTCTGATGAGTCTCGAGTTTTGCTGTCATTTGGATGGCAGGTTCAGAATTTGGTATAAACAACATGAAAACTTGGATCCAACCTGAGCTTTTCCATACTTTCTTCTCTTCATTGGCCTACTGATAATCTAGAATGAAATTTAAAATCTTTCTCCTCACATGCAAGGTCTTGACGATTTATAGATTTTATTGTATTAATAACTCCAAACAGAGCACTTCGCTCTCAGACTGCTGGCTTACCTGTGGTTCCTAAAAATCCTAAAACTGAATTTAGTTGAATTCCTTCAAAGGTTCAGGCTCCTGCTGGTGGTGTAACAGTGTAGGGGATATTTGTATTGGCCCACTTGGGCCACTTAGCATCAATTGATAAAAGGAATTCAACATTTTTCATATCATAAGCTTTGTGTGCAAGAGAAATTGCAACTAGCAGAGATAGTGTCAGGAATAAGTAAAAGTGACCTTGAAATTTGTTTTTCTCTACATTAACCTTCTGCAGGGATCAGAAGCATTTCTGAAAGTAGTATTCCAGTTTACCTTGTTGTTGACATGGACAGTCCTTCTGTACTCATGTCAAACTTGTCAGTCAAATTCATTTGACTCTTCTGGGATCCAGCAGGATATTCATGTATTACAACTATCAGTTCAACACATCCACGTTCATGCTGACTGCTCCTAGCTGCGGTTTAAATTTTCTCAACTGAAAAGCTGAAGAAACTCAAACTTCCCTTTATAAATGTTAATTTTTGGTCTTTTTGTTCACTTTCTGTCAGAGTACAGGGACATTTTCTTTTGTCCTTTTACGGCCGACTATTGATGATTGGTACTAGAGCACTCAGCCTCACGACAGCTGTCTCAAACACAAATCACGGTTAAAGAAAAGATTTGTGCTGTAGGCGTCTTTTTCCCTGAACTTGTATATTGTTGCTCTAGCTGTTGTGCAATTGCTGGCTGATAATATGCAGCTTAGAAATAATAACTTTCTTCACATATATATCAAATTCTCCTCTCACCCCTGCAGGCAGTCTATCCTTCAAGCTTCAACTGCTACCACAGGCCTGGTACCAGTCAAACGTTTGGACACACCTTCTCATTTAATAGTTTTTCTTTATTTTTACTACTTTCTGCATTGTAGATACATGCTGACATCAACTGTTAGAATTCATATTATGGCAAGAACCAATCAGCTAAGTAAAGAGATATGACAGTACATCATTATTTTAAGAATTGAAGGTCAGTCAGTCTGGAAAATTTGCTAAAACTTTGTCCCCAAGTACAGTTGTAAAAACCATTAAGTGTTATGATGAAACTGGCCCACATAAGGACCGCCCCAGAAAAGGAAGACCAAGAGTCACATCTGCTGCTGACGATAAATTCATCCGAGTCGCCAGCTTCAGAAATCACAAGTTAACAGCACCTTAGATTAGAGGTCAAATAAATGCCACACAGATTTGCAGTAGCAGGCACATCTCTACATCAATTGATCAGAGGACTGTGTGAATCAGGCCTTTATGGTCAAATAGCTGCAAAGAAACCACTACTAAGGAAAAGCAACAAGCAGAAGAGGTTAGTTTGGGCCAAAAAACACAAGGAATGGACATTAGACCAGTGGGAATCTGTGCTTTGATCTGATGAGTCCAAATTTGAGATCTTTGTGGCATTTATTTGACCTCTGAATACAGCCACAAAATGCAGTTCTTCATGGGTCATGAGACACGCATGTGTTTCACAAACAGCGAGTGAGAAGCACAAATGTATTTTCCGCTGTGTTGCCAACAGCAAAGTGCTGAAAGCTGCAGGTCTTTGAGTGGTCCGGAATGAGACTGGTTCAAATGTGAGTCATCCCCATAGATGCCCACATTTCAAAGGGCAGCTTTGGAGCAGGAACAAGGATGTTTACACCCTGGTATAAAATAAAAAATCCTGTCTTTACCCTTGTGTGACAAATACACAAAGTACTAAGGTTTATTTGTCATTGTTAGGGGCACAGCTGTTTTGATTTTAAGGTGGACGAAGACATAGGTGTCTGACATGTCTGTTTGCTGTGTGTCAGGTTACCTAATTTTGATCACTAAACTTCTCTGCTTTGGTGCGGGTCATTGTCCGCATTATGGGCGCAGGGCATCCAGGCCCATTCGAAAATGTCACCATGACCCCTCAGATGAATTCTCGTGTCAGACTTTAACAACTATGAGAAAAATTGGTAATTGGTAATGAAAAAATCATTGCTCCCCTCAGTGCATTCTTCTTGGATCTCACAAATCGCCGCTCGTGTGTTACTGTCCAGTGCCTCAAGACTCCTCACATCACCAGTCCGCATATTATTCCCCGTTGCCATATAATAAATCTTTAAAGCCAGCCTTATTATGACAAGGTTATAATGTGGCAGTATTTTGAAGCATTTTAACATGATTATCTAACAAGTGGAGTGATATAGCTTTCTTAGTGGTAAAGCTAGGTATCTAAGATGATTACATACCAGCTTTACTGAGTTGAATTCTACTATATGTATATCTATGCTTGTTAAACTGTAATCAGTGGCATCAGCGTTGGTCCATATTGAGACTGTGTGAACTCCTGGGATCTGTAGATTCATTATCATTCTGTTCCAGGTGAATGTTCCTGGATAAATGTACCCATCAGGTCAAGGAGTGGCCAATAAAATGTTTTCTGTCATAATGTGAATGAATAACTGTGTGGTTATGGCAACGCATCAAGGCTGTGAAAAATTACTTTAAAAAAGAACTACTCTTTTATTGAATAAACCTTGTACATTTTAGTTAGAGTGATTTTTTTTCTATTTGGACCCATTTATAAGGGTTATTTCTATGTGAAGGGTTTTTTTTTAGTGTGAACATGCTTTCAGCCTGGAAAAGACAACAACAGCAAAAACCAAGATAATTATGTACTAATCTATTTGTGTCTCTGCTGCATTCACATGGCCTCTCGTCAGTCTTCTCAGGATATTTCGAACATATTTAGGTAGAAAAGAAAGTGCTAGTGTCAGATCCTATTTGGGCCAGGTGAGGGTCAGTGTCCGCATTATGGGCCCAGGGCATCCAGGCCCATTCAAAAATGTCACCGTGACCCCTCAGCTGAATTCTCCTGCCAGGCTTTAACAACCATAAAAAAAATTAAGTCATACAGTTTGGTAATGAAATCCTACTCGGGCCAGCAGCTGTGGTGACAACATCTCAAAATCATGCACTTTTACATGATAAAAGTATCATATCATAATATCAGTGGTACATCATCTTCTTCCCTGGATGGTTTGCAGTGAAGTCCATGTTGGCATTCTGGTTTCTTTGTACTGTTATAATTGGGATCTTCATTGGATCATGGTGTATGGTGGTTTCACAGGCTTTTTCTTTTTTTGCTCTAAGCATGTCACCCTACCACTACACTCACTGGCCACTTTATTTGGTGTACCTGTTCATCTATTTGTTAACACTAATATCTAATGAGCCAATCACATTGCCGCAGGTCCATGCATTTAGGCATGTAGAAACAGCAATGACAACCATCTGAAGTTCAAACTGAGCAACAAAAGGAGGTGAAAAAAAATTTAAGTGACTTTGAATGTGGCATGTTTTGTGGCATGTCAGATGGGCTGGTCTGAGTGTCCCAGAAACTACTGATGTACTGGGGAAACAGCCATATCTGGGGTTTACAGAGAATGGTGTGAAAAAGACAAAATATCCAATGAGCTCCAGTTTTCTGGGTGAAATTGCTTTGTTGATGCCAGGGATCAAAGGAGACTGCTTCAAGCTGACTGGAACGCAACAGCAAATAACCAATGGACACATCGAACTTTTAAGCAGCTGGGATACAGCAGCAGAAGAGCACACCAGATGCCACTCCTACCATCTCAGAAAAAGAAAATGACTATGTAGTTAGCATGGGCCCACAAAACTAGATGACAGAAGATTGTAGCAATTCAGCAATTGATTGAGTAATGCTACTGACCGTGTCCATTCCTTTATGAGCACTGTGTACCCACCATCATGTCACGAAGCTCAAATATCTCAAACTGGTTTCTTGCACATGACAGTGAGTTCACTGTACTCAAGTGGCCAAAATCTGAGGAATGTTTCTAGTACCTTGTTGAATCTGGAGACATTGAAATCTGCAGGCTGATATTTTAAGAACCTTAGGTGCCTATTAAAAGGATTTTAGAAATTTCTTTTTTCACAATATATGACTTCTGTACATAAGTTCAAATAATGCTTCAAATGAAATCGAAAATATTTTATTTTCCAGTCCAAAATAAGTTAACAGATGAATTGGTTCATGAATTCACGATTGCTCTGGAGTGAGGCTTGCTCTTATCTTTGAGATGATGTTCCCAGCTGCTGATAACCATGCTAAAGATGCTCTCTGTCATAACTTCAGTCATTTGAGACGTGCATGAGCCTCTTTTCAGGACAAACTCATCTATACGCCTTTGATTAATACTATTAAAACACAAAATTGAATTAGAAAAGACCGTTACTAATCACAAATTTGGTTATATATCATAGTTTCTCAGATGGTGTAGATTTCAATGCCAATTAAACTCTTTTAACTGATTATGTATATCATTAATTATTGACATGGTCTAACCCACAGATTAACTACCCAACGTAAGGTGGAAGAGGTTTCAGAATAAACACTAATATTAATGTGAGAGAAAAAATAGGAGAAAGTGAAGATACTTCAGTCTAATGGTTCACTGTTGCATTTCACTCATTAGCTAACAAAACTGAAATAGTGTTTGCTTAGCAAGTATCAACCTGAGAAGTTTGTTTGTTGTCTGTGAAATGCTTTCACATTTTTTAAAACCTCAGTTTCCATTTTTCTTTCATCCTCCTCTGTTACATTTGGCTACATTCTTCTTTGTTAGAATTGAGTGAAGTCTTGGCAGATGATATAGATGATACTGCCCCCATGGCTCCCTGTAATGTACTGCAGTTACAAAAACACATTTACTAGTATTAGTATATAACAATACAATTCAGCGTCAACAAATTTTTGTAGTTGACGTCATCAATTATGCCGACACATTGTTGTAACCCTAAAGATGAACAACCATATTTGCATATACAGCAATTGATTTTTCCCCCCATTTTGTTCAGATATTATTTTTTGTCTCCTGCCATTCCTCACCTCCTGAAAGCTCAAAATAGTGAACCACAGAATTCTGACAAACAACCAGGAATTCATCAGTATTCCAAATAAGCAGGACTGAGCCAAGCAGTCATGTAATGAAGCTGCTCTATATGGATATTGCTTTTCCTCAGAATATGTCTACTGCACAGAAACATCTAGTAAAATCAGAAGCACAAGTATTTTTTCATTTTTAGCTTTTTTCTTTTTGTTTTCTTCCACATGAAGAACTAAAGATAATACATGTTGCTGTTCTGTGTCCATCTGATGCTTTCTGTTGTGAGTTTATAGTCCGAATTCAAGTGAGCAGTGACATCTGAGCAGAATTATTGTTTATTGTTTATTGTTTATTGTTTGTTTGATTAGCATTCAAATATCTCAGTGAAGACAGAACAAAGATTTACCACAAAGCAAGAAAGCATGAGACAAGGCTAATCAAAAGGTATTGGCTGAAGCATTTGCTTATTACGCCAACCCTTTTAACAAAAGATCTTTTAGCATGCAGCTCCTGTACACAGGGCTCGAAGCAAATAATAAAATTCAATTCAATTCAATTTCATTTATATAGCGCCAAATCACAACAAATGTCGCCTCAAGGCGCTTCATAGATACAGAGAGAAAAGCCCAACAATCATATGACCCCCTATGAGCAAGCACTTTGGCGACAGTGGGAAGGAAAAACTCCCTTTTAACAGGAAGAAACCTCCGGCAGAACCCGGCTCAGGGAGGGGCGGCCATCTGCTGCGACCGGTTGGGGTGAGAGAAGGCAAACAAAGCAAAAACAAAACAAACAAACAAACAAACAAGAAAAAACACCACCACCTTAGTAAGTAACTACATCAAAGCAAAAGAATCAAGAGGTTTTCTGTTTTTTGTTTTTGTTTTTTTTTTGCTCTTTTCATTCTTGATATATATGTTTTTCTAATACTCTATTTTTAAACATATTTTTAAACAAGGAAAATGAACTACACCTTTTTAAATCACTGTCATAACTATTCCACAGGTTAACTCCTCTAACAGAAACACATCTCTGCTTTATATTTGTCCTTATCTTGTTTTTTTTAAAGTGCATGTTAAGTGCAATTAAGTTGCATGCAGGTAAACAAGCTGTGTACAAAGAGGAATTAACCAAAACCTTGAAGCCAGCTGTTATTGTCTAATGATAATTCAGTTTTATTCGCTTTAAAAAAAAAAGTATTTTTACAAAAAAAGACTTTTTTTCTAAAAAGCGACTAGCGACAAATCTGGCCACTTTTTCTGGTGTTATTGGAGACTTATTTATGCTGCTGTGGGCACCTCGCCCGTGCCAAAGCCCCCAGCTGCTATCAGGGCAGGAGATGTGCACACCTATGCGTCCAAACTGCAAAAAATCACGCATGAGCGAAGCCTCTGCTCCCGCACTGACTGTAACGCAGTCAGTTCTTCTTTTACTCTTATGCTGTTTTGTGGATCACAAGGTTTAAAACTACTTATAAACACACACACACACACACACACACACACACACACAAAGTAACTCCACCAGAGTGCCTATTTCAGGTCACTTTTGCCGGTCCAAGCCCGGATAAAGGAGCAAGGTTGGTATTGTGACATGAAAAAAACAATAATTGCTAAAAGAAATTTTATTTGTAGCTCTAAATAAATCCTAAATGCATTTAGGACATTTTTTACTCACTTTATGTGTCTTCCACGATGTTATTTCTCTCTCCAACAACGTAGGTTACAATTACATTAGCATGACCAATTATGCAAATTAGGCAATGACGTCGTTTAGCGACTTCTAGCGACTTTTAGGACAGCCAATAGCGATTTTTCTTACTGAGGTGTTGGCAACACTGATTCTCGGATTGTAATTCTAGAAAAGATCAACACAGCTTCCAAATTTTAAAAATGAAGCCAGCACAGTTCACTGCAGGGTTGCTTGCTGTGGTTTCAAAAAGTAGTTTGACTGCATCAAAGTCTCCCCCGCGCTAACATCTGTTTTATATTCTGTTCCAAATATTACTAAATAGAACAGATGCTCATTTTTTTCATTATGAGTTTTAGCAGGGCTGGACTGGGACAAAAAATCAGCCCCGGCATTTTGACTAGAGATCAGCCCACCAGGCATTATAGGAAAAGCCATAAAGCCTTTGAATGAAAACAAATGCTGTTGTGACAGTGATGTACACTATCTTGTTGGTATATGTATGATTTCTATACATTTTACATCAGATAAAAACTTTGGTTGTAAGATTCAGATAATTATTTAATAAAAGCTAGACATTTTAAATGAGAATAAGAAAGAAAAGTATTTCTTTGTGCCCCCCTTTCCCTGTTAATGCCCTACCTGGCCACCTGGCAAAACTTTGCTAGAGCCGCACCTGCACAGTTACCAGCTGTCAGCTACTTAGAAAAGGATCCTGGTGTCATTTGTCTCTCAGAAATCATTCATAACTTCCCTTCAACTCATTCATGTCACCTAAAAGGTAAACCTGTTTCTCCATCACCTGCTCAGCTCTGATGATTCAGTAAGGACATCTCCTGGTTTCATCTTCATGTTTCCCTCAATATCCATCCATTCCCTTCCGCTTTTCCTCATCAGAGGAATTTGTTAATTTGTTATATACCTGTTAGAATTGTAGAAGCATGTGTAAATTAGCAGCAAAACAAGTGCAATGAGTTTGTAAAAGCTGCACTGTTGATAAAATATGAAGCAAAATAGAAATGGCCTCAACCATAACAAGGAAGTTCAAGTTCTCCTATCAAGCAAGCAAGGTAACAACTTGGCAGGCTGCTAATGAAAACTAATGTGAAAGTGGTAACAAGTGGATCAGGCAGAACAGACGATGTAACCCTGTTTCACCTTCAAGTGGGCAGTGGGAGTAGCAGGATGTGCACTGCAGCATGAAAAACACCCTGATGAAACATTAACAATTACTTTCTTTGATAATGTCAAGTAAACATGCATAGCGCTGATAAGAATGGCATTACCAAGCGAAACTCTTTATCTACAAGCAGATCTTATCTATAACTTTTTTTTTTAAGTTTACACTGTTTAAACAAGGATCCGAAGCCTGCACTGCAGCTTATTGTTAGAAGAAAAACTCAGAAAAAAGGTTTAAAAAAAAATGTTCTGCTGGCATTTAATTTGAAGATAAGAGAAGTGTTTTGCAAACACTTTGAATCCCCAGGGGTTAAATATCTCATACTGTCTTTCTGCTCAAGTTTTTGTCACCTCCATAAAAATAATCTAAGAACTGTGTGTGTGTGTGTGTGTGTGTGTGTGTGTGTGTGTGTGTGTGTGTGTGTGTGTGCATGTGTGTGTGTGTGTGTGTCTTTGAACAACTGTACAAATCCCGTTTCCTGTTATTTTTATATGTCTTCATGTTCAGCTTCTAGCACTTTTTGTTTTATGCAAATCCTTGCTAGTTGCCAGAAGCTTTTTCCTCTCTGTTCCCTAACTCATACAATTGCATCTTATAACTTTGAAAGTGTTCAAACTCAGAAGGGTTAAATTATATTGATTTTGTAAGACAAAAAAGAAATTTAAACATTTACGTTCTTCGATCAGTTCTTCTTGTTTTAAACAATTCAGGAAGAGAAGGGTAAAAACACACACATAGTATACAGAATTAAATAGGGAAAAGTTTTTTTTGCTGTTGTTTGTTTTTGACTATATTTCTTGAAAATCAAAGATTCAGTATAAGCACCAACCTTAGGAGCTTAAACAAAATCAAATTCAAAAATCAGCCTTGTTCAGTCCTTCTTAAGGCTGCCTTCAAAAGACAGTCAGTCCCTGACTCAAGTTAAAATGCACCAATTTAGAGAAGAAATAAACCTTTCATCTAAACATGGTCGCTAAAAGTCTAGACAGCGATTGCTATTTCCGCTTTTATTTGACGTCCATGAGACTGTGATGAGAAAAATCTGGTCCCAGCACATACCTGTACGTACCTGTGCACAAAAATAATGAAAGCAAGTGAATTTAACTAGAAAACAACAGTCCATTCTATGTTGTTAGTGTCTCAAATTCATCAGAAAAGCTGAAACCTCCAAAGAGCGCAAAATGTGGTTGAAAGACTTCTGAGGCTTTCAGCATCTCCATGGCGACAACCTGTGTGAGACTGTAAGCATGTGAAGCTGGAAACGGGCAGAAACCACACAGATGTGTCATGCATAGAGCTCACAGGCTACTGGCTGCTAATAGTTTTACTTTCCTCTTGAACACATTTTCTTTGAGGGGAGCACATTTTCTCGTAACTGTCTAAAAATCTGAATTTTAAATCTTTTTTTTTTTTTTTTTAAATATCTACAGCACATCAGCAGTAATGAGCATTCTGACTGGTTTACCAGTGTCACGGTTTGGCATGGCAAACCGTGGGGGGGTGTGGGGAAGGAGGACCCAGGCGCGGTGCTCTATGTACAAGCAGTGCGTTTATTTACAGTGAAAACTGTACACACAACAATACATCCCCGTGTGCTCCCGACTTCCACTCCGTGTCTTCTCCCAGTGTTTGTGCTCGTGTGTCCGCTCCCTCGTGCCAGTGCACTCTGTGTCTGCTGCCCTCTCATCCAGCAATCCTTCCTGGGAAAATAGAGGCAGTAGTTAGTACCCTCAGTTCACTTGGTAAGCTCACACTCACAAACAGACCAACTGGAGAACTGACGGGAAGTCTCACGAAATGATCCCGCGTCGGTGGGAGCTCCAAGACTCTCTTAAGTAGCTCCCCCGACGAGGCCTGATCAGGAGCAGGTGTGTGGCTTCGGGTGTGGCCAGTCCACCAGCAGGGCCACACCCACCCGGCCTGAAGGCGCCCGCAGACCGGCGCTCGCAGAAACACATACACACATCCGCAAACAGGAAGAAGAGAGACAGCAACACCAAATATACATATAATATAACCAGTCCATAACTGCTCAGGGATCCTGGGTTGCTCAGACCCAGAACCCTGACAACCAGCATTAGAAGCCCAGCTCCATGCATTAAAAAAAAGACTTACTTTTTACTAGCAACAGTGCCACACTTATGAACACTCTTGAATCCTGCTAAGGCGTTTTGGCAGTTGTTTTTTTTTTTTGTTTTTGTTTTTGTTTTTTGCTAAATGGAAAAGTGCATTCCATTGCAGACCATTTTTAAGCGCAGCAAGAGATATCAGTACACAAAGACATGCTGTTTGAACAGTGATATTTCCAGTGTTGGGACTAACGCGTTATTAAGTACATTATTAAATACAGTCCAGCCCTGTGTGCAGCTCATCTGCAGTCTGGTGTTACCTACATCTTCCTATTCGGACGGCAGAATTTCCGAGTTCTGAGTACAATCGAAATCACCACAACTGCAGTTTTTGTGTTGGATGTAAAAAGCGCACATGACGCTGTGACGTAGGCTAGAATCATGGCAGCGGTCAGTGACGGTCCAGGCGTGGGATTTCTCTCGTGGAAATATGCACATTATTTTTTTTTCTATTGGTAGGTGGCACAGTGCACTTGTGGCAAGTAAGCAAGCTAGAAGACTGGCAAAGTTATGGAAGCAACACATTAACAAGAGAATTTTGAGTAAAACCAAAGTTACTTTGCCTAGTAACTAGTTACTTTGAGTAACGAGTAACTTGAAGTAACTGAGTTACTTTTGATAGAAGTAACTAGTAATGTAACTTACTAATTTAAAGTAACTTACCCAACACTGGATATTTCTGATGGCTGCACATGCCACTGTGAGACTAATGGAGGTAATGGAGCACTTTGCATGTACCTGCTTATTCTTACGCAGCCAACAAAAAGCACATGCATACAGCACCACTTCACACACAAAATCTAAAAATGTTTTCAGCTTACTAGAATAATAATTTAATGGAATTCATAGCCAAAGAAAGCTCACTTTCCTGTGCAGTGCTTTAAGGCTTGTCTTGCATCTACTATTCAGAACACAGTTTGTCACCTCCAAATTGAATTATATGATACAGACAAAGATGAAGTCTGTTTAAGCAACTTGGGGTTTTTTTGTTATCTGGGGTGTTTTTGGGTGACATTCATCCTTTATTCAGTGTTTGATGCGAGAATATAATCTTTCAAGCGCAGGTTCTACAAGTGCTTTAGTCGTCTGAAAAACACATGCTCGACTGGAGTTGGGGAAGATGCAGTTTATGTTAGATGAAAGGCACAGCTGATGAGATGGGGTGAGAATACAACCCTTCTCATCACAAACGTCAAATGAAAGCACATCAAAATGCCTTATTTTTCCATCGCTATTAAAGTAAACATTTGGCAAGTGATGATAAAGCAGTCGACTCTGTACTGAACAAAAATACATAAATACACACAATGTACAATGTGCAATGTACTGTTTTAAAATAAGAAGGATTTAAAATGTATAACGTGCTGGCAGAAAATTGCCAGGACATTTTCTGTGTTTTATGGATTTTATTTTTATACTTTTTTTCTTCCTAAAACCAGGTTTAAGCCCTGCTCTTGCACATTTTCAAATAACCTGTATATCATTCTGTTTTAGGTTCACTCCATATTTTTCTCCTGGCCATCCACACTGCACCTGCGTGGCTCTATATGAAGCTGTAACGTTTCTTTCAAAGCCTCTCCCGGAAGTGGCTTAAGCACATTGGCTTAAGTACTGCACACTACTTAATTACAATTTAGAGGCACTTCTGTTTTTTCATTTTGAGAAACTTTAGACTTGAAGATTTGCCAGCAGTATTTTTCTTTGCTTGTTTTTAGCAACAGAAAAATACACAAACAAGTTATGAAATCTGAAACGTAATATTTGATATTTATTTATTTATTTATTTTTAAAGTCTGTTGACTAATCATCTGCTGAAAGATATTTCAGAGTTTTTAGTGTATCCAGGAAATCCAGATAAGGGATATCCAGCTCAAAACTTCCTGTGTCATGTGTTGTTGTTTATTAATATGCAACAATTTTTAAAAAGCTAATAAAAAGCTGCACTTTCATCTGATAATAGCTATGGGATTTCATTTTGGCAAATGCAATCATTCTTTTGCTCTCCAGACAGGCTGTTTATCTGAATGCAATGAAAGCCTGCTAGGACTCTGGCTCTGAATGAAAACCAGGAAGTTTGCAGTACCATAAATCTCTGTAAAACATAATATCAGTATTAACAATCTAATAACCATTTCCCCCCTCAGGATAAATACACCTACCTTTGATACTGTGATGTATGACAGATTTTGAAACCATGACCTAGACTGGTTAGTGTATACAATATAAGTTTTCTTAATAAGTAAAACAGAATACTGTGTGTTTTTCTAGCTTTTATGGATTCAAGTATTTTGAATTGAATCGAATCTTTTTTGAACATGTTAAAAAAGTACAACAACAGAGAATTGGAAAGAGACAAACAAACAAAGCAAAACAAAAGGAAGAGAACTTTCTTGATCATGGGGCGACCAGTCTACCTACTGAGCTATCCCTGCCAAATAATCCGTGGTTTATCATCTCTTTCAGTCATCATTAGAAAACTGATCAGCGTGCTGCTGTTACTTAGCCAAAAATGTACTCCACCACTTCGCTCATCCACTTCATTTTTCCAGTATCTGCATCATCTGCAAACAATTTGACAATAACAGCAAGAAAAAAACTCATCAAGGCCCAGCTGTGTCTTATCTCTCCCAGCCATTTAAGCCTCGCAAATGACTCACAGCCATGGCAGTTTTAACTTAAACAAATGGGGGTGATAACACTTTCCTGTACAGTGCGATTTTCAACCTTGTAACAACTGTGTGACAATTCATATTCTCTTTTAAATTGAATTCTTTATCCAGAACTACATTTGTCCTCTCACTGTGGCTAACCTGGAGAAAAACGCTTCCCTGAATACCGTGTGGTTTCTCAGTGTTCGAATATTCGACTTTTCCTTGTAAGTTTCTTATCACTGATTCTTTTGTTTCCGTTCTCTTTCTAAACCATCCCCCTGTTTTTTGATTACATCCACTGAAGTGTGTGGAACACTGATTGTATGCTGCTGGATTACTGTGAACCTTTTCTTGCTTTTTCAGCTGGATCAGTGTTTTCTTCCATCAGCTCTGTAACTTCAGCAAATAAGACCATGTTTCCATTTGAAGGGTTTTTTGTTATTTAACATGTCTCCGAGAATTACAGTACTGTGCAAATGTCTCAAGTCACCCTCATATCTCTATATTTAGCTATGATATTGGTTGCACTGATTTATGGCCACAGGTCCAAACATAAATGGAACAAATGTTAAAAGAAATTGTTTTTTGATTCTACCAAGCTTGAAAATCAATATTTAGTATGAGCATCTTTAATCTCTAACACAGACTGAACTCTCTTAGGCAAGCTTTCTCATAATGTCTTTAAGTAGTCTTCAGAAATAGTTCTCCAGGCTTCTTGAAAGATGTTCAAAGCTCTTTTCTGGATGTTGGCTGCCTTTTGTTCTTTTCTCTGTCAAGATGATTGATTGATTGATTGATTGATTGATTAATTGATTGATTGACAATTTATTTCAAACATGTAAACAATATACAGGTACATTTAGAAAAGAAAATAAGAGAGAGAGAAAAAAATACTACACAAAAAAATGAATACATTTCAATATAGCTGCCGTTCTGATTAATTTACATGTTGAAAGGGAGTGGGATATGATCCCCATAATGTTTCAGTAATGTTGAGGTCTGTTATGTGTGCTCAACACCGGTTCCCCTCTTGAGATAGTGTCAGGGACTGGGTGTGTGCCCCAGCATTTTGAGTTTATGTTGTATTATAGATTTCTTATGTTAAAATAATGTTAAAGTTGTGTATTATTCTTAAGTTAATGTGATAATGTTAAATTCTGGTATAATTATTAGCTTGTCTTAGTTAGGTTTTAGTCTAGTATGTTTTTCTATGTCTCTTTGTCTATGTAGCTTTCCCTTTTGTCTCGCCCCTCTGTGTCTCTCCTTGTGTTCTGGGTCTTATCTGTCTGGCATGTGTTCATGTCTATGTGTCCATGTGATCAAGCTCGT
The DNA here is from genome assembly GCF_963576455.1 of Neolamprologus multifasciatus. Taxonomy (NCBI): domain Eukaryota; kingdom Metazoa; phylum Chordata; class Actinopteri; order Cichliformes; family Cichlidae; genus Neolamprologus; species Neolamprologus multifasciatus. The sequence continues at coordinate 20,392,742 of NC_140444.1, forward strand.
ATTGCCATGTCCGCGTCCCATTATGTGTGTGTTGTGTTCTCATGTTCAGTGTGTTTAGTTTTCTTCCCCTGTGGCGTTCATGTTCATTTGTGTCAGCTGTGTTTCCCCAGGTATTTCTACTTCCCTCATTACCCTTCTATGTATTTAAGTCCTCTGTCTTCCTCTGCTCAGCAGTGTTTTCGTCCCTTCATATCGTGTAACGTGTTCAGGTACATCATGATTATGTTCAGGTCATGCTCACAGTTCATGTTTTTCTCATATTTTTTTGCATACTCCTGCCCTGAATTATGTTCATGTACTTTTTTGTCATAGTCATCACAGTCTAGTTTTCCTAGTTTAGGTTTTAGTTTTTGCCCCTGTTCATTTTTTTTGCCTGTTTTATGGCCTCAGATTTCAAAGTGTGAAAAACAAGCTGGTTCAGTGGACCATTAAAAAAGTATATAAATAAAACTTGAAAAGTTGAGAAGTTTAGAACTCATGCTGACAGATTTCTTTGGGTTCTAACTGGGTTAGATTTTGCTGAAATGGAAATAGGGTTCATGTGATTGCTTTTAAAATAAATAAAAAAAATACTTACAAATAAAATATAAATAAATATAAACTTTCTTTTTCTAATGCAAGAACCAATTAGAACTATTAAATGCCAGTATATAATGTATATAATAAATGTAAATGTATATCATAAAAAAGTGAACCATTATGTGAATATCAGCTGAATAGTCAAAATCAAGCAGGGGGTTCTCACCTGCTCTCTCGCCCTTTCTAACTGTTTGACCAGACCCTGTAAAGTACGCAGCCTTAACGGTCCACAAGGCCCACGTACTCAAAGACCGCTAAGGCCGGAAGTGCGAGGCTTGTGAAATGGGACGGTCTAGCCTCCGTCGCGCTGCCCAGGTTGCCTAGCAACCATGATACTAACAGCTGGAAACGTTTCATACAGCTTTGTTTGACAGAAATGAAGGAGAAAATCTTTTGTTCATTTGTTTGTTTGTTTCTACATGAGCTTTGATCATTCTCTGATTAAGGTCAGCTATTGAACGGTGTATATTAGTATAAGTAAAGGCTTTAAAACCAAGTTAGTACAAACGTCACTAATGTCACATAACTTTGCCGACATGTGGCCAACAGTAATGTTTTTATGTTCTTCGTTATTAAACATTTGCACATAAATAAGTGACATAATATTCAGTACTTACTTAAAGTTTACTCTTCGGGCACCCCTCATCCGCCGTTTTTTTTTGCAAAATTATCCACACCCACCGCCACGCTATGCATTCTGGGATATGTTGGGCCACAAAGTCTACACCGCCACATCCTTAAAATTCAGGGAAATGAAGGATGCATTTGAGGGCCGCATTTCGAGCAGCCTTCGAATTGGGACAGCCTTCGTCGCGTCGCTGTGAGTAAAAAGCCTTAAAATGGGCCTTTAAGGCTGCAGACCCTGAATTGGGATACAGCCTATATCTTCTTGCTCATGCGCGGGAAAGTGTCGGGCGCCGACCTTTTCGTCTCCCAGCCTCTATTTGGTGATGGTCATCCATAGAAGCTGTGATAGCACAAAGTAAGAAAAGTCTCAACTAGGGTTTTAGTAAGGTTTTAGTTTTTGCCCCTGTTCATTTTTTTGCCTTTTTTTGTATTCATGTTTTTTGGCTTCAGACTTCAAAGTGTGAAAAACAAGCTGGAAGTGGTTCAGTGGACCATTAAAAAATAAATGTGCAGACACTCGGAGGCGGAACGTGAACTCAAAACAGCTTTAATGCTGAACTCAAAAGGGTAACAAAACAAAGACTCCAAGGTAAACTTACGCAAACAGAACACACAGCAAGATAAGGGTAGATCACGACACTGACAAACTGAAACACAGGGCTTAAATACATAGAGGGAGCAATCAGGGAATGAGTAACAGCAGGGAAACACAGCTGGGGCAAATCAGGCATAATGAGACGAAGGAAGCACAACCAGACGCATTTACATGAGAAACGGACTTTCAAAGTAAAACAGGAAACATAACACAGACTGAACTTACAGACACAGACTCACAGGCAGGTACTACAGAGGGAACAGAGACGTGGGACCAGGGCAGACACAGACATGGAGATATAGCCGACAGGGGAGACAGCAACTAAGGATTACACAGAGACATAAACCATAAGACAGAACTCTAACAAAGAAACCAAAGACTAGAAATGATAAATAATATAATAAACTCAAAAACCCTGGGTCAACAACCCAGGCATCCTAACACGGACAAGTACCGATTTTTAATTAATGGAAGAAAAGTTTGATGAAATGTCTCCTGGCAAAATACTAGATAGCAAAACTTGAAAGACTTTGATCTGAACTACTATTGGGAAAAACAAGAATGGAATGAAATACAATATGATAGGTTAGGATAGCCCTTTATTGTCATTGTACATCAACAATGACATTATGGGTGCTCCGCGCCAACTGCGCAGGAGTAAATATATATATATATATATATGTGTGTGTGTGTGTGTGTGTGTGTGTGTATAAATACTAAAGACATTATACATTATTATTCCTGATTATACATACATACATCAGGAATAAATAGCAATTAGAAGAGATGAATACAGTCTGGAGGAATATATAAAAATCAATAGAAAGGCACACAATGGAGACCAAAGAAAAGTCTTGATCTGAATAGAGTCTGTATGTGAGTGGCCTGAGTGATGAAGGTTATTCAGACCATGGTGTCTAAAGCAAATATGTGATCTATAACCTTAGAAAGCATGAAAAAACCTGATGTGTCATAAAGAAAAAGAATTATAAATGTTATATTACGATTGAAAAGTACATGAGAGACAACAGAAGAGTGAGAATGTTTTTTCATAGTAACCGTCTTTGCTGATAGCCAGTAAAGAAAGGACCATCTTAAATAATATATTAAATAAATAAATAATTTATAAACACAGAAATTGTGAGTCCTGATGAGGCCTATAAATCTAACACTATTAGTTTAACAAAGATTTAAATTAAAATGTAGTTTTTATTTCCACAGTGCCACTTCACAGAGGAAGTGTCATTAAAATGCATGAAATAGCAAGTTAAAGACCCAACGTATAAGACAGAACTCAGATCATTGGTGGCCAATTAATATTTACTGGTACTATTGTGGAGGGCAACTCCAATAAGCTTACAAAGAGATAAATTTAACACTGAGCTGAATGAACTTCAGCTTATTGGTGTAGCCTTTCACTGCAGTTTGACGTTCACATGTGACCACTTGGGAAAATCTTTTGCCCGCCTTAGAATTAGATGATCCCCTCTGAGCAGTAGAAAGGTAGCGATAATAAGGAGGAAGAACCCTCATTAGGCAGGACACAGGCATCAATCCAAAGTGACCTATAGGGACAAATTGATAAATATGACTGATATTGCTGTCATCAAACTGTCCAAACTTCTGCTTTGACAGAGCTGGTCATACTTGTTGATGATCAATTAATCAAGTGAATTTGATTATCGGCACCTAGCTGCTACTTATGCACTTACTACCTATGGAAAGAAGTAAACGTGTACTTAGTTTTTAACAGGACTGGATAAAGTATTTTAGACACTTTCTTTTTCATATTCCTGTATATGTAGCCTTAAGAGTTTGCACCCAGATATACTGCAATCTAGACAGCATTTTTTACTCGTGTTGCGTGTTTCAGCAAAACACCTATGATTTGAAAAATATGTCACAGAGGCGCTGCTCAGAAGCTGAACGGTACTGCTTATCAAGCAAGAATGGAAAAACAATTCTCTTTCTTTTCAAAAGAACAGTAAATGATCCTTTCAGTTCTGAAAGGGTTACAGCGTTGTTAAAAGAAGATGAGATGCAGCGCAATGCAACACAATGCTCCCAGCCTTCTGGAAATGTGTTGGTGCCATTAAATTAAAAAGTCTTTTTCTAAAAGCAAGAAAATACAAGGTTTCAGCATTTGCAATGTTGTCTTGGTACTTTGTGTTTTCAGATACATTGAATATGTTACTAATTAGCAAATAATTATTGTGTTTTCTATTTACAATTTACACAGTGTGCAATCTTTTGTAATGATACTTTAATAATGTCTGTCATTATATGCAGACAGTAAAGCCTTGCTGCAAATTAGCGAAAATCATTTTCACACTGCAAACAAGTGCATTGTCAAAACAGCAATTAAGATGATAGGTGATTTATTTGGAGCAGGTTAAAGTGATCTCTTTTCCATCCATAAATACATCTCCCACCTGTGCCAAAATATAATGATACAGAAGTGCAAATGGGTCTTTTTGTGCTACAGTGTTTGGTTCCAGTACTTCAGAGGGTCAAAATGTTACAGCAGGGGCATGATGACAGTGCATCTCCACAAAATCATAGTTGTCTGTTCACTCTTTTGAAGCAGATGAGGCTAAATCTGTATGCTAAACTAGAATAGTTCCACCACCTCAGGTAATGTAAATTAAATAAATAACCTGTTGAATTATTATACCTCTTCTAAGGTCCTTGTAGTTTACCTTAGTATTTTGACTTTATACTCCAGCTCCCGTATTTAAGAGGGAATATTTCTCTTTTTTTTTTATTCCACCGAGTTTATCTGAGAACTATTACAGCATATTAGGACTTAACATCATCAACATGAAAACTTAACATCATACAGTTATCATAAGCTCAGCTCAGTGTATTTAAACTCGAATGTTGGTACTTTACTACAGGAAATATGAGATGAGAGATGAGATAGCCTTTATTTGTCAGTTGCAGGTCTTTTGCCCACAACCAAGATGACAGACCTTGCCGATCGTACATACAATACACAAATATCACATTGGGGAGACAGGTCAGGCTAGGTAGCGAGGAAAAAAAACATCGAAAAATGTAACATGCAAACATGCTGAAGTACTGCAAAAAGGACATCTTTTGTGATCCTATTCTTCTTCTTTGGCTGCTCCATTTAAGGGGTCACTGCAGCGCCTCAACTGCCTCCATCTCACCCTGTCCCTTGCATTCTTCTCTTTCACATCAACCCTCTGATCTTTCCCTTTCTCTCCTTCAACATCCTTTGTCCAGTATATCCATTATCCCTCTGCACATGTCCAGACCTTCTCAGCCTTGACTATCTGTCTATCTATCTATCTAAACAAAATTTTATCATGAGTAAAGCATTCAATCAAGTTACGCAAATATATATTTAAATTTAAAATATGGGAGTGAAAACAGAAAAATGAAGGTACATCAAGGGGTAAAATGTTCCCATTTCATATTAACTATTCAGACATGTTTCAAAGTCTAAAAGTTCTTCTAGACTTTATAATTATTATGTAAATGGGAAAGAATTTCTCTCCTAAATATCGTAATGTATTTATCTATAACTATATCTGCCATTTGTTTCAGCGTTCGTATTTTCATTTTCATACGTATGACGCGGGTTTGGCGCGGTAGTAGTTTCTGGTGACGAAAACATTTAGGACGTATGTCACATGTAAACCGACCAATCAAATCGCTGTAAAGATTAAAAAAAAACCCAGCCCCCTCGTCTGCGCAGACTCAGTCACTGAGGAAGAGTCAGAGCTCGCGTCCCACAGCGGATTTCACGTCTCCCTAAAAAGGTACAAAATTGCCACTTTTTTGTATCGCTTCAGGTGTCATCGGTGGTCACAAGTTTAGTTTAACGCTATTAATATTCGCGGTCTGTATTAGAATGTAAACGGTAAGCCTGTTTGGTTGGGGTTTACTTATGTTTTTGTGGTAACCGGCAAAAGCAAGCTAATCTGGCTAACGTTACCAAGTAGTAGTTAGCTTGGCAGCTTTATGTAAATGCTAACGTCAGCTTTTGTTTCATTGAGCACCTCTGGGCTCCGCTCGTGCGACTTTGAGTGACCACATTCACACTCACCCAGCCTATGAAAAGCTTCAGTAGAGGCGGCTTAAAACACAAAACAAGTACAGTTCACAGGTTGACACATTCAGTGTAGTCTGATATTAAGCTATGGTTCTCTGCAGTCAGAGTGCCATTGACAGATTAGGCAACTTGTATTGTAATTACGATGTTTTTGCTGCAAATTGTTAAATTAGAGTCCAGCGGACTCTTAGATGACCCGAGAAAGCTCATGTGGTTGAACACGAGCATGGGTATGTTTTTAATGGCACTTGTTGTTTTGTGACTGAATGGGAAGATTTAATGTACTTTCCCATACAGTGCAAGTTACTATCATGGGACAGCTAAAATCATTGAAATCCACCTGGTCCCCTCTGAATGAGTTAACTTTTTTTTAATTTTTCACAATAACTTTGCTACAATTAATGGGGCAGTATAAGGTTTAATATTTATATATAGAGGACATGGGGATGGGTAGAAATGTTATGCTTTATGTACAAAACAAGTGCTCTGCGAATGTCTGATCAGAAGTAAATGTGACTACAGCAGTAATGATCATGTAATACAGCATAATGATGTTTTCTCAATTCAAGTCTGTTAATTTTTGCTATAAAGTTCAAATGTTAAAGTTGAACCCAAGAAAAGGCGTCATTTTAGCACAGAGTATAAAATGTCCGCAGTGAGGACCTTGGTTTCCTGTCGGTTTTCTCATCTCTCTGCTGCAAAAACAACCTGAATGAGAAACGTTTCCACTGACAGGTCATAAATTTTGTTGTGTAATGTGTGGCCTAAGGCAAATGTGCTCTGTTTTTACATAAAAAATGTTTGCGTTGCTCCCAAACACATCCAGGCTGACAAGTCTTGCTACTGCTGTTAAAGAAAGGTCTATTGTGCTCATTTCCTCTCCGACTTTTGTTGATGGGGATTCCTGATTATTCTGATTCACAGCTTCCTTTGCTTCCTTCTATTCATGGATTGAATTGCATTTGTGTTTCTGTGTATCTTTATGCATTAGCTCTTAGGAGCTCATCATCACCTGTAAAGCTGTATAAGTATCGGGTTGACGGGACTGAAGGAAGCGGCACGTCGTACGGGGAGCTGCCTGCTGAAATCGCCATGAGTTACAAACCCATTGCTCCTGCACCATCTGGCTCCAACCACACTCCACCAGGTACTTTAGGACCAGCTTTAATGTTGTGCAGTGCTGTTATTAGCATGTTGTCAGTTTCCTGTGGTGTGTATGTATGAAACAGTTCACACTGTGACTATGGTCAACAGTCCCATTGCCTTCATAAACCAGTGCTGCCCCACACAATATTTTATCAGTCATTAACAATACAGCACAATAGTATTATTAAACTATTTTTTAAGATTTTACATTTGAAACAAAATTGCTTGTGTTTTAGGTTCAGCCTTTAATGTGTTCTATCTCTTCTCTTCTTCTGGCCAGGGTCTTCTGTGCCCTCTCCCTCTCTTCCATCGTCGTCCAACTTCAGGCCAGCCTTCAGTGACTTTGGCCCGCCCTCCATGGGCTTTGTTCAGGTACAACAACAATTTAATTGCTCTGATACTTGAATACAGACTGCTTTAGTAAAGAGTTGTCATGTTTTTACTGAAGCATAGGTCACCAAACATGGATTTTCAACCACTCTGATTATGTCAATACTGGACCTTAACTGAGTAAATAAACTAAAAAAAAAACTTGTGTATTCACATACTTTTCACACTCATGTCCCAGCCTGGGGTTGATTAAATTCACCTCTTTACTGTTGCTGAATTATTTCTAAAAGGCGTGATAAAAAGTCATTTTCCTTTATTTGAAGCTGCACAGAAGTTTGTTTTTGTTCCCATACATCCAGCAAAAAGTGAAGCATTAGGAGTTAAACAGTTAAGTTTAAGTAAGTTAAGTTAAAGCATTACAACATACAAGAAGATACTATAGAAATGTCTATCAATAAAGTCACCCTCTAAGGTAGTAGAAAAAATGTGCCTTTCTGCACTACTTATTAGTGCTATATTGATTAAGTACAGTAAATATTGTTGGCAGTGGAAGGCGGTCACGGTTTGACTGAAGCATGTTTCATTAGCATAAATGGAAACCAATGAAGGGAACTTGATTTCAAAAGAGTTCTGAGAGGACATGGGAACAGTTACATTATTGTTAGATGAGGCAGTGAATACTTGAACACTACAATACTACATCATTGCAGTATTATAATTATTTCATCATTGTTACACAATGTTCCCTCTAAGCTGCGTGCGTGCGCACAGCTGGCATGGTCTCTGCGCAGAAAAAATCTGCATTGCGCACAACGCCTGAATTGAAATTAAAGTAAATACATTAACAATTCTGTTTTGCAGTGTTAGTCAGTAAGTGACTGGCTGCTCCCCTATGGGATTAGAACGATTTGGGACATTTAGCGCAAATATTGTGTAGTTAGTGTGTAGTGTATTCAATAGTTTTGTTGTGTGTGTCAGAACTAAATGTTACAGGTGTTACAGGAGTGATACATCTCTTGTTGTCAGGCCTGCAGGTATCAGGCTGTTCTCCATTATCATAGTGGACAGAAATTATTTTCTTGGTTGCACAAATAATTTGTGTGGCATCAGATTTGATGCAGAACATCTGATTGTTCTGTAAATAGTGTGAAATGTTTGTTTAAAAAAAATAGGTAAACAGCTGCAAAAAACTTTGTTGTTTGCAAAACTCCGTTACTTTTTTGAAGAAGTAACTATATAATTAATTGCCCAGCATTGGTCATTATATACTGTATTTTGCAGACAGAGAGTTACAGACTCTCTCCCAGACCACAGACTCATACTCATAATACAAAAAAAAAAAAAAGTTGTGTTCTCAAAATTGGAGTTCAAGTTACTTTTACTTCCAATAGTGTTAACATACTACACAGGTTATGAACAAGATTTTCTTTTTTAAATTTTCATTGTAAGTGGGCTAAAGCAGTTAATTAAAAGTAGTCTAACATAAATGTAAATGCTTTAATTTGATTATTTTAATAAACCATGTAACTTGGATGGATTCGATGCTGGCGTGACCACAGTGCACACGTCTGCTGTTGCTCACAGTGGTCCAAGGGACCGCTCAGGGAGTTTGTGTGTTCGCTCAGACACATGAAAAATTACAGGGAACATTGTTGTTACATCTGCTGTAAAAAGCAAACTGACATATTTTTCATGTCATTCTACAAAAAAGAAAAAAAATCTACATTTTTCATTCATGTCTGGCGTGTATGTGGAACTGTGACATGACTAATGTTTTCTACTACTTTCCCAAACAGCCTGTGAAAGTGTCCCAAGGGTCCACCTACAGTGAGCTCCTGTCTGTCATTGAGGAGATGAGCCGTGAGATCAGGCCCACATACGCAGGGAGCAAGAGCGCTATGGAGAGGCTAAAGAGAGGTATGTTTTAGTAGTCAAAAGTGCATGTCAGTAGGATTCAGAACATTGTTGTTGTTGTTTCGGTTTTTGGGGGGTGGGATGAAGGTTTTTTTTTAATTATTTTTTTATGCATCTATTATGCAAATAGAATCAGAGGAAGAGTGGTGAACTTTTCACTTTTCTTAGCTCTTTGGTGAATGTGGATTTCACACAGCTTATTCTGAAAATGCTTATTTAGTTGCTGCAGTAACAGTGCTCTGTTATTATCCTTTTATATAAAGAAAATTGTCTCTGACTCCAGCTGAAGACTTAAAGCCCAATATACACATTTATAAGAAATTTGCCAGGTAAAGCCCCCCATGACAGCTGGAAGTTATCACAGTCAGTTATCCATTAAGACACATTTGTCAAAGTGTGGGGCACAGTGAAGAATTTAGTGAAACTGAGTTGCATACCTGCATTTAAAAGATAAGGTTTGTCACATGACTGTGCAGTCCTGTGAAACTATAAGTACACTCTATGATTTGGTAGCTTGTGTACATTTAGCAGCAATAACTAAAAATAAGTTCTCATTTTCTGTATGACTGAGTTTCATATCTTTGGAGTAATGATCCCACTCTTCTTTACAAAGCTGCAGGGATTTGTTCTGTACCTCCACCACTCTGATAGTTCAAGACAGATGTTTGTGCTGATATGCTGTGCTTGATTTGTGTTGTGCTGTGCATTACCCAGAATATCTCCACTTTAGTCTTGTGTGTCCAAAATGCGTCATTCCAGAAGTCTTGTGTATCAACAGTATCTACACCTCCTTTGGTCTTGTTGTAGAACAGGATCAGTTGTGCTTTTTTTTCCTTTCTCTGGTATTTTCATCCACCATTTTGTTGAGTCCAGATTTGTGCATCACAAACCAAGAAGATCTTTAGGCCATACTCGATGGGCTTGTTTGGATTATATTGTAAAAATCTGAACGTTCCCGTGAATGGCACAAGCGTTCGTCTACAGTGACACAATCACTGGGGATAAACTGTGTGTTAGTTCTTGTTGTGTAAAATAATCTTCCTAAGTGGTGGCACTCTTTGTGGTCCACAAAAAATATATTCCTGACACTCACACTTTGTAAGAATATAGGGTAATTCCATAGGAAACAAATGCAGGAAGTTTGGGGTAAAAACACAAAAACTAGAATTTTATTAAAAGTATAAAAGGAAAGTTAAAATTTTAAATGGCATGATAGCCAAAAAGGTATAGTTTGAGGTATAGCTGGAATATGAAATGACAACAACTTTTCATTAATTAGGTAGGAAAGAAAACAACATTAGCGGGTCTTTTTTTGAAATACTTTTATGGGTTAAATCAACTCAGTTTTCTTGGTTAATGAGAGACCTCTAACTTGGCAGTAATGACTGTTGCGTGTTGTTGTATTTGAGGTAGTCTTTTTTTTTTTTCTTTCTTAAACCTGCCTTGTGTTTGTGTCATACAGGTATAATCCATGCCCGTGCACTGGTCAGGGAGTGTCTTGCAGAGACGGAGAGAAGCGCCCGCACATAACCTTTTGGACAAATCCCTCCACCTGGCACTGGCACTCTTTTTCCTGTGACACCTGCCCACATCGTGATCCCCATTTGATGTTTTATAACCTTTTTTTTTTTGTTGTTGTTGTTATAAATTAAATCCTTCCTCTTTCCACTGGCTTTTTAGAGGTGCATTATGCCCCCTTGTATCCATTCACAGCATTTCACTTCGCCCATTTTGGTAAAGACAAACTTTCTGCAACTCGTTGTGCATACGCAAACAGAAAATTTTATATCTATTTTAAAAATGTGGGGAATTTCAGCACATTTTTAGGTCAAGCTGGGGATATCAAAGTGGATGGGAATGTTTATATTTGTTCAACAATGGGATTTGACCAAGAAAGTTGACTTTTTTTAAAGATGTCCCCACTGCACCAGTGCTCCTGTGTCGATTTTGAACATCCAGTTTTCAACCCATGAGCATTTTCTGTTATTCTGTACATCTTGAATATCCTCCTGTTCCTTTCACCCTTGTTTTGTTTTCCATATTTTGTAAACACACATCGGACGTTTCTCATTCCCAAGAACTCTGTATATCTCATGTCAGTTTGTTAGTATGGAAATTTTGTAAACCAGATTTTTGAGATTCGGTATGTATAAATAAAAAAAAAAAATCACAAAAAAAATGTAAAATGCTTTTTAGGTTTTTAAGATGTTACAGGAGGTTTTATCAAACAAATGTGACTCAACATCTTTCAATGGAGTGTTTTTTGTTTTTATAAAAGTAGTTGAAATGTTTATTGACCTTGGAAATAGTGTTTTGACAACATACTTAGCAGATTTATTTCTTTATTTTTAGGAAATTAAACTTAACGGCCTTAATCTAGAAAACATTTAAAGAGCAAGGACAGTTTGTTTTTTCACTCAAGACTTCTGATTGATAGAAAACATCCTATTTTTTTTATTTTTTAAATAAATCCAGCTCTATGGGCCGTATTTAACAAAACACAAAGCTGAGGATAAACACAGATTTATTTACAGTTCCACAATCACAACCTCAATAACATGTCACTGCAGGCAAGCTTGGGCTAAATGACGCACTGCTTCACATGAACAGTAAAGAGTAGCTCTTTCTAAGCAAGTGAATGAGATACTGTGAGTTTGCGCAGAGTACATCTTGACATAAAAATAAAGGTAGTATTTAGTACATACATGAAATACGTACACAGTAGAAAGCAAAGACAAAGTGTTTTATAAGATTGTCGCAGAGGTTACGTTTCATGGCCCACATATCATGTAGTCATGGTGATTCTGCTGTGACCATAATAGAAAGGGGTTGCGAGGCAAAGATGAGATACATGATTGTCCAAAAAAACAAGATTTTCTGATCATTTTGATCATGGTAATGGGCTCCCAAATTGCAGATAAGTTGATCATTAAAAGGAAAATGCTCCCTTTAAGAAAGTAAATGAAAAAAAAGTTCCTTTAAATTAATATTACAGACTGAATTAATGGCTGTGCCTTACATTACAGTCCTCTAAAAAAAACTGGGTTTTCACTTTAAATTCCAGCTACAACATAAACATTTTCAAATCAAAATCTTAATTTAACATTTAGAGGACTAAAGCTGCAATGCAAGTTTTGTTTGCGCATCGACCCGTGGCTGGGTGTTTGGCTTGGATGGAATAAAAGTGGAACGCCGAGCGCACCGACTGTTTCTCTCCTCCATCTTGAAATTAACAGGCATCCTCTCGAGTCCAACTCATAGAGACTTCAACCCTGCGAGAAGGAAAGAGTATAACACGCTTCATTAAAACACAATACGACTTACTTACAAAACAAGCTTCTCACTTGCGGGCCTGTGAATATGATCAGTGCAATTAGGAAAAACTCAAACTGGACTGACTGTAGTGGCAGTAGCTGGTGGCGTGTTGTAGTTGAACAGGTCCTTGTAGCGACCCTTTTCCTCCTTCTGTTTGGAGCGGATCCTCTCCTCCATGGTTTTCAGCTCCTTGGCCACAGACGGTCCCAGAGAAGGATCCAGTTCCAAGAGCTTCGCAAAGTCGGCTCGCGCCTCCGTCTCGTTCCACACGGCAGCGTGGGCTTTAGCGCGCTTGTAAAGGGCCTTTACGTTGTCTGTTAGGAGGAAGAACAGCTATTCAAACTACAACATTGGTGACACAGGGCAGGGATAGCTCAGTAGGTAAAGTGGTTGCCCCATAATTGGAAGGTCAGGGGTTTGAATCCACTGAACGGCTACCCTGAGGTACCCCTGACCAAGGTACTGTAGCCACCCGCTGCTCCTCGGGCGCTGCACTGGTGGCTGCCCACTGCTTGAATGGGTTAAATGCAGAGGAGTCATTTCTCTACAGGGACTAACACATACACATCATTATTAGATAGGAGCTCAACTGGCTTGTTATCCATCATAATTTGCAAATTATTGTAATGTGTGACATGCAGAAAGAACGTTTTTTCTAAACCTAACAAGAATTTAAATCCACTGAGAAGTCGAGGAGGCCCGAAAACACTCGTTTTATTAAAATCTGACTACCTCAGTAGCAGGAGGAGCAATTCTTGTGCCTTGCCATCATATCAATCCTTCGGACGGATGAGCTAACAAGAGAATAGCAGCGTCCAATAATATTAATGACAGTGAGACGCTTTTTCATGCCATAATAACCCTGAACAGCTGCACAGTTCACTTGTATGGCATGAGATATAGTTTAGTGTTTGTATGTGCAGAGGGCAATTGTGAAGCAATCAGCTGTCACAAGTAAAATAACCTACGTATAATGAATTATTTTATTATGCTGAGCACCTTTGTGTTGGTGATAAAACTCCCAAATGGTAAAGAATAAATGCCAAAAATAGTAACAGTATTTTACCATTTTAATATAGAAATGAAAAAAAAAAAGAGACTAATACAACAACCACAACTGATACGATCAGTCAGGTTCAGGCTGGTTTCTGCGTCTGTTCAACTTTCTGTGTAATATCCCGGAGTGGATCGGAGGACATGGGCATGACATCGATACGTGGTTGCATCTGTGGCCACGAGGTGGAACCAGATGACCCAGCTCCAGACCTAAGCCAGGAGGTGCGACTTATCTTTGACGATGAGGCTAGTAGTAAATAACTGAAGTTATGCAATCTGCGACAACTTTGACAAAACTGACTCTAACAGAGTCACATTTGTTTAAAATAAAAAAAAAGATTAAAGGATGTATTTTACCAAGTTTCTTAGCAATGATGATATGCCACAGAAAGGCAAAAGAGAGAAAGCAACTAATGCTGTATTAAGCAAGACGCTAACGTTTAAGTGGTGTCATCCTTCAGCAGTGAAATTGGTGCAAACTGACTAAATTTGAGTCAGGCAGCCTTACTCTCGTATTTGAAGAGAAGGGACGAGCAGTGTTCGATGACCTCGTAATACTGGCCCTCGAGCAAGAGGCACTGACAGTAGTTGAGAAGCAGTGTTGTGATCATCTGGTCCAACTTTAACCAATTTTCATCTCCAGGTTGCTCCTGAATAAAAGATTTCACAAAGTATTCACAAAATGACAAGAGACACAAATCTTAATTCCACTTGAAAACATATTCAAGGAAGGAAATGTATGACAGCAATGTGTCCATGGTTATCAGTGCATAAAATGCATGACTGTCCCCCAACCTTGATCTGTAGGTTTTTAAGGCAGGCGATGCCATTGTAGTATTTGTCTCTGGCCTCACTGATGTGGCCTTCTTTGAAGAGCTTGTTGCCCTCCTCGTGGATCTGAGGCACAAAACTGAGTTTCTCTTCATCCGTCATGGCCCACACATCCAGCTGGAATGACCCGGGAGGAAGAACCTGGGCAGGCAGAGAGACACATGAAGTATATTTAGTATATTTGATGCACCTATTAATGGAATATAATGAGTGTATTTACTGAGGAAGAAATTTGAAAAATATATATTTTTCACTAGTATTTTCTTTCCTTTTTCATGATCCCATGAAAAGCTTGAAAATATTTCCTAATATAGATTAAACAACTTTACAGTTAATACAAAGTTAATACAGGCTGAAACAATTATTTGATTTATAGCTAATTAACTGGAAATTATTCTAATCATCATTTTTCATATAAAAATAACACATTTTTACAGTACCAGCTTTTGACAAGTGAGATTCTGCTGCCTTTTAGCTCATTTAGTCATTGATCTACTTAATGGATAACGTAATTATAATAAAATAATAATATTATCCTTCACATTTAAAAATCACCTGCTGTGGCGACGTTTTGTGAATTAAAAAAAAGCTCTATTAAGTTTGGACTACTGGTAAGATCAAACAAGCATAATTAAGGTGTCACTTTGGACTAACAGCATTTTCTTTATTGATTAGACAATCTTTAATGGCCTAATCAATAAATAAAATACAAAAATATATATGTATAAAAACTCAAGTACTGTGTTGGTGCTATTACTGGAACCCAACCCAGCACCACCACTGATGTTGCTCTCCTTCCTGCTCACCTCCAGCAGCTCGATAGTAAAGACAAGTGGCTGTGGATTGGCTTGGAGATGATCCAGGTCCTTGTGGCCCAGAGAGTGGTGCGAGTGGATCTGGGCAATGCCACAACAGTGCCTCTGGCCTTCCAGAGGGTCCTTACCAACACTGATGTTTCTTAAGGACTGGGACACAAGCGGATAAAGTGCTGTGTGCTGAGGAATGAGACAGAGATACAATCAGCCCTGAGGAAAAATGAACTGTTTAACCAATCAATTCCAGTATCACCAGCTTACCAACCTTGGTGTCACAGGTAAATTCTGCAACTTCTCCTTCTCTCATAGTGATGACCAGTCTTTCCCACACAGCCAATTTAAACTTTTTGCCCAGGATGAGCTCCATGGGTTTACTGCGGCCCCCCATGGTTCTGGAGTCATCCAGCACGGTGCCCTCACACAGGCTGGTGCGGTAGTGAAAGACCACCTAATAATAAAAAGGGAAATGGTGTTATTACCTAAAAGAAGAAAGAATTAGCACCCCCAAATGACATATCTGTAAGGGTCTGCGTTGTATCACACTGTGACCAATCACAAAAATGGAAAATTGACTGACGTGACAGCTCGACGAATCAGAATTCACAAACACAGGCCGTCCTGTTCCCGCCCCTATCTTTCCATCAAATGAAACAGAGGGGGGGGGGGAAACGAACCAGGCCTAAAACGATCCTAACCCCGTCTACTACTTTATCACCATAAATCGACAAAACACTCTAGCTTGTCGGTGATGTGTGTACACAGCAGCGTCCGATACAGCAAAGACTCGGACTAACTCGAGTCCAAAGTGTTAGCAAAGCTATAAACGCCGATAGCATTAGCTATCGGCCGATAGCAGTACCTCGTCGCGTTACTCAGACTAAAGCCTGGATTGAACCCGATCAGTCGCTGGGACCGGAGGTCTTACCTTAGTTCCATTGGGAAAGGTCGATAAGTCTCCTTTACCGGGACTGGTTAATTTCTTTTTAATTCCCTCCGCGAGAAGCTTGCGAGCCTCTTCCTCCATCCTCGGTCGACTCTCAGTTCACGAGATATCACGATCTTTCGCGAGTGCTGTCGTTTCGTAAGACGTCATTAGGGGCGTCATCTAGCGCGAGCTTTTCGTTTTCATAGAAAAACAGCTGTAATGGTTTACTATTGTAGATGCTCAGAAACAAACACGCAAAATAACGAAATAAATAGATTAATAAGATTATTATTTAGCTACGCTTTTATTACATTGATATTACCTCCTGGTAATAACAGTCCAGATGTCGCCAGATGATGGCGCTCTCGAATATCGGAATAATGCAACGTATTATTTTTATTTGCATACACACACACACGCACACACACACACACACACACACAAAACGTTTCATATGTTTTTACTTTTTATGAGTTCTCTATGTACATTACTGTGCAAATGTCTTGAGCCACCCCCTCATCTTTTTATATTTTCTTTCTGAGGAGAGAGACTTAATTGTGTCTTGAGCAATAGTTCTCCAGGATTTCTGCAGGTCTTCAGAGATTTTCTTTAGACATTGGCTGCTTTTTTTTTGTTTTTTACTCATTTTCAGTCCAGACCTTGTACTTTACAATTTTTAGACGAATGTTTGTTTGTTTGTTAAGTAACTTAACACTGACCCACAAATCATTCAAGCACAAAACAAATCCAGTGAAGACTTGACACAGCACCTGAGAGATTCTTAGTTGATCCATCTACTGTTGACTGAAGACTCATCAGAAACTGTCTAACTGGAAGGGTGACTGTCAGGAAGCCATTCTGAAGGAAGGAGACCAGAAAGAAAAGGCTGAGGTACAGCCATCTGTAAAACACAGCGAAGCCTCTGTCGTGGTCGGTGCATTTCAGCCAGTGATGTTGAAGATTGTGCCACATTTGATGGGAATATGAACACAGAAAAGTGCCATCAGATTTTGACCCACCATGCAATATAATCTGGAAAGCATCTGATGGGCAACAGCTTCTTTTTCAGCATGACAGTTATCTCAAACACACTGCCAGCAGCATACACACCATGCTTATCTGTTATTTTTCCTCCTCTGTGTGGATGTGAAAGTCTGCAACCCATTGATTTCCCACACTCTACCTGCTAGCCTCCAGCAGATGGACTTTACCACAATTTTTTCTCATCATAATGGTCCAAACATTGTAGCTTCATACAGAGTGATCATCAGTGCAGATCACCAAGAACCCTGTTATTTTTTTTTTAAAAAAGTGCTAGCTTACTCCTGGCTCAGCAGTTATCTGACCAGTATGACAGGAAAGCAGCAGAACCCAAGTGTCCTTCATTGGGTTTGTTATTATTGCTGTTATTTCTTTTTAAAACTGGGATCACTGGAGATTTAGATATCTAGAATAATCTATTGTCAATTTAAATGGAAATAGTTTCTGTTTATTGGGTCCAATTGCTCTTTTTAAGAGTCAATTAAATCAACCCTGAACACTCAAGTGCTTGTTTAGCTTTCATAGATGCACACTCTACAGAGGATTTGTGAGGTAGTAAAGAGGTAGTGGTCCTTTGTGTCATTAGGAATAAAATGTGATTAAAAGCCTGCTGGTTTGTCATACTCATAACTGATCTGATCAGGCTTGAAGTACCAAACCAGTGGCAGTATATGTAGCACAGTGCTGCAATTCAATTCATTATAATATATATACTGTGATTCTAGCCATAAACCCATCTGTCCTGGAGTAACACCCTATTAGAAACACCACATTCACTAAGGTATAAGCATCTAGAGTAATGTTTGAAATGTTGGAGACTCATACATCTTATGCATTTTTACTAGATGTGTAGACTTTATATTTTTTTACATTGTTTTAAGGTTAAATGAATGAAAGAAAGTTCAGGTTTATCAGTTTGCTTTAAAAATGTACAAGGATCAAATCAGGTGTCATGTCTTATGTGTGTCTTATCTGATCTGGCCACTTTTTGAATTATGGCAAATGTGAGCTCTGAAAACGTGTTCTAGCTCTTTTCTGTAGTACTGATTCTCTTTTCATCTTTACCTCTCCACTACCTCTGTTTTTTAATGTGCATGCCACATGCCTCATCTTTTCTATTCTCACCTGCTCTGTCCCATTGTCGCTTTTGCTCATTAAAAAAAGATGTGATCAGTATATGCTCCTCCAAAACTTACCAAATTTCCTTTTATTGTCCTATCAATTAATACTCTAATTAATATGATGTTCATTTATGTGAAAAACAAATGAATACACTTTGTAGATTTAACAGAGGGAATGGCATAAAATCATGTGTGTTAATCACAGGCTTAAAATTGGTTCTTTGCTTAGTTGTCTGTTACAGGTAGACCTAACACTGACTGATTTAGGTGCCTTTTTATGCTTGAATGATTCATAGGTCAGTATTTTAAATAAAAATCTATAAAAATGGTTAGATACAAGGACTGGTCTACTGCTCAAGACCAATGTCTCTAAGCATATTTTTAATTTAAGCTGAATGATGAGACTCCTCCAGGGCAGTAGGTCCAAAAATGGTATCTACTGTTTTTTGTTTTTTTTTACTGATTTAATTAACTTATTTTGGTGCATTTTGTAATATTTGCCAGCATAAAAGTATAATGAAAATAGCCTTTTTGTTATATTTGTGACTAGAAATATTCTACATGTATTCTACATGTTTCATTTTACATTACTGTGAAATATAACCATATACCATCCAGAAATTATCACTAATTGGCTTTTGCAATGTGAAGTTTATTATTTTTTTAGTGTGTGCTCAAATATGGGACTTTTTCATATTTTAAGGCAATAGACATTTTTTGATGTATCCCAGTTCAGATGAAATTTCAGGCTTTTATCCTTTATAGCTTTTTCAGACACGTTTAAACATGGCCTCAAAATCTGAAAAAGAAACATGCTGGAAGTAGGTCAATGGACCATTTAAAAAGAAAGTATTACATTTAAATTGAAAGTAAATTTAACAGCAATTATTACATATATCCGAACTTTAGACCATGAAATTGTATATAACAAATATATATCTATATATCTATATATATATATATGTGTGTGTGTGTGTGTGAGTGTTTTTGTGCAATCCTAATGCTTCTGTTAAATAGATTTGATCCATCAGCCTTTAAAAGCAGACCCAAAGCTACTTCTCAATCAGCCTTACAAATTGAATAAATGCGTAATACCTTTCAGAACAGCGGATGAATGGAGTGAGTCAGACAAACACGTTCTTAGAACCATGAAATAGCAGAAGGTCAAAAATAGATTTCACTGGAAAATGCACTCAATAACAGATGCAGAGGTAAATGCCTGATCTTGAACTATATAACATCTACATTTTAAATATATTGTGAAATATATCATGATTTAAATGAATGGCTTTTCATTAAAACCAACTGACACAAATTAAAATATACAACATTTTATAGTAATTTCACAGTCATCTTTCACGTAAAACAGAATACACAGGCAAGACGGTGGTCTTTTTGGTATACACATACAGTAATGTCAGTTCATGGAGTGGAAATATAGTGAAGGCGCTGAGTGGTAAAAGTAGGAGTGGTCAATATGTCAAACAAACCAAAAACAAAGAAAAACAACAAAAAAAAGGTCAATATATCTTATGAGTGTCAAAATACCATTAATTGTAACATAGTTGAAAGAAATGTAGTGAACATGTGTGGGCACATGAAATTTCATTTTTCAAAATAAGGTAGGTAGAACAGTTTGAAGCCTCTTCTACCACGAACTGCACAGCTGATGTAAATCACATGGTACACTGCGGGCGAACACAGAGAATGGCAATATTAGCATTCATCAAAACAAAGCTTTGCACATAAAAAGACAAGTAAAAGGTTTAAGAGATAAAATGAACAAAATTACCTCCAGGGATAAACAGAAGAAATCCAGGAATGAAGAAAATAGCACTTGAAATACCTGTGAGGACAGTTTTATTAGCTACAGTCAAGAGAAAACACACACAACGCTTTCTTAATTAGATTAAGAAAGTACTACATAACTACTGGTCCATTTAACATTTACATGCTCTGAAACAGCCAGAAATGCTAAGTTAAATGAGAGGATTGATGAAGTTTGCCTGTACAGTAAATCTGAAGCTACAGCTGCATAAATATTGAAAATGACTAACTACTCTTTTGACAAGATTAACACGTTGTTGTTGGAAATCACTGCTTAGTTTTCTAACAACATTAATAAAAGGTGTGAACAAGAAGGTGAAAAAGTATCTTATGATTATAAATTATGTGGCTGAAAGGAAGGCATAAAAATGGAGAATATTGAGGTAACACCAGAGGACACCAGAAACAGCCAAACTGCAAATTCCTAATATACAACCATCAATATCGATGGTACTTTCAGTTTAGTTAGGCAAAATTTAAGTGGTGGTGTCAAAGATTTCAGCTGTAGCTCAATCTGTGATATTTGCAGCTGCCTGTGGGAACAGCAAACCACATTTATAACTACAGCTCACAGAATTGTGTTGTAATTTTCATAAACAAACCAGGAAATAATTGGCCTCTTTCCTTCACTATGTGATCTCATTTTATGTTGCACATGAAAGGAGTCTGAACAGTGTAAAACACTTTAAAAAAAGAATGCTTGCACAGCTGGGCTGCACTTACAGACTTTCTGGTTATAAACAAAAGGAAATGGTCACAGAAAAAATAGTGCATATTTTACAACATATTAAAGTACGTGTCTAAAAGTACATGTCTAAAGGCCCCTTTAATTAGATGGAATTTTATTGGATTTAATTTAAAATGACACTGTAATTAGATTTACCCACAAATACTTAAAGGTAGTTACACAAGAATAAGGGGGTAACAAGTCCGTTTTTCACACGAATTATACTGCAAGTAAATGTAAGTAGTGTGTAAGTAATTTTAAGTAAGTAAGCAATTTAGTGGGAAAACAAACAGACACGCTTGAGCCATATTATGCGGCGGCTTGATCTTGCCTAACTTGTTTTTCTACAAAATTACTTATTTAAAATTACTCATGCAGTACTTAAAAACGTACTTAGACACTACTTAAATTTACTTGCAGAGTATCATTTTTCTTTGTTTCCTGTAAAAATCTGTCTTGTTACTCTCTTATTCTAGTGTATCTACCTTTAAGTATATAATTATATTGTAATTTCAAATGAAATACATTGAATTCCTTTTAGTTACAGGGTAATTACTCTCTTTGTGATTACAAAGTGTTACTAAATAATGCAATACTTGAGCCGTATACACAATCACTCTTATGCTAGTTCATTTGGAGGCAGATGGTGACTTAGCAGATGTACATTTTAAAGAAAATCTTAAAGGGGTGAGTAGAATAATTGATCAAAGTAGCACAGAAGCTGATGCAGAAGTGATTAATAATGTGTCGCTAACTTTCAAAATTCTCTACTTAAAAAAAAAAGGGGGGGGGGGGTTAAGAGATCCCCCCCCCACACACAATTCTTGTGGTGATGATGCTCAAGAAAAGGCTTGGGAGCAGTGATAAGAGCATGAATTGCTCTGAACAGGACTCGGGGTTATGCAAGTATGCTCAGTCAACTTTAGATAACAAAATTTCTTAAGCAGATTTTACAGCTTAATTGCAGAGTTGCACCTGCTCCTGTAGCTACTTATGAAAGACAAATTGATCTTCTCATCTATTTTGACTCTGGTGACATTTTCTTAATATGTTGTGGGGGAGCTCATCCCAAAGAGCACATTAATTGCTTGATTTCTGCCTCAAGCTGGAGAGGAGACACTCTATACAAAAAAGGCAGACATGACTAATTAAAAGTGCCTAACTCGGTGTGAGCATTCGAAGCTGATATTCGTGGAATGTGTAGACCAATTTAATGGGAGGTGCTGATTTTTGTAAAGGGGAAAAGCAAGGCTCATTTGATCTGAAAAGACTTTTTAAAACTTGCCTGACAGACTTTAATTCATTATGAATCCTGGTTGTACAGCCAAAGAAATTCTGAATAACAGTTCTGAACATATAGATACTTGATAAAATGCACTGGGTTTGGACAGAAATACAAGATGAGAAGTATTGAACACTCAGCTTTTTAGAGGTTTGGAGGCAGAAAAAACAAAAGGGACACTACTAATCAAAGACAAGGTTCAAGATAGCTAAACATGTGACACACAGAGCCACTACCGGGCCCAGCAGACCTCTGCACTATATGGAATGTGAAGTGTGATCTCATTCAATACAAACTTATCGCAAGCATGCAGTCAGAGCATTGCACTAGGGCTGCACAATTAACCAAATTTGAAACTCAATCACAAACATGATTGACCAGTGTTGAAAATGCTTGTTCTGTCAATCGAGTACAAAGCAAAAGTAAATCAAGCGCCCCTTAAATCAGTGCCTCATCACGTGCCTGCATAAATAACGAAATTCAAATGTCTGGTAAGGCAGAAGGTGAAGAGCTTGCTCCTTGAAGCAGATCCTTATCTGCTGTTTGGTAATACTTCAGATTTAGCACAAGAGATATTAACCAAGAATACTTCATACGCAAAGAGTTTGCACTGCAAGGCCACACAAACTAAGTTATTCAACCACCTGAAAACACACCACAAACAGAGTATATGAATAGATGAACAGATGAATGCCAAGAAAAACAATGTAATGTTTGCTAACATGAATCATCCAATGTCAGTTCATGTCCATAAAAGCAAGGGTGGATATGACACATCAGAGTATCCACCCAGCTCACAAAGACATACTGAAATCACCAACCAATTGAATTCCATTTGGCCAAAGATAGAAACACAGTGAGTAATGGAGGGTTCAGAAAAAATTGTCAACTTACTGGAAAAAAGATATTTTATTTCCACAAGATTTTTCCAATGTGGCAAAGCCTGTCCTGTCTGCAAAACATTGCAGGTATAATGTGGAGGGATACACAGCTGTGGACTACTATGAGCTTTATTCTCACCCATACTACACTTACAATGATCTAACTAAAGATTTCCCTGACAGTAAGAAACAGCGATTCTTGTATAGGTTTGTTGCTACATTACAAACATTCTGCTGACAACATTGAGTGTAGTAACAATGTGTAAGCTTGAAGAAGTTATTTTAGAGGACAAGTGGAAGTTTTAGGTGTTCTAGGTGAAATTGTGATCACTGTCTACAGCCTAAACCCATCTGTCATTTCCAAGTGCAAATGCTCCTTCAGTTCCCAGAAACTGAGGGACTTTTCAGCTGAATTTAAATGATCAGGGTGGCTGTTCCCCCAGGTGTAACCATAAAGTAAAACCTCCAGGCATCCAAGAAAAAGAGGATTTAAAGAGGTTCAGTGGAGTTTGAGGTTAGCGGGAAGTCGGCCAACTAGTTGCTACAAAGATTATGCACCATGTTATCATTTATTTACAAACCCCCCCAAAAATGTTCAGATGCTGAAGATGCTGAGCGAGGGTTAAATTGTTCTCAACAAAAGCAGATGCTGACTGAGACAAATACCATCATGGCAAGTCTGAGATGACCCCTATGCACTAAGGTCAGTCAGCATGAAATATTTGCACTTTTCATTTTTCAAGTGTAGGACAGTTATCTACCATGGATATAATAAAGTCACTGGTTGCTAGGGAAACATGTGTTTCCTGACTGGTTGGCAGTGGTTGTTGGAGGAGATTGAAAACCTCAGAGCGACTACTTTGGCTGCAAACAGGTTGCCACAGCTGCCTCTAGTTTCTCATCTTTTTTTAGTTCCTCTAGTTTTTCATACAATCAACGCACGGTTTTCCCTAGCGACAGGTGGCTGCGGACTGGTCTCTAAGCCTGTGTGACTCAGCGATTCTGGATTGTCACCTTAATCGTCATAAGGCGGTACAAAAAACAAAGAAACGAGCAAAAAAGACCCACTGTACATCATCCTTGTTATGATTCTGTCACTCCAGTCGTAAAAGCAGACAGACTGTGAGATCTGGACTGAGAACTATACTGTCCTGTAGCAGGCAAGGACTATGGCAGCTTTCTGTGTGTTCTTTTGTGTGTCAAGATAACACAGAGATCCTCCCACTTGTGGGAAAGCACACCAGCACTAATGGACTCTAATAAAAACATTCCATTCTGAATTATACTATTTAATCCACTATATAAGTCCTGCATTCATTCATGTTTGGCCTGTTTATGATTTGATAGAAGTTGAGAAGTGACGCGCTTCTTTGTGTATGCTTGCATTTGGACTAACATGCATTTCTAAAAAAAACAACAACAACAGTCTAAATGCTTTGCATGTCAATATTTTATCTTCCTTACCTGCACTTGGATTGAGCTGTATGCCAATACCTGTGAAAATAAGAGCTAAAACAAAAACAGCACAAACATTATAGGTTTGAAAGGTTCTGTTTTTATTAGTTTGGTTATTCTGGCAATAACTCTGTCATAATCTGTTGATCAGTGCAGGGGGACAAAGTTCACTGTGCAAAGTGCCAAGACTATCATTGCCTGACACAACACGGAACAAACTACCTGGTGTAACATTGCAAAACAATTTGGAGTGGCGCCTTAGTGTTAATGTTAGAGCGTCATTTTGAAGTGAACTTAAAATCAGAAAGAAGAGGTGTGTTTGTCCTTTTAGACTGCAGAAATTTAACTGGAGATTAGCAATTCTTTTGAGTTTAAAACCAAAATTTAATTAAAATCACTACACCATCTACAGTGGGAGCAGGCAGCCCTTGTTACTGTGATGCTCCAACAGCCAAAATGAATCAGGTAAACATGAGAAAAACAAGTTTCTCTCAGTAGATTGTTCTGGTTTGTGTGTTTTGTACGTAATAAGTAACAAAAACATGTACTTACCAACTCCAGTGATGAGGAGAAGGAATGAAGAGAGAACAACCCTTCTGTTTTTCTTCACCAGCGGATGGGACACCCACCTAGGCGAAACGTGTTTTTAAAGTAACCGTGTTTGTTATGCTTCTCCATGAGAGAAGACCGAACTTACCCGCAGCAGTGCGCAGAAAGCTGCGTGACTGAACTCAAGGTGCTGAAGGACCACTGAGAGCTGCAGTAAGACAGTGTTGCAGGGTCACTGCGGAGAAAGCAGAAACACGCTTCATCTCACATTCACAGAAGAAGCAGGGAAAAGAAAAATCACACCTGAACTACAGAGCCCACCTGATTTTGAAGAAGTTATTGAAAGAGGAATTCCCGTTGTTGCCCAAGGCGTCTTCATTTTCCAGATTCTAAAACAAGAGGAGATGATGGATGTCATATAAACATGAAAAATGTATAGCTCGCAGAGAGGAAGCAAAAGTAATACTGTTATTATAGTTGCTCTTTTCTTTTTCCTATTTCTTAAGGACGTGACTTTCACATATGTTCATCTGCTGTAGAAATTTATTAGGCCTCCCACTTCTTCTTTTGTCCACACATGCCCAGTTTGTCCAGTTTTATTTTTGAGGACACACTGCACAGCATGCTAGGAATCTTCTTGTTGGTGCAAAATGTTTATTTCATTGTGTTATCTGTGGCATTGCTCATATATTCCAGAGGAAATGGGAACAAATTATGTGTTTCTGTGACAGGCTGCTAGGAATGAAGTGCCAGGAAATATCATTTAAAACTGGTTCTTTGCTAAGTTGTCTGTTAAGTGTAGACACAATACAGGCTCATGCCTTGAGTTAGATACTGCTTTTATCCTTGAATGATTCAGGCAGTCAGTGTAAAGTGGAGAAAAAAAAAAACTGGAGACCACTTTGCTGCTTCTAAGCAAAATAAATAGAAATGAAGGGCAGCTCAAGACTTTTGAACAGTAATCTACAAGAGTCACTGGCCTTCACAAATATGTTGTGATAGAACCACGTTTGAAATAGTTCTTTTCACACGGTTAACAACCAAGCTCCATCACATCTTACAGATTCCATTTTACCAGAACTTACTGTATCTATGTGTGTTTCCATGAATCCCTCCTTGACTTTCATAACTTGAACAGCCACACTTGGCACACAAGCCCAACTTAGGCACCTGCCAGTTGTTTTTTATATCACATATTATGATTTTATTATGTTGCCTAGCTACCGCCAGTCACAAAATGACCAGTTTGAACTTTTATGCTCCTATAACACATTGTAAAGACATCCTATTGTTTTAATTTCATTGCAATAATGTCTCATTCACATCCACAAAAGTTGAATTATGCATTCAGTATTAGGATGGATCAAGTTGCCTAGCAACCACCTAGCAACAGGCTAAAATGAGCAACTTTTACTATATAAACAATATCTACCACCACTATTTTTCTTAAACTTTTCTCAGTGTTGGTAAATACAGTGGGGCAAAAAAGTATTTAGTCAGCCACTGATTGTGCAAGTTCCCCCACTTAAAATGATGACAGAGGTCAGTAATTTGCACCAGAGGTACACTTCAACTGTGAGAGACAGAATGTGAAAAAAAAATCCATGAATTCACATGGTAGGATTTGTAAAGAATTTATTCGTAAATCAGGGTGGAAAATAAGTATTTGGTCACCTCAAACAAGGAAAATCCCTGGCTCTCACAGACCTGTAACGTCTTCTGTAAGAAGCTTTTCTGTCCCCCACTCGTTACCTGTATGAATGGCACCTGTTTGACCTCATCATCTGTATAAAAGACACCTGTCCACAGCCTCAACCAGTCAGACTCCAAACTCCGCCATGGCCAAGACCAAAGAGCTTTCGAAGGACACCAGGAAAAGAATTGTAGACCTGCACCAGACTGGGAAGAGTGAATCTACAATAGGCAAGCAGCTTGGTGTGAAAAAATCAACTGTGGGAGCAATCATCAGAAAATGGAAGACATACAAGACCACTGATAATCTCCCTCGATCTGGGGCTCCACGCAAGATCTCATCCCGTGGGGTCAAAATGATCATGAGAACGGTGAGCAAAGATCCCAGAACCACACGGGGGGACCTGGTGAATGACCTGCAGAGAGCTGAGACCAAAGTAACAAAGGTCACCATCAGTAACACACTACAACGGCAGGGAATCAAATCCCGCAGTGCCAGACGTGTTCCGCTGCTGAAGCCAGTGCATGTCCAGGCCCGTCTGAAGTTTGCCAGAGAGCACATGGATGATACAGCAGAGGATTGGGAGAATGTCATGTGGTCAGATGAAACCAAAGTAGAACTTTTTGGTATAAACTCAACTCGTCGTGTTTGGAGGAAGAAGAATACTGAGTTGCATCCCAAGAACACCATACCTACTGTGAAGCATGGGGGTGGAAACATCATGCTATGGGGCTGTTTTTCTGCCAAGGGGACAGGACGACTGATCCGTGTTAAGGACAGAATGAATGGGGCCAAGTATCGTGAGATTTTGAGCCAAAACCTCCTTCCATCAGTGAGAACTTTGAAGATGAAACGAGGCTTTGTCTTCCAACATGACAATGATCCAAAACACACCGCCCGGGCAACAAAGGAGTGGCTCCGTAAGAAGCATTTGAAAGTCCTGGAGTGGCCTAGCCAGTCTCCAGACCTCAACCCCATAGAAAATCTGTGGCGGGAGTTGAAAGTCCGTGTTGCTCGGCGACAGCCCCAAAACATCACTGCTCTTGAGAAGATCTGCATGGAGAAATGGGCCAAAATACCAGCTAATGTGTGTGCAAACCTGGTAAAGACCTATAGTAAACGTTTGACCTCTGTTATTGCCAACAAAGGTTATGTTACAAAGTATTGAGTTGTATTTTTGTTATTGACCAAATACTTATTTTCCACCCTGATTTACGAATAAATTCTTTACAAATCCTACCATGTGAATTCATGGATTTTTTTTTTCACATTCTGTCTCTCACAGTTGAAGTGTACCTCTGGTGCAAATTACTGACCTCTGTCATCATTTTAAGTGGGGGAACTTGCACAATCGGTGGCTGACTAAATACTTTTTTGCCCCACTGTATATCTGTTTGCAGCAGAACAGCACAAAGAGTTCACAGATAATACTGTGGTTGGTGTGTACAAGTTATGCTAATACAGCACTGTGCTGTCAGACTGCAGCCTTTGTGGCTCCTACAGTTCTCCAGAGTATAATGGGAGGCAGAGCCTTGAGCTACTAGACACATCTTTTGTGGAAATAGCTAGTTTAGGCTGTGGACATACACCCTCTCTCTTCCTTTTAAGGTTGAAATATTTCCTTTTTTGACAAAGATTACAGTCAAAGTTAGATGAGGTAACGCAAAAAAAAAAAAAATTTTTTTTAAAAATGCTGCTTTATGTTCAAGCTGCTAGCGGAAGCTCTCGTGAAGCCTGCTCTTTCACTCCACATAGATTCAAATCATCTCATTGTTACATGTCATTAAAATTGTGTGCTCCCAAGGTTTATTTATTTTCTTCTTTATTCTTTGGCATCTTTTCATGCTCTTGTTTTCTTTCTTCTTTTGTTTCATTTCACTGGCTGCTGCCGATTGCTGCCCACCTTAAGCCTGGATCTTCTCTTTCAGTCCTCAAAATGATAAGTTAGCTGTCTTCCTTGCTCACAGGGACTTGCTGAATTCTTGAGTTTGTAGCTACAAATTCATAGTGTTGTTATAAAAACACTACAAGCTAAAACTGATACCAGTAAAAAAGGAATTAGACAGTCTCTCACTGGAAGTGTAACAGCAACATGAAAACAGAAATGCAAACAATATTTTGTGTCTCTTGTGTGCATGCTACCTGATACTTGAGGTTAGTGGGTTCAGGGGAGGCGGCAGCAGCAGGTGAGGGATGATTCTGAGGTTTGGAGAAACTCAAAGGGCCAAATGTCATCTCTCCTCCTTCTCTGTCCTTCCATCCCTGCGGCTCTCCGTCAGTCACAACCCCCTCCTCATCTCCCTCCAGCACAAACGCATCGTCGATGGTAAACTGTGTTGCCATGGTGATTTCCTCTTACACCTTGAGGTCCTGTAGCCGGATGCTCACTGTGATTTAAGAGTAATAACGAATGTTTTATGGATTTATGGATTTTTAATCCCTCAAATCGCAGGAAACAGCCTGTGAAAATACTAACTCAGCAGCTGCTGAGTTTTCTCTCACCAATCACAGCATTTCCCTTTAAACGTTTAAAGTTCGCTCATACATGCTACACTACATAAAAACTAAATAAAGTAAATCCACCACTTTCGAATTAGTTTAAAAGGCGAAAACAGCTGCCGTGCTGCCTACACGTAACAGCGGATGGGATCGAGGCTAAGTACAACAGAGCAGAGGCTACACGGCTTTCCTGTAGGTCTCTGCCATTGTTTGTCCTCATTCTTCTGTCCGATCAGATGACCAGGAGAAAAACTTACTGTCTTAAGTAAATCCTTTCTCCTGCGAAGAAACTTCGACTTCTGAACTTTGTTCGGAGACGAGTCACATTTTTGTAAGCCCTGAAAAAAGTGGTTTTAAAGCCTTCTGTTAGCAGTATCTTAGTTTTGCTTCTGTAGTGCGACTTCTTTAGAAATTTGGACTCTCTTCTTTTTTTTGGCAACCGGCAATCGATTAGATACGACTGATTACGCCCAAAGCGCTCTCTTCGTGTGCGAGCCAGGGCGCCGAATCGAGTGTCGTTTTATCGATCGATCCACTAACTTTTGTTATCGAAGGTGAAAAAAACTGAAGAAACTGGGTCAATCATTACAATCTATGAAATTCCTACGAAAAAATAGATGGCAAAGCATTACATAAGTCACTCGAAATTTCTATACAGTAAGTTGAATTTTTTTAGTTTAAAGCCTGAAATTTTGAGACAATAATTCAAAAAGGCGTTCACTGTGTGCGTGTGTGTATGCTGAATAATATAAGATAGCTAAAACAGATTAACGAATAGGTTAGGATAAATGATAAATACGATTAAATGAATAGGAAGAAACTGAACAGAAATGAACAAACGTAAGTCACACAGCTGTCACATGATGTGTGTGCATCTTTTTGTTGCAAGTTAGAGAAATGTTATATAATTTAATACAATGCATCTCGTTAAAGATGGTCACGTTTGGTTCTCATTAACTTCAGGGATAGTATAGAACTAGCAAAGCTGTATTTTATTCGACGCAGTTTGTCAGTCTTCTTTCATAATTTTGATCTGGTGTAAAAACACAGTAAATATAAAAAATAATTATTTTATTAAAAGCACGAATCAATTCAAAAACATCTTGACCTGGGTTGTTTAGGGCACAACCTATCAGAATATCAACAAAAGTGTATGTTTGCATATTCGTGTTCATGGACTGTGGTCATCTAATGGAGGAAAGGCATCCCGTCCAAACCCACAAGCCAGTAATATATTACCAAGGCTAATTAATGTCAATTAAAGAGCTGGAATCTATTTTGTGCGTTTTTATCTTTTGCTTTTAATCAAACAGCATTTCAGCTTTTCATTTACTGGAGTTTTAGTGTATTTTGTTTTAACATATTCAATATTCATTAGCAGTGCACTTAAGAACTGATAACAACAAATCAGCTAAATGAATGTATTCTCCATTTGGATTTAAAGACACATATAGATTTACTGGATCTTTGTATTTACATGCATAATAAATTTGGTAAAGCTGCCTCTTCTCCCATAACTAGAATGATTTTTTTTTTTAAAAAAAAGGCTCTAAGGAAGTATTTATTTTGATATAACTTGCTTTGAAATATCTCAAGTTATGGGTATGCTGATGAAGAGGAAAACCAGTTGAGATAGTCGACACACTACAGTGAAAAAGAAATATTTCACAGGACTTGATGCTGTCCAACGCATTCATGTGTGTGTTAATGCAATGCCATATTCCCTCAAGTATTAGTCATCTCAGCAAATCACCCAAGGCCAAACTGTGTGATGCTCAGAGAAACTACAAAATACTGCACGTCTTAGTTCATAAAAATACAATAAGACAAAGACTCAAGAACAAAGGTTTGCCAGGAGAAAGCCTCTTTTCTCTATAAATAACATGGTAGCATCTGAACAAACAACAAAACACACGCGACAATATCCTTTGCACAGATTAAACCAAAGCAGAGATGTTTGGCCATAATGCACAGAGACACATTTGTTGAAACCCAAACACAGCATAGCAGCACAAGTACCTCATACCAGCTGTAAAGCACAGTCGTGGTGAGGTGATGATTTGGGCTTGGGCATGGACACTTTGAAGCCACTGAGCTGGCCATTTAACTCCTCTGTACACCAGAGTCAAATGTAAGGCAGTCTCTTTGGCACCTAAAGTCCAAACTGGGTTATGCAACAAGCAAGTCTACAACAGAAATGCTGAAAAAGACAAGAAATCTTATTCTTATTGAAATGCTGTGGTGAGACCTTAAAAGCACTGTAAACATACGAGTGCCTGTAAACCTCAATGAACCAAAGGGACTTTGTAAAGAAGAGTGGGTCAAAATTCCTCCACAACAATGTGAGAAACTGATAGTTATACAGAAATTGTGGTTCTACAAGCTAATGTGAATCATGGAGTGTACATTTTTTTTCACAGTACTCTGTGCAGGATTGCATAGAGTACTGTGAAAGCTTTCTTTGTTACATGACTGTAAAAGATGCAAGAGAGCCAGTTTACAAAAATGGTAACACTTAACTGTAACCTAATTTATTGCCAGTTTTGTTGGTTTTTGTGTATGTTTGTTTGTTTGTTTTAAAATGATTTTCATATTTTATGTGTTGGGTAACATCCTAATCCCAAATAATCTAAATATTATATCTCAGCAAAAAACAACAACAAACAAACACAAACACACAAATACAATAAATAATAATAAAAAAAATATGATTAGGAAATAAAAGTAATGTAGAGAACCGTTGAGTAAACTATGCTTCAGATTAGGTACACCACCTATACCAGGTTGATCTATATTAATGAAATAGCAGTTGTTGTTTTGTTTTTGTTTTTCCACTGATATTGTATGAGGTTTTTGTGGCTCTATGTTGTGGTGCTTTGCACCTGAGAGGATCCACAAATCTTTCTGCGGTTGTGTTAAGAAGGACATGTAAAAAACAATCTGCCAAATCAAACATGCAGAGCTGCCCACCGTCTCACCCCTTTGAGAATTAGGAAGCAACCGATGAAAACGTTAAAGTCGTTCTGTTGTATGATGTTTCTACACAAATAGTAAGTAAAGTAAAGATGTCGCCTGCCAGTTAGGACAAGCTGGGTTTTTACTTTTTTATGCCCTTGTTTCTCTACCCACCACAACCTTCAGCAAACTAACATAAAACAGTTTAGGAGTGAAACTGTCTGTCTTCCCCCATAATACCCGTGTTTCACTTTTCTTGGCTGAGATGATGTGTTTTGCAAATTCTGCACTAAAGCACTGATACTAGAAGTAATGGAATTTATTTGAAATTATCTTTGAAGGCAAAATAAACACTGAAATTTGAATATTTCCACTTAGTACCTGTTGCCAACATGTGAAATCATGTGATTTCCAATAAGTCAGAAGACTTGCATTATGCAAACAAACATCTCTAAACCAACAATCACAGATTAGTCATTGTTGGTTGCAGTTCAGGCGAGCAGATAGTAAGAGCTGCTGGTTGCAGTGAACAGTGGTTCAATGTCAGAGAAACCTTACTGATAAATACTCGTATCAGGACTAAATCTGGACACACGGAAATTCAAGAGCTGTAAGTTATGTATTTGTATGTGTGTGTGTGTGTGTGTGTGCGTGTGTGTACAACTAACCCAACTTGAATATGTTCAGCTACTTCCTAAAATATGTAAACATATCTGACATGAACAGGAAAATGTGTATATGTGTCTTTTGATTTTTGGAAATCTAATGAGGCAGTGAAATCCTTGTAATTACAACAGTTTAAGAAACTTTGAATGCAGACTGATATCACTACTTCACAGACTGCGCCACATATTGATCTCTCCTCCGGCTTGGTGCCACATTCATTTTGAAATAGTCTCTCGTTTGCAGATGGGACAAAAGGCCACACTTTGCTTCATGCTGCAGCTCATTTTTGAGGTAAATCTGAAGAAGTGCAGGACAATATCTTTACCAATCCACAGAAACTTAAATGGCAGGTGTTTTGTCTCTTAAATTTGCCTTTCTTTCCTCCTGGTCAGCTGTCATCATGCACAAAAATCAGGGTGATACCTGACTCTACGCTGGAGCTTCCCTGTCTCCCAGCAAATAATCCCTTCATTGGAGTGGAAGAAATCACATGGAAATTCAATGGTTTTAAACGGCTTCTGTTTTCAGTGTGATGCAAATATTTGCTGCTTTTATGTACATATATGTATATAACACTTGGTCTTTTTAAAACTACAGGTGCCATCCTGTTTCAAAACTATCAGCCCGTCGCTTCAGACTTTTCCCTCCGCTTTCGCTCTGTCACTAAAACCAAAGAGGGAACGTACGAGTGTCTGTTAAAGGGGAGCGATATGGAAATAGTACGAAGGTTTGACGTTATAGTTGATGGTGAGACTCTTTCGTCATCATACGAGCACTTTTAATTTTACAGTTAGTGGAGCAACGAACAATAAAGTGTTTGCTGTTTGTCTGCTTTTTGTTTCTTTTTGCAGAATTCACTGACTATCAAATGAAAGTATTTACAAAGTCAGATGTTAAACTCCCTTGCAATATCCCAAGTTCCAGAGAATTCAGCGCTGCACTGTGGTTCAAAGAAAGTGCAAACGGAAGAATAAAGTTGAATCTTGAAGATGACTCCGCAGATGATAATAAAAAAATAGAGCTGATTTTTCCACTAGACCACGATCAGAGCATCATGGTCATAAACGCTGGCATGGAGGATGCTGGTATTTATGAATGTGAACTGGATGATGGAAAAAAGCTGAGCTCTATAAACCTTACTGTGGAAGGTAGGGGGCTCGTCAACTATAATAGAGATTTAATAGATTTAATAATTTGAGTTAGTAAGGGGAAAAAAAGGATCGATTAGTTGCATAAAACATTTTCATTTATGATTTGTTTCAGTTTTAGCTCCTCCTACAGCTCTTCCTCACACATGCCAAGGCTCCACCTCACCATGGGAGCCCTGCCCGGAGGAAAACAGCCGCACAGCAGAACCCATACTGAAGGAGTCCATGACAGAGTTTTCAATGAAGCTGTATTATTATCTCAGAGAAATATATCCTTCTGGCAACATGCTCTTCTCTCCTGTCAGCATCGGTGGGGTGCTCTCCCATTTGTTGTTAGGTACGAAAAGAGAGGCGAGTCGCTATTTTAATGTAATCACGTTGAAAATGTTTAGCATTCATCATGTTCTCCAGTGAATCCTATAAAAGTGACAATGAACTGTTCATTCCTCTGAAGCCTGAAAAACAAGGCCATCCCATAGACACAACACATCCACTGTCATTCATGAACACTAGAATGGTGAAAAGGTGGCGCTGTTGCATTGTTTCACACAGTTAGTCTGTAAACACAGGCACGTAGGTCAGCGATTTAGCGATTCTGACATGCAGACATGTATTTTTTAGGCCCTAAAATATCTGGTCAGCGACGCAGTTTTCCAGTTTCATACATCACCATGTTAAATTTGAGATAAACCAACCAGATAAACCTGCAGGTAAAAAGTTAAGATACATTTCATGTTTCAGTTTGGCAGAATTTTAGAGGGTGAATTAATACAGTAATGAACAAAGCTAAAGAAATAACAGGTTACAGGTTGATATTAAATTCCTCTTCCAAAACAATTCTGTTTCTGAACTGGTCTGGCTTTTGTTAGGTATTATTGGTTAACGTCTTATGTGGTTAGCTCAGCGTAACTAGTGAAACTGTTTATTTGACCACTCCTAATATTCCCGCTCTCTCCCTCTGTGTTGGAGAGTGTTTTATATATAAAGCCTAAGGATGGCCCGTTTTTCTTCTATTATGTCTTTTGACCAGATGTTATGAGTTCAAAAAAAAGCTTCCAAATGTAAATGTTGCACCTGAAATAATCTTCAGATCTTTCACCTGCTGAATTTATTAAGAAATAACAACAACAACAGAAAAAGCTCACAGCTGTCCACAGCACAGTACATTTTCCCATTACATTTAAGACATTTAGAGGGCTGTGTAAGGGTCATGCCATATTTTTCTCCTTAAACTAAAGGAGCCCCTGGAGTAAATGTTTCCATGTTTCAAATAACTGTGACTTAAAAATGTTTTGGTACACAGCTAAAAAGACAAAAAAAAAAAATACACCAGTGTCTCAAAAATCTATGGATTCAACTGTATTTTTAAAATCAAACATGGCTTAAAGCTTCCTATAATGTACTAAACTTATTGTTATTGTCTAATTGTACCTTCAGGTGCAAGGAACGATACCCGTAAGGCCATTGAGAGCGCTATCTGCGTGCCTCACGACTTCCACTGCATTCACTCCCAGATGAAGAAGCTGAGAGAGAAGCTGGCCGGCTCCCTGCTGATGGCCTCTCAGATCTACTATAATTCACGTATTACTATCACAGTGTGAAGTATATCACAGAGCAGAAAATCACAGGTCGTAAGAGATAAAATGATTTCTATTTCGGCTCTCCTCCTTAGACATGAATCTGAGTGAGTCCTTTACCGACCAGTCAATCCAGTTTTATGATGCGGAGCCCACAAAGCTGCTGAATACCACTGAGGAAAACACACAGATGATCAACAGCTGGGTGGCAGAAAAGACCCAAAATAAAATCACAAAGTTGCTTGACTTTGTCCCACCAAGTTCACAGCTGATCCTGCTCAACGCCGTCTCCTTCAGCGGTCAGTAAACTGTGCGCACACCTTATGCACATTTCAAAAACGTGGAAACTGATAAACTGTGTTTACGTGTGTTTTAGGTCAGTGGACGGTCAAGTTTAAATCAAAAAATAAAAAAGGACATTTCGCAAAATTTAATGGTGATGTGGTAACGGTGCCTCTTCTCTATCATGACAAGTACATGGCAACTATGATGTATGATCCTCACCTAAAGGCACAGGTAAAGAACAAACTACCAACTGACACTTTTCACAGCAATACATGTCTAAATCCTACACAGACCTTTCTGCCACAGGCAACAGAAGTGACATCCTGTCTTCATTGATTCCTACAGGAAACATGCATGTTATGTTTCTTTAATGTTGAGCTTTTCATCTTTAATGCACACCTAAACTGCTCTACTAACTCACAAAACATACAGTTTGAACAGTAGCTTAGGTAATGTTAGCATCATAGAAAAATATAAATTCAAATTTCATCTGACATTATACGGTTATTTTAATTTTATACTACAATCACTGTACAGTTTATTCCTGTATAAGTAAATATGCTAAAATACTTCAGATCTATAGCATTCAATTTCCTGTACCCCAAAGGGTCAGTTTTTTGTCTCTAGTCTTGTCTCTTGAGCTATGACAGGTATCAGAGTCGTAACCAGAATCCAGCATCTGATAGTCCATAATTCCGGTGACCTGCAGTCCTGTGCAAAAGTCTTGAGCCACCTCTCATTTCCTTATATTTTACTTCCAAGGAACCAGACAGTATCATTTTTTAAAGTGGTCTGCAGCTCTCCCGGCTTTCTGAAGGTCCCTTTATAGTTTTTCTTTGGACATTGGTTGCTTTTTCTTTCACTCATTTTCAGTCCAGGCCTGCGTAACTGACCATTTTCATAAGAATGCTATTCCTATGAAAATTGGAAAAGTTTTTTTGTTCCTCAAGCCATTTAACACTGACCAATGAAATGAACAGACAAGTAAAGAACCAATTTAAAATTCTATCTTCAGGCACAAACACAATTTGTATATTTCTTTTGTTGACTCTATGAAAAATAACAAAGATAACACAGTTTTAAGAGCATCAAATAGTATTTTTGCACCAACAAGGTGATTTTTAAAAAGCTTTTATCTAAAGGGTTGGTGTATTTCAACATGCTGTGGAGTGTGCCCTTAAAAAAAAGAGGAAAATGGACAAGTGGAAGACCAAAAAATAAAAACTATCTATGTTTCCTCAGAGAGTTCAGGCTGTGTTGAAGAATAAAAGCAGATATTGACTTTCAGGCACGTTAGAATTGTACAAACTCTGTTTTTGCCATATATATCGTATTTTCATCAAATTGCTAAAGATTTTCCAAGGAAAATGAGCAATGGCTCAAGACATTTGCACAACAGTAGATATCTTTAAGTTGGTAAACATGTCGGTGGCCTCGGTGCACCGTGGTTTTGCTCAGATGAGTAAGAGAGTCAACAAAGTTACTAAATTTACTGTACCACTGGTGCATTTTCTTTTTTCACTCCTTACAAAACAATACACAGAGAATATTTCCATCTCATGGACAACCAGATGATTTAAACAAAGTTAATGCCAGCCAAACAGTTACAGGCACTGATACTATCATGTGTATTACGATGATGAGATAATTTTTTTTACATCTCAGGTTTATTTTAAATGCCAGTGGTAAAAACAGATGGTCTCATAATGATCTCTTTTGTCAATTATTAACACTTCGAGTATTTTTTATCTTTTTTGGCCAACAGGTGGCGAGGTTTGCCCTCACAGGAGACAGCAGTCTTTACATCCTGCTGCCTTCCACCAACACAGAGGCAAAGTTGCAGGAGATTGAGCAGAAGATGACAGACAGGACTGTGGTTCAAATGATACAAAACATGAAAACAGCATCTCCTCAGCATATTGAGGTCACTCTGCCCAAAATCAAACTGAATTTCCAGCCGGAAATGAACACGCTTATCAAGAAACTAGGTTGGTTCATCTTCTGTGCTCTCCTCTCTTTCCAACCCAACATCTGACCTTTTTTTGTATTACCAAAAATAAACACCACCCATGCGTTCATCCTGTGCAGTTTAGCTAGCAGTAAACATTAGGTTCCCATTTATGAAATATGTCTCTACGTTTGCTTTTTGATCTCAAAGCATCTCCACCACATGCTTGGCTCTCTTACCTGCTTTCACCCTCACTACTACCTTTTCTGTACTTTTCACTCCCTTTCCAGGATTGTCAGTGCTTTACGAGGGTGCCGACCTGTGTGGCCTCTACCCTCAGGAGAAACTGTTCCTGGACGACGCCAAACACAGAGCCTTCCTCGCACTGACCGAACAAGGAGTGGAGGCCGGCGCTGTCACCAGCTTGTCGTTCTCCCGCTCCTACCCTTCCTTCTCCGCCCTGCGGCCTTTCATCATGCTGCTGTGGAGTGACCATATCAATGTGCCGCTCTTTATTGGCAGGTTGATCGAGCCGTGAGAGGAGAACATAACAAGGGATGGGGGGTAAAATGTGCAGGAAACGACAGGCAATGTTTAACAAAGGCTGCTTTGCTGCTGTGTTTGAAGTAATTTGAAGAATTTTTCTGAAAATTCAGTTGTTAAGAATCAATATTGCTTTAAATAGTCTAATTACTAAAGTGAGCAGTGACTTGTGGATTTGGATTATCTTCCGAGATGATGATAAATAAACACATATCTACACAACACACATGGTGCCTATCTTATGTTCTTGAAGAATCACATGTTCAAAGGAGGACAGACGCCCACTGATACAGCTCTGATTTATTTTGAGAAGTACTTACACAAACCCACCACAGGATGGCAGCCATACTGTGTGATTGACATGGACAGTGAATACACAGGGACTGCAACAGTGATTTTCCCATCTCATTCCCTCCTCAGCCCTCCCGCATCATCACCACTGATAATAATTCAAGGAAGACGAGTGTCAAAATCGGCGACAGTAAAGGTTTTTTGTTCGTTAAAGCGAGAGCTTGCTCGAAAAAGCGAAGCGAACTGAGCAAAAAAGGTACCCTGAATCGTCGTATTCACAAACAAACAAATACACAGATGGCGAGGAGGCTGAATGCATGGCACGTCGGCATTCAGAACGATCAGCTAAGGTTGCACTCTATTATACAAGCTGATGGAGATTGCTAAACATGCAGCTGTACTGCAGATTGAAATGATTACATAAGCAAAGCAGGGTCAATAGACAAAGAGTCAGAAAATTCAGTGACTGTAAACAAAACGAACAGATCCAGAGACGGAAACAAATAACCACCCAGCCAGAAATGTGAACTCTATTTGATCACTGCCAACCAGAAATGTATCCTTAATGCCTGGATAATACGATAATGTTGTTTTGGTTTGATTATCTCACTGCTGACGTGCTGGGAGTCTCAATGTGCATAGACAGAGTGCAGAATAAACCTACCACCCTTTCCCAAATCTTACTGACATTATTTAAGCTCTGAATGAAAATATGCTTAAGCCTAAAAGTGTTTTTTATTAGTGTCCAAGCCCTTTATTCTTATCCTAATCCAACTTTGGAGGATCTACTCTTTTTTTTTTTGCAGTCAGCAATCAGACATTCACAAGGTTATCGAAGGACACCAAGAATATGAGCAGCCAGATCGATTCAACAGTTAGAAAACTCCCCGAGGCCACTGACCCACCGTGCATGTGCTTCTCTGAACAAGTGTATGGCCAGAGCTGCTGTGACAGATGAACCAGGGGACGACATCTGATATCCTGGCAGGCATGGAGATAAGTTTTATATATAAGATGAAAATGCTGAAATGTGCACAAAGATCCACGGCATGCATGCAGCTCGATGAAATTGGGATCTTATTGTTGTTGGATCTGTGCGTTTCCACTGACCCTGAAGGATGTAATCCCCCTTTACACCGAGAGGTTAAATTATAGGAAGGCTCTTGTACCAAAAGCAAAGTTTTATCTGAACAGGAATTCCTGTGTTTAATAGATGTGTGGATGATTTAGAAGAGACCTGATATTTAATAGGTCAAAAATAACGGGACAATCACTCCCTCTGATGGCTGATCTCACCTTCAGCCAGATGTCTTCTACCAATATCGAATGTCTGAAGTCGTGCAGATGTGGGTTAGGGAACCTTTTCGAGCTGTTTATAAAAATCAGATAACCGAACTAATCAAATTCCTGTATCTTTAAATTCAAAATATGTGACACCGCACTGACGAAAGAACATGTTGCATAACTGGTGTTTCTGTTGGAGCAAAAATTACAGTCACTGAGGTAAACTGCCTTGAATCCAGATGAAATTTGTTTCAGAAATGCTGCAACACAGTGCAGGATACTCTGAAAGACATCGTTTTGCCTGTTGTGGACACAGCTCTGGGCTTTCATCAGACAGGAGCAGTCAAAGGTTACGCACCACAGTATTTGCCTTTCTTAAAGTTGCTCTTTTGGCTTTCTGGCAGTGGGAGACAGAGATAGCAAAGGCCTGGAACAAGTGGCCGGGCGCACTCGCACCACTGAGGCCTGCGGTGGTAACAGAGGATTTCTTTCTTTTGTCCTTTTTTAAAAAACATTCCTTCGCACCTCTGCGCTTCTGAATTCGGATGGCGACGTTTTGAATGGGGCATGACGTGAATACAGATTAACAGACGCTGCACAGGCAGGAAAAGCAGGCACTCGTAGTCTCACAGCCTTCACGCACGCGCACATTTTGA
This sequence comes from Neolamprologus multifasciatus, assembly GCF_963576455.1. Taxonomy (NCBI): domain Eukaryota; kingdom Metazoa; phylum Chordata; class Actinopteri; order Cichliformes; family Cichlidae; genus Neolamprologus; species Neolamprologus multifasciatus. The sequence goes on from NC_140444.1 coordinate 20,433,384, forward strand.
CACATTATCGTCTCATGTGAAGGTGGATAAAACACCACTGTTACCAGAAGACAATGAAAATACATAAAAACAATGAAAAGGTAAAGGTAGAAATCCACCGAATGGATCTTTTTGTGCTTTATAATACGGTGTGTTGTTTTGCATTAGATAGACATCCACGAAGATAAGAGACTTCTCACGACAATCATCCTTTCGTAACACCCCCCCCCCCCCCTCCATCCCCCCACCGCGCTCCTGCATCTACGTACCACATAATGAGTCACAAAGGGTGCACATACTGTCGGGTACTTTCACTGAATGAATTTTGAGTACATTACTCTCAAATCTGGTCATTGTGCATAAAATTTGAATGGACATGAGCAACTTCTACAATACGGTACGGTCTAAAGCACAATTTAGTGAGCTTTGTTTTGTTACGTCAACACTTTAATGAGGACATTGTCACAATTTGGTTTACCTTGGAAAAGAAAAGTATTCAGATTACACCTTATTACCATCACTAATATTAGTATGAATATCATATACTAATACTCTGCGCCGTATTTATTGGCAATATGAGACAGATTTTGAACAGTATTGTTATTGCATGTTTTATCCTTTGTTCTTATTTCTTCCTTACTCACACTCTGTTATCGGCCATCGTTCAGTGAGACATAAATATGTGTGTGTGTGTGTGTGGTATAGTGCATTTGCATGTGTGTGCATTTATGCGTTTGTATCATGAATGTCTTGTATAATCTAGTCCGGTTTGTCACTGCTTGGGGCTCCTTGCTGCGTGAGCGTATGCCAGTACTCGACTTTCTTCCCTTTGTTTTTGAGACACTCGAACCAGTGTCTGAGTCTCTCTCCACTCGCATTGATGCCCAGCTCCACTCCTCCTGCAAACACACAGAGGGAGAAGCAGAGGAAACAGAGAGGAGTCAAGAGGCGAAGGAAAACTTGTTTGCTGGTGAGGACGATTGGTGATAAAAGGAGACAGAAACTGGGAGGAGGTGAAGATGACTAATAAGGAAACAAAATAACTAACAAACTAAAGAAAGAAAAAGTTGAGTTTGCTTTTCTTTTCTTTTTTTTTAAAATACTCTTTATTTTAGCATAGCTATTAGAGGGAAAACAATCACAACACTCACTTATGTGAAATGTTTGCAGGGACCAAAGAATGGTCCAGATCTTTCTAAAGAGCCCCCAAAAATCTGGGAAATACTGGATCATCCTTACCAATGCACTGTACATTATCCTGGGACCTTAGAAAACATTATCTTTACAGTTTAAGTAACACATTTCTCATGAATTGGAGTGGCAGTGTAGACTGGAATATAATCAAGTTCAGTACCTCAAAATTGTACATTAGTACAAGGCGTGTTTAAAGATTGATCGAATCTACCGACAAAAAGCAAAAAAACAAAGCTTTTCTGCTTTAAATTTTACCCCTGTCTGCTCCTAGATATTCTCCTTGTGAAGCACTGTGAGCATTAAGGCACATCTGCTATGCTTGGACTGCTCCCCAGAAGTTCCAAACATAGCGAGAGTTAATCGTCCAGTTTTAGCGGTCATTATTGGGGAAGCCTGCAGACTCAAAGCTTGAAGAAGGGGCATTAGTTAGGAGCACAAGCAGGAGCATATGCTCACAGCTTTATCAACTTTTTCAGGGTTTTGCATTGTGAATTTGCTCCAAAGGAGTCCAACTGGACCACAATTTGTGTCCCGAGGCATCAAAAGAAGAACCATAACTGCACACAGCTTGAGTTATGGAGCTCGCCCTCGTGCCACCATCCACCTACCAGTGCTGGGTAATCACATTACAGTTTTCTTCAAAGTAACGTGTACTGTGATGAATTCATTAATTACACCTACTGTAATACTGTTACAGATGTTAGTGATTAATGATCATCAAATGCACCTTTTTCTTCCTAAACATTTCCCTAATCAGCTGATTTCAGTTGGGCAGGGAGTGGACTGCAGCCTTTGAGAGGTGGCATATGGATATTGCTTTTATTTTTATTTTTTATTGCATGGTAAGAACAATAGCCTGATCGTAAAGTGCAGATTGCATCCAGGACAGAAGCAGCTAACCATTGCTTGTGATAAGAGAGCCAATGCTCTCTACACAGACAGCATGCTAACACAAAGCTAGCCAGCCTGATAAGAATTCAGTGCTGCCGATTCCATTACTGATTCTCCTATTGAGTTCTCACTGGCTCTGCTTTGAGAGTGACCACCATCGCTAAGCAGCATATCATAAATGTTACATTTGTCCAATTTCTCTGTAAAATGACCTGAAACACACTGTCTCGTAATTACCATTTAACAATATAAACTGAGGCTACACACCAACACAAATCCCAATCCTAACAAGAACACATGTGATCTTTCTCTTAGTGTTTAGGTATGAACACAAAGTTAACAGCACAAAGCAAAGATGAAAACCAGCACAGAGACTTTCAAGTGATTCTAATGTAGAAACATGAACAGGTGGAAAGGAAAGCTGCAGCCTGACTGATCATCAGTTTGTTACCTGTTGAATTTAGGGTCTGGCTGCTTGGCTGGGGTCAGCATTCACTCAGCTTTATCACCACTCTGGGTTCTTGGCTAGCTTAGCATTAGCATGCTGTCTACAGGATGCAGTTTAGACTTTATCATTGCGCTTTTGTCCATTTGTACAATACAAATAATGCTAATCTCCATATCCACTCTACACAATATTTTCCACCTCCTGAACATTAACTGAAATCACCTGATTGTAGCTCAAGTGCAACTGAAAAGATAAGTTGATAAGCAATGACTGATCAATACTGATTGATAGGAGAGGACACTAATAATTAGGGGTGGGTTTTTATAATCGATTTATCGATTAAAATCGATTCTGGCTTGGATAACGTAAAATCGATTCATTAAAATCCTGAATCGATTTTTTTTAATATAAATTTATTTTGCCCGAAATGCCAGAATCTCTGGTGAAATCTCACAAAATTTCAACAACCACCAAACAGCTAAGACAGTAAATGAGAGCAGGAACATGGATTCTGCACAAAGACTTAAACACACAGCCCAACCGCGGATCAGAATCAGTGAGATGTTCCCTTTCTCACAGTCGGGGCTGAAAGCCGACAGCGCGCTGATTCTGATCTGTCGGCGGTTCAGCGCTTTGTGTTCACGCCCTTTATGCGCTGATTCTAAAGCTGTTAGTTTTATCTCTCTCCAAACAATATTGACCGAACCAGCAGCAAAAGAAGATCCAAACTAGGCTTCACATAAACATCGTCATGAATTCACACTGACTTTTATTGTTTTGCTTCGACCACGATGCACAGCTCTCTCTCATGCTTGCTCTCTTGCGCGCTCTCTCTCCCTCTCTCTCTCTCTGTACTGTTTTCTGCATTATTCGCTTGCTTGTTACGCACAAGTCTACCGTTGTTTACAGCGCTGTCGGCCGATGTTTTTTTTTTTCGTTTTATATACTTCCGAAAATAAAACCTAATTTCTGCCGTTCAATGCTGAACAAATTTAAACTTTTTAAAATTATGCAAAATGCAAAACGCTCAGCCTTGTCTCTAATAAAACCGCTGTAACTTCAGAGGTAATGTTCATGTGTTGATTAATGGTTTTCTTTCGTTTTTGATCTACTGCAGAAAATTTTTATAAAATCCCAGAACAGGAAAATCACCTTCATGTTTTTCTGTGTTTTATCCTCAGCTACTTTGACACAAAGGCCTCTGCTGTGATGCTCACACCTTTGATAAAGTCTTGGTGTGTCAGCTTCCTTTTTATAGATACAAAAATATGTAAATGTACTGATCTGAATTATAATATTTCTGACTGTCAAAATTTCCCAGATTCAAATCAAAGTGAATCGAATCGAATCGAATCGAATTAAATCGAATCGTGGATCGAATCGATTCGGGACCCTGTGAATTGGAATTGAATCGATTCTAGAAATCAGTGAGGATACCCAGCCCTACTAATAATCCCCGTCCCTAGTGTGGTTAAAGCTGAGTGTATGTATGCTTCCCCCTAGCACAGCAGCCACAGTGGCGTGCCCCCCTAGCCCCCCCAACCAGACTGGCCACCCCGAAGTTAAAACAATAAAATTTAATGAAATATCAAATGTACGATTATGGTTTCACAGTGAAGCTCAGATATCCGAGGGTAAGTGAATGCAGCACCGGCTTCTGCACTATGAGCATCATGTTAGCAAAGGTAGGAGAGCCAAGCACGAAAGACGGCACCGTAGAAAACATTTTTTCGGTGAAAGATTAACAAGTTAACATAGCTGGACTAACCATCGGACATTTGCACGGTGGGCTGATGACTTATTTATTTATTTATTTTTTGTAACGGCATGAACAGTGAGAGGTGGTGGATTAGCCAGATGCTGGCCATTTGTAAAAATAACTCAGTTGTTTGGTGGTGCTATGGCGGAGCTTCCACAGAGGCAACAGGTGGATGAGGAAAGGGGAGGCAGGAGGAGGAGAGACCAGAGGCAGCCGCAGGTCAGAGTATCAGGTGAACTGAACTTCAGGTAAGAAGTTATGACCTGCAGTCTATCTGGGTCAGATATAAACCAAGTTTAGGTGGAGTTTATTTTCGTTGTGCTGACTTTTTACAGTCAGTTACAATAACTCTACTGCGTGAGCTAGCATAAAGTTTCTATACAGCTGTTTGGTTGCTATGATGTTACTGATAGTGAACTTTATTTTATTCATAAGGTTAGTTAGTAGAGTTGCCAACGGCTCCTTAAAAATGGAATGGTCCCTCATTCAGAGAAAATATTATGCGTTTCGTATTGAGCTGAGAAGAGACACAGTTTGTCCCGTACTTTAGCTAGAATGGAAAAAGACACAAAGCTGGAGTTATTCTGTCTTTATGCTCCACAGCTGCCTCTTCTCTCACCCCCCTCCCTCTCCTGTTTCTACTTCAATCATGAAACTGATCAATGATCAGCTTTTCTCTCTTGTTTGTTTATCGCCCACTTTGCGCCAGAAACAGGAAACCAGCGGATGTCATGCTAAACAACAGCAGCACGTTTAATCTTGATCAGCTGTTGTTAGAATTTATTTAATATTAGTTTCTAGTATCAGCTGATGTTTGCTGGAGCCACAGCTGTAAAGCTGCTGGTCATGATGTCTGTTTGGATATGTGGTGAGAGGGAAACATGAGGATGAAACCAGGAGATGTCCTTACTGAATCATCAGAGCTGAACAGGTGATGGAGAAACAGGTTTACCTTTTAGGTGACATGAATGAGTTGAAGAGAAGTTATGAACTGTTTCTGAGAGACAAATAACACCAGGATCCTTTTTTTATGTAGCTGACGGCTGATAGCTGTGCAGGGGCGGATCAAGTGTTGCCAGGGGGCCAGGTAGGGCATTAACAGGGATAGGGGAGCACAAGGAAATACTTTTCTTTCTTATTCTCATTTAAAATATCTAGCTTTTATTAAATAATTATCTGAATCTTGCGAACAAAGTTTTTATCTGACGTAAAATGTATAGAAATCATACATATACCAACAAGACAGTGTACATCACTGTCACAACAGCATTTGTTTTCATTCAAAGGCTTTATGACTTTAATACCTGGTGGGCCGGTCTGTAGTGAAAATGCCCAATTTTTTGTCCCAGTCCAGCCCTGCAGGTTAATACTGCAGGGCTCGCAAAATCGCTAGCCCGACGTCCCGGGGCTAGCGATTTTTCCAGTCGGGCTACCAAAACCTGTCTCTGCCCTGCCCGTCGGGCTATCATAGGAAGGGAAAAATATACGTCAATGCTTTTGCATTCTTTCGGAAATGTAGTTGGGTAATTATGTCATTGGCATCGGTGAGCCAGAATTTGCGCTTGTTTTTTGCTTTCACTTTGCAATCACGCGAACTGTGTATAGAGAGCGACACCACTGATTGGTGAGTGATGATAATTTGCACCAATTCCTCTGACATCGTCTTATCAATCGTTAGCTTACTATGCAAACATGACAAGTGAAATCTCCCGCAGCTTAAACATGTGAGAGGTTGATCGCGCAGAGAATCGCTGAGTGTTATGTGAGTGCGTGCGTAAAAGCAGCAGGATATATATATTTTAGTAATGCTGAGCCAAATAAGACAGGTCAGGGTGAAGAAGTGACAGCCAAAGAAAAGCTTACCACAAAACGGAAAAGTTATGACAAATCAGACTATAAGGCAAAAAGAAGGTGCAGCTTTATGGTTTCATGGACAAAAGAATTTCTGCGGCTGCAATATGACGAGCTAAATAACCGGGGCTGCACATAAGTGGTCCGCAGGTGCGCATTCACTGTCAAAATAAAAGACGCGCACAAGATAAGAAGTTGCAACGCCTGTTTGCATACATAAGATTTTCAGGAGGAGGACAGACATTTGTTTAGAACTCTTAAAGATGTCGAAGAAGCTCCTTTAAGCAATTACTGTGATGTTCCTCCACCTCCAAAGAAATGTCAGAAGGAGTCCGAACCACAAAAGAAGCTCGTATTCACGGAAAAGTGGTTGCAGGAGGTGAGCTGGCTTCAAACAAATGAACGCACTGAGATGTGGTGCAGAATGTGCCGTGAAAATCCCACTCTAGCAGACAAAAACAGTGCCTTTTATATGGACGCAAACGCGCGTTGCAACTTCTTATCTGGTGCGGGTCTTTTATTTTGACAGCGAATGCGCACATGCGGACCACTTATGTGCACCCGTGTAAATAACATAATGTTTTGTCGGGTGTGTTGTTGGTTTTCCCTCGATTTCTGAGTCGACAAGCGCCTTTGTTACTGGGACCAGTCATTTTAAGAAAGGCCCCCATGAGAAATGCATTATTGCTCAGTCTGCAATATCTTTCCCAGAACAAACACCAATTGCAAATAACATACTAAAGATAAACCTGAAAAATCTGTTTAGAACAACGTACTATGTTGCAAAGAGTGAACTACCACTGGCACAATTTAGCAGTCTTTGCAAACTTCAAAAAGCAAATGGCCTCGATCTTGGTTCCACTTGCCTCTTACCCGTGACTTCAGTGGAAATTTCAAATTCAGGATCTGACACAGACTGATTCATGTTCTACACAGTTCTTGCGAGTCCATAGAAATTTCTGTTCAATTAGAACCAAGTATTTGAGTTGATGATTGTAATTTTTATACAATGTTGTAATTTGTGTTTCAACAATTTTTTGATTAATGTTTTGTTTCCGTTACAATATTATACTTTAATGTATAATACTGTAACAGAAACAAAACAGGAAACAAAACATCAATCAAAAAATTGCTCTTTTTTTATTCGGGCTACTTAAATTTATTTTGGGCTACCAAAAACTGAAGAGTCTCTGCCCAAAGGGCTACCAGGGATTTTGAAATTTTGCGAGCCCTGTACTGGCAGTGTCACCATGCCAGCTGACTGTATTTCATCATCAGCCAGTGTTGTTCTTTATCAATATTACCAAAGTTTACCATAAGGCAGCATATAAAGTATTTACTTGCTTTCAGGTTTTATTCAAATGTTAGTCTTTTCATTTGTTTCCCCACTTTTTTCCTGTTTCAAAATCAAACACCAGTTTGTGAGAAGATTATCTTCTTTTTTTAATAGGCATTGGTTTTGCATTGGCATTGGCTAATTTGCCAATTGTATGTTAAAAATGTTCGTATTTTAATATTAAAAAATGATTTTGCCCAAAACATATGTGCACTACATGTCAGTAAAAATACTATGCAAATATTGATGTCCTTGAATGCTGAATAAACACTGACTGATTGTATCTCTTGTACTTTATCAACGCAGTATCTAAAAACTTTGCACCGTAGTGGTTAAAATCTCATTCTAATAAGAGTTAAAAGCACATTCGGTTATTAGGTTTATAGGGTTATTGAATTATGGTTAACGGTTGGTAGAATTGTTTTTAACATTATCTGCCAATTACATCTGCCACCCTTCTCCAAATCTGTGTCCCTACCTGCCCCCCCCCAACAAAAATTTTCTAGACACGCCACTGAGCAGCCAGAGCAAAAACAGCAATGATCAGTCAGTCTTGCAGGACTTTTGTCTTATGTTCTAACAGTGTGGCGATTGCTGTAAAGTGTTTTTGGGGCTGTTGACTTTGTACTCATATTTAAACACTAAAAGAAAGGTCTCTGGTGTCCTTATTAAGACAGGAATCTGTGTCAGTGTTTAGAAGGTAAAATGCATCTCATGCTATGCTACTGAGTAACACAAGAGTAATGTAATTACTGAGTATTTCAACTAGTTTTTTCTCCAAGGACTGATTAATGCATTACTTTTAAAAAAGTGACAAGTACCTTCTTCTGAGTAGTAACCCCAACATGGCCACTAGCATGACCACACACATAGCACAATCTTTGTAGCTCTGAGATCCAGCTTCTAAATGTGATCATCCTTCCCAAAATATAATTAAAAGCGTGAGGAAGGAAAGGGAATCCAGTGTGGGATAGAGATGAGCAATTGCAGCTCATAGTTATATTTCCAGGAAGCAAGTCGAGGAACACCTAGGGCGCTTCATAACTACATGACCTTAAGAACGGCAGCAATATTAATAAATGTATGTTTTCTGTTGAAGAAGTGCAAACCAGTTGTTGTTGGGGTTTTTTTTGGTTTTTTTTAACTTTGTTGTTAAAAAGTAATCTTTAATAATATTTAATTAGGAACAGCCAACATTGTATTATATTAAAATTTATGTAAATATCTTTATTTGCTGCCAGACTGTCATGGAAGGACAGAAGGAAGCAAAAGGGCCTTCATGTCAAATTTTTCCTGACGGAGAGAAAGAGAAATTTAAGGTAGCTGGAAAATAACAATAAATTGAAATTTTGATGGCTGGTTTTACAAGCATTGGATGCGCTGGGAATAAACAAGTGGAGAAACAAGAAATACTTCAAGTGAGGTAATGGAGCCACTAGCGGAGAGGCGCAACGTATGATAAAGCTGCACACAGCTGTCAAGCTGGGGATACAAAGCCTTTCTCATGGCTGTGATTGCACAGATAATGGAGCATAAAGTTTTAAACCCAGTATTCTGACAACACTGACATCTTAAAAACATGAATAACAAGGCCTCAGAAACTGACAGCCAAGAGCAAACAAGGCTCGGTTTTTGATCTACGCCTTTTCTGAGCACGGGACCGAGCGTCGCCTGAGACGCTGCTACTGGGAGGAGAAGAGGAGCGATCTACAGATCATCCCTCGCTTTCCTCTCACAGAACCATGCAACTTGTAGAACAGGTCTAAACCTGTTGACAGAGTTTCGATAGGATAATGACGCACAACACTTTGTCATTTTCACTGCACGCCCCCGCAGCACTCCCACCACCTCCCAACAGTGATCGATGGAGTGTTCCCCGGGCCCACTGGCTGCTAGTGACAAACGAATGGCCAGCCATCCTGACACACACTGGGGGACAGAAGAAGGATGAGGAACTGGAGCCGGGGGGAGACGTGGCGGCTGACGCACAGGCTGGTGAGCAGGTGCGTGCAAAACTCGCACGGTTTTACCCCTGCTCTCTCCTCACTTCTTCTCCGCTGCAGATCTGTCTCATTAAACCCCACCAGCGGATGAATAACTACTTGTGGTGAACCAAGCATTTAGCAGAGCCATAGATCTGAAAGAATCAATAGGTGTCAAAGTTCCTACTGAAACATTGAACTGCATCTGAATTTCTCTGTTCCACACAACTTTCCAATCCTTTTATGGGTGGAGGCGTGTCCAGCAGTGTTTTTGGGCCATCAGATTAACAGTTTTACAAACACCAACCTATTAATGTTCGATCACTCAAAGTCTCACAAAGTCCCTCACAGGACTGACACCTTTAGGTGAACACGAGTAGCTGAAGGTAAATTAAGGTAAATAAGTGTTTAAAAGAGAAACCATTAAGACTTGATGTGTATTAAATTACATTTGACTTTTTAAGCAAGCATGTCGCATAGCTTTATATGTTAAATATTAAGCTTATTAATTTTGGTACCTGGTCTTATCCCTCATAAACATCAAGCAATAATTTAAAGTCTTTCTTTTTTGTGTGTGTATACATTCAAAGCTCTCGACTTCTACAGCTTTATATGCAACATGTTCAAATTAAACACATTTTAAATGAAAAGCACTAAGGGAAGCACAGATGACTTTAAATTTTCTAACGGACACTTTTTACCTGCCCTCAAAATTTGAACTGGAGCTTGATTTGATGGCAGCACAGTAACTGGATTCATGGGTTTCTGTCTGTGCAGTTGTTCCATCATTACATTGCAATAAACATAAAGTCTCTTGCGATTTGGCATCGTGATTAAAACCAAGATTGAACTGAATCGGAGATATCAGACTTGGAACACAGTCCCACTGTTTTGAGACTGTGCTCGCGTGGCCTTCTCATCAACTCTTTATCCGCTTTTTTGGCTTTGAGACTTGACTTTGAAGGGAACCGATTGGAAACAGCTCAGAGGTTTAGATTTGGCTCATGGTGAAGATGAAATTTCCCAACTCTCTTCATGCGCATGTTGCTCCCTCAGTTTATCCATTCGATTCATTGCCTGAGTTTACTCACCTCTGTGATGTGACATCCTCTACATACAGTGGCTTGCAAAAGTATTCGGCCCCCTTGAACTTTTCCACATTTTGTCACATTACAGCCACAAACATGAATCAATTTTATTGGAATTCCACGTGAAAGACCAACACAAAGTGGTGTACACGTGAGAAGTGGAACGAAAATCATACATGATTCCAAACATTTTTTACAAATAAATAACTGAAAAGTGGGGTGTGCGTAATTATTCAGCCCCCTTTGGTCTGAATGCAGTCAGTTGCCCATAGACATTGCCTGATGAGTGCTAATGACTAAATAGAGTGCACCTGTGTGTAATCTAATGTCAGTACAAATACAGCTGCTCTGTGACGGCCTCAGAGGTTGTCTAAGAGAATACTGGGAGCAACAACACCATGAAGTCCAAAGAACACACCAGACAGGTCAGGGATAAAGTTATTGAGAAATTTAAAGCAGGCTTAGGCTACAAAAAGATTTCCCAAGCCTTGAACATCCCACTATTAGTCGTGTACTACACAAAGTTGGCCTTTATGGAAGAGTGGCAAGAAGAAAGCCATTGTTAACAGAAAACCATAAGAGGTCCCATTTGCAGTTTGCCACAAGCCATGTGGGGGACACAGCAAACGTGGAAGAAGGTGCTCTGGTCAGATGAGACCAAAATGGAACCTTTTGGCCAAAATGCAAAACGCTATGTGTGGCTGAAAACTAACACTGCACATCACTCTGAACACACCATCCCCACTGTCAAATATGGTGGTGGCAGCATCATGCTCTGGGGGGGCTTCTCTTCAGCAGGGACAGGGAAGCTGGTCAGAGATGATAGGAAGATGGATGGAGCCAAATACAGGGCAAGCTTGGAAGAAAACCTCTTGGAGTCTGTAAAAGACTTGAGACTGACGCGGAGGTTCACCTTCCAGCAGGACAACGACCCTAAACATAAAGCCAGGGCAACAATGGAGTGGTTTAAAACAAAACATATCCATGTGTTAGAATGGCCCAGTCAAAGTCCAGATCTAAATCCAATCGAGAATCTGTGACAAGATCTGAAAACTGTTGCTCACAAACGCTGTCCATCTAATCTGACTGAGCTGGAGCTGTTTTGCAAAGAAGAACGGGCAAGGATTTCAGTGTCTAGATGTGCAAAGCTGGTAGAGACATACCCTAAAAGACTGGCAGCTGTAATTGCAGCAAAAGGTGGTTCTACAAAGTATTGACTCAGGGGGGCGAATAATTATGCACACCCCACTTTTCAGTTATTTATTTGTAAAAAATGTTTGGAATCATGTAGGATTTTCGTTCCACTTCTCACGTGTACACCACTTTGTATTGGTCTTTCACGTGGAATTCCAAAAAAACTGATTCATGTTTGTGGCTTTAATGTGACAAAATGTGGAAAAGTTATTTCGAATACTTTTGCAAGCCACTGTATTCTGCTAAGACAGTAAGCCTGTTTTCTAATGGTAACGCTTACAGAAGACCACTGCACTGGAACTATGCTTGCTCGACCTATTTATCAACTGTTTTTCTCCATCTCTCTTTTTTTTGTTTCTGTGTCATTTTTCTCTCAGACCCAATTAACATCATGGGCAGGCTGCTGTAGCTAAACCTGTAATGATAATGGTCGGGGAAATGGTTGTTATCTGGGGCTGTGTGTGGGTCTGATGGCCTTTTCCCCTAGCAGGGCTAATAAGTCTTTGGGTTTATCTAAACAGGGGATGTCTCCCTCGCCTACCGACTCTCACACACACACACACACACACACACACACACTAGACAAAGTAAAACGCTTTGATCTGAAGGCCTCCGAGCTCATAGGGTGGTAATCCATTCTCACTGTGCCTCCCTACCAGTTCTCCATCACTCCTTAAGCTCCCATGTTCTCCGTTGCTGTGATATACACGCCGGGCCATACCAAAGCTGTTTAGCAGTCTGATGAAGCTGCAACCATCTAATGTGCCAAGTCTATGAAGGATGTGGACCCAGAGAAAATCATCTTCCTTTTTGAGTTTTCCTCTCCATTTCCTGTTCCACTCAAACTCTTCTTTGCTCGCTCAATCGTTCTCCTCAAGCCTCATAATTACTTCTCATCTCTCTAGTTTTCTTCCCCCTCTCTCTACCCACACTCAGCCTGTTTTTTTCCTCCTTCTTTTTTATCTTTCTGCTCCGCTTTCATTTCAACAGTCTGCTACGGTCACATTCTTTGCTTCGCTGCTTTCCTCTCCACTCCTCCCCTCCACACTACAGCGTTTCTGAGCCTACCTATGAAGTCGTTGCTCATTCCCAAGTCATAGTCCCACACAGTGATCTCCAGGGTCTTCTTCGCCAGCTGGTCCAAGGATACTTCATATGAAAACTCCTGTGCAGGTGGGGTACATGAGAGCATATTTACATCAATGATTCATAAACAGGTGATTGAAAGGAACTGATTTCCTAACTCAGTACGTGTTCTGTGATACGCTGGGTGCACCTGCAGGATATGACACAGTCCCTTTAAGGTATGCTTAAATTGCCATGCTTTACATTGGGAGCTCAGTAGAGAAATCAAAGAAGTTGTTGGCTGCGGCGTGGTTAATTGCAGAGAAAGTGTGGAGCTGTACCTCATTGAATTCGGGATTGAGAGTCTTTTTCTTCACTGAAGTCTTGTATTTGGACTTTTTCCCCATATCTGGCTGTAAGACGCTGAGAAAGAGAGAGAAACCAGATAAAGACATGAATTCAGCGAGATCTTGGGGATCAGGGAACATGCTGTACAACCCCTGGAAAACAGACTGTCAGAAACTATTACTCAAATAGCCACGGTCAATGTCCTAGTTAATCTTTGCCTATATTTCATGAAATTCTGCTACTTTTAGGTTAGTGTTACTGACAAACAAATGGAAATGATCACACACATGCATATTTAGCATTGCTGTGCAGTAATTAGTGTTAGGTACAAATAGAGACAGTTTACCAGGTTACCTGTTTACCATCTGTCTCCAGTGGAGTGGAGACAGATGGTAAACAGATATTCTTACACCACCAGTTTTGCACAGATTAACATACAGTGATTGTATTTTGTTTGAGAAAGTGAGAAAGTGTGCAACAGAGATCTTTGAACTCCTGTCAAACAGAGCCAGAACTTCATTATCAAACCAGTTAATCCACAACTTTTTTTAATCTTTGCCCCGTTGTGACAGTAAAGTCTGCTGAATAGCAGAAACAAAAAGGGAGAATGAAATTTTGCAAAATGTCTTTATGAGATAATTGTAACCCAGAAGTGTTTTGAACAATGGCAGGGACAGAGAGCAGCTGAAAGAGAAAGAGAACGAGAAAGAGACAGAGGAGGTTGTAGACCACGGCAAGATCATAATCGTGCTGATGTTGGAGGAGTATATGCTCCAGAGAAGAGGCAACAGAAGGGTCGCTGGAGGGCAACGGGATTCATCATCAGCATAAATTCAAAGTCAAGATGTTCAGGCAGTGAGATATCACACTCTTCCAGCCTTTCACTGTCAATGACGAATCCTGGCCTGACAGCTGATGCATGCAGAGCGGGAATCAGAGCGAGCGAAGGATGGAGAGGATGCAGGTGGAGCAGGAGGAGGGGGAACTGACAGAGAGCAAGGTGGCAAAAAGTTTGAATCTACTGTTGGATTCTAGTGTCTTTTAATGTAAACTTTAATGCTTATCTGTCAGCTTAGTATCTGAGTGCACTCCCTTCATCAATGCAGACCTTTTCTTTGTCAACTAGAAAGAGAAAAAACAGCAGATGCTTAAGATTTTATGATGGAGAGTTCAAATGTTGTGTCCACTAGGTGGCAGCACATCAACCACCATGACAAGATGAATGCGTTTGTAAACTGCAGCTTGTTCACAGGTTCAGCAGACAAAAAGACAACATTTACATCCCACACATCCCAAACCATTCATGGCTCTCCAGTAACTTCATTCCACAAACTCATGGTATCAAAGAAAGACATAACTGTGGGGGGTAAAAAAATCAATTTAATGTAAATCTAAATCTGAGGTCTGTGCTTCCTCTTTGTGCTGCTTATCCAACATCTTTTTAATTTCCTCTGCTGATCCTGTTCTAGATGTAGGAAGCAGGCCCGTGTTAAATGGTAACAGTCACAATTTATCATGCAAGCCTGGAATCTCTTTATTGTGGGTAAAGTAAGTTAATGTACTTCATCTTTCATAAGTTGAGATAATCTACACGGAAGCTAATAAAAAGCCAGAAACTGTGGTGTCATTTGTTTTCACTTAGTTAGGCTGCTGTAACGCGAGTGCAGGAAATAACATTATAATCTGTGCGGCCTATCCAGCAGACTGTTTGGGGTAAACATACATCCATGATGTACAGCTGTTTTTATGTTCCACCATAATGCCACATCAGAAATCAAGACTCATCAAATAAGGCAACATTTTCCAGTCTGTTGTCCAGTTTCGGTGAGCCCAACAAAGTGACAAATGAGTGTATATAACTCAAAGTCGGTCAAGTTTCGTACATCAGATTAGCCTGACAACCAAATGCATCAGAGTCTGTCTTCTTAGAGAGAAGTTAAATATCTCTGAGCAATTCAAAATAAGTATCCCCTGGGTAACAAACTAACTGTGTGCCTATTAAAGTTCCAATTACTGTGTTGTTCCAGTAAAAGCCATCAACTTAAATGTTTCAAACAATGTATAAAGACGAGACATAGGCTCAGCTAAATGTTTAAAGCATTAAAAAGCTCATTATCGCCACGAGATGCATCCTACCTGGTGTTTACATAATAGTTTGGTTTACTTTTTTCATTCATTCATTCATTCATTCATTCATTTATTTGTTCATTTCAGGCACAACAAAAATACATATATTGAAGATAAAGTGCACAAAACAAGACTTCACAAGAAATAAAAAAGAAATCTTAAAGAAAATAATGAATCAATTAAGACAGTCAGCCAAGCAAAGCATCTTTTTAACCCCCAGCGCGTGAGACGGTGAAGTGAAAGCTCGAGGACATCCGAGCCTTAGCTCTGCCGACTCACATTCTGCATACGCCTCCAAGGACAAATCACGCAGGAGAACTCAGATTTTCAGAATAACAAAACATTATTTGACACCAACGTTCGTAATTAAGATCGGGTAAATGGAAATAAAGGCCACAAAGGAGCAACCGAACTGTGCCCAAATTGCCACAGAAAATTCAATGTGAAAAATAATTCACGACGCAGGATGCTGGTCCACAGAGATACGGGAGGATAATCCCCTCAGTTTTTCACTAACAGTTTCTTTAAAAAGAACAGTGGGGAACAGCAAACTAAGTAACCACATGTTTATGTGCCGTATACGTGCACCGTTTTAGCTCTGCGTTACCGGCTGACAGTGACTGATAGGGTTAGCGAGCTACCGCAGCTGCTGCTGACAGCCTTTAAACGCTGTTCACGAGACAAACTGTGTTTGTAATGTGAGGCAACATTAACAAGCAGAACTCATCTTTAAAAAGCCCCATAAGGCGTGGACAAAGAAATGAGAACACCTCCTCGTACACATACTATTAAGAAATCTAATGCAGCTACACTACTACTCAAAATGTTATGGTTTGTCTACTGGGAGTGACCAGGATTAGTACATCAAGCGGCAAGGCTGAGATAGTTTGGACATGTGCAGAGGAGGGATTGTGTATGTACTGGATGAAGGGTATAAAAAGGGGAAGACCACAGAGAAGATTCACAGAGTGAAGGGTTGGTGTGACAGAGGAGCGTGAAACAGAGATAAAGGAAGATGTTCCACTGTGGTGACCTCTAAAAGAAGGAGTCAAAAGAAGATAAAGATATATATTAATAATATTTTTCATATCCTTTTTTTCTTTTTCTTTTTTAAGAGTTAGGAGATGTCCTCCAGTGCACATTTGTGCAATATCTCTAAAGTTAGAAACATCCTGTTTCTACAGTAGACAGGCCTTAGAGCTGAATGCTCTGCCTCCCAGTTTATTTTGGAAAGTCACAAAGCCAGAGTTATTTGTGTGACAAAAGCCAATAGTGGAGGCTATTATAGTACAGGCAGTTCCATAAGAATCAATCAGTGCAACCTAACTGACCCCATTAGAACAAACTGGTTATTTTCCATGATGACTGCATGACTAGACTGGAAAATTAACCACAAGTTAGCCTGCAGTCTGAGAGTGAAGCACTCTGTTTATTGGAATAATATGGTACTCTGAGGTCTTTGAGATATGATGGGGTCTGATTATTCAATATCGTGTATGTGAGGAGAATTTTTTTAGTTTTGGATTTAACAGGGAGCCGATGAACAGAAGCTAAAACGGGGGAAAAAATTATGGTCTATCTTTCTAGCCCCTGTTAGAGCTGGAGAAAACTTCAAAAAGTAAATGTGCACAGGTTATACAACCATCCACCATTGGTGGCCGGTCCAAACAACTTACAGTGCATTTGATACCAGGTTCATCTTTTGGTCATAATTCCGTCTGTGTCAATGTATGTCCCAGTTTAGTCAAACAGTCATTGAAAAATAATCATTTGATTCTAATGGGGTCCATTAGGGTCAGCTGATTGATTTTCTAATGGAAGTGCACTGATCATTTCATCATTATGCCAGTCCCCTACAGGCTCTTCTGACACATGAACTCTGGAAAATGCTGGGAAAGGACATCACGCTGATTTTTTACTTGAGAGCTAGCAGAGTAAAAATGATTTAGTCCCGTCACTCTGACTGATAGGAGCAACATATCCAAACTGGCCTGGACAGTAAGACAGTCCATCACAGGGGTAACAAAGCAAGAGCACACTCTCACATCCACACCTACGGCACACCTACCTCATTAATCAGCCTAACAAGCATGCAGTGCTAACCGGTGCGTCGGCATGCTGTTGTTGTTATTTTAATAGATGCATTAGAAATTAAATGAAACTTGTAGTCAGGAAGGCAGAATCAACTTCTTTATTTTTGCCCAAAATGTTTCTTTCCACCATGGGACCCACATGACGACTTGACAGCTCTCCAAAAAATTCGGTACCACCGTGGTGGCAAGTTAAGGCAGAGGCAGACAGAAGAATGAGAGCACTCCTGTGAGTGAGAGGGGGAAAATTGCTGAAAATGACAGGGATAGATGGAAGAGAGGGAGCCAACGTTAAAAACAGGGAACAAAAATAAGTTATGACACACAGATGTGCCAAAAAAAAAGGAGTCACAATTAGAAGAGAGGAGCTAAATATATGCCTGCTGCAGCAGAGCCTCATGATCTTTTTACTTCGTTGTGCAAGAACAGAGAGATAACAAAACTGTAAAGCACGGCAGTGTGCTTGGTCAGCATGAAGGATTTGACATGTTTGCACTTTTTCTGCCCTTACATGGCTTTTTTTTTCCGACAGACTTTTCTTTTTCATGTTTTAGATTGTGCATAAAGATCAGGGTAAAAGACTCGGGGCTCTTTTAAAAGATGTCGAATAATTTAGTCTTTAAAATGCTAATTTGTCCTTTAAATGGAAGACAAACTAGTCCTAAGATAATTCTGACCTTGTGTCACTTGATTGGCTTCTAAAAGCTTAACGAGAGAGAGAGAGAGAGAGAGTGACTGGACTCCTTATACAGTCATCTCTTCTCTTTTGGCCTGGTTCCCTGTGGCTTTGATAGATAAATATATGCACACAGAAATGAAGAATGGTTACTTTTTTTAACCTTTATGTCATATTATTTATAATGTTATTATTTAATAGTAAAAATGTGTAGCCTATACAGGGAAATAAAACGGTGGTTAGCATGGATGTTCACACATAAATGTCTCATTAGTATGAATTCCAAATCCAAAAAAGGAAAGTCATTGAGAAAAACTGAGAATGTTTAGACACATTTCTTTTCTGGTTACACAGGCCTCGAGACTGTTCAGACCACCTGGCAGCTGCTGGTCACCGGAGGAAAAACGCATATTTCACAACCGATCGGCACGTGGTTTCTGTGAAATCAGTTACTAAAGCATCAGTGACTCCCTGGCAACCTGAGGTTGCTCCAGAAAAATGGGTATTCCATGATCAGTTGGCAAATTGCTGCTTGAAGATGTTGGCAGTTGCGGGGTGAAACTGCTCACAAATAGGTCTATTGTGCTGTACCAAAAAACTCCTTGAAATTGCTTTTGGTTGCTAGCAGGTTGTCACAGTTGCCCACAGTCACCTGCTACTCTCTGAGCGAAAGAAAAAGATGAAGTTCAGCTTCAAGTTAAAAGGTGAACCTTTTAAAAAGTGTGGATGATGCAACTTTTACCTTGAAGGTGAACATTGCCCATTTCTGGTTCACGTCACTCCTTTTCAAAATGTACTACCACAGGTAGCAAGTATTTACACTGGCAATCACCCAAAATATTAAAGAGGCTTTTTGTGCAGCTCCCTGCTGGAAACAGAGAGACCTGTGGTTACCAGATGGTTGCTGACCAGTTTTCAGGCCTGCATGACCATACCAGTATGCTTCAGCTGTGGCTGGACTTTACCCTGCCTCTCACCCTGTGGTGATTGGGATAGGCTCCAGCCCCACCGTGACCCTGAATCAGAAAAGCGGAATAGGATGGATGGATAATCGACTGCTGCATATTTTATTTAATATCAAACATACTGTGTGTCAATATAGACCTAAACATGCTGATAGATATGTCCAAGAAAGAATTTTGGGTTTTCTTCCAGTTTCATTAAATGCAACAAGAACTTCATTTAATTAAAATTAAAAGCACAAGTGCCAAATAATCATCAATAGTGCACTGCAGAGCGGCCACTTACACCTATCAGTAATGTTAACAAACAGTTTGTATTTGATCAGCTCTCTCTCTCTCTCTTACACACCCACGCACACACGCACGCACGCACACACACACACACACACACACACACACACACACACACACACACACAAAGATACTGGCATCAAGATATGCTTGAGCTGCAGAGGATGTCTGGTTTTACAGCTGCAGGACATCAGTGAACTATGTAAATTAATTCCTGTCTATTTAATTGCTCAGTACACTTAAGGGATGTAATTTACCTGTGCAAGCAACATATTTAACCCCCTCCCTCCTTATTTGTTCAAAGTTAACTTCACTAAAACTTTACAGTGTTCATTATGCTGGTTCTACGGTGTGCACTGACAAAAAATACAGCGCCTTGAGCTGCACACCTTCAACAGCTCATCCGCTGAACTGAGGTAAACACGGCTCTGTGTGATGGATACAAAGTCCCTAATACGCGAACACAGAAGGGAACAAAAAGAAATGCTGGCAGACGGGCAGCTGAAAAGACCCAAGTGCCAGAAATATGAATCGGATCAGGGCAGAGGCTTAAACGAATAATAAACGACAAGAGTCAGTGTAAAAGAAGCAGCTGGTACAATAATGTAGAACAAGAGGAGGAAGACGCAACTGAGGGAAATAACATGTACCACTGTGCACAAGGCCAAGGAGGGATATAAGATAGAATCACTTGTGCATTCTGGGTGCACGTGTAATTTTACCTTTGTTCTCTAGAACATTGTATTAGAAGAGACACCGATACTGTACAACATGCCGGCTTTAAAGTAAAGAAACAACTCCTCAGAGAAACTGCTAGTATGAGCATTTCTGACTTTCTTGTTTCAGTTGTCAGCAGTTAATAAAATGACTCAGAAAATGTCCACTTGCACGAACCTTTGACACCATTAGCTGAAAAGCAGTTTTCAGTGCAGTGATTGTAGGTGTTCCTCTTATTCAAATCAAACTACTACGCACTGAAAAAGTACTCCTTCACCTCACTGTAGAATACGTCATCCAGACTTTCCTGCAAGCCTGTACTTACAGTTCAGCAAATGCATGTCATTTTTCCCACGGATGTACTCAGAGGAGGGTGTTATTGGCAAGGAAGCTGAGTGTCAGGAAGCCTGCGTGTCAGACAAGCTGACTGGTTCTCCAAAAGTTTAGTTCAGAAGAGAAAACATGAATGCGTTTTCAAGCTTCAGCCACTAGATTGGTTGAAACGAGACAGAAACAGTATGTTTAACCTTATGCCTTTTCAACTGGGGATGTGTTTTCTTTCCATTCATTTGAGATCCCTGTGTCATTTATTCATAAATTATAAATAATGAGAAAACTACCGATCACTCTTAGGCAATAAACAAACATCATCAGGTTCAAAAATGGAAGGCTCAAAAAACGAAATGACCTATTGTTAAACCATAAATGACGTTATTGCATCTCTCCGATCAGAGTCATCTAAAGAAAACAGAAAGGTGCTTTACAACCTTTTCAGTATTATTTTTAGCAACCTTGTGCTGCTTCTACCTTGAAGCCTCCCACTGTTGGAGGTGGTGTGGGTTACAAGATTTGCTGTCCTGTGTGGGAGCTTTCGCTCTCTGCACTGTTGGTGCTTAAGTGCAGCAGGCACGCTGGAGATTTAGCTGTGTGGGTTTTATCTGTCACCGTGCCTTACAGGCAAGCCGGTACAGTATCAACTATAGTTCTGTGTTTTAGACTTTGAAGAGACCTGCGTTGGCTGAGAAAAGAATTGATCTCACTGAGAGTACAATGTGATCAGAATGCATCCACCTCCACTCTGCAGGACCTTCCATGTGTCTCAGCGACTGTCACAGAAACACCTCAGCTCATAATGAGTGCTGATCTGCTTACTGCAGTGTATAATGTCAGTCAGGCTCTTGTTGACTTCACATTCCTGTCTCTAATGTAATAAAAGCCTGGAAACAAAAGAAATGAAACAACTTTTTACAGTTAAAAATAATCTGTGGATTCTACAAGCACCCCAAAAAGTTTCATATAAGAAAGTTTTCACAGAACTCTTTGAAGTTCTGTGCAACAGACAAAAACTAAGTACAATTTGGTGGTACTTAGTTGGTTGGTGGTACTAATAAACTGCACTTGATTATATGATAATCAGAAAATGTGAGCACCTCTATAAAAGCAGGTGTGTGTACACGCAAAGCCACAATCCTCCCAGGAGTGGAGATCCAGAACATTCACTCTAAGGTCAGTCTTTGCAATGCTCAGAGAAACTAGAAAAACACCTGAAAGCTATATCTCAGACTCTACAGTCCTCAGTTAGCATGTTAAATGTTAATGACAGGACAATTAGAAAAAACCTGGACATGTTTGGCTTGTCTGGAAGGGAAAGCCTCTTCTTTCTTAAAAGAACATGGCAGAAAGGTTTAGGATTGTAAAGTTGCCCCTGAACAAATCACAAGACTTCTGGTGCAATATCACTAGCACAGATGAGATCAAAGCGGAAATGTCTGGTAAGAATAATAAACCACATTTGGTGAAACCCAAACGCAGCATATGAGCACAAACAACTCACACCAATGATGATGATTTGGGATTGTTTTACAACCACAGGTGCTGAGGTACCTTGCAGTCCTTGGGTAAACCAAGAACTCCTCCACATACCAAAGTATTCTGATCATGAAACAGTATAATGATCCCAAACACAGCAGCAACTCTACATCAGAATTTCTGAAAAATAGAGAATAAGAGGCTTTGCAATGGCCCAGAAAAAGTCCCTTGACTGAAAAAACTTGACTGAAATGCTGTGCCAGAGCTTAAGTGAGCTGTGCATAAACAAATGGCAGCAAAAAAGAGCGGGCCTAAATTCCTCCGCAGCGTTCTGAGAGACTCACAAAGTCAAACAGAAATCCGTTCCTTCAGGTTCATGCTGCTAAACGTAGGTTCAAGCAGCTACTGAATCATGGGGTGTACTTAGTTTTTCACAGGACCCCCACAGAGTCCTGTGAAAAACTCTGAACCTTGTAAATACACTTTGATGTTTGTTTGAGAATCTTAATGAGCAAAATCATATTAAAGATGCATTCTGATTGCTGCAGCATGTAATTTATTCAAAGAAGCCCGCTTTATTGATCTACCCAGGCAGCCTGGCCTGGATAGATCAATAAAGCATAAGTCTGATGTATAGTAGTTTCTGTAGGTCAGAAAATGTTGAACTAAGGTTTTGGCAAAATAAAGTAGTTACTGAGATCATAAATCAAGAGAAGTGCAGGGTAATTTTCTAATGGACTTCTATTCAATCACCATTTTCAAGAATGTAAATTTGAGGCACTTCTCTTTCAATCCTGGAGGCCACATCTTTCTTTTACATACAGCCTCTGGGTGTTCCTTGTTTTACGACTGCAAGGCATCTATTCTAATCTCTGAAGAGCGTCAACAATTAAAGATCCCTAAACTAAAACCACCATGGAATCAGATAAACACCAGGTGGCTTTCTCTTGTTTATGGTTAAAAGGGGTTGTGATTACAGCTAAATAAGATAAATGTCAGCACTGATAAGACAGCACACTAGCAGTCCAATCTATGCCTTTCATTTTGCAGTACCATAAAAACATCCAAACACTTCCTGAATTAAATATGAATCCTTAAATTAAAAGCTGTTCCTGAGCATAATTTGTAGGATCCCAGGTTGTTCACGGGTATCTAACATGACTTACGTTTTGACAAAGGGGTCAGAGTAGCCGTTGGAGTCCATGGCGGCCAGATGGGCGCAGCGTATGATCCCAACCAGCAAGCAGCCCTTCTCCGTGTTATAGCACAGTGACACCAGGATGCGGCCACGCTGGGGACACAAGAAGCTACAGTGTCAGACAGAGCACCTGTTTCCACTCTGATATTTCCCTCTTCAGTGAATAACCATAGCGGGAAATCCTGCGGCTGGGTCAGCAAAGTTTCCCAAAACACTTGAAATACTTTCACCGTGTAGGATATAGTGTGTTAGCCGAGAGGTTTGGAATTAAAGCTCATAATTAAAGGGCTTATCTGGGCCAGAAAAAATGACACTGCTGCCTTCTCCTTTTAATCTCCAGGTTGAACCGTAAGCCGAGTCTAATCAGAGACCAAAAGCTATTAGCCTTCGTCTCTGGAATCACAGAGAGACGTGAGATAATCACCACCAGGGGAGGAAAAAAATCACTGTAGTGGCAGTGGTACTGGTCTAAATTACAAACTGTAGCTTCTCTATCAAAGGTCGTGCCTTAAACACATATACTGATTAAAAACACATAATTAAACTTCCTCTAAGATTGTGGAAGTAGATGACAGATTAGGATTAGGACTGTTGGAAGGATAAATTGCATGAGACATGGGAGATTAATAAGACAGTGGGTCATGTTTTAGTTAAAAAAAACAACGATAATGATAAAGAGGTTGATATCATTACCTCCTCTTCTGCAACTAGCGCTCCCTGCTCCTGTGTTTGATTGTTAGTTTCTTTATTCTGAAATAATAAAGACAGGAAGAGAGATCACAGTGCATAGTACATTGCATTTTTCTGTAATGCTCTAATGTAACTCAGTAATCACATTGCAGTTCATAAGCACATCATTGAGACGTTATATTGCATGTAAGGAAAAAAAGTGCATATGTCGCTCTAAGATCTGTATATGCCTTTCAGCATTGATGGTGCTTTACCAGATGTGCAAGTGCCATGTCCATAGACACAGTATTGCAGATGGAGGCTTTTGAACTGATAACAACCTGCATGGTCCCTCTTCTCTTTAGTCTGTAAGGCGTGACGTTCATGTTTTCCAGAAATAAATTCACATTTGGTTTCCTCTGACAGAACAGTTTTCCACTTTGGCTCAGTCCATTTTGATGGCTTAGCAGAGATAGCAGTGTTTCTGGGTCTTACTCACATGTCTTCTTTTTTGCATTATGTAACTTTAACCTACACTTTTGGACAACACATTAAATTTCCAGAAGTGTTGCTGAGTCCATGCAGTGATTTCCATGACAAAATCTGTTTTTAATGCAGTGTCACGATGATTACAGTCATCCAGTGCTGAAGCCTTCACCCTTGCTCACAGAGATTTCTCCAGATTCTTAGTCTTCTAATGAAACTTATGCGTAAGTTCAAGACGGCTGATCGATGGTCTCACATCTGTCTGCTCCCAGGTGTTGCTGGCTAAATCTAAGCTTCTCGTCACTTCCACTTTCCCATGCTGTCAAGCTGTTTGTGACATCAAAGGTCTAGTCCAATCATCTTTCTCCGCTTTAAGTCTCATTGCGCATCTGTCATTTCCTTTGCGGACCCCTTCGTGCAACCCACATCACCTAAACCTTCTTTCTATGTGAAGACCATGCACATACATAATAAATATCACATATTTGTCCACACAAACACGCACACAGAGTAATGTACACATACCTGTGCAATTCTCTCCAGGCCCATGTTGTAGCGTTTGTTCTCGCCTTCTTTCAGTTTCTTCAGAGCCACTCTCACCTCTCCGATGAATTCATTTCGTCCTAGTCTGTCCATGTCACAGACGCACAGCCTTCAATAGACAAGAGGTGCAGGTGAATTAGTGGCAAGTTTTCAATCCCTCTTGCGACTGTGCTGCTCTGCCCCAAAGTCTTGAAGCAAGCAAATAATGCACCAAACACAAGATCAGTCCACTGTGTGTTTTGGGTTTTTTTCTCATTGTCTTGCACCCATCAGACATACCACTCCCATGTAAGAGGCATAAGATGTTTTAAAAACATCTTATGCTTAAACTGGCAGACCTGGGCATCAGTTCCCTCATCTGCAAATGGTTACTGGACTTCCTGACCAACCGCCCCCAACATGTCCGGCTGGATAACCGCTGCTCATCTACAATCACAATGAACACCGGTGTACCACAAGGCTGTGTGATGAGCTCTTTCCTCTACTCCCTCTTCACCCACGACTGCAGACCTGCTAATGGTTCCAACACCATCATTAAGTTTGCAGATGACACCACGGTGATTGGCCTCATCAGTGACAACGATGAGGCCGCCTACAGGGAGGAGGTGGATCGTCTGGCTGAGTGGTGCGACAGAAACAACCTGCTGCTTAACACAGAGAAGACCAAGGAGCTCATCGTGGACTACAGGAGGAATGCTGACCCACATCCACCCATCCACATTAAGGGGACGGCTGTGGATGCTTCAAGTTCCTGGGAGTCCACATCTCCGAGGATCTCATCTGGACGACCAACTGCTCCAAGCTGGTCAAGAAGGCTCACCAGCGCCTCTTCTTCTTGAGGACTCTGAGGAAAAACCACCTGTCCTCAGACATCCTGGTGAACTTCTATCGCTGTACCATCGAGAGCATCCTGACCAACTGTATAACAGTCTGGTATGGGAACTGCTCTGCCTCGGACCGGAAGGCGTTGCAGAGGGTCGTGAAAACTGCCCAGCGCATCGCCGGAGCACCACTTCCTGCCATAAAAGACATATACAGGAAGCGGTGTCTGAAAAGGGCTGGGAAAATCATCAAAGACCCCAGTCACCCATCACATAGACTCTTCACCCTCCTGCCCTCTAGGAGGCGCTACAGGAGCCTCCGGACCAAGACCACCAGGTACCGGAACAGCTTCTTCCCCACAGCTGTCAGACTCCTGAACTCTGCCTCCTGACATCTGACCCACGTTAAACTCATGGACTGGACATACACACACCCACAACCACCTACACACACACACAATGGACAACCGTACCCTCAAACACACAATAATAACATGGACTGAACCACCATTCACAATCACTAGCACTTTATATACCTCTGTAGAAATTATCCACATATCTCACTTATCTTAACTGCACTACTGTATAGTTCTGTGTAAATAATCATACGATAATTTTTAATCCTACAACTGTTTATAACTTGCATAGTTCACATTTCTGTATAACTGTATATCTCAGATTTCTGTATAGTTTTTTTTTATTTATTTTTTTTATTTCATATTTATATCCTGTTCATAGCCTGTACATAGCTTGTACTCACTACAGCCTGTACATACTTATAGTTATAGAATATTCATAACATACTTCATACCGTGTACATTATAACATACCATAATAGACCCATTTCTGTAACATACTTACATATCTATATTATTGCTAATATATATTGTAATATATCTATATCACTAAAGCACTTCTGGATGGATGCAAACTGCATTTCGTTGCCCTGTACCTGTGCATGTGCAATGACAATAAAGTTGAATTCTATTCTATTCTATTCTAAAAAAGCATTTTCCACAGGAGCTAAAAGAAAAATAATGATGCGTGCTGGCACATTAAATCAGTGGCATCTACGGGGATCTCCTGGAAAAAAATCTTTAATCTCTCACACACACATTGTTTCACTGCAGAAATCATGGATTTGTTTGTACGTATAATGTGAATCAATGTATAGCTGCCTCTTTTCTATAGTTTATTTCTCTTTAGATGCACTCGGAATTTAAAGCGAGACAACTAAATCAATAACTTTGTCTCTACTGCTACAAAACTGGTTCTGTAAAATGATTTCTTCCACCGAGAGCACTTATTCAAACTGATGGTTATGTTTGATAGAAAGCGAGTTTTTCATCAGCTACAGTTGAGTCTTCACAGCCCATCGCCCGCCACAATACTCTCTCTCTCTGCTCCGATATTCCCAGAGGGACTGTAGCTGCTTCACCTCTTTCTTCACTGTCTCATTCTAAACCTCTCTCGCTCTCTCTCTCTCACACACACACACATACTTCACACACACCTTCCCCCTCTTCCTGTTCTCTCCCTGTCCTGCTGACATTTGGACTTTTGACATGCTGGTTCCAGTCTTTTAGTCATAACGGATGAGTATCTCTAGCAGAAGCTTCAGAACAGCTCTGACTCACGACCACGGCTGTCAGATGATTTATGTCCCTTTGCTCTGTCATACATGTAGGGTGTCTGTACTGAGACAAAGGTTGGCGGGCAATGTGACACCATTTCTGCTCAAACTTCTTCTGTGATGATTTTTCTTTCATTTCCCCAGTTTTGGAGTTCCTATAAAACCAAACAGATGCTGGTAGAATCTGTTCAACCCCTTGTGCCAAGTTTGGTTCGGTATTATTGATTAAATCCACCTCATGAGAGTAAAATTAGGATTTCCCATTCATAGTGTTAAAAACAACTACGAAGACTGGCACTAAAATGGCTTTATACTGTGCTGTGTAAAAGTCTAGAAGCACCATTCGTTTTTTTATACTTTGGTAAGAAAAGGGGAAATAGGTGCAGTGATTTATTGAAACATGTGCAAACATTCATGGAAATATGGTATATAAGGCAAAAAAGATTTACAATACTTGAAAATCTATTTTTGGTACAACAACCTTTATTCAACAGGGCCTGACCTCTCTCAGACATGCTTTTGTGTAATTTGGTTAAGTAGTTTTCAGGAACAGTTCTCCAGGTCAACATTTTAAGTGTTTCCTATGATAGTGTCGTCTGTCCAGACGATCCCACAATGCATCAATAATGTTGAGGTCCCGGCTCTGGTGAGGCCAATGCATGACTGATAGTGTTCTACTGTGATTCTTTCTGTCCAGGTATTACACAGCGGCAGTATGCGGGATCACTTTCATGCTGAAAAATGAAGCTGTTGGTGATCCCAGATGGTATTTAATATTGGCTCAAACTGCATTTTTCTCCATTCATAATTCCATTAGTTTAGACAAGATCCCCAACACCACTGGGTGAAATGTAGCTCCGCTGTGTCCACAGATGGCTGTACGCACTCACCCTTCTCCTGATATTGAAGATAATCTGAACTAAAATTTTTAAATTGGGATTCATCACTCCATCGGACCTGTTACCACTCATTTTCTTGTGTAATTTGGCATACGTCAGCCTTTTCATTCTGTTTCCCTTCATTAGGAATGGCTTCTTAAAAGCCAGCCCTTCACTGAGATCATTTCTAATGAGGCTTCAGCAAACTGAAAGGCCAGATGTATCTTTCAGATCCTGTCTTACGTCTTTGCTGCAGGTTTTCCAATTTCTTAAGGGTGTGCCTTTCAGTTCGTGTTCATCTGCTGTGGTTTTTATGGCTGCCACTTTCTTTTGTCTTTCATTTTCTACAGATTTTCTGATGACACACTGAGATATGCCAGGTTTTCAGCTAATGTCTTTTTGGAAATCACAGTATTGCTACATAAATACTATTTTCTGCCCGTCGAACTGTGTAATCGTTCACATTTCTTGTAATTCTACAAATTACTGATGTGTTTTTGTGACATCTAGTTAGTGTGTTTAAAGATACAAGATCGAGTTAGGTGACTTTTAATGCTTGAATGATTCATAGGTCAATATTAAGTGGCATAAAAAACACAATTTCCTTATCGGGGTTGTCAGGTCTCAGCCGATTAAAATGAACCTAAAAACCGGTCCAGATTGTATTTGAGGCAGGCAAACTCTAAAATGACAAGTTTGATCTCATAATGAAGTCACAAAAGCAAGAGTTATTACAGCTCTCTTCTATTACAGACATTAATCTTTACCAGTATTTAGTTTTAAACAACAATTGAAGCACAGCATTCACGAGGCGTTGTCTGTGTAAACTTTCATGGCTGTTGATAGTTCAGTTTAAAGCCAAATTATATAGCTGAGTCAACTCCAACAACAATATCATCACCACCCAACATCTAACACCCAGCCAACATATATATATATATTTTTACTCCTTGATCATATTTGTACCTGACTGAATCTCATCTAAGCCACCTGTTATGGCAATCTCAGCCTCCATCTATTACCAAATCAAGCCACAGATTTATTCCTATCTGCCCACAACCAAGGACGGTGGAAGTCTATTATGAGGCGCGGCAGAGGCATGGAGAGAGAGAGAGGAAAGAAAGTGAAAGGAGACAGACTCAAGCTGGCACTGAAATAATGTTTGTACACCTTTAACACGCACACGCACAAACACACCGCATCTCGTGATACCCGGCTCTCATCACACCTCCACATGATCAATTTCTCTGCTGATCATTCAGAGCCTGACAAATGTTTCAGTTGTAAATGTAAATGTCAGAAGGACTTTTGAAAGATTGTCCCCAAGGTATGCATTCATGTTTGACTCATCGCATTTATTTATTTTTTGTGTGCATTAAAATGCACACAAGAGTGGTGTCATTGAAATAAGGGGCTGGCTCGTGGTATCACATTATCACTCTCACTTCTCTCTAAATTATTAAAAATACCGCCTAAAAGCAGATTCACACTGCGGCAACTGATGGAGAAATTTTGGGCCTAATCCCACAATCACGTGGCCCCGCAGTGATAAAACAGGCTGAGGCTGTCTCATACTGAGAATTCAAAAGAAAGCAGATATATCTATAGCGAAGTATCAGCGCTGAAGCTGTGCAAAAATGATCTCAAATGTCTTACCCTTCCTGACAATTTTTGCGAGTCATAACCTGAATAAATAAGTGGCAAGGTTGGAGGTTTTTCCAGTCTGTTTTACTGCAGTGGACTTTTCACTCAAGACGAAAGCACCTCCGGCAGCCCGCCGCACCAATTAAAGGATTAGCTGGTATGAGGCCAACCGTAAAGTCTGGATTGAGGACGTTAGTTATTAGTTTACTCAGCTAGTTCATTGTTAATAACAGAATGGACCTCCAGCAGCCCTTAGAGATACAGTCTGCACACTGAAGCATTGAGGCGTTGCATAAAAGATGTAAAGAAAAAAACAATAATGCTGATACAACTTTGAGGGCTTTTTCAGAACTGTCTTTAATTTAGCCGTTCCCTTTTCGTATTTTGCCTTAGCATAATGGTTTTATGTAATCACACTTAGCGCAAATTATTGAATGAAAGATGAAAAAAAGAAATAAATGCATAAACCCACTCACTGAAGAACTCTTTTTTTATGTCCTGTTCTACAAAGAGCAGTGCAGGAGGATGGACTCTCACTCCCACTTTAGCACCATCAGAAGACGCGGTGCTTAAAATTTCCATGAAATCAAAGCCCATATTTGGTACGTGTACAGGGTTCTTTTCTGCAGTGGCCATGTAATGCATTCACATCCACTAACTATGGCTTTATGTAGTAGCTTTTAGTGGTTAAGCCATCCATTCCTGCACTAGATTCTGACTAAGAGGGATTCACAGCAAATTTCCTTTTGCAACAGAGTCAGATAAAAAAATGACAACGCAGCAAAAAGCAATCATGGAAACCCTGATGAATTTGTCACAGAGGTTATCCCATTGGTGTTTTATAGCTAATCATTTCCTTTTTTTTTTTTTTTTTTTTTGTTGTTGTTGTTGTCCCGTTTGGATCTTTAGCCATCAGAATTGTTGTCTTAAGGCCAAGAAAGATGCCAAGCGGATTTATTTTACCAAGTGGATCATCATGGCCTTGCCATATTGGTCCATTTGATTGACCTTTATTATAATTATGTATGCATTTTATTTTCGGTTGCTACAAACGGGACAGACATGACTGGGGGATAGGACAGGGAGAAAGAATGAAAGAAAGAGAGGGAGAGAAAGAAAAACAGAGGGGAGAAGAGACGGTGAGAAAGGGGGGAAGAAAGAAAGAAAAACAAACAAAATACCTGGATCACCTGTATGGAGAAAAAAACAGAAGAGAAAGCAAAAAAAAAGAGAGCAACATAATAAATACAGCACCATCACAATAAACTAGCTAGCAGTAGAAAACAGTAGATACTGAATATTAAACGATATTGTGCAGCATGCAAGATAGACAGCGCACAAAGTGCTTTGAGGCAGCAGCCAAGAAAGGTGTAGTCCGCATCTGTGAACACCC
The DNA here is from genome assembly GCF_963576455.1 of Neolamprologus multifasciatus. Taxonomy (NCBI): domain Eukaryota; kingdom Metazoa; phylum Chordata; class Actinopteri; order Cichliformes; family Cichlidae; genus Neolamprologus; species Neolamprologus multifasciatus. Next base: position 20,464,456 of record NC_140444.1, read on the forward strand.
GTGTGGATCAGCATGCTTGTATTCCAAAGGTTTCTCCATGTTACGATCTGCTAGGGAGTGTGGGGAGCCATAGCCCCGTCCCCAAGGGCATGAAGCAGGTATGGAGGAGATCCAGGCCCCAGACATCCAGAGGCTCCAGAGTACGAGGACCCGAGGAGGACCACCAAAAGGGGGCGAACCGTGCCACCCTCCTGGGAAGAGCTGAGTAGAGCCCCAAATTAGAGGTCACCCAGCAGCTACGGAGCAGAGGCCAGAGGGGGTTGCAGTGGCATGCCCGCGGGCTCTGCCGGCAGCCAGCTGTACCAGAGAGGAACGAGCTTCAGGCCCAGAGGCCTGAGGGCACCCCACCCCCCGGAAGGGGCCCAGCCGGGCCACAGGCGCCAGGCCCCGCCAATCGGCCACCAGGAGTGAGCCGGTACATACATGAGCGCCCAGCCCCAGTCGACAAGGACCACCAACACACCAACATCTGAGGGCATCAGCCACCGGCAGGGAGTGTGGTGAGGGGAGAAAGGCCTCCGTACTTTGGAGGACCTGAGATGTACCCAGACCCAACCTGACATATAGACACAGACGAACAGGCGCAGGCGGACACAAACGTGCATTCCCACCCCCATATACACAACCAAATACTCGGCACTCACCCAACATGTAGACAGATACAAATAGACACTGCACAGACAGTCACACTCCCCAAACATACTCTATATCCCAGGTCCAGGTACCCCCGCCCCCAGAGGGGCAAGCCGCACCTAGACACAGGAGATGTAACCCTTCTCTCTGGGGTGGAGGCAAGCGGACCACCTCCTTATCTGCAGTAGCAGGGAGGCCCCGCATCCCAGACCCCAATCTGACAGCCAGCACCTCCTCCCAGCCGCCCCAGCCCTGACGGCTAACAGAACCGGGGTGAGTGAAGACCCCAAACCTCCCTACGCCCGCTTATATGTAGTGTTGCTGTGTGCTCTCCTGTTTAAAACACAAGAGAGCATGGTTCCTGCTTCCTCTCAGAGAGCAGCCCGGCTCCTCCCGAAAACCCTTAGTGTCTATATGCATTTAAAATTGAGGGTAGGGCACCAGCACCAGAGGTGGGTTGGAATACACCGACCATCCTCTGGATGCTGTAGAACGTGCCCACCCCCAAGGCCCTATATGTATGTGTTATGTGAGAGTGTGAGTAATGTGGATGTCTAGGTTGCAGAATAAAATTGAGGCACAGGCGGCCAGAAGGGGACAGAGGGGGAGTGCCTCCCCTGCACCCTGGTGACATACCTGCACCCCAAGCCCTGCGTGTGTGGGTGGGTGTGGTAGAGCGGGAATAGGGAGGCAGCTGAGGATGGGGAGGGAAGAAAGGGAGGGGCTAGTGGCCCCTCCCTGGGGGCAGCTCCCTCGCTGACCCCAGTAGGCACCCCCACACTCTGGAACCCACCAGGGCAAGGGGGCCCAAGCCCATCCGGACCAGGGCTAATCATTTCCAACCCCATAAATGCACGAGTATTATACACGTATATATCATACGTCTCCAGTGGCCTGGCATTAATATGTGTGAGAATTCATGAATATTTCATGCTGATTATGTCGTAATTTGTTCACAAGCCGCTTTAACTTCTGCCAGAGCAACATCCAGCAATTACGCAATAATTTTATGTCCTCATGGTTATTGCAATGTGGTTGTTTTTGCACAAAGTGCACACCACCTCACTGTTTTTGAGGCAGTGTGATGATGGGCAAATGTGCCATTCTCAGTTATTTTCAACTGTTTCTGGGCAAGAAAAGACTGAGAGGAGTAATTAAATGTAAAAAGAAAAAACCCACCAAACAAACAAACAAAAACAGGTTTCGCATCTGTTTCACTGACACATTCACCTAACAAGCAAAAATCCCAGGCTATATCCTGGGAGGAGACACAAATCCCTTTGGGGTTGCATCAGGAAGGGCATCCGGCATAAAAATCTCAACATGCAGAGCTGCCTGCTGTGGAGCCCTGCGTGAATATGACAGCAGCCAAAAGTACTAATTTATCTATTTATTTGTTTTTATGAGCACCTGGTGGTAAATAACATGCTGCCACTACCAAAAAAAGTGGCAGTAATGCACACCTACAAGCTTTTGGCCAATCACTAACAACAAAAAAGTAAAAGTAAAATATGTGTGAAGTGGCGAGACACTACAGCCATCAACCAGAAAAAGACTCGTTGGTTCAGAGTGAACATCAAGTTTGATTTTTTTTCAATCTCTGCTTAGACTAGACTAGAGCATTGACTTTGGGAAATCCTGATACCCCCTTTTTCCTTTTCTCCAGCTGTGACCACAGCATCTGTGAGCCAGCATCCTCCAAGAGTGTGAGCCTTTCTGGGATTTTGGCTTCCTAAGTAGATATTTGGCATGGAAAACTACAGAATCAAGTAACTAAATGTCACTGCTTCATCTGTCCCGAGTGCCAGAATGCTGATGCAACCCAGTTTGACAGCTACACAATCCAGAGCTCCTTCTGTCTGATACAAACTCCAAACGTTTTTTGCTCCAGATCTGCTTATTCATGAATGGGTCGAAAGCTCCTCATCAGGTACATCATCTGGAGCACTGTCATTAACACAATACCTCCAATTTCAGAGCAAACACAGCTATCAGCTAAACCTCCTTCAGAGCCATTGTGCTCCTGTGACACCACTGTGCCTTGGCTCACTCAGCGTAACAGTGAAACACTTTTTTGTGAGGATAAATGAGGAGGAAAAAGACAGCACCTCCTCTTACTTCAGCACTATAAAAAACAGAAACAAATTACTCTGTCACTGCAAGCTGGAAACAAAAAACACCTGAATTTAACTAAACAAATACGTAAGAGCTTCCCATTAGATCGGAGGTCTACATACTGCGACACTGTGTGCCCAAAAACTGAGGTGACCAGGTTTTTTCTTTGCTCACAGCACGGGTATATTTCAGTATGACAATGCCAGTTTTCACACATGATTTGGCCCCCACAGAGCCCAGACATTAACCCCTGTGAGAATCTTAGGGGTATGCTTTAGGAGAAGACCTACGCAGCAGCTCTGGATGGAAATAAATGTTGTGACACTGCATAAGCTTATGGAAATGATGCCACAGTGGATGCTGGCTGTCATCAAATATGAAGGCGGTCCAATGAAATATTAGGGTGTGTGACTTTTGTTGGCCAGCCAGTGTAAATCAGGTCTCTCTATAGCTGCTAGACACGAGAGCACAATGGCAAACAGCTGCTTAAGGAGTGGACCACAGCGACTGTTACATAACAATCATGGGCTACACCATGTTAAGACACTTAAATATAAGGGATTATAGCCTTATAACAATCTACTGAATCAATATGAAGACTAGTTTGTGCAGAACAAACATGCCAAACAACACAACTTTGTATCACGTATCAGTTTGTAACACAGCTGTGCGACTTTACTCGAGTGGTTCGCTCTCACCACCCTCACGGCGCCTCCTTTTGGCCGCAGCTGTTTTCAAAGAGTCACTCACTGTACATTACCCGCTCGACACCAAAACCGCAGACAAACTCAGTTACTGTAGGTTTAGGACTGCATGGACGTAATCCTTGCGCTTACATAAAAACACATCACTTAAACAGAGGACCTATTGCATGTGACAGGACGGCCCAGTTTGACAGTGCACTTTGCACTCTCCAGGCCTTCGGGCGAGTCTACGAGAATGCCGAGTCTGGGCAGAGTCCCTCCCTCTCAGCAGTGCACAGAGCACAGGGATCAAATACTACAGCATCCCCAGCAGAGCAGATGCAGCAGGGCACAACCCCAGCGAGTAAACATCTCTCTGGGGATCCCTATCTGCTTTCCCATTCTCTGACTTCTTGCCCCTTTCTAGGGAGTAATGAGAACAAAGTCTGTTTATTGTCTGAGGTATTGTGCTAGTGCCTGAACTCATCCAGAGAGACACTGATCCAATTTTAAGCCTCCCCTTCTCCTCCATTCTCCTTACTTTCAGACAGTGTCTCATTTACTGTCTCATATATATTACTGTCCTCGTTCTTTCGTTTTTTTTGGCCACCCCTTTTGAGAAAACTCCTCCCCAGCGCTCTACTCGTTTTTTTGTCTTCATTCATCACTTCATCCATCTTACACTCTACTCCAGCTACTCTCTCACACTGCCAGTTGACCTCTTGGATTCTCTGCGTCCCTCTTTTCTCTCGTCTTTGTCAGTCTTGGCCTCCCTAGTTTCCTCTTCCGCGGACCCTCATCTGTCACTCGACATCATTCGCGCTTTCCCTCCTGCTCTTTTTGTTGATCTTGGCAGCCACTTCTCTCTCTCTCTCTCTCTCTCTCTCTCTCTCTCTCTCATCATCATCATCATCATCATCATCATCTCTTGCTTGGCACTGGTCACACTCCACCTCCTCCTCTTTCTCATTTTGGCAACCGAGAGCCCCCCTGCTGGTCTGTGGCTGTGAGCTATGTCCTTGAACAAAGGTCAGGTGGGTTTCCTCTAGTTTGAGGGGTCTCTCCTCAAGCTGTTGTTTGCATGTCAAGCGCGGGTTTTTTGTGGCTTTTTTGGGTCGGGAGAGTAAATGTTTTTGTCTCAAACGTGCACGCTCAAGGACATTTGTTGTTTGAGTGTTTGTGTGTGTATGTGTGTGTGTGTGTGTGTTTTCTGACTACATGCAGAGGAAGGGCCATGCATGATCTTTCCTGCCAGTGATTGCCCTTGACATGGACACAAGAGGATAAGCAACACACCTGACTGCCAGCCTTTGTGTGTGCTGTGTAGATGGGACTCATGTGCGTGTGTGTGAGTAAATGCACTTCCCTGTGTGTGCATGCGCGAATGCGTGCATAGCTTCTCCGCTGCATTTCCACAGGATAAACAATGCCATCCAAACCTATTATGAATACTCTGACTAAACTGACACTGATTACATGTTCACAAACAAAACACACACAAAACTCTGTCTCTGAATCAGCACACAGACGGACACGCGTGCGTCAGAGTTTTTGGGCCAAGATGGCTACGTTTGACCTCAATCACTCCGCATGCAGGACGATGTGGGAGGAAAGAGGGCGGAGCCTCCTGGCAAAGCCAACACCTGGGCAGTTACTGCAGCAGTAGCAAGTGGAACATTTGGCTGGTGTCGCTGGGCAGGAATAATGAATTACAGTACCTGGAAAAGCCCACTGGGAAGCAGACTGGCTGTTGGCAAGTCACTGGGGGTTTCAAGTTTGGGTTTTCATCATTCGCATAATAAATTTTGGCTCTCAGGAAGGACGGGGGTGTAACAGCAGGACTGAAATCCAAAGCTGAGTGCCTACCTGAGCGTTTTGGTGGTCATGTCTGCTGCAGTGATGCCGTGATACACCAGCGTTTCATTCCACACTGGATTCAGTGTGTTTTTCAGGGTTTTTGTGCGTAGTTTGTTTGCCTGCAGAGGAAAAGTGAGACAGATGAAAAGAGTTACAGAAAGGCGAAGATCTAAAGAACAAACAGAAGAGTCAGGAATGTTCAAAGGGCAGGAGAGCAAATTCATTAGCTCAGATTCACATAATACAAGAAAAAAATAAGAGAGACAATAGATCAAGAAAAAAGAAAGTGAAAGAGTGGGGACGCATCATTTTTCACTGTCCCTTTGGACATCACAGACATCTGCTGCCTGGGCTATTAAAAAAAGAAAAAGAGGTGAAAGCACGCACGGCTACCCTCACCTCACCTGTCTGTCTGCCTCCTTCTCAACATGATTAGAGAGTGCATTAGCACCAGCCAGACCGCCAAAACAAACACCACGTCTCAAACGCAACACAACACAGCAGCCAATTAAACCGTGCAACACAATCATGATGAAAAATTAAACCTTTCCAGAAGAGGAAATGCTCCCGAGCTCCTAATGGCTTCAGCAACCATAAATAAAGTTTGCATCTACGTGCTGCCTCGCTTGTCTTCAGCGAGTTCTAAACTTGTTTGACTTTTATCTCAGGTTTAATCAGGATGCTTATATACTTGTATATATATGCATATATGCTGTATTTGGATTGCATCTCATAAAATGCCTTCAATTTCTACAAACAAGTAAGACCATGATGAAACACTGGCAGAACAAACTGGCGGGTTAGTAAAGTGCAGATGTGTGTTTTTTTGTATTTTCTCCCTCTGTTGAAAAAATACATTAATAAACAACAGTTACTTTGCATATTTTAATTTGACTGCAAGTCTTTTGCTTAATGGAGTATTTTTGTGCTGTTGCTCTTCTTTCGCCACTGCAGGCTATGCAAAATTATACTGTATGTATATTACAAATACACATTTCCCTCTTAATACCCTCCTGCTCGTGTCTGAGGCATGTGTGAAGTCAGATGCCTTAACTCTCGTCCTCTCTGCCACTGCCAGCTTCTTGCTATAATGCCTCAGGGCCAGAGGCTGAATGCTCCATGCCATCTTCTTTCTCTTTGTCTGTTTTTGTCCCCTCGTCCTATTGTTCTGCCTGAGCAGAAATTCCCTCTTCTCCCCTCTTGGCTCATCTCTGTCTCCTCCTCTATTCTCCGTGTCCTGCTGGAAACATCTGGCTTATCAACTGCACTCGGCTCTTCAGAAGTTGGTCGATCGAGGAAAACAAGTGTCTTCGATTTGTGTCATTTGTTTGATTCATCAATGTGCGAGACGAGCCACGCTTAAGCAGCGTCACGACTTGCAGCGGTGTTTCACCGCCTGCCGTGTGCGTGCCAACTCAGCAGAACAGTTATTTTTCTAACACTCATCACTTGTTTGCGCTCGGATCAGGTTTGGTTTCTGCTCCATCTTCAAACAAAAAACAAAAAATCCCACCACTTCCGTCTCTGTCACTCCCATCCTTCGTTTTCCCTCTGTAATGCTGCCTTTTTTTGTTTTGCTTTGTTTTTAAATGTTTTATCAGTAGCACTCCATCTGTCCACCACACCACACCACCCCCATCTGTCTGCATAGATCATTTTACATACTTCATACTCCCTCTTCCTCAGTCCCTACTTCCCAAAGCTCTGAATGAATATTCTTTTCATGTCGGTTGATAATGGAGAGATGAAGATAACGGTGACCATCACAGACATGCACTAAGAACTACAACTGTATGTGTGTGTGTGTGTAAGAGAGGGAAAGTGGGAGCATCTCTGTGTGGTTATGACTAAAACCTTAGCATGTGTCAGCACATGTACAAGGTCACGGTGAGCATGTGTTGTTGTTGTGCACTCAACAGCGAGGGAAGGCACGCTTAGCTGTCTGCTGGTTAAAGAGTGTGTGTCGGTGGGTGTGAGACAGTAGGAAAGGAAGCAAGGAAACGTGCCAGGGCAGAGGAGAGATACCCCCACCCCCATGTGGTGGGTATTTAGCAAACAGTCATTCATGGATACTACTCATTGACGCCGTCTCCGCGTCCCTCCACCACCGCCTATACCCCCCATCAACAATTGCCTGTTGACGTGAGCCGTGTAACAATCCTCCCTGTTTCCATGACAACCACCTGCTGCTGTCCTCCCCTCATCCGTCTTTCCCTCTCCTCCCCTCCCTGCCTCCACTCACCCCTTTCTTCCTCTCCTCTCAGTTGTCTCCCTCTCTGCACACTGTTGGTATTTCAAGGTCAAAGAGGGTCACAGGCAGATAGTGAGACAGAGACAGAGATAGGGCTGGCGAAGTGGGGAGGTGAGAATTACAACAATGGGACAGAAGACAGACAGAGGAAAGCTGGAGGACAAAAATCCCCCAGACGTCGTTATGGTCGGCACCTTGAGACTTCAGACGTTTGCCTTGTTCGGGCTGTGCCGCCTTCATCGTCTCCACCCGCAGCACTTTCATAACCTCATTTGGAGTCAACTTTGAGCCAAAATGGCCGACAACAGGTTGTATTATGGGGTTGCTGCTGTTGTGGCAAGCTTTATCTTCCCTGCTGCTTGAGCTGAAAGCAAGACAAGAGAAGTCCAGTGGACCAGAACGTGTTTGCGCTCGATAAAGAGGAGCACCGGACGAGCCACATTAAGCAGTAACCAACTGAAACGCTCCCTGCTCGTTGGATTGAAGCGACACACACACAACAAATTAGCTTGCTCCCATGTTACATTTTTGTTTTTCAGGCTTTTGACCTCTTCATGATGTTTCATAAGGAAGAATCCACAAGGGGGGATTTCACATAGACCTGAATCTGGGTTTTTTTTTTGGTTTCCTCAGTAAGTAATCTACTTCTACCACCAGTTACTGCGTGACATACAAGCTCAACGACAGTTAGTAACTGGGACATCCCAGCGTGGCGGCATGTTATGATAATTGCTGTTGAGGTAAGGGTGAAGCAGTGACCTTGCTAGCCCCAGGGAGAAGATGCAGCTTGACGTATGGATCAGCCAGCCCATTGGAGTCCATGGCTTTCAGTCCCTGTGGACACAAACAGACACACAAACACACAAGTACTATAGTGTCAAAGGTGATGTCATGGTGCCCTCCAACTATTCACATGTAACTGTCAGGGTCAGAAAAAGACATCACGTACGACAGACCTGTTCGACAGCAGTCACATCTCAATAGTTCTTCTGGCGGTTTTCTCCCTCTAGGCTAGTGTTTTCTACCTCCTTTGTAATGGCCTCAAGGGAACTGTTCAGTGAGATTTGCATAATTGACATCATGGGAGTGCGTGCAGCATGCAACGGACGGCTCGTGTCCTTGCACGATGACCAAAATGTGTCTGCGAGAGCAACCTAGCAACATTATCCAGCATTACGTCGCGCCGTGAGATGATTTAGTCTTGAACTGACAAGCTGCCGAGGCTACGTGGCAAATTTGTTTCCCTACAAAGGTTGAGAGACAGGAGTCTGACGTCTTCTGCAAACGTAAAAGCATTACAGGAGAATTATTTTCACTGGGCCTTCAAGGAAGATTACGCAACGGCACACATGCAGACAGACAGCCTAGTTATAAAGAAGATTTTACAATTGCGCGTACCTTTGCCTTGTGAATAGTACAATGCAGACAGTTGTTTTCTTGATCAAAGAGCAGGTTGAACTCCAGCGTTCCCAGGTAGGCTATAAAAAAGAAGAAAAACAACCACACACAAAACACAGCAATTACTGTCAGAAAAAGCAGAGACACGTTCAGTCTAACACACACTCGAAAGCTCTGAGTCATATTTGTAGCAGATGGGCTCTTCAAAATACGATGCTGCCTAATATGAATTGATCTGTCTTGTTTGATTACTGTTTGGGAAAGAACAGAAACCAGAGCCCTGCTATTGCAGCGCGGTGTAATAAATCATTAGAGCCACTGTGTCACATAAAGTGGGAGTGACAAACACACAAACACAAAATGCTTCACTCCACAATTACTCTGCAAGCATATGCTGTGCTTCTGAGAGGGGAAGGGGAAACAAAGCAGAAGCTCAAGTCAAGTAAAACAAGATAATGTTCCACTCTAAACTGCATAAAACAGTGTTGTTTTTTTATGCTGCGGTGCTTAGTCATTTTCGCATGAATGAAAACCCCCGACTTTGAACTTCGAGCACAACTTTCCCCACCGCAAAACTCACTGTCATCATCATCAGAGTCGATCAGCTCCTCCCTGTCTCCCTCATTCTCCCCTCTTCTCTCGCCATCCTTGTACCCTCCGCCCGTCTCCCCATTGAAAGTCTCCTCTTTCAGGATCTTCTTCTCCCTGGGAGGTGGCGGCGTGCAGGGGTAGTCGTGGAAACGCGGGAAGAAGTCTGAGATCTGTGGGATGGGGAGGATGGGCCCTGGGCACACGTTAATGGCAAAGTGCTCCTGCATAGAGATTTTGACCGGAGAGGGCGGGGGCGGGGCGATAGAGTGGGGCGTCGCCGAGGGGGAGGAGGCGGACGAGGAAGGGGTGGAGGCAGAGGAAGGGGGGATGGCCAGGTGGGAGGTCGAGGGTGGCGGTGGGGGCTTGGAGACACTCATGTGCACTGTCAGACGGGACTGTGGAATAAAAATGGAGAAGCGAAGCAGAGAAGGACAAAAAAAAAAGGTGAGAACGACAAAGATAATTACACGAAAACACCGTCAGCCTCCTCTGACTCTGTCACACTCCACTTTGCAGGGGGTCAGTGGTTTTCAAAGAGCACACTGGTCTCGTATTCACACGGAAGGATGGGTGAACCCATCACTAGTGGGCACCTTCAAGCAAAGGTCTGAGTCCCCCTGAGATGCATTCAGGCTGAGCTGAGATGCAAGAACTCTCAGATCTCTGAGATCATTCAGACCACATTCGGAGCTGGTCTGGGCTGTTTCTGTTAGCACTATGTAAGGAGAAAGTTTGCCTTCAGGGCTTTCTGCCAGGAATGCTTGTCTCTGAAAGCTTTTTTTAAAAAAAATTAATATATCTTTCATTATTTTCACTTCTTCGGTTCAGTTATATACAGGCACCAAAATAGGTAAATATGGCAAAAAATAATGTCTGCTTTTTAAACCCACCTTTATTTAAATGTTTACTGTGTCTTCCAATCTCTGTGTAGCAGAAAGCCACTGAAGACGAACTTTTCCCATGAGAAATGGGCCCTGCACCAGAGTGAAGGACCACTTACTCAACCGACACCCTCCACATAAGTGGATCCAGCTAGTATTTATTTTTTCTTCTTCTTTTATTTTCTGGCAGACTATGCACAGGAAGTGCGTTGCTGCCTCCCACGGGTTAAAATCAACACTATATTTCCATGTGTTTATTTGCATATGGAGCAGGGAGGTGAAAATCCAGTCACAGGTGGTCATGACACGCATCTGCAACATCCTGTGAAAAACTGAAATGTGTTCCTGTTTTAATCCACTGATGAAATCCTGACCTGTCAAAAGCCAAAATAGAATTTGCCAGAACCTTTGGCACTTCAAGCATGACTCACACATTGTGTCAGCACCGAGTCTGTGCTCTGAATGAATATTCAAATGCAATGCTGTAAAGTAACGAAAAAGAGATGTCACTTGTATATCGGTTCTCAAATCCATCCCTTACCGCCCTCTTTTCCCTCTTCTCTCCCTCATCTGCAACTCCCCAGAGCAATATTTACATAATACTATTTGGAGCCTTTCTCAGTCCTTAGCATATTTGTACCTAAATGAAGCATAATGACTGTTTCTAGACTCCATCATCATTAAGCCAAATGCTCTAATTTCCTATTTTCCTGGCAGTAATTAAGACATACTGAAGATGTGCTATCTCATGTACTCCCACGGTGCTCTTGAGTCTTTAATATTTTAAGATCCTGTTTGATTTTATTGGTCACAGTAAAAAAAAGAAAAAGAAAAAACCCAACAAACACAAAAAAAGAAAAACCAAGTTCAGACTGTTTACTGTCGCTGTCCCAGATTAAAATGCTAAATATAAAAATAACTCCATTAAAGAAAAAACTGGCTTAGTGTGTGCAAAAATATACAGATGCACTTCATGAACGAGCATGACGAAGTCACTGTCGACAGCCACATCACAACAGCAGGTCATGTGAGGATGCACGCCAGTCGTCATCCTTCCTATATGTTTCACATGTCCATCATGTCACAGCTTGTTAGATTCAGCTGGTGGCATCTGCTCCTTCATATCTGAGCAGTTTGTGTTTCACACACATCTTTCCAAATAAAAGGGTTTCGCTCTTTAGTGTTTGACTGATTCAACTTGATTCGTTTGTTGAAGGCATAAACGTTTCCTTAACTTGAAAAGTTGTGTGTGAAAGTGCTGAAGCAGTTTTCATTGTGGATGACTTTCCTATTAATTAAAAGTGCAAAGAAAAAAAAACCTAATGCATGTTTCAAGAGCATCTTTCTCTTATCTGTCAGATAAGAGAAAGATGCAATGATATATCGGTCGAATGGTGTTGCAAACAAAGCAGAGGTCGATATATATTTGTTGTGTCACATCAGTTTTGCACTGGCTAAATGTTCAAACGTAGTGTGATGAGGACCTGAAAGATTTGTTTCTCTTGGCACAGAGGGGGAGATTCATTAGGAAAAGAACAAATAGACTGAAAATATTCTCTTAGCAGCTTTTGGCCAAATTGTTATCACAGTTGCACTAAAAAAAATAGTTTTTCACCCTCAGCAAACGTGAGGCAAAGAGTCTGAGTAAAATGCAACTGAAATAAATAAAATCAAAGGTTTATTCATGCAAATAATTAATTAATAAGGAAAATGTAATTGGTATAAACTGAGACTGTACTCAAGCAACATTCACTTGACCAGATTCGATTAAATGTAAAATTTTGTGATAAAATTACATGAAAATTTTACATGTAATTAAATTAGTTAAAGTCTTTTTTGTTTTTTTGACTTTGGGCTGACCAAGGGTCTACAACTCAAAGATAGTTCACGAAAAACAGAGAAAATCATGGAAAAATTCGGAATCGTTGCCATTTTTGCATAACAAAAGCCTTAATCAGTCTTGAAATTTGTTATTGATTATTGTCCTGTCAATTTGCACACAGAATAACTGATTGACTGTTTCACCTCCTTTGAAATGAGCTCGAGCTTTAATGAGACTTTGCGGGAATGTCGTTCGATGTCATCTTTTTTCACAGTGAGCTTAATTTCTCCATCTACATGAGTCAGAACTCGAGCAAAAATCAGCAACGGGGGAAAAACAAAAACAGACTAAAAATGCCTTGTTTTCATCAGCATTGGTGTAGCTCATCTCCAGTCTACGGTGAAGCACGCTGACCACTCCACGCACAAACATTCACGTGCATGTGAGGCTGAACGCACCTCTGTGTCAACACCTTAACTCGCTTTTGAACTTGCATCTGTAAGAGCATCCCGCATTCCTGACCATACTTCATTACACACATTTATTCAGACCCTCAACACACATAAAGACCCCAAACCGCCAGTCCCCGTCCTCAACAACTACACTCATTCAGTCACTCACGCCGCTCTTACGTAACAGCACCTAAATTCGCTGCTTGGGAACCCGCGTTCAAATGTTCACTTGCAGCATGTTGCTTGCAAACTCATTCGCTCACGTCCTTTTACATACTGAGACACGCACATGCGAGCGCATGTGCTCACACACACACAGACTTCCAGACACGCGTACACACATTCACAATTATAGCCACCCTCAAAAAAACATACCCAGGGACAGTCTTCATCTGTGCCAGCACTCCATCTTGCCTGCTCTCACATCCTCTGTCTCTCACACTCTGTGGAGCATGCAGACCAGCTTTGAGTCAATATATCCTTCTGTACTCTCTCTCTCCCTCTGCTTTCTCCTTGTCTCTGTTCATCGTTTGCTCTGCTCTCCTCTCCCCTCCCTCTCTCCCTTCCCCTTTACTTGTGACGTATGTGCTTAAAATCCACATCAGTCGTTTCCAGACTATGCATATAGTACTGTCACTCACTTTCTCGGCAGTGGGGAGAAATCCGGGCAAAAAGGCAGGCTTGGGAGGGAGAAGTGTTTGTGGGGTTTTGACAGAAAGGAATAGAGAGGGAGAGAGAGTGACAGACAGACAAGAAGAGCAATACATCGGGACAGATGGGGAGACAAACAGACAAACACAAGGCAGTAGGAGCAAAGACAAACACACAGAGACGCAGATATATATATATATATATATATACATACAGTACATGTGGAGGGAAATGGGTGTGAAAACACTGACTGCACACAATAGGAAACATTACTTAAAGGTGGGAAAAAGGGGGACGGGGGCACTAGCTGAAGGACACAGAAAGGAAATTAAATTCAACGTGTTGACTGAGCTCAACAAAACACACCGCCAACCATTAAATTACACTACCAGATTACTTTGTGTGGGCTATGACTACAGCCAATATCAGACAAGCATATGTGTGTGCGTGTGTGTTTGTCTGCATGTGTCCAATTCAAGAAGAGCTGATAGTAACGGCTGCCACCTGCCACAGTAATAAAATGAATCAAAGGCAGCAACGCATCAGTAGCAGTGGATTTATGTGGGATGTCACTGATGGAAATCAGCAATGGTCACAAGGATGAACAACAATACGACTGACTGAGTGTGTTCAACCCTGCAAGTTTATGAGGTTTTTAAAATTAGAGGGCTTATTAGCATTAGAAAACTCCAAACCAGACATTTATGTCGATTTTTGTGTTTTATTTGTTGTGATAAGACTTTTTTAACCCCCAAATCCTATTTTCTAAGAGGTTCAACATGCATTTAGACCCGGCAGTCATCCAAATGTATGAAATAGTTTATACTTTTTAGTCATTCAAAGACCATAAGGCATAAAATGTGAACTGTTTGGTGCAATAAAAATGTTTTATGGTCCTGTTTGGTTAGATTATTAAATTATCTTCAAAGCGACTGGTTAGTAAACTTTCTGTAGTGGATTTTAATCAAGTCAAAAGAAAAGAGAATATCTGAAGGAAAAATTTAAGGAAAGATAACATTTTCTAAATGTTAGCATGAGGAGCATTAAGGTCGATGGGTCATGCAGCCAATATCAATAAAACACGAGGCTTTGATAGGAGGGGTGAAGAAGGGGCCATCTCCAGTACTCTAAGGAAAAGGGGAAAACAAAGATGGAAAAATGGATATAAAAGAGAAAACATTCAGTCTCAATGAGAAAAATGAGAGTAAACCAATAAACCTGGACGGCAGCTCTTTGGAATTACAGCAAAAAGGTTCATGGTTCAAATCCCAGCTGGGGAAGAGTTGGCATGTCCTCTGGTACTCTGGCTTCCTCCCAGAGTCCAAAGACAAAGTGATTTTAAATTGGCCATGGAAGTGAGCTAGCGACAGTGTATAGCACAAACAACTGCACAAAGACATGAACGCTACATGATGTATCATGTAGAGTGGGAGCCCATTGGAAGGTTGTTGGTTTGATCCCTGGCTGCTCCAGTCAGCATGCCAAGATATTAAGTTGCTGCAGATGTGTCTGTCGGAGTGTGAATGTTAGAAAACAATTAGATAAAGTGCTTTTGTAAATGAGGCAAGTTGTATAAAGTGCTTTGAGTAGAAAAGCGCTATATAAGAACCAGTCCATTTACCACAGTTAAAATTCGCCTTCAGTCTAAAGAGCTTTGAGAAAAGCATTTTAAAAATGTGAGTATATTTGTTTTGTCTGATATAACCGAGTTTCTTCAGAGACACAAACAGGCTTTTTGCCTTTAAATGACCGATTTGTTTGAGACGTTTATTCCAGCTATGGTCTGTATATAAAAGACAGACATAACGTCAGGTCTGAAAAGTCAAGCCAGTGTCTAAGTGTCTTAGCTCTAAATCTTTGTAATGGCCATCAGAGGGCATCTGGTTGTAAAATGAAGCCCAACTTACCCCACTGCTCACTGAATTTATGATTTTATAAAAACATTCCTGATGAGATTACAGACTTTAGTAGTTATGCAACAAGTTAAATATGTAAATTAAATTCCTATTCAGATCAAAATAAAGTCTGATTGACGAGTCTCCACCATATAAGCATGCGTTCATCGGTTTTCAGTTAGATCCAAGCTTTGTACAAATTAGTGGCTAATATTAGGCTGGCTGCGTCCATCATTTATATATAGTCTATGATTACCTCCTATTTCATTGTGATAATCTTGACTGGGCAAAAAAAACCCAAGTCATGCTAAGGTTAAAGTGGCGTACTGTGGTTATAGAGCACAAAGTTTATGGTGGATGAGGGTAGCGTCACTGGATCTGCTGAAAAATTGCTTTCAGGTGGGAGTGCAGCATTTTGACCCTTGTCTAATAATAACAGTGTGTTTATTTTGGCAACCAAGATTACAAGAGTTGTCTGATAGCAGCTCAGCTATCAGAATTACAGAATTACACCTGTCCTATAATTACCAATATATGTAGTAAATGCTTGTCTGAGCTGCACTCAGTGGGTTGGCGTAAACATTAACAATGTCATTTTGCATTGTTAAAAAGTAACAAATGATCAACATCAAGCATATTCAGTTATATTAATGGTCGGAGGAGAAGAGGGGTAAATACATGTGGGTGTGTCAGCTCATCCATTTATAGGCAGATTTAGTCTGGGCATGTCATCACTATCAGGATTACCGCATCAATATTGCGTTAACAAACCATTACACTGTTTATTCATTAATTTGCAAGAAGAACATGTCGGCTAAATGAGTTGAAATGAGATAAATGATTACTCAGTGTACCGGGGCCAAAATGATCTATTTTTAAATAGGTGCTTTCGACATGCGCCACAGGCTTCGAGGGGCTTGAAATTGATTCTCCTACAGTAAACATCTGCCTGAGTTCTGGTTACACGGACACAAAGTCTTCATGGTGTTGGTTTCCACACAGCTACTCAGCCGTCTGGTGAAAATGAAGAAGCATAGGTGAGCAATTTCACTCCACCCACAGCGTCAGTTATTAGAGTGCTCATAGCTGACCTCCAAAACTCTCAGACGCTCTTCATGTGTCTGTGCACTGTAGTCCACCAGGAGGGCTCTTGCAGCATGTTCAGGTCATGGATCAACAATGAACCATAGATTTCTGGTGCACTTTTGCTGAGTTAGTTTAGCAAAACAATTGCAAAATTTTTTTTTCAATTATCTGAGTGGTGTCTGGAACACCAGGGGGGTTTGTTCTTTTTTCTTCTTTTTTTAAAGCTGGACGGTATATAGAGGAACAACGTTATAGGAGAGCTATATTGGTTGGCTTTTGTAGGTAGTGTACATAGGCTATTTAGTTGTGTGGCTGGGGGAGGCATTATGTCTGATGTGGTGGTTAGTAATACTAAAGCACCACAGGGGCCAGTCCTGTTTCCATTCCTGTTTACTTTGTACACCTCAGATATCGAGTATATCAGTGATTCATGCCACCTGCAGAGGTACACTGATGACATCGCAGTGGTTGGGTGTGTTAGGGGTGGGCACGAGTGGGAGCACAGGGAGCTGGTGAAGAATTTTGTCAGGCAGAAATCACCTGCTCCTGAATGTCAGCAAGACAAAAGACATTCAGAGATGGCGGTTGATTCCCGGAGGGGAAAAAACTGCAGGTGAGGAGGTTAAATCAGTGTTCATTTGAATGACAGACTGAACTGGTGGAGCAACAGTGATGATGTGTACAAGAAGGGGATGAGCAACACACCCTACTTTCTGAGGAAGCTCAGGTCCTTCAGTGTGTGCAGAAAGATGCTGGAGATCTTCTACCTGACTGTGGAGGCGATTTTACTGTCGTCTGCTGGGGGGCAGCATCAGTGGGAGAGAGCCGTGCAGGATCAACAAACTAATTCACAAGGCAGGAGTCATCACATTCTGGAGGTGTTTGAGTAAGTGAGGACAAGAGGTCACTGAAAAACTGCTCTACATCATGGATACCTGTCACATCAGCTCCATTCATCACTACAGAAGCAGCGGAGCTCATTCTTCCTCAACATTATTCAGTTATTGATGGCATAAAGAATACTTCAGGAAATCATCCATACTGTTATCAACACTGTGTATTAAAGCTTATTGCTGCTGTAGGTTACTATATAAGGAAACCTTTATTGAATCATGTCTAAATAACTGAATAACTTTAGGATTTGTGGGGTTTTCTTAAAATCCTGTACTACAGCAGTGCAGATTAAGTTTTTTTCATTTTGTTCGCTCTCCTCAAAGCACTGAAATCATCCATCCAAAATATTAAACAGCCAAAACACAGCCCAGAAACAATGCTTCTGCTACTCTGGATTAATCACAGGCATTGTTTTTCACAGTAACATTTTCCTATGAAAGAAAATGTCCGTGATTTTTACACACTGTATGAACAAAATGAAGGGAATATAAATGTTTGTGAAACATGAGTACCCTGTATCCAGAATCACTCGATTTGAATGTTATGGCTGTTAAATGTCTGATATCAGTTTTATTTACTTGCATTTCTGTGACTAGTAGACATCAGTGATAAACAGGAAACAACACAGAATAGGTGTGTGAAGCCTCTGGCTACTTTAATAAATGCATGCAAAATCTCAGGTGAACGTTTCAACCTCACAACTAATTATTTTTATTCCTAAACCAAGCAGCAAGGTAAAATGAAATTTCATAGGTACTAAAAACTGAACCAAGGCAAAAAATGAATATGACTCAAACACTCTGGATAATAATTGATGGTCTTTAAAAGTGAAATCTCTACCTCACCATTAAGTGAGGTAGACTGTAGACTGTTGCTACGGGCCATTCGATCCTTATACAACCGTTGCAAGAGCTTGGTTTGCATTGCCGGCAATAAGTCGGACTCGTTCCCGGTGGGTGATGGGCTCCGCCAGGGCTGCCCTTTGTCACCGATTCTGTTCATAATTTTTATGGACAGGATTTCTAGGCGCAGCCAAGTGGCGGAGGGCTTTCACTTCGGTGGCCTCAGAATCTCATCTCTGCTTTTCGCGGATGATGTGGTTCTATTAGATTCATCGGGTGATGGCCTCCAGCTCACACTGGAACGGTTCGCAGCCGAGTGTGAAGCAGCGGGAATGAGGATCAGCACCTCCAAATCGGAGGCCATGGTTCTCAGCCGGAAAAGGGTGGAGTGCCCACTCCGGGTCGGGGATGAGTTCCTGCCCCAAGTGGAGGAGTTCAAGTATCTCGGGTCTTGTTCGCGAGTGATGGGAAAAGGCGGCTGCAGTGATGCGAACGCTGCACCGGTCCGTCGTGGTGAAGAGGGAGCTGAGTGTAAAAGCGAAGCTCTCAATTTACTGGTCGATCTACGTCCCTACCCTCACCTATGGCCACGAGCTGTGGGTAGTGACTGAAAGAACGAGATCGCGGATACAAGCGGCGGAAATGAGCTTCCTCCGAAGGGTGGCTGGCTTCTCCCTTAGAGATAGGGTGAGAAGTTCAGCCATCCGGGAGGGGCTCAGAGTAGAGCCGCTGCTGCTCCACATCGAAAGGAGCCAGCTGAGGTGGTTCAGGCATCTGACAAGGATGCCTCCTGGGCGCCTCCTGGGGTTGGTGTTCCGGGCATGTCCCACCGGGAGGAGGCCCCAGGGCAGACCCAGGACACACTGGAGAGATTATATCTCTCGGCTGGCCTCGGAACGCCTTGGTGTTCCCCCGGATTAGCTGGAGGAGGTGGCTGGGGAGAGGGAGGTCTGGGCTTCTCTGCTTAGGCTGCTGCCCCCACGACCTGGCCTCGGATAAAGCGGAAGAAGATGGATGGATGGATATACATATATATATAATAAAATGCTGTTAGTCAAAATTTACTGTATCTTGCTTTTTATTTCCTTCACCAACATGCTCTCGGCCCTCTGTTCACATACAACTCAGTTCTAAAGAGTTTGTTTCTCCACCCGAAGACATTTTAAATCCTGGCCGGCACAGCAGCTCCAAAAAGTCTGGAGGCCCACAGATTACAGCTGAAGTCTGTAATAACTGAATTATTTCCATGGTTAAGAAAAATACCATCACAACATCTATCTAGCAAGATGTAAACCACTAGTGTTTATTGCTGATTGCTGATTGTGTGACTGCTGTGTGAAAATGTAGAAGTGTGCAGGACTCTCTACTCAGCCAAATGCTGCAAAACTGACTGATCAGTGCTTCACGGTGCAAATGGATATAATGACCCTAAGCATCTTGCAAAATAGCCCAAGAGTTTCTCAAAGCAAAAAAAGGGATATTATCACATATGGCCAAGTCAGTCACCTGATCATATTCCAAAAGAGCATGCTGTTTAGTTATTAAATACAAAACTGAATAAAAGAAATCCCCATAAACAAGCAGCAACTGAAGCGAGCTGCCGTAAAGGCCTGACAGAGTATAGCAAGAGAGCAAACACAACATTTGGTGCTGTCCATAGCTTCTAGACTTCAGAGACTCATTTCTTGCAAGCATTAAAAAATAATACTTATATCTAAAATTATGTTAGCTTGTCTGATAACCTTTGAGCCTCTGAAAATGTTGTGGCTGATGGCTGTTATTCAGAAAAAAGTTAATGCAAAAATTTTTTGTTCAAATCCTTTAATTAAAGATGAAACTCCATTCTTCAACCACAGTTTGTAAACTCCTCTGTGGTGGTGTGTTATTGTACAAATAGTTATCGTCCTAACTGGCTACACTGAAACTAGGTTTGGCAAAATAGTTTAAAAAATGACATAAAAGCTCAAAATTTTGAGTTACTTCCATAAAACGAGTTTTTGCTCAATCAATGGCTCAAATTTGGAGTCTACACCTAAAAAATGTATTCAGTGCTAGCAGTGAAAACATCATAACTACATGATGTATATAAATCATGTAGTTATGTATCTATAGATCATGTATCTATAGAGCTCACCAATGAGGGGAGTGAGGTGGTACATTCGACAGGCACATGCTCGGTTTACGCTGTTCTTCATTCAGGGTGTCATGGATTTGTCTGGTTTACCATGCCCCGGCAAGCTGTGAGGAAGAAATCCAATCAATTGTGCTTGAAGAATGAAGTCTGCTCAATGGTGTTGAGGTATTGATCTTTCTTAGGGGTAAACATTAGGTTGCCTGTCTGGATATTTAACACAGTTGCATTGTCCATGAGCTGACAAAAGTGAAGCACGGCGAGCAACATCCAAAGAAAAAAAGTGAAGTGAGTTCCAAAAAAACCCAAAAAAAGTAAACCCTGACAAAGAATGATGAAAGGAGCTGCATAAACTGAAAATGTTAGTCAGTGATATCACCAACTAAAAACCTAAATAAACAGTAAAAAAATAGAGAGAAGTAAAAAGGGAAACAATGCTGGAAAACAGAATCTCTGAACAAAGCCGTTCAGCTGCCACACACGCCTCAGCCTCCGTGTCAGCGTGATTAAAGCATCCACATCGCTCATGAGTATAATATGAATAATAAACATCTAGAATAAGTGAGGAAGAGATTGGTGGGAAGGAGGGAGAGACTGCAAGCAATTTGTGGAGAAGCATTTATCCAGTCCTTCTGCATGGCAAGATAATCTCCTCCCATTACTGCAGCACAAAGCAGTGCAGGTTTTCCATTAAGTATATAACCACATCCTCCCTAGCCTCTCACCCAGCCATTAGCGCTGAGATTAAGTAAACCTCTATTTACATACTTCAGCACTAGCATATGGTGAAATTTTTAACATTTGACCACAGCACAGGCTAAGAAACAGCATAAATCTTCTGATAGAGATCAAAAGAACTGCTCACCGTTCCCTACACTTGCCCTTGCAAATGTGTGCAGACAGACTGCCAGACTATCTTAAGTTCCCGAGTAACTTTGCTACTTTTTGCAAAAAGCAAAGCCACATTAATGGCATGGCTGCTAAAGTCAAACTAAAATAAAAAGTCTCCCGTGACACAGCTGTGTTTCAGCGTTTCCTAGCATTCCCTACTTTCGGCTCCAAAAGCCAAAACCATATCGCTCACAGGACTAGAAAAAAAAAAGAATTTTTTTCTTCATTTCATCATAATAAAAGGAGTTCAGTGGCTTTGTCTCACTGGGCCTTTAATAGGTGGAAACAACCTCAGCAATCTTCTACTCTATATTTTTTGCCACCTTACTTCAACCAGTGTTGACCTGAAATATAAAAATGCTGTTTCAGTCGTGTTTGTTTGTGTTTGAGGCAGGGGCGATTTTAGCCCATTTTTGGGGTTGCTTCAGCACCCCCAAAATGAATCAAAGCACCCCCAAAGATTTCTTCCTTTTTTTGACAATATTTGCTGTTTGTGTGACACACTACTAAAAATATAAAAAGCATTCAGTACTTGGTTGAGACTTAAGATTTTAACAACAAAAGTATACATAACCCCTCCCCCCTCCCAAAATGGTTTGTTCCAGCTCGCCTCTCCCCAACTCTGGCTCTAGCGCGGTTGCTGCCAGAGCGATAGTGGCTGAGACGCAGCAGAGCGGAGGTGGAAGTGCCGGGCTTAAAACAGGACATATTAGCTACATTTAACCTTCAGTTACTCTTTATATAGTTAGGTAGGAGTCAGACCATGTTTCTTTTTAGCTGAAAAGCATTACACCCAGGTAACCTGCAGTGTTGAAAACGTGTTTTCCCACGATGTTTGCTACCCTATAATCCGCCCTGCTCTGTAGTAAAATCAGCGACATTTGGCCGTCGTGTTGCTCCCATTGAAATTTATATAACCTATTTAAAATCTAAAACTCAACAGCCTGCTGTTGATACCACTGTCCTGTTTGAAATGGATACTAACTAGCAAACTGACTGAATGCCCATTAACCTTATAACTCCTGTTGTGTGTGTGTGTGTGTGTGTGTGTGTGCAGAGAGACAGCCAGGTTCATAATGGATATAAGGAAGTTTTTTCAAAAAAAGGAGCCAAATTCAGGTAAAAGTGTAAAATCAAATGATCCGTCAATCAAGAATAATGTTGGATCAGCATTTCAATGTGTATATCTTTTATTAGATGTTCATGTGGTTTGGTTATTTGCCTTTTGGTTGAAAGTACACTGAGAGAGGACTTTTTGTTAGTGATCTAAATAGTTTTTTTTCATATTAATGCAAATTTTCATCTAATTGAATACAATCTGTTTGTGTATGATTGTCAGTCCAAAGAGGGAGAGAGGAAAGAGGGGAATGTGAGGAGAAAGTACAAGGTCAGGAAGAACCAGGTAAGAAAACAGACAGGGAACAGTGACAGGCAAAACAGAAACTGTTAAACTGACAAAAAAAAAAAAAAAAAAGATTTTATTCATACAATCTGGAAGTTGTGTTCTCTCTATATTAAAGCTGCTATACAGAATCTGCTAAACAAACTGGGTTGAAACATTTTTGACCCTCTTTATCAACATTCCAACATAACATTATAATTGATCGGGGAGATTAAAATTCATGATATATTTTTATGTGGTTCAGCCACAACTCTACTGAAACCTCAGCCAGTAATAGGTAGGCCAACTTTTGGACCATCTAGTTGTCTGTATGTCTGCTGCATTACATACATCACATTTGCACACTATCAGAAAGTGCCAAACAGCCCTGGTGGAGTGAGGAGCTGTAAAGAGAAGCAGATGCTCTGTTTATATTCTAAAAATGTTTTAAGCTTGTTTCAAAATACTGCATCTTTAAATGTTTTCCAAAAGCACACATACACTTATCAGTGTTTCTCAAACTTTTTACAGTGTGTACCACCTGATAAAAATGTTAAGCTCTCCCAAGTACCACTATGAAAGCATGAAAGTCATAAATCTTACAACACAAAATTATTATTATTAAATTAGTAAAATTAGTATCTGCAGTAAAGCTTTTTTCATACATTGTATACATTCTACCACAGGCAAAGTTGCCTCAATTTTTATAGTTTTTTATTAATATTTTGTAATAATTTATTTGTAATAACTTATTCTGTTTTGGGAGTGTTTTTTATCTGTATTATATTATACATACACATTAAAAGTGAATCTCTGTCCAAAAAATGCACTCAGTTTACTTTTTACTCACTGTGAGCATCATTCATTATTCTCCCCCAGTAATTAAGATTAGGATATGTATCAAGGCTCGCAAAATTTCAAAATCTCTGGTAGCCCTTCGGGCAGGCATTCTTCAGTTTTTGGTAGCCCAAAATAAATTTAAGTAGCCCGAATAAAAAAGAAAGCAATTTTTTTTATGTTTTGTTTCCATTACAATATTATACATTAAAATATAATATTGTAATAGAAACAAAAAAATTGTTAAAATAAAAATCACAACAACTGTATAAAAATTACAATCATCAACTCAAATACTTGGTTCTAATTGAACAGAAATTTCTATGAACTTGTAAGAACTATGTAGAACATGAATCGGTCTGTGTCAGATCCTGAATCTGAAATTTCCACTGAAGTCACGGGTAAGAAGTAAGTGGAACCAAGATCTAGGCTATTTGCTTTTTGAAGTTTGCAAAGACTGCTAAATTTTGCCAGTGGTAGTTCACTCTTTGCAACATAGTACGCTGTTCTAAACAGATTTTTCTTGTTCTTGTTGTGCTTGGTTTATTTTTAGTATGTTTTTTGCAATTGCTGTTTGTTCTGGGAAAGATACTGCAGACTGGGCAATAATGCATTTCTTGCATTTCTCATGGGTTCTGATGGGGTCTTTCTTAAAATTACTGGTCCCAGTAACAAAGATGCTTGTCGACTCAGAAATCAAATGAAACTCACAACACACCTGGCAGAACATCATGTTATTTAGCTTGTCATATTCCAGCCACAGAAATTCTTTTGTCCATGAAACCAAAAAAGCTGCGCTTTCTTTTTGCCTCATAGTCTGATTTGTCTTAACTTTTCCGTTTTGTGGTAAGCTTTTCTTTGGCTGCCCCTTCTTCACCCTGACCTGTCTTATTTGGCTGAGCAGAACTAAAATACCAGCGTAAATCCTGCTGCTTTTACACACGTACTTACATAACGGTCAGTGATTCTTTGCGCACTCAACCTCTCACATGTTTAAGCTTGCTGCGAGAGATTTCACTTGTCGCGTTTGAATAGTAAGCTAATGAGTGATAAGACGAAGTCAGAGGAATTGGTGCGCAATTAATCGTCACTCACCAATCAGTGCTGCTGCTCTCTACACACCTTTCGCGCGATCGCAAAATGAAAGTGAAAGCAAAACACAAGCGCAAATTCAAACGCGATTTCAATATGTCACATATTGACAGTGGCTCATCGATGCCAATGACATAATTACTCAGCTACATTGGCGAAAGAACGCAAAAGCATAGACATATATTTTCCTTCCTACGATAGCCCGACAGGCAGGGCTGAGTTAGATTTTGGTAGCCCGACTGGAGAAATCGCTAGCCCCTGGACGTCGGGCTAGCGATTTTGCGAGCCCTGTGTATATATATTTTTTTAATTCTAATCCATTCTTCTTTTGCAGCATTTAAATAACCTTTATCAGATTTGATGGTTTTGTTACAGACTTTTCAAAAAAGTGTTTTGCTTTTCTTTCACAAATGTGGGGATTAAATAGTGTTAAAATGTACAAAACAGTGATGTCATGTTTTGTGACGAGGACCCAGGCACAGAGAAACTTGATGAATTTAAGAATCTCATGATTTAATAAAGAAATTTGCAGACTTGCACAAAGATGTTAAAATTATGATGACTGATAACAGAGACGAAGACAACAGACGATGAGGACAGGGAGAAACAGGGGTTTAAATGCACCAAGGAGACAGTTATAGAGCTCTCGGGACAACTGGAGATATTTAAGGATGCAGGAACTGACAGAGACAGGGAAGAAGTCTCATTGTGACCTGTAAAGTTTATCTTGCCTGGCTGGGCAGCTCTCTGGGTGCTTAGCACCCCCAAAGCTCTGATCCTAGAATCGCCCCTGGTTTGAGGGACGTGACTGCTAATATAACATATATCCTTCACCTAAACACACATTAGGCTATGTTATTTTTCAGGGCAAACAAAGTGTTTGTATTTGTGTGTGCGAGTGCGTAACCAGTTTTGAAATATGCTTTCAACTCGCGTTTGGAGCCAGCCTCAAGTGGCCATTGGAGAAACTGCACCTTTCTGGCACTGGGAATAGAAAAGACTGGGAAAAGGAGTAAGGGGACATCAACAGTATCTTATATCAAGCAAAACACTTTATTTTCTTTCTTCATGTATACGTTAGCCAAAGACAGTTTTTCCTTCTTTGAAGTGTGGAACAGTGAGGCGCTGTATCAACATCTTATTAAGCAGCCGTCAGAGGATGTTTCCTGATGAGCGCATGATGTGCATGATGCAAATTTTCCTCCTGCGAGAAACAGTTTGAGTGGCATTTGAATTCCGCTCAAGAATTGTTAAGAGGCACTCATCGCATTTCAAATCAACGTCAATAACGGGGAACTGAATGAGTATAACAGACAGGTTGGCGGCTGCATTTTTTAACAGGTGGCTAGCTGCGGATGTTCCCCCAGGGTGGCAGTTGGTGTCACAGGTGGTGCTCGCGCTCCACATCACTCCGCTTCGAGGTAGGGGTGGGGGTGGAGTGATCGGTCGCATTGGAAGAGAGCGCTGCTCTGTCAAGGTACATTATTCTTCTCACTACATGCTAAATCCTGCATGCGGAGCTTCTAGTCTCACACGAGAAGCCGCTCCCCCGTCCTTGTTTTTCAGTCGCTCTCAGCCCTCCCTCCCTTCACTGATATGATCTACTACCAGGCTCAACCTCAACTCCTACGCCTTTCTCCTTCTCCATTTCTCCCTCTGAGGGTTTTTTCTTCTTTTTTGACACAGACAGATTCCATTAACCCTCTCTCTGATTTGTCCTTAACTTTGACAAGCAGGGTCACACACCCCTCAAAAAAGAAGGAAAAAAAAGACAGGTGTGGAATTTTTTTCCCGTCTACATTCACGCACAATGTCACCAAGCAAGTTTTCATTTTTCTAATGTTTTTTGACAGGCACAGCCAGCAACGCAAAAGAAAGAATGACCTCTGTCAAATTAAATGACAAACTGACAGAAGGATATTCCCTCAGGCTAAATGTGTCATTTCATTTTCCCCCCTTTGTTTATTTTATATGTGTCCCCTTGCTCTTTTGTAGTTTACGTGCACAATGCCCCCCCTGTGGCATTTAGCTTCGCTGTTGTTTCACTTTCGATTGACTGTTTTCATATAGCAACTTCCTGTGCAGTGTGGAGCCAGAGACATGCCGCTGGATCTGAAGCGTACAGAGTCGGGTTGCTCAGGAGCTTTGAGGTTACCTTATTTCTTGTTTTGTCTCTCATGAGATTGAATTACTCTCCTGCTGACGCTGATCTACAGCCTGCTGTTTCAACTCTGAAGCAAAGCTCAGCACAAACACAGCCACATTATTTGCCACTGACCCAATTAGATCCTGAATAGATACCATGATACACTCTTTCGCTGTCCTTGCCAGCTCCCTGATTTCTTAGTTTTATTCCACTGCTTTTGATGAATGACTTTGCTTTTTAGAAAAAATGACAACTCAGTGATTAATTGCATGTGGTCTTTCTCTCTTACACTGCCCCCCTCCTTTTTCTATTTCAATTTATGTTTCTGGCCCTAAAAAAAAAAAAAGAAAGCTATCTTTACCTGGGTTTGCCCCATCAGCATATTCCCATAAATAAAGCAGGGGGAGAGGTTGCGGTGGTTGCAGGGAGCGGTGAAGGGAAGTGTGGCCCAGAGGCAGAGCAGTGGGCATGTGTGAAATAGAGGGTTGAATAGACAGAGAGGGAAGGGGGAGAGACGAGCCAACTGCTTCAGATCAGGAGTGTGAAGGTGACTGCAGTGAAGAAGTCAGAAATGCGTTTTAAAGAGCAGGAAACAGAGAGAAAAGAAAAGAGGAGGGAATAAACACGAGCTAAAAAAAAGAATGAAACATTTCCACAGCAAAAACAGGAAATCCATGAGCACCTCCAGAACTCCAGGTCCTTTCATAATGGTCTTTTCTATCAAACAACAAATAGAGCGTGACTGCAACCATGAGCATCGGGGCAGCAGATGAAGGGGGAGAATGGGAGCGTATTGAGATAGCAGCGATTGCAGCGAGGTGTGCAGCCAGCGTCCCGTGGCAGGATGTCATGCTATGTTTAATGAGGCAACCGTGCAGGCAATTAGTCCCTGATAGGACATTATCAGTCAACAATAAGTGAATACTTCATTAAACACAAAACCCTCCAATAGCCTCTCTTCTTTAGCGTCTCACTTTTGCTCATTTGTTAACACACTCAGCTCAGATAACAACAATTTACAGCTGAATTCTTTCTTAATATTATTCTTAGTAATTTGCATCAGAAAAAACTAAATTTGGGAATAAAGAGTTAGAGAGGCAAAGTTGAGATGGTTTGGACGTTTGCAGATAGTGGACGTATTGGAGCTGCCGGGCAGGAGGAAAAGAAGACATCAGAGAAGATTTATGGATGCGGTGTAGTCGCTGTGAAAATCCCTAAAGCAAGTGGCAGAAAGAGGAAGAAAATACGATCTCAATAATGTGCCAAGTAAAAAAATAAATAATGGGGGTATTGTTCGGTGAGAAAATATTCAATGTGTTTTTCTTGCAACATCAGCTCCATTCCATACAGCAGTTCGCTCATCTGCATCATTTTGTACCTCGTGGCTGTTTGTTGCAGTGGGAATTGCACCTTCTGATGTATTCTGAGTATCCTTCACTCGCTTCAAAGCTGAGAGAAGTTCTGAGATGGTAGGTTGTGTTTGTAGTTTGCAGTTTTGGCTGAGCGATCAGTGGTAGCTTCAAACAACCCGAATCAAATTTATAACATGCGAAGAAGATGACCAAGTTTTGTTTTTGTTTTTATTTTAAAGTAATGCTATTCACTGGCTTCTTGATTTGACTTTTTGATCACTATTTTTTTTTCAAAGATCCTACAGTAATAGTGAGAAAACCCCAACAATCAAACGCCCCCCTATAAGCAAACACTTAGTGACAGTGGGAAGGAAAAACTCCCCTTTAATAGGAAGAAAGATAGGCAGAACCCGACTGAGGGAGGGGTGGCCATCTGATGCGACCGGTTGGGGATGAGGGGAGAGCTAGAGATAATAAGTAATGATTAAAAGCAGAGTGTTGAGTGTTGAACAAGGTGAGTGAGGAAGAAATACTCAGAGCATCATGGGAAGCCCACAGCAGCCTAGGATTACTGCAGCATAACTAAGGGAGCGTTTAACTGTCACCGAATCGAACTATAAGCTGTGGACAGTGTCTTAAATCTGAAGCACAATTTTCCCTTTTTGTTACAGTTAATCGACTTAACCAGTTTTAAGGAAGATGGTGAATTTGATTTTTCTACTGATTATGTCAACTGACTTGTTTGTTTCATTAACATTTTTTTCCAAAAGCTGGTCGAGTCCTCCAGATCCCTCTAAAAATAACAGCAAAATTAAAACATTTGTAGTGCAGTTGATGAGAGACATTTCTAAAAATTTTTGCACTAAAAGTTGATAACGTGAAAAATGGCCACATCGGTGTTTCACGCTGCACTAACGGCACCTCTGCCTTCATCCTAACCAAGTTAACAGAAAAAAAAGCCAATTCTATTTAAGTCAACAATTCAAAGGTCTACACTCCATTGGGAGCTGAGTGGACCATGAAATGCACATTATTGTGCTCACTTGTCTGTTTCTGTGAAGGTAAGGGGTAAAATAAGTTTCCACTTCTCCACAAAAAAAAAGCAAATCGCTAAATAAGGGCTTTGGTTGGATGCACTAAGCATATTTGAGCGTGGCGAGGGTCGCACAGGGAATAGGTTCTTCAATAGTTTCCCACTGCTGCGCTGCCTCAACGCGCAAAGAACAGGGGAATGAAGGGGGAGAGAGAGGAATGGAGAGAAAGCATAAAAATTAGATTATGCTTTACCTCCCGCTTTTGTTTTCCTTTGAGCACAAAAAAAGCCTTTTCTCCATTTGCAGGGAACACAAGGCTGTGGGATTAATGAAAAGTTGTTCTACCGGTAGTGTTTCGGTAAAATTACAACAAATTTTTCACTGAAGAGGCGAGGCATGGCTGTTTTGCATTTCTGCACATTTTGAAGTGAGGTGACATTTATGTGAGTCACGGTCGTGCAGCAGCTTTGTCCTGTGAAGTGAGACAAAGTTCACCAACTGACCGCTCCAGAGCAAAGCTAAATGCCAAGGAGAGGAAGAACAGAGTTCATCTGGAAAGTTTACACATCTGATGCCAGAGGCTTGAAATTGTGTCATTTATGTTCCCTTTCTCCTTTTTTCCCTCTTTGTGATAGTTAATATCATACACAGAAAGTTAAAGATGGTTCAGGTGAAATTTAAGGTGTACTTTCAGCAAAAACAACCAGTGTGTCTGAGCTACTTTGGCAGTCAATAAACTGCGTAGGGTTTAATAGGAGAGAGCCCCGGGGACCCGAAAGCCCATTAAATTCTGTGCCTGACTAACTAACAGCGCAAAAATCTGTGAAATCAGTTAGTTAGGAAATGAAAGGATGAAAAACAGGACTGTACGTGCTATCTACACACACACACACACACACACACACACACACACAGCATATACTCTATACACTAAGCTGCCAGTGCAGAGATATCTTCACAGCACTTCAAAAAGTGAATCCATTGTGATTATAGCGGCAGCTTTTAGCATCCCATGCATCGGCGCCTGAGCTCATTACTTCAAGCTTAAATTGATATCTACATTTTCTTCAACTGTCAGTTAATTAACCTCTCAAATCACACATTTTACCCCCAGTTCTTTCTCTAGCTGCTTAACAGCCTTATTCTTCACATTTACTGCTATATATACACACATACTATATATATATATATACTTGATTTAATTCATTAAAAGTAAACAGCAGCTGCAGTATTATGACACTCTGCGTCAAGAGAGTTTCAAAATTTCCACAGATAACATGTACAGCAGCTTGACGAGGTAAACGCTTATGTGCAAAGTTTAAGTTTCACTTGGGTTTTTAGCTCAGCCTCTCACCTTTGCTTTGAGGTTATACTCATAACAAATCAGAGTGTATCTGGACAGGTCAACAGACAGAGTGTACCTGTACTTACTTCCCTGTAAGACTGAACTAGATAAGCAGCATGAAATGGATGGATGGAAGTTTAATCTGAACTGACAGATTTTGACAGTGGAAGTTTGTGTATATTTTCTAACCAACTGACCCTTTTTTGACCAATGGCGCAGCAGCTGATCAATTTTTACAAGTTCTCATTAAATGAACCTATTTGTGAACCTGTTTGTGTTAGAGACAAAAATCTAATGAGTTTGGAAAGAAGAGGAGACTAGCTTTTGGAGGGTTATTATCATGCATCGTGCATAATGATAGCACAAAGCTACTGCTGTCTGAGCACAGACAGAAAAATCTGCTCAGTCTAGATCTTACCATTAATACTTCCCCTTACAATAACACCTCAACCAATTAGAGAGAGAAAATTCAAATTGTTCCTGAAAGATCAGAATTATTTTGTAATTTTAGAGCCAAAATGACAAAATAATTCTGCATGTTGCATGTATTAATAGCCAAATGATGAAAAGTGTTATTGCTGAAAGTCTGCACTTCAATCAAATATTAATTGTTAAATTTGAAAGGAGCTGTAGTGGTGTACAGAACTTGAAACTACATAAACTGTGTCTTTGTCCAGTAAATTATGAACAATTTAGATGTCAAGAATTATTCTGTCTATTGTCTTCAAACACTAGACAGAGCTCTCTGAACGTATTCCTTTTGTTTCATCTGTCAGTCTGTTGATGCCTGTTGTGCAATTCGTGACTTACACCTGCCGATAGAAGCACCGCTTTTTTGTGTTGTTATTCAGGCTCAGATTGTTTCTTTCTCCTGGACATTGATATGGACCCTGTGCATGGATGTGATGCTGTGAAATATATATAGAGAGGGACAGAACAGAACAGACTGGTTGATCTTTGCATCTTGAATCTAAAGTTTTTCTCACCAAACTGCATGGAAATGAAATATAAACTGATCAAAACACAGAAAATGGCAAATCTGCAGGAATACAATGTCACTGCCCTTTTTGTTCTTGAGAACAGAGGCGACCGGTTAGATCTATCTATCTAATCCAGACATATTTAGCCAGATAATCACCTTTCATTATATAATCCTCAGGTTAGCTAAGACTGTACACATGCCCTTCATCCACATCTGCTATCCAAGACAAACAAGAAGAACAATCAAGGTAAGTAGAAGGAAGAAATAATATCATATTCTTTTCTTCTAGCTTCTTTTGCTGTTTTTATATATAATAATAATTTATAGTTAAGTCTTCAATAATTCAGAACGACGACCACTGGCTGTAGTTCATTTGTAGGGAGCAGGCATACTGCTCACACTGGCTAATGAAACTGACAAGCATTTCCTCTCTGCTTTGTAATATTTGATTATATGGATCCTGAGCTTTGCTGTACAAGCCAACAGATGGCCAGGCCTCTGTTTTCATTTGTTTTGGTTCACCATTTGTGCCCCTGTTGCTTGCTACAATGCAATTGCATCAGCTGACTTATTCAGAGCAGCTCGCTGTGTGATTATCAGGCTGGCCTCCAGAAAAACAGGCAGCGAGAGCTTGTAATTAGACTCGAATTATATACAAAGCAATGGGGAGAAATTCCCCAAATGACAGGGAAAACATGAAAACGTATCTCTTTCTCACCCTCTGTTATCCTGTCTGCACAGAGACCAAAGGCGACAGTCTCATTTTAGAGCCGTGACATGAAATCAGTGCTGGATAGGGGAGGAGGGACGTGAGGATGAGAAAGTGGTGGTGAAGTGTTAAGATGGGTGAAGATAAGATGGAGTGCCAGGCCTGATTGCATTTCTATCGGTTGTTTATGGATCAGACACGGACTGGTTTGGCTCCTCTGGGACCGACTTTCTTCCGACTGGACAGCAGGCGAACGGAAAGATAATGCGAAAAATAAAAGAAAACAAGGAGAGTACACAGGAAGGTGAAACCACGCCTGAACTCACAATCAATGTGTGTTTTTTGTGACTCTGATACTTTCTGTTATGCATGCCAGAAAGGTTCATTTTTGTTTCAATTTTCTTTTTAGTTAAGAAATACCTTGAAAACCACTCAAACAATTTCCCTAACTGTAGGCATAAATTTGGTTTTAATTTAATGTTCTTTAATAGTATTTTATGGGGAAATTTGAAGTTCTTGTCTAAAGCGCCCTGTGGCACACTAGCATCCTTGCTTGTACTTTGCTTCCTGCCCGATGTCACAACCTTAACCTCAGCATGACCCAGGATAGCTGGCTAAGAAATCCTCGTCCAAACAGTTCAGCGTTCAGTCTGGGTGTAAAGACTTCAATTTTTACAAAGGATATAAAAGAAGTGAGTGTAGCAGAGTTTCTTTAACTCTTCATCTTTGCTTGAAGCTGTTAGCTTAAGGCTACGTTAGCCACTAGCAGAACATACCCTAAGAGAAAACTTTATCTTTGATTCTGCTGCTCTGCTTTTGATCCTTTAAGAAAAATAATACAATGTTTAAGCGGTGTGGTGGTCTGCTTTTCCCAAATCAAAGGCTTTGGGAACTTTTAACTTGTCATAGTCTTTGTAGCCTAGATTATGTCAGATGTTAACAAGAATTCAACACGCTTCAAATATTTCCCCCAAATAAGAATATCTGCTACACTCATAAAAGAGAGACATAGCCAATACAACACCACTATATATCTGAAGTCTGGAGCATAAAGGCCACTGCAGTTTTTCAGACACAGAAGTAGCCATAAGTGCTAAATTGCTAGCTAAGGTGCAACTATAGACTTTATTTACTATAATCCACAGACAAGGATATTTAGTGCTAACATATTGATATAAATTAATAATAGATAATGGATGGTGAAAATGGTTTACTCACCCAAGACTAAAGAACAAATGTCTTGAATGGCTGTATGGCAACAGTAGAGGCTGTACAGACAGGCAGCAGCACCCATGAACACTTACTAAGTGAGGTCTGCAGCTCTTTAGACGTTGTTCTGGGTTCTTTTGTGATCTCTTGGATGAGTCATCAGTGGCTTTAGAAATGGCTTTGTAACCTTTCCAGGATGATAGATGTCACTGACATTGTTTCGCGTGTGTTCTTGAGTTTCTTTCAATCGTGGCATGGTGTGTTGCTTTTTGAGATATTTTAGCCGGCATCACTCTGTCAGTCAGGTTCTGTTTAACTGATTTTTTGATTCAGCAGAGTTGGCAATAATCAGGCCTGAGTGTCACTAGTAAAACTAAACTCAGCTTTCTAAAAAAATATGTGGTTAATGCCAGCTAGTTAATGTTGTAACAATCTCACACAGGGACAGATTTGGATAGCTTTTCTCCCTGAATAAGTGAAATTATCATTTAAAAACTGCATTTTATATTTAATCGGTTATCTTTCTCAAATATCAGAAGTTGTTTGATGATCTGAATCATCTTGGGCTACGTTCACACTGCAGGTCTTAATGCTCAATTCCGATTTTTTGATCAAATCCAATTTTTTTGACTGCTTGTTCACACTACAAATAAAATGCGACAGCAAACGCACTGTAGTGTGAACGCTCAAAGCGGCCCGCATGCGCAAAAGAAGACATCGCACACAACGCGCTCTGTTTAGCCCCAGAGCAAACAATATTGTTTGACTGATGGCCCTTAATATAAAGACTTTGGACTTTACGTTTCCCAATTTTTGCTTTAAGTTATTTTGTTATTTACATAATAATGTAGATAACCTAATAATTATCCTTATTGCTGTTTTAGAGGAGCGGTGCTTCAAAGGATAGTTGCAGATTTCTGTCAGAATCTGCAGATTATACAATACAAATAACATGCTCACGTTTCTCCAATGTTGTCTTCCCAACAGTTTCACTAACATCTACACTGGATGGCCAGGAAGCGTTCGCAATGTCTTCTCCGGCGCTGATAATTGGCGTGTGTCTGGTGTCAGTGACGTAAAAGACGGATTTAATGCAACATGACCGTTCAAACAGCAGTCGCTTTCTAAAACATCGGCTATGTATCGGATTCAGTACCACATACGAAAGTGACCCAGATCGGATTTGAAAATATCGGATTTGTGCCGTTCACACTGTCATACCATGATCGGATATGGGTTGCATAGGGTCAAAAAATCGGATTTGATGCGCTTTCGCCTGCAGTGTGAACGTAGCCTAAGTGGCATTAATAAGCAAAAAAACTAAGAAATCAGGAAGGGGGCAAATACTTTGTCCTAGCACTGTGTGTAGGTTTCGCAGGAGCGCCTAGAGTTCTCTGAAAACCTTCCTTTTCAGTATGTATGCACTCAATGTGGGTCACGTTTGCATGACATATACAATGTGTCTCAGCGTCCTTCACTCCAGTGGCTCTTGTGGAGTATATTTAGAATCCCTATTTAGTGTTTAACTCCTAACACCCCAGGCTGGTCCATTCGTCGTCTTCCACATCATTGCAGAACTCAAGTGCAGCTTGCTTTCCATTCTCAGCTGTGTTTGTTGTGTTGGTTTCGTCTAGTCCACCTGGCCCTCCATTTCATTACTTCAATTAGAATGATTAGGATCTAAAATTGCTTGTGTCGGCTCAGTGATTGACAGCAATTGGCCACTTAGGGAGGAGTGCTGCAGACACAAAGCGCTGCTCAATGGCTTGTGTAGTGAAACGGGTACAAGGTGTGCATGCGAGTGTGGCTGTGTTTGTTTACCCTGATGGGAGTTGTGCTCACTGAAGACGAGAGCAATTCTTTAGGCAAACAATGCGAGGCCATTACTATAGAAAGTCCAGATATCCTGCTTTCCCCACAAGTGCAGCGTGAATGTTTGGGAAAGCGGCAGAGACGCTGTGTATATGTGTGTGCTTGCATTATTGCAAGGTTTTGCAGACACTGCAAACTTTTTTCAGTATGCATGTAAATAAATGAACAATTCAGTGTATAGATAAAATAACTTCTGACCACTTCAATTCCAAAACTGTAACTGTGGGTGGACATTAAAAATTCCTCCCCCCTCCATTCGTACAGTTTAATATGCTTCAAGCGTGTTGCAATCAGGACGTATCGTAAGCACACTGATTGTGCGAAAGCATGACAGACAGGCAATCACTACTCAGTCATGGCACGTTTTGTTCCACCCAGCTGGAGCTGGGAATGTGGCTTGTTTTTTGCCGAGGTGCATTAAACGGTCCAACATAATTTAGACGGCTGGCTGGTCTTCGTGTCTCTTCTCATTACAGCCCTCGTGGTCTGGGGCCGCCTTAAGTAGTGACTGTTGGAGCAGATCTTGAGGGTCTGTCTTTGCAGCAGCTTCGTGGCGTGCGTGCTGGTGGAGTGAGGCGTTGGGTTTATGGCGCATCAGTGTCAAGTATGGCTGTTCATCATCAGGCGCTGATACTCAGAACTGCCGAGGCTCCTGACAGAACATTAATCTGTGTCTCAAATTGACAGCTATAAGTTTCTCCTCCTCCTCCCTCATGAGTTCTGCACATGCGACTGTCATACACTCTCTTTCCGTTCATTTTTCTGTTTGCCATCTTCTTCTGTTGCTGTACTGACATTTCCATCCACACTGTCCTTTGGTCCATGTTTTTTGTTCTGCTGTTTGGGTATATACGCTGTGATTGCATTCAAACTCAAACTGGTCCCTACCTATTTCAGCTGAGCCCCCACCCCTGCAAGTTTTGCTATTACTAACGTTTAAAACTGGGTTTGAGTGACTCCTCCTCCCTCTGGCTCAATATTTGAATTAAATAGATTTCTATAAATGTGATTAATGCTGTGATGCGGTGTGTAATATCCAGCCCTGTGCTCATTTTTGTTACAGCAACTTTAGCAGCTAAGACAGCCCTTTTAGCTTGTCTCTACCTTGCATTTGAAAAAGCCAGTTCATGAACACTTAAGTGTTTAATATGAGGTTTTGCTTGGTTGTTTGTTGCTTTGTGTGAGCCCAACAAGCCTTTTCTTCATTATTTTAGAAAGCTCTTTTTGAGCCTTTACCTTTACATTATGATATTTGTGTCTTTTCCCTCTCTTCCCTTTTGACATTTTCTTTTATCTTCCGGCCAGGATGTCTGTGAAAGGTGCAAAGGGAGGACCGGAAAGTAGACCATCCTCTGCCGCCAGGTCAGTGAAGAAAAAAGTCAAAATTAACAATTCAAGCTCAGTGTGAACCCTAAACCTTTCATTTGGAGCATTTCAATGGCGCATTCCTGTTGTTTTTGTCTCTTATGTAACAGTACATAAGCAAATTCAGTAGGAAAAGTAATTCTTGAGAGATTGTCTAGCTGATTTTAAACAGTTTTAACCCTCTCAGGCTCAAATTAAACCTTTTGTTGCTAATGCACAACCAAGTCCTGCAGTGGTACTTCTGAGTAAAAAAAAAAAATCAGTCAGTATTTATGTTTCTTTTTCTTTAAATAAATAATGGGACTCTAAGTTGATTAAGGCCTCTCTCTTTCCTAGCACATCTCCACGAGTGGGGAGGGCTGCAGCAGCTGGAAGATCACCCGTTGCAGGCAGATTTAAAAACAAGGCCCTTCAGCTCAGCCTCTCCAAGAAATTCTGGTTATTATCGTTCGTTGTTTCTAATCAACATTGATTGGGACAAGGGGAGTGGGACGTGTAGAGTTGTGCACCCAATTATGTGATACATCACCTGAAAAATAAAAATAAAATGTAGAGTTTCCAAGTTTCCAAGTTGCCCTCCTGGGAAACACTGCCTTTCTTCCTTTTTTCTGGTGATTGATGTTACCACTCATGTCGCCTGACTAGGCCCAAGCAGCTGATGCTGCACGAACAAGGGATGGAAAATATTACCTCAAAGGCACTTAAGTGTATTTGGTAAACTGCTGGAGGGGAAATTATAGACTTGGCTTTTATGATGATAGCTCTCAACAATTGGCGTGCAAATGCACTCTTCACAGCTCAAAGTCCCCCACACCCCAGGGGAAGGGCCCTGAGGAGCAGGGTAGTCGGCGTGGTAAAAGGAGCCTCAGCAACAGCTCAACAGTGGCCGCTGCCTACGTCGCCTACCTTAATAAACTTTTTGGACAGGTCAGTTCATGCATATACACATTAATATAAACAGAACCTGACACTCAATAGTGAAAAATAACCGTACTCATTCTGGAGTATGTTTACATTCAGGGGTAACAGCACATTTATATAAAGGGCAAATATAAAATAAACTGAGCAGGTGGTGTGGATTATTAAAAAGTGTAATGTACACAGTCCATATCAGCATGTCCTGGTGATGCTTTTATAGTAAAAATGCCTCTTCATTTAACAGTAACTGCACCTGAATACTGTATGTTTGTGTTTGAAGGGAAATCTCGTGGTGCAAACAGGAATAAAAGAGCAGGCACAGAGATGGAGACACAAAAGATCAAAATGGTTAGGACACCATCACTGAGTGCTTGGCGAGTGATTACTGGAAGTTGCTGCCAGTCGCTCGTGAAATTAGTTGCAAAAGAGGGTGCTGCACCAAAGACCTTATGATTGTTTTGATGACCAACTTTTCAAGTAGAGAAACTTGAAAACGTGTGACTCAAACTGGAACTGTTCTCCTTCACTGTAGTGAAGTTGTGTCCGGCCACTGAAATCATGGTCAGACACAACAAGTTTCAAAAGATGCAACTTTTACTTTGAAACACTCAGTTGGTGAGTGTCTGCATGTTGGTGTCTTCCATGCAAATTACAGGTGGCTCAGCAACTAAACCAATCTCAAAGAGCTTGTAGGTCCAGCATGGTAAACCTCACTGCAACTGCTTACACCTGGCGACAGCCCACAACTATTTGCCAACTGGTGTTGCCCATGGGACCACTCACCAGTCTCTAGATGTAGTGGTCTGTTGTTCAGCAATAGATTTCTCACTGGCTATTAGCAACCGGAGTTAGGGTGTTTTATCCAGTTTTTCTGCGCTGTGGATTTTACACAGTACAAAGTGAAGAGCACCAGAACCCAGCTGCATGACTATCAAGTTAGCCTTTATCTCTATATGGGGCAGACAGGACAGGTGGACAGATCATAAGTTGTTCAAGTCATGTGCTCACTTAAAAAGACCTTTTTGTATAATTCTGAAATGTACATTATTTTTTCAGTTTTTGGTAACTTTACCTTTATATCAATTCAAGCTATTCATTGGACTTGAACAACTTGAACTGCAATAAATAACTGGAAAAACTGGGCTGTTCTAAAACTTTTAACTGGTAGTATCTGTTGAAAACATGCAGTCATACTGTTTGTGCATGTGTATCTCATTTATTCCATGTTTGCTGTCATCATAGTTGTCTTTATCTTACTTTAGCAAGGCTAAATCTATTTTGGCATACGCTTAAATGACCTCTGACTGAATTTGTCATTTGTGGTGCTGATCAAACACTGTAATTGATTAATGTTATATTCTGCAACCTGAAATACATCGAAAGCAAAAGTTTGATTTTAGACACAAATGATGATACCCAGCCAGTAAGAGTTAATATTTTCTTCCACAATCTCCTCCTTTGTCATAGTAACTGCTCAACATGTACACCAGAGTGTGATATGTCCTTGCCTCATCTCCATCAGTCCAGCAGGTCTCAACTTCACAGTTTGAAAACCCCTGGAAATATCCAAAATCTTAAATAGTGGTTGTTTCCTAGCCCTCTAAAAGAGAAAAAATAGCCTTACTAGCATTTATTTATTTTAATAGCAATTATGCAATACAAGCATGTGCAGCAAAAATGCAAATGTGTCTCCTTTATGCTACACAAAACACAAACACAGAACCGTGATAAAGTGGAGGTTTGCACAGTGAGTCACAGCTGAATAAAAAAACATTAAATTTAAAGTTATGCAGCCGAGCAGGAAAATTGCCCTATTTATTTAGCTGATTGTGAGCACTAACAATCAGCTGTATGTATAAACACTGCTTGTGGCTGTTTGCAGTGATCCATAGCGATCCAAAAGCAAATGCTCTGTTTGTAAACCGGTAATTGTTAATGTGGAATAGGTCACATAACCATGGAAAATCAGTATCATTACCAACTGCTATTAATTCAAATATGAAATTGGGGCTGTGGGCTGTAATCCATGTCCTTTATGCCTTGGAAAAGAAAAAGGGGGGAAGCACTCCAATAATTTCACAAATGATTTAATGCCTGGACTCTGTGTCATCTTCCAGTAATGCTCTGCTTGGCTCGGGTTAAGAATTGGCTCTTTTCACGGCTGATACCATGATCCCAGGTCCCTGCAGGATGTTACAGAATATTTCAAAAAATTACAAATGGACATGAGCCAAGAAACGATGCACAAGCATCCTGATTTCGGTTGGAAATATTAGCTGATTTACACATGAAGCACTTAAAATCATAACATACAATGATTTGTTTTGAGGTATGCCGTGTTCAAGGCTCCTTGACAAATAGTAAAGTTCTTCTCATGTATTATATGAGGAAAAAGACAGGATTTATTTTATATAACGGAATCACTAAAACCTGATAAGCAGAGAGTCTATTATAATGTTGTTTTTACACAAGATTAGGACTGGTCAGATGTAACAATACTCAGCTATAGTCATTTTGGAGACACATGGTGGAATTAAAGACCACAAAGTACAGCCAATTCAACCCTTTGAAGATTCAATTTGAGTACAATTCTCAGTCATTTCAGGTATGTACAGAGTAATAATGGCAAGAGTCGGTTCATAATGTTCATGAATATAACTGTGGACATTACTAGTCAGTCTTCCTAATGAGCCAATATCCATGATGCATGAATAGATGACATTAGTGATTTGCCCAGGAGAGGATATCTAATTGTTCTGAGAAAAGTAAATGTTCCCTCGGCAGGATTATAGGCGGCATTAAATTTGTCGTGCAGCTGGTAGATTAGATGGGGAATGCAGGTGTTGCACATGTTTTCAAGTGTGAGAACAAAGTTGTCCTTTTCATTAAAAACTGTAACAGAGATGATCCTCCCACAACTGAAACTATAGTCACAGGGAAAATGTATTTGCCACGTCTTGATTTGTTGTATGTTTTGCATATTTGTCACACTTACATGTTTCAGATCATCCAAAACGTTTAATATTAGACAAAGATAAACCAACTAAATACAAAATGCAGTTTTTGTATGATGACACATCATTATATAATACAAGAAACTCAAAAGTCATTGAGATCTGTCAGTGAAGGAAAGGGTTACAAAGTTATTTCTAGTGTATCCCGGTGAGAGCAACAAAAGGAGAAAATTTAAAACAGCCTACCAAAATTACTCCAGGAACACATCCACGACTCATCCAAGAAGTCACAGAAGAACCCAGAACAACATCTGAAGAACTGCAGACCACACTTTGGAAACGTCCAAGAAGACCACTGTTGACCAAAAACAACACAGAGACTCACCTCTGCCCTAAATCAGCTTTATGATCTCCAAGACTTCTCGGAAAATATTTTGTGGACCCACAAAACACAAGTAGAACTTTTTCAAAGGTTTGCATCCCATTACACGTGCATAAAACTAACACAGCATTTGATAAGAAGAACATCACACCAACAGTCAATCATGGTGGCAGTAGTGTGATGGTCTGGGGCCGCATTGCTGCTTCAGGACCTGGACGTCTTGTTGTAACTGATGGAACCATGAATTCTGCCCTCTACCAGAAAGTGCTGAAGGAGACCCATCAGTTCCTGCTCTGAAGATTATGCAACAGGACAATGATCGAAAGCAAGTCCACCTCTGAGAAAACAAAAGTAGCCAAGTCAAAGTCTGGACTTAGATCATATTGAGATGCTTTAGCATGACCTGAAACAAGCTGTACAGTGTGACTGAAAGAAAACAATTCTGTAAAGAAAAGTGACTCAAACAGTGATGTTAAAGACTCATGGTCGCATTTCATAAATGTCTGATTGCAGTTCTTGATGCCAAGGGTGGCAAAGCCAGTTATTATGTGTAGGAGGCAAATACATATTCACACGGGGCAAGGTAGGTTTGGGATAGTTGCCTTTTTCTAGTAGATGAAATCATCATTTAAAAACTTGTATTTACTCGGGTTATCTTTGTCTAATATTACAATTTCTTGGGTGATCTGAAACATTTAATTGTGACAAATTATGTGACAAATGTGTTTCAGTAAGTGCCCCAAAATTGCACCATGGACGGTTAGTTACCTCGTTTAAAGGTTGGAGTAAATTGCTCTCCGCTGGAGCCTAAACCCAAAAAACAAAGTCATAGGTTTTCCTCTGTGTTATTTTCCCCCCATCTCCCCAACTGTGTGTCATCACCTCTCCCATAAATAGCAAATCTCACTTTTCTACACTGCTAGAAAGCTAGTTTTCTTCTTTTTTTTAAGTTGGAAGAATAAAAAACAAAACAAAACCTGGTTTGCAGCTCAGTCCCGACTGTCTGCTGTTTTACAGACTTCCATTTTATAGTCATGGTCAATGGAAAAACTGCTTTCTGTGCCACAGGAGACTCATTTGTGGCAATGCTGAGAGTGGCCACTGAGAAAAATTTTGTGCTAGAGCCGAGCACCAGTTTTTCTCAGTAAATGCTACAAAATGTACTTTTACTTTACTTATTTTTTGTGAAGCTGGCCTCTGTCACAAGTAATCATATTAAGTTAAAAGGTCATTTAACTGCAAACCACATTGTTTCTCTAACTGCTAGATTAATCTTTAAACACACACATGAGAAGGATTTCCTGAAATGAAACCCACCCCAAGAGGAGCTGTGCGCCTATGAACATTTAAATATGTTGCATAACTCGATCTCTTAATAACTACCCGGACTGTTTCAGAGTTGCAACCCATTTATTGGAAAAGGAAGAACATCTCACCATGACCTTGGGCTACCGTGGATAATTTTACACTCCTCTCCGACTCACTACGTCACCTGCCATGACTGATCTAGCTTGTTTTACCGTGGCGGTCTAATGTTTGAATTTACAAGTGATGCTTGGACACTGAGGTAGAGAGACCATATCCTGCAGCCTTCCTAATCTCAACACAAGTAGCAAGATTTCGTGTCAGCCTTCATCAGATCTAATTGAACAAGCGGCTGGCAGAGAGAAGAAGAAAGACAACTGATACGTGTGCACATCAGACATAAGCACAGTTGAATGCAAAGCAAATCGCACTGTACTCTGTACTGTACACTGTAATGTCACTGCTTTGTGGTTTTTTGAGAGCCTTTTCACTTCGATGCTGATGCATGCTAATGTGAAGCTTCTTCTCACATGTGTACACGCGTCATGCTTACAAAGCAGTGTGCTGCTCAGTGGGCCACATGAAGGCAGACAAAATGAAATGAACCATTAATGGGCTTGTTCTGACGGATGAATTCAGAGCCTGAGTTGTATGCGAACTAATCATTTCTGGATGAAAAAATCTAATTAATATGTTGACCTTGCTATGTGAACATGCCTTTTTGTGGTTGCAGGATCCTCTGCATGGTAAACAGTGGTGCAGCTCTGCTGGCGCTATTGAGTTTTTGTTTTTTATGCAATGACTATTTTACAACTTAAAAGCGTTGTATAAATCACTAGTGCCTTAATGTTTTAAGTAGAGCCCACATTTAGTAATATACAGTGGGGCAAAAAAGTATTTAGTCAGCCACCGATTGTGCAAGTTCCCCCACTTAAAATGATGACAGAGGTCAGTAATTTGCACCAGAGGTACACTTCAACTGTGAGAGACAGAATGTGAAAAAAAAATCCATGAATTCACATGGTAGGATTTGTAAAGAATTTATTCGTAAATCAGGGTGGAAAATAAGTATTTGGTCACCTCAAACAAGGAAAATCCCTGGCTCTCACAGACCTGTAACGTCTTCTGTAAGAAGCTTTTCTGTCCCCCACTCGTTACCTGTATGAATGGCACCTGTTTGACCTCATCATCTGTATAAAAGACACCTGTCCACAGCCTCAACCAGTCAGACTCCAAACTCCGCCATGGCCAAGACCAAAGAGCTTTCGAAGGACACCAGGAAAAGAATTGTAGACCTGCACCAGACTGGGAAGAGTGAATCTACAATAGGCAAGCAGCTTGGTGTGAAAAAATCAACTGTGGGAGCAATCATCAGAAAATGGAAGACATACAAGACCACTGATAATCTCCCTCGATCTGGGGCTCCACGCAAGATCTCATCCCGTGGGGTCAAAATGATCATGAGAACGGTGAGCAAAGATCCCAGAACCACACGGGGGGACCTGGTGAATGACCTGCAGAGAGCTGGGACCAAAGTAACAAAGGTCACCATCAGTAACACACTACAACGGCAGGGAATCAAATCCCCCAGTGCCAGACGTGTTCCGCTGCTGAAGCCAGTGCATGTCCAGGCCCGTCTGAAGTTTGCCAGAGAGCATATGGATGATACAGCAGAGGATTGGGAGAATGTCATGTGGTCAGATGAAACCAAAGTAGAACTTTTTGGTATAAACTCAACTCGTCATGTTTGGAGGAAGAAGAATACTGAGTTGCATCCCAAGAACACCATACCTACTGTGAAGCATGGGGGTGGAAACATCATGCTATGGGGCTGTTTTTCTGCCAAGGGGACAGGACGACTGATCCGTGTTAAGGACAGAATGAATGGGGCCAAGTATCGTGAGATTTTGAGCCAAAACC
Source organism: Neolamprologus multifasciatus (assembly GCF_963576455.1). Lineage (NCBI taxonomy): Eukaryota > Metazoa > Chordata > Actinopteri > Cichliformes > Cichlidae > Neolamprologus > Neolamprologus multifasciatus. The sequence goes on from NC_140444.1 coordinate 20,508,332, forward strand.
TCCTTCCATCAGTGAGAACCTTGAAGATGAAACGAGGCTGGGTCTTCCAACATGACAATGATCCAAAACACACCGCCCGGGCAACAAAGGAGTGGCTCCGTAAGAAGCATTTGAAAGTCCTGGAGTGGCCTAGCCAGTCTCCAGACCTCAACCCCATAGAAAATCTGTGGCGGGAGTTGAAAGTCCGTGTTGCTCGGCGACAGCCCCAAAACATCACTGCTCTTGAGAAGATCTGCATGGAGGAATGGGCCAAAATACCAGCTACTGTGTGTGCAAACCTGGTAAAGACCTATAGTAAACGTTTGACCTCTGTTATTGCCAACAAAGGTTATGTTACAAAGTATTGAGTTGTATTTTTGTTATTGACCAAATACTTATTTTCCACCCTGATTTACGAATAAATTCTTTATAAATCCTACCATGTGAATTCATGGATTTTTTTTTCACATTCTGTCTCTCACAGTTGAAGTGTACCTCTGGTGCAAATTACTGACCTCTGTCATCATTTTAAGTGGGGGAACTTGCACAATCGGTGGCTGACTAAATACTTTTTTGCCCCACTGTAACTGGTGCAATTGCATCTTGACATTGCATTTATATTACAAATCTTGCTGGCAGTTTTACACAGTGAATAATCATTTGAACGCCCGCCATGCGGCGCAGCTTCCAAATAAACAACGGGCGCCTTTTCCTGATGCTATTGTGCACTTGAACGGGATGACCTTGTGTGATTTATGAATTAGACTGGCTGAGTGCCAACATGCATTAGGAAGAAAAATATTGCACTTCTCTTTGCATTTCATTACCGGTGCTGCTCAGATTTCCCTTTTTATCTCTCACTTTTCGAGCATTTAAAAAAATGAACAACTCAAGGTTGAAGAACGGTTTGCCTTCATAAAAGTAGCAGTAGAGTAATGAAAACAGACAGTTGATTAAAAGCAAGGGTGAAACTTTAAACTGTAATAGCTCACAAGCAAGGGTGGCATGGGTTCTGGGGTGAAGTATTTTTTATACTTGTAGGTAGGGCTGTTCGATATAACGATATATATCGGATGACGATATAAAAACATCTATCGTTTCATTTTAAGCTATCGTTTGTTTCGTGGTGTCGCAAAATAAACTGTTTACAGCAATATTTTTTCATTGTTTTGACGGTCACTGTAGTGGCTATATTAATTTCTTAAAGTTCTCTCTTTCTCTTATATTTTATATAACCACACTATGGACAGACAAACTGAATCACGTGAAAGAGCAGATTATTTACGGATGAGAAGTAAAAAAGAGCCGCCAGGTGCTAATAAATAAACCTTAGTTTATTTTTAGAACAGGCTTTTCCCCGCAGCACGCTGTTTAATAAATACTCACAAAGAAAACGGCGGCCTTTACAACTTATGTCTAAAAATGTATAGTTTCATGCATCGTTAAAACACTCGACACCAGCTACATGACTCGCAGCTGGAAACACTTCCCGCAAGACGAGCTGCCCGAGATTCACAGAATTTACAGAAAATGTTACATTTTTGTGATTTATATCTTATCGGGATGATAGAATTCTTGTATTGGGATATGAGATTTTGGTCATATTGCACAGCCCTACTTGTAGAATATGGAACTAATTAAAAGCAACTGAAATTCAACAGTGTCTCTCTTCTGTATGATATGCAGCATTTTTTCTCTACCCCTTAAAAGCTGATGAGGAGTAATGCTTGAAGCTCTTTTTTTCTGAACTGAGCAGTTTCTGTTATAATTCAGGCCTGCTTATAGAACAAAATGACTGAGTGTGCAGCAGAAATTAGTGAGGGTGGTCTGTGCCTATGTAGCTACGCCTGGAAAGTCTTGAAAAGATAGTGTGTTGTACAGCTCGCTCCATGCCCTTTCATTTAATGATGGTTTCTTGAATTTTTTATGTCTACTTTGACCTTGAGTACTAACAAGGAAAGCAAGGGTCAAATGCTAAGACATCCAGCCCCTTATGCCCCCCAAGCCCCAGTATATTATTGTGAAGTTTGAAGATGATCCATAAAAAATTGTGGGAGGCAAGAAATATTCAAGTGAATAATTTTTGTACTGAGCCTTACCAATCCCAAGTCAAAGTATTGAAACACAAGCCCACAGCAAATCAGCCAACATTTGTTCTGTACGTAATCAAAGTTTTTAGAAGCTGTCATCTCAGTCTTGTTTCTTTGAACTTAGAGATATCCTTGGGCGTCTGGTGTCTTTTTGCTAAGCAGCATTTCCATATGTCAGTCTCCATTGCTCTGTAAGATGACTGAGTTAGCATGTTTGTTGCTTTTTCCCCCCGTGGACAATGCTTCTGCAGTAGAGTTGCACACTGCAACCCTCGAGTCAAAACACTGTGCCGCAACCATCTCGCTAAGGACACATCATCTCAGTGCATCTACAGGATGATTAATGACATTTCAGTGTGATCTTTTAATATCTAAGCTCTTTTTTATGCAAATTCAAATCAGCACATGTTTGCAAATGTGCTAATTAAAACACTCTCTCAAGGGCTAAGGCATGTGATATGTGACTATTAAGTTGTTTTGTTTTTTTCAAGGGCTTACATATTGTAGTGTGTGATGGATTCTTGCAAAACTGCCAAACCACAAAGCCCATCCTTTTAAGTCTGCATTTCTTGCCTACGGATATGTATTCCAAGTAATTTCCAAGTTATCATGTCTTTTCATTAAAACTGCCTGTGTGTAGCCAAACATATAACATTATATTACTATTTTAAGCCATCAGCACACCTAAATTTCACTGTCATCTATTATTCTTAATGACTAGGTGGAGACTTTGTTCCTAGCTTCTAGCTTTGCCTCACTCTGAAAATATGGAAATGTTAGAGGGAAAAAAAGGAGAAAAAGAGATCACCCTGAGCAATTGTCAAAACAAGGCAGAGAATACTGAATGTTTCACACGCGGCTATATGCAAATTATATATCTTGTCTCAAGTGTGTGTGTGTGTGTGCACATGTGTAGTTTTGCTTAAACGTACCTGTGTTTCTTTGTGACAGTGCAAAGTTTCTGCAGCTCACTGTTATGTTATGGCTGTGCATGGGTGTATATTCACACAATGCTGGGTCTCCCTCAAGATGCCGTGTTTGTGTATGCACGCGCGCGTTCACTAGCGTGTCATTTTGCAAATTAGCAAGACATGTTGCTGGGTTAAATCCCATTAGAGTTTACTGTCGGCATGCAGCAGCAGTGCTGACATGATATGCATGTTATTCTAATTTAGTAGTCAAAAAGAGATGATCACTGGGATGATTCTCAGGAGAATTCACAGTTTTAAAGCCAGCCTGATTTCACATCCCCCATTCTGATACTGTTGTAATCATTTCTACTGTTGTTTTCTTTCCTCTGCTGTGCAGGAGAGGCAGCTGATGCCACTGGAGATAGATGGTAAGATGTTGTTGAAGGTGTAATTGCAACGCAAGCACATGATAAAGTAAAAGATAAATTACTAGTCAATACACACACCAGAGTATGTAACTCTAGGCAAGATGGCAATACTTCTACGAGAGGCACCACCTTACTATACAAAATTCCGTGAATCTTCAAAGTGTTCACATCCCACGGTGTCAAATATTCCCTTTCTAACTGTAGATAATTTATCGGAATTTCAGGAGTGGGACTACATCTCTACCCATGCCCCTTGCGGTTCTCTATCTATATGTGACACCCAAAAATCCCCAAAATATTTTTCTATTATGGATTTAGGCTTAACTTAGCCCACTATTATTCAACTCGTGCATATCTAAACGTCAAAAAATTTTGGCACAAGGATGTCAGTTTCGCTGTTTTCTATCTCTGTTTTTTGCAAAGTGCAGAAGCAAAATTTTGGCCCCCGGGATGTCAGATTCTTTCTTCTCTATCCCGCCTTCGCAAAATGCAGCAGGAAGCTTTTCCCCCACTGGGATGCCAGTTTTCTTCTCAAATACTGGTCATTTGCAAACGCAGCAGTAAACATTCCTTACACCAGGATTTGGCTGTTTCTCAGTTACTGTTTCCTTCTTTGCAGACCTTTCTGACACCAGGTGCTGTTTTCTCTGCCATCTGTCCATCAATCGCAAAATGCAGAAACAATGAACATTACTGGCACCGGGTTGCCAGTTTCTTGCTCCACTATCTCTCCTTTCCAAAAAACAGTGCAAATAGTACTGAGATAGCATTCTTTTTACAGCACCGGGATGCTATTTCTACCCCATTGTTTCCTCCTTTGCAAAATGGAGCTGCAAACCTCTTGGCACTGCCAGTTTGTTTCTACACTACCCCTTTTCTGTAAAGTTCAACACCTAACCTTCATGGCACGAGGGTGCCAGGGCAGCTTTGATTAACACGTGACCAGGTTTTACACCTCAAGCCCCTTCTTTACAACCAAATGATGTTCATTCCTCCCTGGACACAGCAATTTTTCCTCCCAATCTGCTGGTTCCAAGCATTCCTACCAGTTGTATTTTTGCAACAGTGTTTGATCTTTGTAATGCACAGTCATTTTTGCTTCCGGGGGATGCCTTCTTTGGGGATCTGCCCAGCATGGGAAGCACCACCAGTCCCCTCGGAGGCCTTCCCCAAACCGCAGCCTCAATTTACATTCAAGCCATCTGCCATTAAATACTAGACATGCTGTCAAACCTAAAATGAGAATGTTATCCCAGCTAGTAAAAAGATACAGTGTCCGTGTTATGGTGCTGGGGCTGCTGCAGCTTCAGGCACCGAGTCGACCTCTAAAAAATGCACATTTTCGAGATTGAACTGGTGGTGAAGTATATCACAATTTTGTCAGGTTTAGCAAAAGATCGTGGTTTGGGCTTAAATATTATTTTTTACAAGATTCATGCTGAAAAATGATGGTTTCTCTGTGCTATAAATCTGATGTCATGTGCTTCCTTTTTAAACATCCATATGTGACAACCTGGGAGTGAGAGATGTGTTTCAACATTGCTTAAATTCTGTGTCACCACACTGACACCAAAGGGGAAGACTATTATTTAGCATGTATTCCAAGTTTGGGCTACACCTCAGAATACATTTATTTATTTATGTTTTATAGTTTTTTTTACTTCAGATGTGCTGCCCTTTGTTCAGTAATCCCTGCTGGAAACAGGCAACAAATGATCAATTCTTTGTACCAAAGTCGTACACATTTAACCTACATTAAGAGCTAGTTTCCCAGACAGTGATCTAGTCAGCAGGCTCTACATTAAACAGTGCGAAACTAGACCTACCTGCATGTTGGAAAAATTAAGCCAGTGTACAAGTGCCTTAAACCTGCATTCTATCTGAAGGCCAGCAGATGTCGATAACAAGTGGCAAAAAATCCTATAGAAGCCTAAAGGAAAATGACTCTCTGTCCTGACCTCTGTAAACACTTTACAGAATAGTTTCAGTCAATAGACTCAGTCACTCATTCTGGGTCGTACTTTCTATTTTGGCTGGAGGATTCTGTGGTATGAAAGCACACACTCCACAGACTCTCTTTCCTTGATGGAAGATCTGTCTGTGGGATTGAGGAGATCCTCAAAATATGATTTTCACCATTAGTTCATCAGTGTTATATTCCCACCATATTGCCAGAATCTCCTTGAAAGTGCAATAACTTTGCATTTTGTACAATAACTCATTGTACAAAATGCAACATTTGTCTCCAGAATCATAGACACGTACCTTTAAACACACACCTATCACACACTAAAGCTCAGACTTCTGCTTGTATCTGCACACTGTGTGTGTGTGCATGCACACGTTACGGTTTGCTGCAATCGATGGAATTTGTTTATGTGTCTGTCAGAGCTTCAGGAGGCCTTTAAGGAATTTGACTATGATGCGGATGGCTTCATCCATTACAAAGACATCGCAGACTGCATGAGGACCATGGGCTACATGCCTACAGAGATGGAGCTCATTGAGATCATCCAGCAAATCAAGATGAAATGTAAGTATTTATCTGGCAGTGTGCATCTATAAGGACCCATTTCTCCCTAAGAGGCTAAAGCACGCATGCATAATTGATGGATCTTTCAGTAGAGTGCAGGTGTGAATGTGTGAGTCGTGTGTCTGCACAAACCCACGTGCTTGTGTTCTTTCCTGTGAGTCCTTGAGGACCTCATGTTTGCCTTTGGAGTTGGGGACATTCAAGACGTTTTAGCAAGCTGATTAATGGTCCTCACGCTGCAGGTGCTGGGGCTGTACGAGTGTTAGTCTACATGTAGAAGTGTGTGTTTACACTTAATCTTTCTCCCGCTGCCCTTAATGTTGTTTGCCTCTGCCTTCTTTTCTTCTTTTCTGAACGATCGAGAAGCAGATATGTGTGTGGTAAGTGTTGAAAGTTTAAGGTGAATCATCTTTGCAGCTAGAATTTTGCCATAGCCTGGAGTGAAGCGAACTGTAACACCTACCCGATGTCAAAACAACTTTGTTCAGAAAATGTAAAGGGTTCTATTAAGACTATACGCAAAATTCAGTGGACGGCCAGGATTTTTCACACAGATCATGCTACTATCTGCAATTAATAGGATTATCATAATATTTACTATTGTATGCGTTGAAGCCCAATATCAGCACACCTGCACATCATGAGAACTCTTGTTTTCATGTTTGTGCATGGCATTATTTGAGCAGATTATATTTCTCCATAAATAAGAAGCATCATAATTATTCTCCTATAAATAGAACATCATATTAATATGCAATAACACAACATAATATGTATAACAATTCAATTAATTGCATTCACTTTGATGATGTGTGTTTTTCTTGAGATTTAATTGGCTCCCACTGAATGCATGTGAAAGGCAAGAAAAAAGATGCCGTGAGGAAGGAAACGTTAATCCTCTAAACCATGATCTGAGGTAACATTCATTTCTGATGCCAACAATATAGCTCGACCAAGTTTAAGTTAGTTTTTAGAGCTGTGGGGTGACTCCTGGTAGAGTATGCTTCATGTTTTATGCACTGTACAATAATACCAAGCAGCAAACTGATAAAATGCACAAGAACCACTTACTCTGAACAATAACAACCCACATGAAAGTATCCGTCTTATCTTACCTTCACCTTTGCCTGCACAAGTGACCAAACAAACAGTTCAATCTTTACTAGGAAAAGTGAAGTGCTAATGTCAGATCAGCTACAGATCATTAAAGGACACACATTTACCAGCAAATGTCATTTCGGTCCATTAAAATACCACCATGCTCCTTGCTCTTTCTTTCTTTTTCCCCTGTTGATGTTCACAACCGAAGCTCAGCCTTCCAGCTGCTGTCAAACAAACGCAGACACCAAAACAATGAGAAAAAATGCGTTACATATTTCCACAGAGACACAGTTTTCTTGCTTTTATTGTTAAAAAAAACATATTATGTAAGTGTTTTTATTGCAAAATTGGATGACTCAATATCATTACGGCAGAAAACTTTGATATTTCCTTTCTGTATTTGTATGTAGCTGCTTTAAAAATAGTCTTGCCTCTGTAATTATTTTAAAATACTAGTGTGACTCAGTGCAGAGCAACCAGAAAAATATGAATGAATGAATGAATGAATGAAAAGATGCACCATATGGACAAAAGTATTAGCCCACACCTCTTAATCTTTGAATTCAGGTGTTTCCAGTCCACGCAGTCTCTCTTTACAAACATTTGTGAAAGAATGGGTTTCTTTTACTGAGCAGTAAAGTAACCGGATGTCATCTCTGTAAGCAGGCATAGTGAATTTCCTAAATACCCCACAATCAACTGGAAGTGGAAGCTATTTCAAGACCATGTGGCAGTAGCAGACCATGTAAAGTTACACAGCCATGTCCTTGGATAGTGTGTAAAAGCCGGCAACGCTCTGCTGACTCAATTACTACAGAGCTCCAAACCTCCTCTGTCATTAAGATCAGCACAAAGACTGTGTGCCATGAGCTTCATGACATGGTTTCCATGGCCTAGCAGCTCCTGTAGATGTAATATGTGGGTGGGCCATTACTTTTGTCCTAATCGATAATAAGAATAATACTGACTGTGAGTCAGTAACAACTTCACCACACCTGATCCAATAAAGCTGGGGTTTTTTTCAGCTGTGATCCTCGGGGACCAGAGTGCAGCTGGCTTCCTCTCCTATACCAGATAGTACATTACGTTCAGCTGGTGTCCCCAGTGTAAATAATATCCAGATTAGATTCTTAGAATGACACCAACAAGGATATTGCTGTGGCAACGTTAACCTCGCTCTCATGAATATCTCCATCTAATGTGCACCCCTGCAAAAAGTGAACTAAAACTCGTGCAACAAATACAGCTAAACATGTAAAGGGGAAAAAAAGCCTCACGCTTTAATCACTAAAGTCACAAGGTGTAAAACTGCAGCCATGAAAATGACTCACATGTGAAGCTTTGCACATCCATATATAACAAGAACCAGAAAATAGATAAAGTGATGCCTCACACAGTGTAGAGAAACATTTTCCATCTGTCGCTAAAAGGAAAACCTTAAGAGAAATATTGAGCACGCCAGGCCTTTAGAGGTGGCAGCTGTGTGTTATATTTTATGCCGAGTCTCATACTCTGTGTTGAGTGTGGCTTTGGTGTGATCACTAAGGTGCTGTCAGCTTTTAGATATTCTAAGCTCGTCCTCTGTAGTGTAATCCCTCTAGATTGATTATGAAATTCATCCACTTTTTTTTTCGAGAACAACTATTACGCTATCAATTAAAAATAATCGTAATCTCCTAAGGCTTTTGGTGGAGTTTCCTCAGCCCTGTGATCTCAGACTGACCCAGTTAAGGCTCAGAAATTCTTCAAGGCTGTGTCAGGAATCCCCCAGACAGCTGCTTCACAAGGGTAAAGCCAGTCAGTCAAAAAAACATACTTTACCTTGAGGCAAGCATGAAAATCCTTTACCAACCCGAAAATCAGAAAATTAATTGCTAAAAGTAGGTTTTATGTAAAAATCCAGCTCCTGCTATTGTGGTAGGCAGCAGTTTTATCCATTAGCCTCATGATTCAGCATCATTTAGAGTGTTTCCCATCCGGTCAGTTTGTTGTGATTCTCTCTCTCAGCAGACTCAGAGTACTGATTAAATTTTTGAACCACAAAATGACCACGTGGCTTTATTGAAAGAGCCTTTTCCGTCCAACAAGATCCAGATAATGAAAGAAGGCAAAGCCTACTGGTCCACACTATCAAATAAGCCTGTCTTTTGTCGAACTAATAACACGAGTCATCCTACTGTATCAGTCTGTTTTGATATTTACCATGGAGAGCAATCAAACTGGCTGAGGAAGTCAACAGAGTGAGCACACGAGGCTGAACGCACAGCAGCATCCATGCACCGAGGATGTTCGTAAAAATTTTCATAACTTAAATTACGTTAGGCCAGCTATACACTTCTGTAAATATTGTGGTCTCTGGGAAAAATACATTGGACAGCTACAGCTTTGTATCCAGGTCTCGTAAAACAGCCATGCTATCAAGTAAAAATGTCTGCGGTTTTGGATTGGTTGATAGTGTGGGTCTCAGCTGTTCCGTATCAATATACCTTAATAAGGAAAGATCATTTGAGGAAATAAAAATGAACATGATTTATTGAGATACAGAATTTAAATAAAACCTACCTGGTGATTAGACTCAGGTGAATGGTCACAGTCAGAAATGATAGATATAAGACAGGATTCCTTGAAGTCTAAAGGTGGTGAAGATGATGATGGAGGCTTGGATGGGGCGGGTAGCACGAATGCAAGTCTGAAAGGCAGAATGACAGAAGAGCAATGAGATTTAAAGCACACAGAATGGAGGCTGATTGGCTCGGAGAGGATGGGCAAGAAAATGGTTGGACTAGAGTAATTATGCCACCACTGAGTTTGACAGCGTGAGAAAATGGAGGTGATGTAAAGAATAGAACAGCAACCCGAACAGCCAGGAAAGCTGGAAGATGAGCGAAAACAGATCTTCCTTTGACCAGTCTAAGGAGCTTGGAAAGAAAAGCGTCTGGACTTCTTTAAGTTGCTTGAAGACGTTTCACCTCTCATCCTGAGAAGCTTCTTCAGCTCTAGGGTCAAATGGTGGAGAGTCCCAGATTTAAACCTAGTGGGAGTATCCCCCCAAAGAGGGACAAAAGGACTCCCTGATGATCCTCTACCTAATCACATGAGCCAAGGTGTGAAAACGGGTGTGGTTCACAATCAGGGATCTCAAAACAGGATTATAGATGGCAGACAGTTGGTGTCGTAAACCACCACCTCTGTTCAAAGATGGTCGCTCACAGTGGACATAAATGGCTTCTTTCACTCCTCTTTCAAACCATCTGTCCTCTCTGGCCAAAATGTGAACATTGGCATCCTCGAAAGAGTGTCCTTTGTCCTTTAGATGCAGATGGACTGCTGAGTCTTGTCCTGTGGAGGTGGCTCTTCTATGTTGTGCCATACGCTTGTGAAGTGGCTGTTTGGTCTCTCCAATGTAGAGGTCTGGGCCTTCCTTGCTACACTGTACAGCATACACCACATTGTTAAGTTTGTGTTTAGGAGTTTTGTCTTTCGGGTGAACCAGTTTTTGTCCGAGTGTGTTGCTGGGTCTGAAATGCACTGGGATGTCGTGCTTGGAGAGAACACTCCACCATTTGACCCTAGAACTGAAGAAGCTTCTCGGGTGAGAGGTGAAACGTCTTCAAGCAACCTAAAGAAGTCCAGACGCTTTTCTTTGCAAGCTCCTTAGACCACAATGACCTGGATGACTGAGAACCTTCACAGACATATTCCTTTGACCAGCATTTTAACTTTAATCTCATTTCTCTAAGCTCAAGCAGTCTTGCTTCTTTTATCTAAGAAATACTGAAAAAGGTCAAACTAATACTATTGGCTAATAACTTGGAACTCTTGGTAAATTCTATTAGAAAATTTCCTCCTGTCTCTTTTAATGTAATTCAGTCTTTACCTGCATTCCCAAGTCCTTCTTTGTCTGTCTTCAACTGGTCCAAAATGCAGGAGCAAAGCCCCAAACAAAAACTAGCCAGCACTGATCCCTTTCAGTTCAGTATTTTCAACCCAGAATCCTCGCATACAAGGTCTTGATTAATCAGGCCCCATCTTATCTTAAAGATCTCGTAATACCATATCACCCTAGTGAGCGCTTTGCTCTCAGACTGCAGGCTTACTTGTGGTTCCTTGGATATTTAAAAATAGAATGGGAGGCAGACCCCTCAGGCCCGTTTTCTGTGGAAACAGCTCCCAGTTTGGATATGGGAGACAGACATGCTTCTTATGTTTAAGATTCGATTTAAAACTTTACTTTTTAATAAAGCATATAGTTAGGGGTGGATCCGGTGACCCTGAACCCTTGTTCTTGTGCCTTTTGCTCTGTCTTCCTCCCCTCTTGGCTCTGTTGGAGGTTTCTTTCTGTTAAAAGGGAGTTTTTCCTTCCTACTGTTGCCAAAGCGCTTACTCATAGGGGGTTGTTGGTTATTGTTTGTCTCCAATATTGTCGGGTCTTTACTTAACAGTGCAACAGCTTGAGGAAACTATTGTTGTGATGTGGCGCTTTGTGAATAAAACTAAATTGAATTGTGTTCATTTTAAATTTTTATGACATGATTTTACATATGAAGGGCTCCATGCGCAGGCTCCTGTGTACAAAGCAGACCTGTCCCTGATCGTCTGATCATCTGACTCAGTTCAGTTCAGCGGTCTTATTTTAAATCCAGTTTCACGCTTTTGAGGTTGCACCACCTAAACTGTAACACATGCTCCCTCAACCTGTCAGGTCAGTTAAATGTTTAATAAAATAAAATCTTTTTTTCAGACATTTGTGGGAAAACTTTTTTTTATAGAACATATAGCTCTTTTATAGGTTATTTCTCCTCCCATTATTTCTGGCTATAGTTCTTATCTAATGGAAGTGTGGTTGTACAAATGAAGGCAAGACTGAGATAATATATACATGCACAGAGGATATTGAGGTAACAGGCAACAGATGTGGAGATGGCTGAAAATTAATCATAGACTAATGAGACACGGGGAGCAAAACTGAGCATAACGCACACGAGACACAGGCTACCAAAACAAAACAGGACGGAACAGAACATGGGCTGGACTCTGACACAGACACGTAAACAAATACAGAGAGAACAGACTCAGGGACAAGAGACAGGACTGGCACTGAGACCTGGACAAAGACACGCAAGCTTTTTGCAGACAGAAGACAAAAACCCAGACCTCAGACAGATGGCAAAACTGAGAGGAGACTGGAACAGACTGAACAAAAAAGGGAACAAACCAGGAAGTGTGACTAGATAGACTATATAGAGCCAAATCACAACAACTGTCAACTTAAGGTAAGGGCACTACAATAATGCAGAGAAAAAAAACCAAATTAGATGAACCCCTATGAGCAGGAACTTGGTGATAGTCAGAAGACAGGACACTGAAGCATGCTACTGCTGGTAAAGAGGATTAAAAAGAGTTTGGCTGAAATGTATGTCTGTAATTGGCTTACAGTGCCAAAGCCAAGTTTCCAGTCTCTGTCTGTGTGGATTTTTTATTTTTTATTTTTTCAAACTGCCATACATGGAGAAGTATCCTGTTGGAGCTGTAGCTTTGTTTGAACAAGTTATTTCCCTTTCACTCAACATCAGACTCCAGTCCATAGACCGGCCATAAGTGAAAATTACAGCAAATGTCCACTTTTCACTAGAAAGTGGGGGTGAACCTAGCACCACGTGGTCATCTAATCAGAGTGGGTGATGAGGACTAATGCTGGTTTTAAATTGGACATGCTTTCCAAATGTGCATCTTTGGCAGGCTGGTGAGTCAGGTCAGCCTAAAACAGAGCTAAATGAAGACTGATTTTAAGTTAAAGCCACCGAGTCTCTAGCAGCGGGCCTTAAAGCCAAACACATAGCCCTACACTGCTCACCCTACACCTACACTGTTAAAAAAAATTAAATGTGCCAAATGGGAGAGGGTCTGGAGAAGCCGCGGAGAACATTATAGTCCCTGTAAAGTTGTTCAGCATGACCAGTTTGGTGGGGGGTCAGTGATGGTCTTATGGTCATATGACACATATGCATCGAGGGACGCACAGACCTCTACAGGCACCAGCACCCTGACTACCATTAGGTATCAGAATGACATCCTTAGACCAATCTTTAGACTGGTGGATTGGGTCCCATCGTTCCTCCGACAATGCCTGACTTTATGTGGCGAGAGTATGCAGACAGTTCCTGGAGCATGAACGAGTTGATACCATTAACTGGTACCCATATTTGGCTAACCTAAATCCATTTGAATACCTCTGGGACTGCTTCAGTCTGTTTTAGTCCATCCAGCAATGAAATTTGGTCAAAATGGACTAGCTTGCCACGTCATGTTTCTACTTTGATTTTTGGGCTGTCTGGATGTGCGTTGATCATTTTCATTTCCAGCAAACGATGTGGCATCCTTTCATTCCTAACACATCACCCAGTCTCTGTCAGTATAGATATCCAGCATGATTTTCTTCCCCATTGATCTGATGTATTTTCAAAATGTTCCTTCCTCGTTCCCAGCTTTTTTGAACAGTGTATGTGCACCGTAGCCTCACAAGGAAAGCACACAAAGTAACTCTTGACAGTCTTTCTGTGCATATCTCTGAATGTGTGTGTCCACGTAAATGTGTGTGTGTCCTCTGTCTTCCTACAGGGGGTGGTCATGTAGACTTTGATGATTTCTGTGAGCTAATGGGGCCGAGGATGGTGGCTGAGACAGCTCATATGGTCGGGCTGAAAGAGCTCCGCTGTGCCTTCAAACAGGTAAAAAGGTCTCCAGCCAGAAAGTGTAAAAAAAAATTATTCCTTTAAGCAAGTAAATTAGACCCAGTACTGACAGTTTTTTGAAGTGTGCGACCTTTCTTTAAAGATTGCCAAGAACTGTGTGACTCTTACAGGTAATAAAGGCTGAGGGAAGAGGGCTTTCTATGTAAGAATACAGAAGAAAAGGGAGAAAGAACAATATTTATATCGATGAGATTTTCATGGTTTGCGCTGTCCAGAGACCCACAGCTTATACTCTAAATACACTTCTTCATGCCACCTGTAAAATTGTTCTCAGCGGAGTTGCCTTGAAATGCTGCGGTGCCTCGTTGACGTGGGAAATATTTATTGAGTCGTTTCCTTTGACACGAATACAGAAGCAGGTACAACAGCGGCTCAGGGCCCTCGTGTGACGTCGGTTGTGGCCAGGCAAAACAAACGCGATGATGTTGATGATGTTATTTGTAAGCACAGCTTTGCACACCTGGGTTCATCCCATTACCACATTACAGAATGATAGGTTTTTAATGGGTACCACAAAACAGACAGCACTGATAATGTGCTCTTAATGATTTCAACTGAGAACACATCAGAGTGTACATCAGGCCACTGAGATTCATTTATCTGTGTTGTAAATTTAGCCTCCTGTTTTTTTTTTCTCGCTCTTTTTTCTCTGTTATGAAAATCAAGAGAGAAATTGGATATGAGCTGCCATTTGGAAATTATTTTTGAAGCTTTTTAATAAATACAGTATGCGGATACATTCAAATGCCAAATAACATATAGTTTGCAGCCAAGCCCATAACATTTTGGACAACGATATAATTCTTGTAGTTTTGCCTCCCAAATCTCTTGAATTTACCAAAAGTATTGTATTAATTCTTTATGAGTCATTTTATAAGACATTTTTAGTGATAGTTCCCCCATTTTCAGAGGCTTAAAATTTATTGGTCATTTCATGTCATGACAAATTAAGCAGATTAAAGATCTGGAGTTGATTCCAAATGATTCAATTATGCTGAAAAATACAAATGTTCTGCAGCACTATATACATATGGACAGTATTAACAGAAATAAATATATGTAAAATGTACAAATATACAATCTGGTGTAAAAAAAACTAAATATGTATTTAAATAGTGTTATGCAGTAGCGGTTTTAGATACGGGCAACACGGGCGGTTGCCCGGGGCGGCATCGTGGTGGGGGGCGGCATCATGGGCAGTGGCGGTCCTAGCCTGTTTGGCGCCCTGGGCGAACACTCCCTGTGGCGCCCCCCCCCCCCCCCCCCCCCCCACCACCCACACACACACACACACACACATGAAGAGAGAGAGAGTATGCATAGTATGCAAATGGCTATCAAACAGCAATCATAATTCGTCATACAATGAAAACAGGACAAATCAACAATTGACAATGACTAATTAATATTAAAATCTGTAATATAATGTATTGTTTGGAGTTTAGTCTGTTACTGTTGCTATTTTTACCATTTCTTCTTGGAGCAACTGTAACCCACATAATTTCCTTAGGGATTAATAAAGTATTCTGATTCTGACTCTGATTGTTTCAGGATGACCTGCCATTATCCAGTGACACATCTGCTTTCCTGTATCTTTTGCTCGTTTCTCCTCCTCTTCTTTTCTCTTTTTTCTAAACTGAGGACCTGATGGCTTTGAACTTTTCTTGTCCATCTTCCATTGTTTTTAATTTTGCACTCCAGTATGAACACCCATCCCCCAACCCAAGGATCAGCACAACATAATCTAACAGACCTACACCTTAGTTCACAGATTCACTTTGTCTAAGGTGCATTTCTGAGATTTCACACAACCCAGGATTCAAATCATAAATACATAATGGACTTGGATTTACAACATTATAAATGAAATGTGCTCTATTTGGAAGCAGCCGGCCCCCCTCCCCTTTCGACGGCTTGTGTGTGAGACTTTAAATCATCAAACTATAAATTTTAAATTGTTATTGATCCCTTTACCCCGGGTCCTAAAGTGTATATTTATTTTCTTACTCTTCTTATATATATTGTTAGTTTACTTGCACTGCTGTAACTGGAGTCTTGTCGTCTCGTCTCTCTATATACTGGACTGCATGTAGCGGAGATGACAATGAAGTTTACTTTGACTTCGGCAGCGAGCAGGCGCACCGACGAGAATTTCGAAAAAACATCGGTGCAAATTATAAGTCTGTATCATAATGTCTGGTGTTTTTGTGTTTGTTGGTTTGTTTTTATTTTGTTTTACTTTGCGAGTTGGTTATTAGATGCTGCTCCAGCCAGTCAGAAAATCATCCGCCGCCCCGCCCTCTCCTCTCTGCGCCGCAAGCAGCAGGCGCAACTCGCAAACGAAGGGCGCCCTTACTCCCAGCAAATGGGCGATAGAAAACCGATCGGTGCCTATGCCATTCCCAGTATGCGCTGGCATGACGTCGGGGCAGCACGAGTACGAGCATTTCTTTTTTTTTTTTTTTTTTTTTGCCAATGCCCGTGATGCCGCCCCCCATCACGATGCCGCCCCGGGCAACCGCCTGTGTCGCCCGTATCTAAAAATCTAAAACCGCTACTGATCACGGGCGCCAGAGGGAGTGTTCGCCCAGGGCGCCAAACAGGCTAGGACCGCTACTGGTGTTATGTATATACAGTTCGGATTATTGCACAGTGGTGGTTTATAGAGGGAAATGGGAAAATGAAGGGGTGGGACTGTGTTATCGGTGCGTGTATGAGTTAAGGTTGGTTATGGCCTTTGGGAAGAAACTGTTCTTCAGTCTGCGGAAACTGTTATTGAGAAACTGTGAGAGAGATGAATGAATGTACTGGGCAGCTCAGTTACAACAAAGACCACAGAAAACAATCAAAGTGGATGATCACAGAATTATTTCAATTATTACAAAAAGCCTTCATGACATTCAACCAAGTCAAAAACCCTCTGGAGAAGGTGGATGTGAATGTAAATACACAAAGGTAAAACCCACTGACTCAAGAAAAGAAGGCAAGACAGACATTAAATAACCATCGCTTCAATCTGTTTTGTGCTATAGGACTTTTATGCATCAAACTGTCAGTAAAATCCACATAACTGCACTGTTAGGGTTAAAAACTGGTTTAAAGTTTGAAGCCTGCACTTTGGACACAGGAGAATAAGGGGGGCTGCGAAGTCATCTTAAACTGGTGATTTGGATGGGCCGGTGGGTCTGTTGACTCCAGAGGGCTGATTATGATTTTGTTAAACTCCCGTGGTTAAACCTCAGACAGATTTTGATGTTTGAATTCAAATTCACTGTCGGTGTATGCAGGGAAAACTGCAAAAATACATATCGTTATCCACTCGTGGACCTGGGTGTATGTTATGAATGACTCCTCTGTTTCGCCTTTGACTCATTACCATTGCTGTCAGAAACCAGAAATTCCAGCTCTGGTGTTTGAATCAATTTGTGGAGAATAGGACATGAGCTCTCACCTTTTCTGAATAGGGAGCTTCAAAACTCAGGCTGAACAAATGAGAAATCATTTCAGCTCATTCTAACTTAGAGTCTCTTCAAAAGCCTTTCTCAACTACTAACTTTTCATGAGTCAGCGCTGAACCATCTGCACATTCAAGCTGTTTTCAAACTCCCAGGGAGCTCACGCAGCCAATCTGCATCCACATACTCGATGCAAAACTCAATTTCAACTTTTATTGTTTCTCTTCAGCTTATTATTCCTTGTATTGTTGTTCTGTATCCAGTGCTTGATTTCATCATTATCTAACAAATTTGTAATTAAATTTTTTCTTTTTGTTCTTTGCGTGGCTTTCAGTTCTCTTCACCTATGGTCTAATTATTCGTCTTTCTTCGCTCACTGCATGTTTGTGCTCCGACCCTCTTGCTCTTAACCCTACCCGCTACAGTTTGACTGTGATGGCGATGGAAAGATCACACTTGATGAGTTGAGGGAGGGCATGAAAAACCTCCTCGGGGAGAAGCTGAAGAAAGGCGAGCTGGAGGAGATCCTCAGTGACATTGACCTCAACAAAGATGGCAACATTGACTTTGATGGTGAGCGGTTGGGGACTTGTGTGGGAGAGGACAGACTTCAGACAAAAATATGAAAGGGAATCATTATTTTAAAACAGAAAAAGTGAGTGCAGGGGATGGGTGCGCAGTATCATTATTAGCCAGGGGTACTTGTATGACTTCCGTAGTCAGTGGATTTTCAGGCAGGCTAATCACTCCTCTACGTATCCTGCTGGCAAATCTTATGCATTTACATTATTTACATTACCTTATTCTGCTCACAATTGCTGCTTCTGCTGCAACCTCCTTTGCAACCCACCTTCATGTCAGTTTTTAAGCTTCCAAACTTAATTAATGCCAAATTCAGCTTCCCATCAGGGTCTCATCTACACTCACAGTTTTCACAATAAAGTAACATCTACTTCTTAAGGCTCCCAAAAACCTGCTCGAATTGGTGCATCAGCATGTAAAACATCCTTTCCCCGTTGCCACTAGGTTGGCGATTGCTAAACATTTCCTCTGTAGTGTAGTCATTTACATGTTTGCTTGGCAAATGAAAGGTCAGCTGTTTAATTCCAGTTGGAGACACAAATCCCCCTTTGCGGTTGTGTCAGGAAGGGCTTCTGTATGAAACTCTGCCAAACATGTCAAGCAGCCAAATTATTTAAGCCATATTCAACAACATGCGTGTTAATTACAGCAAATTAAAGTGCCATGGCAAAGTTGATTGAAATTCAACATGGCAGTCACTGTTTAAGAAAAACTGCTTTGCAGTTTAGCGTGGCCAATGACTCAAAAATATGAGGTTAATCCAATTAAATCCCTGGAAGGAGTGTATAGCTACAAGTTACTGAATACCCCAAGAACATTTTGTAAAGGGATGTTACACATGTGTCCCAGATTTTATCCATGAAGCTCAAACTATGTGACTATGTGAGAGAAAGAACTTCATTTAAATTTTATAGGTGGTGCCATGAAGCCATTTTTGTACCACCCAAGACTTATGAAATATGTAAAGTTTTCACCAGACCTGATGTAATGATGTAACTGGAGGGAATGCTGTCAAACCTGTGGTAAGGAAGGACATGGTGAACCTAGTTGGAATGGGTCAAATTTGAAAGGGACAGAAGAAGAAAAAAATTGTGAGAAAAGGGGTACAAAAGGATGAGACAGGACAGGAGGGCTGGTTAAGTCAAGGTGAGCTGGCTGGAGCAATCCAAAGTAATCAGAGCTGCATTAAGCCGATCAATTCACATGCCTGGACACCTGTCACATGCCACATGCAAAGAGCAGACACTGCTGGGCAGCTCAAGGACTCAGCAGAAATCACATTATGCTGCACTCAGATAAACAATTAACTAACACACACATATAAACACGTCCACGTGTGAGCACGTGCAACACTATCAATACGACGTTTGTGTGAGTGAGATTAGTATGCGGCACATCACAGGCTTAAAGCAAGCTGTGATCCTGTTTGCCTCGTCTCAGGACTCCAATCAATTATGATTGGGGACATATGAACAGGTGTGTCACTCCGTGGATCAATAAGCAGGTGCTCCTCATTATCATCAATTAGCCCCAAGGGCAGCATATTGAGTGTATCTATCCAGTCCTGACACATGTGCAGTATTACTACCAGGCACATGGCCCACAGAGATCCACGGCACCCATGAGGACAGTGAAAATGATCGTGTTTAGGCTCAAACTGGAGATCTGATTGACTACAACAGAGCTGCTGTTACTAGTAAAAAAAAGTGTTACTAGGTTAATTTGGAATTATGCTTTCCTACCCAGTGATCAATAGTTTCACGCCAATAATAATTGTTTGAAAGCACTTCGGAGGGACAATGGAAACACGGAAGATGTGATCGATCTGCAATCTGCAGCTGGGTTTCATTAACAGGAAACGTCAATAGCTGTCTTCATTGACAAGCTATTCCAGATGAATCAATAAGGTCAGCTAAAGAAGTAGTCATAACTCTAAAGTGGGTTTAAAGCAGTTAAAATTCAAAGTACCAAAGCGTACTGTCCTGTAAACACTTCAGTGTTTCATAAACCTGGCGAGCACATAAACGTTTTGTGATTACAGTGTCATACGGGCTGAGAACGGCGTGACTTTTTGTGATATTAGTGTCATTAGTCCTTATCAGTGGATCTGCTGCTGTCTGTCTCCCCCTGCAGAGTTTGTTATGATGCTTTCTTCACGATGACCTCTGATGGAAGAACACGGAGCATTCAGCACCCGGATTCATCAGCTGCGTGCCATTATTTCTGTCTACTTACTCCTATTGTCCTTTTTCTTTTTTTTTTGGAATATTGAATTTCACATGGCTGGCTGTGAAAGTGTAATCCACTTAGAGATCTCTTTATATTTTCATAATAAAAGTTGAGGTTGAATAAGTGCAGTGGGCAGAGGGTGAGTTATGAAACCCTTATTGTATTTGTTAATGCTGCACTGCTGCCCTCTGGTGGCAGAGAAAGAGCTGGTATGATTTCTCACCTGTTTTTACTGTATTTCCTACGGAACTGATACATGAATGGATCATACTCGAGTAGCTGTTTCTGACTGAGTGAAGAAGCAGGTGTAGCTGTGTTGGAAACAGGCAATGCTGCATATGATCTTGTACAATTTAGCAATATTTGCTAAATTAGTTATACAAATCTAAATAAATATTCCTGTAAGAGCAGCTTTTATTTAACAATTTGCACTTTTAGTTATGATGTCAATGTTGCAGAAAAATAATGCTCAGCTGTTCTGTGTGGGGAATCCCCCCCCTCCCAAAAAAAAAAAAAACACCTCCACAGCCAATGTTGAAAAAAAAGTGCATTTATTATTGAAAATTGATAACTTAAAACATCTGAGCAAAAACAAGCGAGGTCTGTCCAAAAAGCCTTTGTACAAACGGTTTACATACAACTCTACTCGTCCACCCGCTTGGCCTTTCTTAGATATTGTGAACACCCGGTAGCTCAAAATAATTCTGAAAAAAAAAAAAGATATACAGTTAAAAGTAGTATTCATGCTGTGACCAAAAAATAGGGAATGGTAACCAACGCCAAAACCACAATGCAAAATGGTGTAAGGCATATGCAGTCCTCTGACTGAAGCACTGCAGGTACCATCCTTCCTCTTCCACGCAGACAGAGAGCAGCTTTTAATAAAGAATAATGCTAACCCAATAGCTGTAGGCATGCTGTTTTTACTGGTTTCAATTTGCCATAATATTGCAAGACCCCCTTAGGATTTCAAACACAACTTATGGACACAATGTACAAATATTACTTTACTCGTAAATTAATTCAGTTTTAACTTAACTCAATGGGAAGCTGGATTGTTTTTTGTTCTAGAGAAGACACTAAAAGCACTTCAAGAACCGAACCACTGGATCCTGCAGACGCAAGCTCTAGAGGAATCTTGTGGTCCATGACAAGTATGTGGAAGAAGGAGATTAGGAATTCAGGTTCACTGTGAGCCAACCAGAAAAGAGAAGCCAGGGCCAAACCTGAGGCTGCCAAAGGAAGAAAACATTAGGAACAAAAAAAAAAAAAACTTTTCAAGGTCATGTGCTCCTCTTAAACTCAGGTTAGGAGCAACAAAATGCATGAGAAGCTGGAAGAAGCTCGAAACGTATTCTTTCAACAGGTCCTTTGCCGCTCCCTAGAGGCAGAAATGGAAGTGTAATGTAAGAAAAGTGTAATACTTTTATCTGTGTTTGGTACACATGCACCAGCTTTTAGTTGCACTTGGTCCATGCATACATCACTTCACAGTTATTCCTTTAAGTAATCTTGCTTTTACTTTTTTTGGACTTTCAGCATTTAGGATTTCACAGAGTCACGCCGCCTTTCACTGGTCTTATCAGTGTGGAAGCATTTTTGTTGTTGTTTGTTTGGGTTTTTTTTTTTTTTTTGGGCAATCTACGAGTCAAAATTGGGGGTCATTATCTCAAAATCTACTTAATAATCACAAGTTTGAGTCAGTAATTCAAATTTATGAGATACCAGCTCTGCCTGGTATTTTTTTTTTCTGTCCAGTGGCATAATTAAGCTTCCATACATCAAAGACAAAACAAACAAACACTTTTCCCCTCAGTTCACTTGCATTAATCACAAAAAAGTGATTATGGGATATTCTACTCTGTCACTCAAGAGCAACAACAAGGAAATATTAACCACGTGCTGCAGTAACTTCTCTTGTTCTTGTTTTTCTGCAGTTATTCAGGAAATATTTCTGGAAATTGACAATAAAGCAGATGAGAATAGTTGCTGTCTTATTTTTTTTTCTAGATCATTTTTCATAATTACAAACATCAAATGTTTCCCTGAGGTGGTTTGCCGTATATGTTAGAGTGAATGACAGCTTTGCACTGATCGAGTTATATACTAGTGGTGGTGGTGAGGGGGGGTCTCTTAGCTGTAACTGATGGGGTGAACTGGCAGTAGGAACAAAAGCAGGTGTTGCTGAAGGTTTCTTCTTAAATGTCACTTCAAAGTCCAAAAGATGTTTGTTTGTTTGTAGGGAAGCTCTAGTTGTTGGGGATGCTCTGCAGATATGTGAGGATGTGCTGGATCTTAACCAAACGTTCTTTGAGGGTGGTCATGGACAGGACAGACAGCTGGTATCGAGGGTCGATAGGCAGAACAGCCAGCAGCCACCAGCAGCAGGCTGGACCATTCGGAGTCGCCTGGAAGAAAGGAGGAGGAGTGTAAGCAGCTTTAAGAAAGCACAAACCTTTGCCGTGAGACGAACTGAGCCCAACTCAGTTGAGGGTCCTGGTACTATGTTTAACATCAATGAACAAGGCAAATGTGATACTCTCATCTGGAGCATGTTGAGAAAATCTCTGAAAACTAGTACTGATAAACAGACAAAACCCAAATTATTACACTCTGAATCTCAAGGATCTGAGCAGAACTGGATGTTGTAGTTTAAATTATAGAAATATTCAGTATTTTTTTTTTTATTATTCTGGCTTTGAGAAAAAGCTTTTCACTTTCTTCCAACCCCACAGTGCATGCATATTAAATTAAATCTTAATATTTCATAGAAAGTCTCATAACACAAATGCAGACTGTGGGTATTTTGGACTTTTAATGTATTAAGTCAATTATGCCAAACCACCCAGTAATCAATAACTCCAAAATCTCCTGATCATCTGACACTTTTATTTATCTATTCATTTTTTGTTGCTGCAGACATCTCACTTTTCTCTTTTCATTCATCAGAAGTGTAATTAAATCCATTCACCCATGAAACTGATTCAAATCAATCTGCTCATAGAGATTTTTAAACTCTGTACCAAGTCAGTGTTTAACTTATTTCTAACTTGGTGCTACATTTATTACTAAACTTCATAGTTTTTCCTTATGTGCAGCCAAATGCAGTACTTAACGTATGACTGTGCCAGAGTCAGGAAGCCTGAGCCAGTTAAAACATTTGCACTTGACACAGTATTAGAAGTGAATGGTCTTTATTGTGTGTGCTACAGTTAACTTCAAAGCAAATAATCTGTTTATTTCTGTGAAATCTATAATAATGGAATAAAAGGTCAGTGTCGTGTCTTTGCTAGCATGTGGTAAAGTCTTTTCATGACACTGTTCTGATGCAACAGGGCAGCCAGGATTAGCTATGAAGCACCCTTTAAGCTCTTTAGCCTATATTGTCAATAGACTCCACCCAGTGGGTGTCCAAAGAAGTGAGCTGTAATCCCCTTTAGCGCTGCAGGCTGCAAGTAAAAGCTACATCTGAGCGCACACAGCACCTACGTTAAGGTATTAAGATCCCTGACGCAAGCGAGTACATGGCAATACGGGTCTCCCAAAAAGGCAAGTGTGTCGAGTTTCAAACGGTCCAGTTTCATATAATAATTTAAAGTCCAAGTAATGCAAGATTTACTGGCCGTGTGCTGTTTCCAAGAAGACGACCGCTGTTGGCGAATTCAGAAGATACAAGTTCTGATAATAATAAATCTTCTTAACAATCAACTCTGCTGCCAACTCCCTGCCGTGCAGTATTTTCACAAACTGTTCTGCTATACAAACAATATAAAGTGACTCACACCATTAATACTTTTCCCCCATATTAATTCCCACTGCAGGGAGGCACACATCAGCAGAAGTTTAATTATGCAGAAGGTTTCATTTTCCAGCTCACTTATTCTAAATTGATCATGAATTACAAGTCATCCCCTTGTTCATCAAATGCAGCTTTAATTTAAAACACACACACATGCTTGTGTAATCATTGCTGCACTCCAAGACATCAGTGAAGAGCAATATTTTCTGTGTAATATAACAGTAAACACAAAGAAACCACAGAAAGCTTTGCAGTTAAATGCAAATGGCTTACATCCATCCCAATAAGCTCAAGAATTCGATTACCATTTGTTGGTTTATGTGAGATATTTGCAAGTGTGTCAGATACTATTTAATCTGCACAGAGATATTCAGATCTTCACAGATGGAAGTTTGGATATGCTGTGAGACGTACCTGGATGTCAGCTTCTCGTTCTGGCATTGGTCCAAAGTGCTGCAGGATTTGGTTGTGGAAGTGGATCTTGAGGTTCTGGAACCAAACTCGGGCCTGCTCATACACTGCATCGTGCAGCTCTTGTAGTCTTGCTAGTTCTTCACTGTCTTCCACCTGGCAAGCAAAGAATTGTTTGGCCTGGTTAAACTTAAGATACTTGATTTTTCTCCAAGAACAAAAAACAGGATTCCTTCCACCTAAATGACATTCACTGTGGTTCTTACTCTGCTATCCTCCAAGTGCTCAATATCTGCAGTACTGTAACCGTCCTTCATTCCTCGGGACAGGACCCGGAAGCGTTTTCCTCCAATGGTGTCCACTACCGAACGCCCATCGGGGAGGAAATGGACACTCCTGATGATCAGCATGCAGCCGTAGTCTGCAAACCTGCAGGAAGGCATATGACTGTTTATTTAGAAAATGTAGCTGAGGTAAATTGTTCTAATGACCCCTGAAGGGCCTTAGGTAATTAATTACATGCAATAACATGTCTACTGACATCTACCAGTCATGAGCAGAAAAATCAATGAAGACTTTGAACAAGTGCTTTCATAACTATCTTTATCTTGCATAAAGACTTTTGTTTAGTCACTTATGCAAACCACAACACAGTGCCTGTGCTTGCGTACTTACCCTTTTTCGGGGTCACTGATGCACATCCCAAACTGCCGGGTGCCTGTGTCCATGCAGCGGCGAATCATGAGGCGGTAACGTGGCTCAAACACATGTAGGGGACAAGGCACAGTAGGGTACGCCATGGTACACACAAAGATAGGCACATTCTTTGTCAGGCTGGGGAGAAGGAATTAAAGGAAAACGAGTTTAGGACTTTTCTATGATGTGCATAAAACACTTACTGATAAACATGATGCTTGAATGAAAAGGCTGCTCACTCAGAAAGCTCTCTGGTCTCCTCCTGGTGAGTTTTAGTCCTCTCTGCATACTCCCGGCTCAAGTACTGTTTGATCAGCATGTCCAGGAGTATGGTCTCCTTAAATTTCCTAGATGCCAGATACTGAAGAGAGCAGGACAATGGGTTAATAAAAACAGGAAGCACAGAGCACCTTAAAAAAATTAGCAGAACACCAGCACAATTTTGGTAAATTTGTGTCTCTCACCTCTTTGAGACTCTCTTTACAGAGCGGGCACTGGGGCATGTGATCCAAGCAGCGTTCCAGGCAGTTTTTACAGAAGGTGTGGCCACATGGTGTGGTTACAGGCTCATAAAACAATCTGCATTGGTCACAAAAATTCAACAATCAGCTTGTTGTTTTAGATGTAAGCAGCCAGGCTGTTGAGTCATATCCATGAGCGCTGATGTAAGCCAGCAGTAAATGTGGCACACAAGGCAGTGCTTACCTCATGCATAGAGAACACTCCAGGTCATTGGAGTCCAGCAGATCCTTGGGAACAATTCTCATTTTAGGTTTGGTGGGGGGGGGTTTGGAGCCTTTTGCCACACCTTAAGACAAGAAGAGGTATTTTAATAAAATTTAATTGAATTAAATTTGGGTTAGAAATTAAAAACAAAACGGCAGAAAGCTGTTCAATGCACCTTGCTTTTTATGCTTGCTACTTCCGCTGTCCACTACACAGGGCTCTATGTCTGACACTGACAACTTCCTCTTCAGGAGGCTTCCTTTGTCCTGGTCCCCCAGTTGAGGAGCAGAGCAAACTCTCTTTAGACCCTCCTCACTACAATTAGAGCTATGCGATCGTAGTGAATGAGCTCGGCTCAAACCAGGTCGCTCCACACTTTCCCAGCGTTTCTACACAATGACACAGGACAGAGGTTAAGAAGATGATGGTGGTTCTTTCACTGGTGTGGCTACAACTGCCATTATTAACAAATTCATTATCAAACTCTGTGATTGAGCTCCATTGTGTTAGTACCTCCTGGTTTTCCAGATGGTGCGCAGAGGCAGCACGGACTTGGTGGAGGTGTTGCCTTTGAACTGGCCTCTGTGGTTGGGCTTGGGTATCTGCCACAAGGGTTTTACTGCGTAAGTGAGTCAGTGCGTTCTGTGTTGTTTCCCTCAGGCCAACCTTCACATTCTCATCACCGGGGGAGAGGAGATCACACAAGATCTGTGAAAAGAAGTCACCTAAAATCATCAATGCCATCCTGGGAAGCTTAAAAAACCTGAAGAAGAAACACTTCTGGGTACTAGAGGACTCAGATAGTGCTAGAGCCGGTGTCCCATATTTGTAAGATTTGCTCATTCAAATTCAAATGAATCATCAAACACTGGCTTTAAACTACATATCGTGCCACACAGGTTGAAAGAATACAGTTAGGTCCATACATTTTTGGATACCGACACACGTAACACGGGCCTAAAGAGCAGATTTACTCTATTTCAAAGGGTTCAACAAAATACTGTCTTCACCACTAAAGAATTACAGCCACTTGTATACACTGTGAATTTTCTTCTCAGGTTCATGTAATACTCTTTTTTTTCACACAGTAATAATATAACAGTTTAATTTTCAGGCCTCAAACATACAGTGTGCAGCGAAGGAAACATAGGCTTATTTGTCCTCTCTGCACAACGGGCTTACTGAGAAAAGAATAAACTACACACTAACATTTGTTCCTTCATTGAAGTGATTTATGTTATGTTCAAAATAAATAATTAATTCCCAGATGTCAGTAAAACAACACTCACAGTTTTAGATTAATCCCAGACTAAAAAAAACAAAACATATCAATGAACATCTAAAATTTAAAAGTAGTAGTAGCTTATTGTCTACTACTGACAGAGCCTGAATTATAGATCATTTCACACATGCTTCACTCACTCGTTTTCCTCTACACCGTTTTCTCCAACACTGCATAAAAAAATATTTCATCAGAATATTTCCACAGGAAACTGCGTGCAGCAAATAAGGCCTGTGATAAAGCTGGTGAAAGTGATGATCCTGCCAAAATGTGTATGCACCACAACTTCTGTTCTTCATTTTTACCCTTTTACTCTTATTTTAACAGATGTGTAACCATATGCTGAGCATCATTTCAGTGTTGTGTGAGCTTAGTCATGAAAACGAGGACAGTGGGTGTCATTTTCATATTCATTAATTAGTTGATTGCTACATTTTGGTACTGAGGAGGCTGGTACAACTCGTACAACCTTGGTTTATTGGCTCATGCTGCCGAGCTTCCATGCTGTAGCAGAAAGATGCCTAGTTCACTTCTAATTTCCAAATCAGAAGCATGAGAAATTTAGTTAAGATGCCAACACACCCAGTAACCCAAAATGACCAAACGAATCAATTTTTGAAACGCGATTACAGAAAACGCTTGTGTCGGCAGCTGACCACAGACCAGGTTGGGCACATAATGGCGAACTGTCACGCTATGCAGAGAACGAATGTAGTCCTGCATACATTAGTCAGCTGCATGTCACTTATGTAACTACAATACTGTGCTCTGTCTGATCTTTAAGTGGTACTAATGTCATTAGAGGCACAGTCATAAGATCTGACCCACTAACAACTTGTGCAATTGTAAGACAGATGATCCCAGGGAGATCGAAGGAACCAGCAATGTTCATGGTCATGGAAGTACAAACCAAAAGCAATGTCATTTGTGTACATCCAATGTCCCTCATACAGTCCACAATCATCACCTTGAGTAAAGCACCCACAGTAAATGCTTCATATTTCCATATTTCCAATAGCTTTAATGTCCCATGGCCTATGTAATTAATTTATTACTTTCTCTTTTCAATTTAAATATATCAGCATCAATGACCAGAATAATAAAACTGTAAAGGACATTTGACAATATAAATCCTATTAAAAACACAGCAACGCAACAGCTCCTTCCATTCAGGATGCTTATAAAACCTAATGTCTCTAACATGCTCCCAGTTAAATGAGTAATTCAGTAGTTAAGATTAAGATGTCATGACAAAAGGTGATTACATTAGGGTTGTAATATAATAGCAGATGCTAAATAAACAGACAAATAGCTCTAAAGTAAATAATAAATGAATAAGGAGAAGGAGAGCTTTGTGTTCCCAGCTTAGACACTCGTGCCCTGGATCTAAACTACTTAAAATAGTTAAAACGGTATGAATTCCACTTCCTCCCTGGCAGCAGACTCACAGCAGACACTGTAACCCTCTCACCTTTTCCACTTGTCTTTTAGCACAGGGAAAGTCCTCATCAACAGCCAGGCAGTGGAGGAAGACTTTGAGAGACTCGTCCACTTGGCCCATCTCATGCAGCACCATAGCTTTCCTAAATAAAGCCTGAAAGAAGACGTGCAAATGTGACTCTCAGATAAGCTTCAAAAACACAAGCTAAAGGTGTAGCTTATATATATATATATATATATATATATATATATATACACACAATGCTTTCAATGCCTGTCAATATGACTATGCATGACATAGATAAAATCACAAAACATGTCGTAGGCATTCGACACAGACGTTTGGTGTCGTGCTTGTGATGTAATAGTCATTAATGTCTGTGACCTTAATCGCTGCATTCTCAGTTGCCATCGAGAAAACCTTGACTGGTCATGACACTCTTTTGTAACATATTTACCCAAAGAGAAGCTCCTTTATGTAACAGTAAAAATAGCAGCCCGCTGTTAAAAGTACGGCCTGTAAGCAAACTTCTCCGGGAAGTATAATTCACTGGTCACTAATCCAACATAAACCTTGAAAGGTGTTCTATATCAATGTGGATGAATGAATAAACCTTGCTGCTGTAAACTGGTCTGCAAGTTACCGGTCATTAGCATATAACGACACTAATGACACAGTTAATGAGGCCGCTCTCTCTCCATCTGTGGGGCTGTGATGGCAGCAGTCTTAAAATACACCTTTTCTAAGTAAAGGCTGGCTGACCGATATATCACAACAGGTGAATGCACACTAGACTCGACTATGCAAAAGGTAGTTGTGTGAGTTCGTCCACCATCCTTAGGGAGTTCTATGCTAACTTACCCAACACCAGTCATTCAACCACATAAATCCCTCAGACTTTTACAAATTTTACAAAGTCATTCTGTTTCTTTATTATTTATTAGTCATGCTTCATTTCTATTTTTAAAGCAGACTAACATATTCCTGCAGTATCACTGAATGACCTACTTCAGCAGAACAGCTGGATCGGGGACAAACGTTAGTGTCCTCCAAAGCCTGGCGGTACTGTTTCAGACCCATGTACGCCTCCGCTCGAGACAGTCGCGCCACCACCATCGTGTCTGGATCTGCAGGGGACAGGATGAAAAGGAGAGGGGAAAGAAAAACTTTTAATAAACCTCAACACTTGCACAAACACAAACCATTCAGTTGCTGCATGATTTGACATGTATGTGACATGCAACGCAGGTTAAACCTCAAGTAATAGCACACATACCAATTAAGTCTATAACTCACTGAGCTACCCCACAATATTTCCTAGCTGCACAGGCAGGTACTGTTTTCCCCTCAACAGAAAATATTTCCTGCAAGTCACACATTATGCAATTAATCAGGACCCTGCATTACATATTAACTGTGTCAATGAATTCTGGGCAAACAGTGTAAAAGGAAAACAAGCTGCAGAAGCCTGCAAGACCAGAGAGAGATTGGTTGACTTTATGGTTCTGTCCACTGTGGTAGCTTAAATTAAAAAGAAAAAGCACTACAAAACATGACATATGTTTAAACACAATGACAGGCTTTTTTGAAAGGCAGACTGCTTTGTTGTTGGTAGAACAGCTGCCATTAAGGAGGGCCTAAAACAGCTCTAAATATTTCCACCTGTGAGAAAGACTAAACATTAAGATGAAGATATATTCCACTGTAATCAGCTATGTAATCAGCTTGCCTCAACCTTTTAAAGCAATCTGTCTGCGTGGCAGATGAAGTTTGTTACTTAACTGCTGTGTCATCATAAACCACATTGCATACTGTCAGTGCTAATAATGTATTACGTTTCCCTGAGAGAGATTATCTCATTTCTATGAAGCATTTGAGATACTAATTGGAAGGGTAAGGGTAGTTTGTCTTGTCATCATTACATCAGCGAAGCACCCACTCTGTGTCTGGAACTTTCTATCCTCCCCTCAGGTTGGATGCAGAACTGTGGGTCTGCACTGTCGTAAGCAGGTGCTACGACTGCAATAGCGCCTCAGCGGCATCGGTGTAAAGTCCTCTACCCACTGTTGAGTGACAGAAGGGTAATGCCGCTATTATCTTTATGTAACTTTTAATGTGTACAAATCACTGCTTTTGGGACGACCTGAGAGACAATCCAGGAAGAGGGCAGGCTGTAATTTCATATTTTGTCATTTGTCATCTGGCACACAGCCTTTCCTTCCTTTTTAAAATAGTCGCAGCAGCAAACAAGAACAAAAAACGAACACCCAAATATATGATGTTAATTTGAAAGCAAGTAACTCCAAGCATCTAATGTAGGGAAGGAAGTGCATTTGGGTTGTATTGATTATTTCTTAATTTATCCTCAGCAAGCTCCATGTTACATCCAGAAAAAAACAAACCATTTACCGTTTTAGGGGGGAAAGGGGGGGATAAAGTTTTGCTTTAAGTTACTCAAACCATCAAATGCAATTCATTTTGTTCTGATTAACTAAGACGTGCCTTCAAGTCTGAGTTTCTGGGGGTTCCTGGAACACGGTTAACCCTTTCGTTAAACATCCTGATATTGTGCTGCTTATGTCTGAGTAACAGAGGTCAAAAAGGATGCAGCATGTTACATGAGATAAATCACATGAAGGTCCAAAGCAGTTTTCCAGACCTACTGTCAAGCTGCCAGGCTATAGAACTACTATCCTAATTACTATAACAGCACATGTTTAATGAATAGACTAGATTTCCTTCATTGTGTGATTGAAAGTAATCAGAAATTTAGTAATCAGGAAATAAAAAAAGAAGGAAAAGAAAGCATGTTCTTCTTGTAAGACAGCAGCATACCCACAATGCATCACGCTGCTTTACTTTCTATTTTTGTTTTCACGAAGGCAGGGTATGCCATCCTCTGGCCTGTCCTCTTTAACCTGGGAGCTCAGTGTACGTGCGGGCAGTTTACCGTATGACTAGTTTGTTTTTACCGGACAGAGGAGCATTACTCACTTCAATACACCCACATAGGGGTTTCCTATCAATACGTGCATCTGCACCTGCGAAACTCAATGCCAACAAACCTCCCACGTCACTGGCAGGCTAACTACAAATAAATAAACCAGCCTGGTTTAGTTTCTTTCATTGCATAACTTGCTGCCTTTGCTGGGTGTGTATACGGACCCCCGGCACCTTCTAAGACATTTATGAAACCGTGGTTCGCCCAGACATAACAATTACAAAATACAACCGCCCTCCCCCCATAAGAAGTTACAAAACCTGCTCCAATATGTGTCACGACCTGCCTTACGCAACGTGCACAAAGCGCGCATGCCCATCTTGTGCCATTTCGTAAGCTGGGCCCAGCAGATAGGCAGAGCAAGAGTAGACTGGCGTCAGTATAACACATGAAATTAAGTAATTACTACTTAAAAAAAAATGTTGGTCACCATGTTGTCGCCTCTGAACCCATTGAGGGCAGGGGCCATACACGTATCCCGCTCCCGTCACTACTACACAACGCTGGTTAAGTAATAACACACCCGCACTCCAGTCATGCCTGCTCGGTGAGAGTGCGCAGTAGACACACCTCTCCCGAGTGCACGGCTGGCACTGTTAACAACACTGACCTGACTGAATCACGTCGGTTGCTAGCTCCACGGCTTCTTGGTAGCGTTTTCTTCTACAGAGTGCGTCCACTTCCATTACTTTTTTCGATTTTTCCACCTCCTCCGGGAACCATTTACTTAGTAGTCCGCACAAAATCACGTTCACTTTCTCCTCGCCCCTCACGTGTTCACTACACAGTTTACATTTGTCAAGCAGCCGTCGCTGTATGCATCGTTTACAGTATGAATGTCCACAGGCTAAGGTCACGGGTTCACCTAGAAAGCAGTGACAGTTAGGACACTCCAGCACGTCCTCCTCCGCGGAGCTCTCCGCCGCTTCCCAGCTACTACGGCCCGACAGCGGCTCTGGCCCGGCCGCTTTCCTCTTAAAGTTGCGGAGGATACAGTCCACGAAAGTGCTGAGCTGCTCGGGCTGCACAGGACTGTACCGCATAGCAGCTGAAAACCAGTCAATGGCTTCTCTAAGGCAGTTTTCGGACGCTAGAGCGTTAGCTTTCTGAAGTATAAGTTCATGGTGGTCCTCCTCTTCCGAGACGTTGCCCGAGTCAGCACCGATGAAGAAGGCGCTTCTCTCCTCCAGGTCGTCCGCCGCTTGCGGCTGGAGCGACATATTAGCGTCTAAAAAGATGAGCAATAATATGTTATAGAGACTTAGGCTTTCTTCTGCTAACGTGTTTATCCATTTTACGGCTGCCGTGGTCCTCAGCGGTATATTGAACGCACTTTCCCATAGATACCCGATTGTTACATAAAAAAAATAAATAATTGTCACGTGAGCAGCAGACTCGTGCCGTGATTGGTCGGGACCTCTCGGTTACAAAACCTGTGCTTGAAAGTTTCATAACTACGGAAGAGACGTAGTAAAGTTGCCAGTGTGCCAAATGTCAACGCTCTAACTGGAACTTTTTAACCCCCCAAGTCCTTTACAGTCAAATAAAACCAAACAGAAGCCATATTACTGCGAAGGTTTGAGCGGGAGGTTTTGAAACCAGGGGAAATAGGAAACCTACTAAAAGGCATTCATAACTGCTTGTGTAATACGATTTTGTAACACTTTCCCAAGTGTCAGTTTTATGTAATTAATTTCATGCACCTTATGTTTTCCTTTTTCTTTCGACTTTCTCAGTGTAGTTTCATACTTTCATTTGCTGCCGGAAATATTTACTGTTTGATTTTTTTAGAAAGTTTTGCACAGAAAAGCAAAGATCACAACACCCGGTCACTGCTAGCATTACGTCACAGCCATATTATTTATGTAAGGGGAAATTACCTTTCTCCAAAGGTAACAGGGCTTGAGGTCCGGTGTCTGGGGAGGTGTGTTTTTCTACCCAGGTATGCTTTTACTGCAGTGGCAGTGTGTTTGGGATCATTGTCATACTGATATATGAAGCTGTTGCCAATCAGATGGTTTCCAGATGGTATTGCATGGTGAATCATCTAGCTGAAATACTATTGGTGTTGTTCCAAACCATGACAGCCTTTTCCCCTGTTTCTCTTTCATACAAATGTCTTCTTGACGGCGGCCCTTCCACTGAGACCATTTCTCATAATACTTCGACAAACAGTAGGTGCAGATGCATCTCTCATGTCCGATTTCAAGTCACATATAGGGAAAGTACACCCAGTTTTTAAAAAAATGTGGTTAATCACAGTTAAATCGTGATTTGGATTGTGATCTATCTATCTATCTATCTATCTATCTATCTATCTATCTATCTATCTATCTATCTGAATCTGCTTCTTCAAACTGACTGTTGAGTCACTTCAGCTGTCAAAATGTGTTCTCCTGGCTGTAAGTTTCTGTGGCAATTGTGGTAATACTATGGTTACATTATTATAGCTATCGAACAGGATATCCACTCACGTCCCCTCATGCTTAACCAGTCTTGGCTTTAATGATACACAGATGTTCAGAGGTCATCAGCTCTAAGTGAAAAGTAAAAGGGTGATTTATGAAATTCTGCAATCTTTGGGGAAACGCTGTAAAAACGTTACACAGTGTAGCTGAGATTTTATGAGGCGGTGTGAACCTGATTGAGTTTTGTATAACGTGGAGGGACACCTCCCTCTAGTGGTTAAAGAATGTTATTGCTTTAATGGACTTGTTTAAAAAAGTTTTATTTGTAAAGTTATTTATTTACAAAATGTCTGCATTGAATAAATACAAAAAAATATGTATTTATTTTTAATCGAATGAATTTTAAAGCATGTCAAATAAATGTTTTATACTGAAAAATAGAAATGTACATAGCATTAATGATCACTTGTCAACGTGCAGTTCATTATATGTAATATTTCGCATGGATCGCATTATTTGGCTCTTAGCACATACTGATGGTACGCAATACACAGAGAGCACGATGAAGCAGTTTGCACTGTCATGTGATAGGCTTGTTATAAACACCCACTAGAGGGCAGTGTTGCACTGTGTAAACTGTGAGTCACAACTCGCTCACTCGAATGATCAGATGCATAAACTAGCATACAGCTCCACGACTAACCCCAGGAGGTTAAACTTTCAGTTTAACTTTTTTTGTGTGTGATTTGTGTGTCCACTACAGAGGATGTGAATGAACAGGCTGGGTCTCAGGAGGTTAAAACTGTGCAGACGCACAACTTGAACTTTGCTCATTTGCTACATTAAACACGTTACAGTGCCACTGATGATAACAGAGTCAGCACGCCCTCCTTTCATGAATCGTCCTTGCTCTTTCCTTGTCGCGCTCATATAATTTTAAATCCGATGTCACAAAAGCTAGAAAGGAAGTGTCATCCTCTAAAATCTTAATTTATTCTTGATCAACAATTTCCAATTAAATGTGTCTTTATTAAGAAGCTATACCTGACTGAGCCTTTTTATTTTTCTTTATTTAAGATTATCCCTCTTTATTTCTAGATCCTTGCAAGTGTGCATCCGTATGGTTAGTCTGAAGAGTTACAGACTAACCATAGTTTGCGGATTTGAAGCACAGAAGGAAATAATCAGTCCATATACTGATTTCAAAACCGATCACAAAATTTTACTATAGCAGATGTTACTTTGTATAACAATTATCTGACAGTTGCCCATTTGTCTATGCAAACTATAAGTCTTCCTCACACGTGAATGATTAGAGAGCAAACATGCTGGCCAAGATATGTTCTTTAACTGCCACATTAAACAAATCTCTACAACTGCCTTCTTTCACCTGTGCAACATTGTACAAATTAGGAACATCTGGTGTCACGGTGATTCTGGAAACTAGTCCTGCGTTTGCCAGTTCAAGCCTGAATTATTGTAATTCTTTATTTTCCTTATTCCTTATTGTCCATCATCTCCTGTGGAGTGTAATAAAGATGACAGCCAATCTCTGTGATGATGCAATGCATAGGTCTGGTTCCGGTGCTGCTTTAGGCCCAGGCTGCTGGAGGACTCATAGTGGTGCTCGGCTCTATTCTCCTCTTGCTCACTTATCATCCATTTATATGCTGCTATTGCATGTCAGTAACTTTGTGTGTTCTGTGTCAAATCGCTCCTTGTCTGTCTCTATATGGCCCTGAGTCTGAAGCTGCTCAGTGGTTACTGATTTAAAAAATCAACAAAAACTGCTGTTTGTTTGGTTTGCCAGCCAGTGAAGGCAGATGGCTGTTTTTCCTGAGAAAATTCTTTTGGAGCTTTCTTCCTGTTAAAGGAAGTTTTTTCTTCCTACTCCCCACAGAGTGTTTGCACAAAGGGAATTTTTTTTGTAAATAACATAACAAAGCCTTCATATGGCATATTTTAAAAAAGCAAGCAAGATTATTACCACACAAAAATACAGCTATAACAATTTGATCAATGCAAGATGTCCAATGTAACTAACCCCAGTTACAGATCCTAAGTTTCAATTATTTCTTTACTTCCACTTACCTACCTGTTAAGTGCCAGGAGGATTGCCAGGATTTATACATCGGGGAAACCAAACAACCTCTGACGAAGCGGATGGCACAACACAGAAGAGCTACCTCGTCAGGCCAGGACTCTGCAGTCTATTTACACCTACAGGCTAGTGGACACTCTTTCAAGGATGAGGATGTACACATCCTGGACAGGGAAGAACGCTGGTTTGAGCGTGGAGTCAAGGAGGCCATTTACGTGAAAAAGGGAAAGACCATCTCTGAATCGAGGAGGGGGCCTAAGGGTACATCTTTCGCCATCTTAAAATGCTGTGATTGCAGCCATTCCCCAACTCTCTGTGAATGGTACTCATGGCCATTGATCAGTGGTCTTTGATCAGTGGGTTTTGGTCAGTGGTTGTTGATCAATGGTCATGAGAATTTGCATAATTATGATTAAGGAACTGACCTCACAGCCCATTGTTCCTTCAGTGGGCTGGTTTCAGTCATTATGCAAATGTACTGTTTATAAGATTGGGGAATCCTGCAGTCAGCTGAGACTGAAGAAGTCACCTGGATGAGTGACGAAACGTTTCTCCCAGAATACGCTACATCCAGATGAACAGAATCAACTTTTGGAAATTTATTTTCCTGGATGATTGAGAATGCATCAAGACGTTCCACTTACCTAGTTCGAGGGGTTGGGGGGTCGTTTTTCACGCCATAAACAAAAAACAACATAAAATGTATGCTATTTATCCACAAAACTGTGGATTGTGCTACAGCATGCAAAACATTAAGCATACACAAATTAAGTAGATATTAAGTAAATATGACAAAATAACTCAAGAAAGATATAGTAAAGAGACAAAAGCAGGATTCCAATTACATAAAAATGAATTTAAAAAAGTGAAATAAGATAAAAGAGATTGGTGAATTTAGCAAGGAGCTTCTAGAGATCAGTAGAGCGATGGCTGAACAGTACCAAATTTGACAAGTTTCATCAACTCATTAGCATAAAGTCTGTAGCTCAGGCAGTAGAACGGGTCAGCTACTAACTGGGAGGTTGGTGGTTCGATCCTTGGTTCCCGGTTGCTCCAGTCTGCATGCTAAATATCTCTGGGTAAGATATTAACCCCAAGTTGCCCCATATAAATAAGAGCACTTATGTAGAAGAAAGTGCTTCTACATAAGTGCTGAGATATTGGGAACTGTCATTTATATAAACATTGTATAAAATGAACGCAGGTCTGCAATAAACCCGTGTGTTTATTGTAGGTTGCATTATGTTCGTACACTGATGTACACGCTGTACTTGAGTGCTTCGCAGGCTTTGAATTCCTGAAATATAAAGATAATCAAAGGAACTACAGAAACACTGTGTGACCTCGTTCTCCGTGTTGACTCTTCAAATACGGTCTTATCACGATGACATACCATTTCTGTTGACAAAACAGTGCTACAGTTGATTTGTCAGAACATTCCAGTCCACGCGGAGATATGAGACACACACTTCCTCTCAGTTTGATATGTCTGTGTGACGGATAACGCTGGGAGAAAAAATAAAAAAGTCTGGTGTGTAACACGTGCATCATAATGTGATGCTTAAACTGTAATAAGCAGGCAGCTTGCATGGTGTCGATCGTTTGACTTGTAAAGTAAAATGGAGAAAATGTGATAACTTCTATGGTCACATAATGAGCTTCGACATATTTCTATCATTCAATCTGAAGCACAAAGGCTTTCTGTGCCGGTGTTATCTGTTTCAGAGTGGAATAAAATTGCATTATCCACTTAAGGAATAAAAAGAAAAAGACTGTGCAGAGCAACAAAATGCACACTGTTCTGAGCGTAGACGTCTTGAGAAATCTGGAGGAAGAATGCACACGTTCGTATTCATTTATCAATGTGGGAAACCTTCTGTGCCTGATTCTCAAACAGCTGTTCAGGAATGCAGCCCTGGTGGTGACTCTTGGTCAGCCTTATCTGGCCCCGCGTAATCTCCCAGAGGTGTTTGGGTTCTCAGGAGAAACATGTACTCAAGAACATGCAAAAAGCACAGCAGCATTTTGAGTGTGCAAGCAAATGCACGTACACACACACACACACACACACACACACACACACACACACACACACACACACACACACTAGAACTAGAGGGAGGAAGAGGTCGCCTGGAGGTTTATGTTATTTGAAAGATTCTGTTAAACATTATGCGACAAATTCAAAGCCAAGCACGTGTGCGCACGTCTACGTGTATGATCTTGTTGGAGTCTCTGGTTTGTCTCCAGTTCTGTGTTGCACTCGAGTGTAAGAAGAAGTGTTCTTGATCCAACAGGGGAAAAAAAATGTGAGTGAGGATGCCAGCATGAAATGTAAATGCCCCATCTTAACTGTGGGCTTTCGCAGTCAAGTTAACACTTGTTTATGCTGTCGCTCTGTACGTATATGGAAAGTACTGAGACTTGAGCTATGAGAATACACGGTTCAGGGTTAAGGATCATAACAATTCTTCTGTTTGGTTTACACCAGATCCTGAACAAAACATGTACAGCACGTGCGAAGGATGTTTTCCTGCCGCACATGGACACTTCTCACTTGGCCAAGTGGATAAAAACATAGATGGGTACGTTAGCTCCCCCCTGCTCTCGGCTCTAAACTCTGGAGCCCACCCCACCCTCCCTGCTTTGCCGCATGACTGCTCTCCTCATTGTAGGGTCTGCTGTGTCCAAGCCAGGACAGCTGTGGTACAACAGGCCCCATTGTCTTCTGCTATATGACACTATTATGTAACAAACAGGACAGCGGGTGAGATCACCAAGATCTACCAAGCCTCTCTGGTCCCATCATGCGTTCACTGGTGCGGAGTAAACACAGAGAGCGGGCGATGAGGGGAAGCAAAAATGGAAGTCCAGTATCAGTCTGGAGCTGAGAAGGTGTAATTACTCGGAACAAACTGTTGTGCAAACAGGCGACCGAGCAGATTATGGGGGATCTGAAGAGCAAAGCCAGAACAAAGCCACAATATTTTGGCGTGAAAGTTGGCCGTGCTGTGGCCCTCCCTGTTTCTTTACAACTATATCACTCACAGGACACACACACACGGTTATTATTTTAATACATTTAATAGTGCACTTTGATTAACCTGTACAGAAATAATATTATTAAAAAAGATAAAACATTTTCATTTACGTAACACAAAGCTTAACATGTACAATAAAATAAAACAGTATGATACAAAACAAACATATATCTGAGGTATAAATATATTGGCTTTAAATTAACTGTCATTGTCATGCATTATTATTTGGCAGAGACACAGTTAAAACACTTGCGATGCGAACAATGGCTTAGTAGATTAATCAGACACGTCAGCGCGAACAACGCACAACCTCAGATTTAAGCACGAGTGTTACGAGTGAAGGTCAGCTGATACAATGTCTTTATTTTTTGAACACAGACGAGACAGCACAGCGAAAGAAGCTCACGCAAAGATATTTTCCTTCCTTCAAATTCACACATTCAGTCTTCCCTCCTCTTTACAGTAAAACCTGTAAAATCACCACCTTTATAAAAGGACCCCTCTTTTTTTTTTCCTCTACTTTTCCTGTCGGACTACCTTTCTGTTCTCGTCTACATCAAAGCGACTGTGAAAGCATGTTTTTAAAAAACTTTGATAGCATACAAGCCTAAAATCTCAAAAACTGTGCTGTGCTTTAAACAAATCTAACACTTGTAATGGTGAGGAAAAGCTCACTGTGGGGAATCTACTGTTTTCATCTTGGGTTTTAAAAAAAATTGGTCCATTAAATCAGTTTGGTCTTGCATTTCGGTTCCTGACATCCATAAAGTGTGCCTATGCATCTCCTAGCACGCAAACAATGGCATCACACGCTCAAGACATTTGCCACTTACTCGATTTGAATTCTTCTTGATGGAATTTAAGACATCTATCTGTATGTTAGTAAATGAGGCCCTTCCTTTGATCGTTCCTCTCATTTTGGTGAGCCAGCCACCAGTACTCGTCTGTCTCTACCCTAAAACACTAAAACCCTTTGTGCTACCGGCCACCTGTCGTCTCACAACATCCTATCTATTGTCTCCGCTCAGTCTGCGCATTACCGTCTTTCTTCGCCCGTGGATTTATCAATCGGCTGACCATAATAATGTCTGCTGTGCTTTGCTGTAACAGAAAAAAAGGGGACAGAGGTAACGCGGACATACGGCGACCTTTACTCTGAACAGACTACTTTATGTACACATTTTTCTGCTACTGGAAACCAGTATGACGAATCTGTGTTAACTGCTGTTTTCACATACACGCTCTCACGCATACATTAAATCCCTCTTTTGCTTCTCAGAAGCAATAGCACCCTTTGGACAAACCATACATCTTGTATCAACATCGCCTCCTCTGGCCCAGATAAATGTTTGTCTGACACAAGTCCTCTTGGCAGCACGCTGGGAGGCCCCAAAAGAACAGTTTAAAAACATAACATCAATCTTGTTTGGACATAGGGGGGGGAAAAAAATCACAAAAAAAAGTCCTTCAATCCAGGATCCAGAGTTTGTCCTGATGTGAGGATGGAGGCTTGGACTTTGACCTCCCTGGGAGGATGGAAGTCAAAGTCCCACCCCCCAAAAAAATTCCCCAAAACTGCCACCGTCCAACTTGCACACCACTTTCTCATTTGTCCATGGGTGTGGTGAATGAGTCTCGTATCCGTGCCACCTCGGCAGCGCACAAGTGTCCATACAGTTTATTGTACCACTCTGGGAAACGACCCCTGATTAGACAAAGAAAGAGACGAGGCTGTTAGCCTACTGCGTTGCTCTAAAACTTGATTTGTTTGTGGCTCTGGAAGTAATCCACTCACCTGCAGTCGGTTCGGGAAATGTGCGTGAGTCGGGATTTGCTGGCTCCACAGGGCTCTATGAAGTAGCGTGAAGTGAGAACATTGGCTCGGACGCCCACCGCAGACGCCCCTTCGTGGT
The DNA here is from genome assembly GCF_963576455.1 of Neolamprologus multifasciatus. Lineage (NCBI taxonomy): Eukaryota > Metazoa > Chordata > Actinopteri > Cichliformes > Cichlidae > Neolamprologus > Neolamprologus multifasciatus. The sequence continues at coordinate 20,549,211 of NC_140444.1, forward strand.
CTACAGAGGTACACACCAGTGCGCATGCTCCCTTTGGCAGGTCCGTTACCCATGTTCTGTTAGAAACCAATAAAGACACTTTAGATTAAAAACAGCATTAAATTAGATGAAAGATGAAAGATAAAGACAAAAGCAAAATAAACACAAGAAGAGAAAAAGACAGCGATCTACCTGAGCACGACATGGTCTCTGGTAGGATGAGGCGCCATGGAGTTCCTGACATACTGGTAGACCTCTGTCCTGTCATCGAGGGTCTCCACTACACGGCTCTCGAGCAGGTCCTCATCCCAGTGTCCCTGCTCTCGCAGCACCCGGGTCAAAACCTCTTCGGGAGTTGCGGGAACCTCCACCATTACTTTCCACAGCCGCAGTGGATACCAGTCATGGACCTAGAGAAACAGACGGCGAGACCCAGTTACTTTACTTGCAGTCCATTGATTTAAAGCACTTTATGTCATTAAAATCACAGAACAAAGACAGGAAATTACAGCAGACAGGAAATGTCATGCACACAGGTTCCTGCAGTTAGTTTTAAGGGCTTGAGAAGAAGGTGACTGGACTTGTTTAAGTATTTTCAAGACATTTCACCTCTCATGCAAGAGGCTTCTTCAGTTCAGTTTCACTCACAACCTCTGGTGGTAATGTCTGACACCTTTTTCACAGTCATGTAATAATGCACACGATTAATAATCAGTCAACGAGTGAGATGTCCTCAGCAAACTTAAAGAACAGTTGCCTGCCCTTCAAGCTCTGATTAAGCATGCCCCCGTCTTCACCTCAGTTCCTACATTTCATGCTGTATCTAACTTAACATCTTGTTCTGTGCTGGGGTCTTGCTGTTGCTGTCTCTGGATTTCCACATGTGTGCTTGGAAGGCCCCCAGAACAGCCCTCACTGCCAAATATAAATTACTGCAGATGGAAATAATCTTCTTTCACTGTAGTGCTCCTGACTGAAATGTGGTAAATATAAACTTTCAGTGTCTTATCCAAGTGTTTGGAGGCTTCCTATAAGATATCTAATTGTACCAGTTACATTAGGGGAAATTACAAAAATTGGATGTAGTAATTTAACTGTAATCTTATGCACAACAGCTAGGCTGTGTTTCAACATATTTCACTGCGCTCTGGCCAGGTCAGCTGCTTCTTTCTGCCATCATATGATAAAAAGCACACACTCTGCGCCTTGTGACTTTAAACTGGAGAAAAAGATAACCTCATCCAGGGCCTCGCAAACTGGACACAGGAAATGTAAGCCTGGGATAATGCAGAGGCTCTGTACGGGTTTGTGTTTGTGTGTGTGTGTCTCTATGTCAAGCTGATGTCATTCTGGGATGGAGTCCAGTACTGGGATGGGAATGAGACGCCAAGGGGCCAGGCCACTTTCGCACGGATTTGTTTTTACACAGGAAACCCTAACTGCAGGTTTTCCACTCGATATTTAGAGAGTTAAAAGAGAGGCAGGGCAAGGACTGAGAGGAAAAGAGAGGAGCGGAAACAGAGATGGTGTGCATGTTTCAGGAGTGACAGCTTGTTTACACTCTATAGAAAGATAATAAATCTTTCCTGTGAGCTGTCTGACAATTTTATCAATGTTTCCAGGCTGAACAGATGACATTTAAGGGGACCTAGAGAAAGATTTTTTTTTTAAAAAAAAAGAAAAAAAAGAGGACCTACCTTCCTATATGCCAGGTCAGCATGCTCTGGCGTGGAGCAGCTGTCATATCCTTTGAACTTGTCTTTAGCCTCTTTGAGGAGCGTGTCCAGGCTATCTTGTAGGTACGCCCTGTAGCCTCCATGCGCAGCCTCTTCACCTGCAAGCTCCTCCAAGCGCTGCGGCAGCAAAGCCTGCTCCATATACGAGTTTCTGCAGCGATTCATTTCTTCTGGGATCTGTGAGAGAAGAGGAGATGGATGGTTAGAACAATTATTCATCTGCTTAGTCTGTTAGAGTTTAGGATAAAGAAATATCTTTTGGTTTGACAGACTTTGACAATTCCTACTGATGTTAGAGAAAACAAAGCACAGAAAACTTCAGAGAAAAAACGAAAAAATTAATTAAGACCCCCTTCACAAAAAATATGATAGGCAGTGTGAGCTTACTGTGGGGAAAAAAACTATTATGTAAAACAGGTCTGATTTTAAAGATCTCAAAGCATTTATGAATAAGTGATTAACACTGAAGTCATGGTTTTTCTGGCTTTGTCATTATTACATTAATCCCATTAAACAAACTGGAAACACATCCTGTGTTTGCCTAGTTTATCCTCAATATAGTCTCCTTCATATCTTCCATTGTTAATTGCATCCTGACAGTGTTATCGTCCATCTTCCCTTTAAAAAATCTCCATAAGCAAATGCAAATGTAATTAAAGAAATCATTTAAGGAGGTTAATTCGGTTTACTTGTGCAATGTGACCATGACAGGAAAGCAGGAAGCCTTTCCACAGTCTAATAGAATTTTAAACGATCTTAATGACCCACAGTGTGCAGCCTTTTAACATTTACTCTACCATGTCCGGAGAAGATGGCACAAGGCAAAGCACATTTCTGGCTTAATGTCAGTTTTAATTGGATCTGTAATGCTGTAGTTTTGCTGATTATTTCCTGTTATGCTATCCATGTGGAGATGCCAAATCTCACTGACATGAATTTATGGATTTCTGACCCCTGTGATACTATGCTAGAGTTTGGGGGGCGTTTACTTGAACAGAGCTCTGGACAACATAGGTATTCAGCCCCCCGTAGCATGTTCACTTTCCATAATCCAAACTCCTCTTGAACAAATAACTGCATGAATTGGATCAATGCCTTACATAACTGGGACTCTGTTTGTTGACAGGACAAACGCAGGGACATGAGGTATGCGGCAGGAAACCGGAGGTGACATTTATTCTGGCAGCAAACATACCCTCGTTACCTTAAATGGCAGTTTACTGTGAAGGTAGTAGCCAGTAACTCATTCTGCTTTTATTTTTTAAGCTAACTTTAAAAGTGAAGAGTTTGCTGCACAGGTACTGCTACACGATTTTTAATCACTGACCCTAAAGAGTTTCCTGCACTCCTGGATCATGTGCGCCAGGCCATGAGTGGCAGCAAGGTTTTCATTCAGGTCCCTCTGGTCTGGCTTTCCGAGTGTCTGCTTCCGGTTCATCACCCTTTAGGAAAGAAGGAAAAAGAAGAAGACATAATGAGGCTAATCAGAGCAATCACCACAAAAGAAAAGTAAAAAAAAAGCTGGAGGAAACAGTTTAGCTGTATAAAGCTGATAAACCCTCACCTAGAAGTGTCAAATGTGGAACAATGCATGTGTTTTTTTTAATTAGGTCTGGACGTTTATGTAACCTTTCTATTTCCTCTGTCTCTCTCCCTTCCTCTTCTCACCGGCTTTGCTCTCTTCCACACTATTCTGCCCTCGTGCTAGTTTGGAGTGACCCTTTCCTGTTTTCCAAAACTGCACAGGCATATTGCGCCCTTATGCAAGATGCTGCAACAAAAACTATGTTGATTAAAGGCATGAAACTGAACCGATTACAGCGGCGTGCGCTCAGACACACACCTCGGCGAGGAGCTCTCCTTCCGTCGAAGCGTGTTGAGGTGGAAAACGGATGGGGCCAGACAAACTGCTAGGTTGGTGGGAGTCATCTGATTCTCAGCCACGCTGGCCGTCACATCGCTGAGCAGACACAGCAGAGTCCGGAGCGCCTCTCGGTTCTCGTCCGGCAGGAGCAGCACAGCAGCGCGAGCTGCCTGAAGGCGGAGCTCTTTAGGCATGTCTGGAGAAGATGGAGAACATGGACTCCATCATCATTCCTTTTCAGTTCAATTTAGCACAAATTTATTTAGCTCCACAATAACATTATCATATATAAAATTAAAAGCTCAAGGAGTCAGTCAGTACTAATATCTGTTGTCATACTACATCCTGTCATCTTTTTTTCCAGCTGTTGTTTAATTCAGGAAGTAGACCGTATCGGGCCTCCAATTACCTGCCAAAAACGAGTTATGATGGGATCTGTGTTGACCTGTTACATAAGCTATGTTACATAAGCTCATATGTATGGGTCCACTATATGCTTGACCTCTCATACATCACCTTACACAAACGGTGTAGCGTCCACAGATGTGTGCTCATCTGTCTCATGTGTTTTTACAGCTCTATGGCTACAACATCTAAAACAAAGTATGTCAGCTGTGCAGCTGCATATGTCAAGCTGCGCGAGGAATGACGTAGACGAGCCTGGAAGAACATTTTCTGTGTTTTGTGTCTTCTTACACTGATAGATCTGCAGGAAGGTTTCTGAAAGTTTGCTGGTAAGCAAGGGCTCTGGTAAATCTCTGAAGTACTGCTTCAGCATGTCGGCAACGTCATAAGCTGACTGGCCCTCGTAGTTGACTCCTCCCCCGTCGGCGCCGCTCGCTTCATTCATCTGACGGAGGGCTTGGATACGAGATTTTACGCCCGATTTCCTGAAAAGACCCACCTGGGCGGGGAAACAAAGAAGAAAAGGGTTACGTCTCACATACCATGCAGAAACCTTTGAACTATAAAGTATCTGATCAAAGAGTATCAAAAATGACTCTCACAAACACACACACACACGTCTTTTATTGCGTTAGGCTGTCGCATTAGGAAAATAACATTCTTGACTTATCCACAAATCCGTAGCTTACAGTCAATATGGTTACATCACAACAGATCCTGTTGACTGTATTTACAAGGAGCTCCTACAACAGCCAGTAGGCATTCTTGTAGTGAATGCTGTGTAGGACCTCATCAATGGCCTTTTAAGGCTGTGTGAAATGGCAATGTTGGGGAGGAGAAAAGAAGAAGACTGCTGGCTTGTCCACTGAATATTTTCCATGAGCTTTCACACTTCCAAACAGAGGCACTTTGTCTGTCCTTGAAAAGAAAGTCATCATTCTCTTTTGCATGATGCCACATTAAAAGCCATTTTTCAATTTGACTGCACCTTTCCTTCCTTTATAAATGCACAGACTGTGACAGACTGGGTATAGATTAAAGCGACACAGGTGACTGAGCTGCCGCACACTGACTCTCCCCTGGCACACAGAAAGTGTTTACACACTGACTGAGTGGGCATCAGACTTTTTCCGATTTCCTGCCTCATGTTATGTAACACCAAGAGAAATATGCACATGTATTTAAATTGATATTTTATGCAGTTTGAGAAGCTTAAAGAAAACAAGTTAGCTAAAATAGTACTTAAAGCTAAAGCTGAGGTGGCCATTACATGTAAACTTGCAGTTCCAGTGTATAAAAAGGTTTTGCACACATCTGTGCATATTTCTGTACTATATATTACCTGGTCGAGGCACTGATTTCGTAAGTAGCGCATGGCCTGCTGAATTCCTTGAGGCAGGGGCTGTCCCGTCCGCTGGACGATGACTTGTAGTGGCACACCAAACACATTCCTGTCTTTGTAGTCGCGCACCTTGATGCGCTTCATGAATTTCGGCACAGCCCTGCAGCATACACACAAATTTGGATCTTTAAAATGGGTCAACATTATAATGACATACCTTCATTCTCTCTTTACTAACTGAGAGCCTAGACTGTAATCAACAAAAACACATCACAGTAATCAGGGCTAACACAGACATTCCACAAACACCTATTCATACAAATTGATTCACCGCCGCGTCAGAAATGCATCAAATGGGTTATTTTTAGTTAAGATGCAATGTAAAACTCAAACAAATCCAATTTATCACAGAGCGCTTGAGCCTTTTATGTGTGTGCAAGGCGAGTGTGAAAGTGAGCAGAGGTCCATCTGCAGGGTTACGGGGGGCGTGGGTAAAAAGGTAAGGGAAAAATGGGGATCGTGGAAAGAAGATGTACAAACCCGCTTCTTTGCACATCTCCAGTCGACGATCGCCTCCAGATTTGTCACTCTGGGCGAGCTTGTGTGCAAGCATTTGGTTCCTAGTGAACAGCAAGTCTCCATCCACAAACCCAGAGTTGAAACATGCAACCCTGACCGTTTCACAAGAATGTGCCCGCAGATTTATGGCTGAGTATCTGTCTGCATGGGTGTGAGTGTGTTTTGCACAGAGATGTTATGCGTGACTCAGGACAAGTGCGTCTTTGTAAGTGCTGGGGTTCACAAGACTTCTTAGAAGCACGGTTTAGAAAAAAAAAAACAAGAAGAAGAAAAAAAAGAGCATGTTATGATCCCGGGCAGAATTCTGACTATGTTGTGGGCCTCCAGTGGCCAACAATTGGACACTGTCTTTCAGTGAGCCTCAACCTGTCATAAGACTGTCATAATGCCTTCTATTCCCATTTAAAAGAAAGCCTCGAGCAGAAAAATAACACAGAATTAATGTGATTTTTCCACTTCTAGTCATCTTTTTCCTTAACTTTAGCTTCTTCAAAACAGCCAATTCTAGGTAGCACTTTGGCTTATAGCAATTTAGCACAATGACACTTCGGTCTACTGTAATGTGAAGAATGTTCAGTGACATTCAGCTGCTTTCATTTCAGGGAATTTCATGAAATTGTCCATTTCACCCCCCCCCCGTGTTCAATTTAACATAAAAAAGCAAGAATAAAGAAATAAACGAGCGCACAGAAAATTAGCCCAGACCTTAAGCTTAGAAGTGGTACAGAAGATCGTTTGGAAGGACAGTTATTGCGTGCAGCTCTTTTCAGCCTCGAGCTCAACACCTCGCGTGTGAACTGCCATGATTGCCCCGTTGAGAAAAAGACTATGTACGCCCCTTCCCAGCAATTATGGGCCTGGGAAAAGAATGTGAAACCCAACCTCTGTGGACAGCCATCCCCACACTATACAACAACCTGCAGATGGATTTGGAGATGGGTAGGATTGAGAGGGTTAATAGCTGGCTGAATGGGTATATTAAAGGGCATTACTTAGAGGAACAATATGGCAGTGGCAGAAGCCATTTCACATGAAGCTTTAAAAAGAAAGAAAGAAAGAAAGAAAGAAAGAAAGAAAGAAAGAAAGAAAGAAAGAAAGAAAGAAAGAAAGAAAAACACTTCTTAATGCTTTCACCCTCCATTTCCCGTCCACAAGCCTTCCCTACAGTCCACTCACCAACTGAAGCCATGTTTGTTTGTAGGAGTGTGTTTCTCCAGTAGAGCAGTGAGCTGCAGAAGGGAGAGTTTCTGCAGCAGATTCATCTGTAGCACAGACTGGCAGCTAATCTGAAGCTGGGCAGAGGCCAAGCTGGGCCGATGGGAGTTCTGGAAGCTGGGCCAGCGGAGTTTCTGTGGTCTGGAGTACATCGGAGAAGAGCAGAGCACAAATTGAGATGTGAGAAGAATACTGACGATTGAGAAAGAACAAGTTTAACCCTCGGGATCTGCCTCATGCTTTTGTTCATGCATAAACGTTGACAATAAAACCCACGGCCACACACAGTATTTGTAGTTGTTATGTGCCAAGTGATCAGTTTGGGGATTACAAGGACTTATGTACACATCAATCAAGAGATTGTCTTTGAGACTAAAAGCCCGCCGAACGTAAGTCTGCCTGTGAATTCCTGAAAGCACAGGAATGGTCCCCATGGAAACCAAGCAGCATTCCAGAGCGCTCGTTAGCATTACATAAGGAGAGAAGTCTCAGCGTGTCCCCCTGTTTATCCTATGCTGTCACTTTTTATGTACAACTCTTTTTTGTTGGTACCTCAGTGCTGCATTCAGGTTTGCTTTGTCCTTTTACAGAAGAAAGACTGGCAGCATGAGACTTTCCGCTTAGTATTAAAACTAAAAGTAGCACATAAAATTTTTCTTATATAAAAATATGCATGAAATTGTATTTTTGAGAATGGCTAACAGTGTGGTCTGGGAATTATTTAGAGTCACAGTTGCTGTTTAATCTAGGGCAGGGGTATGAAATGGACCTGAGGGCCAGAACTGGCCTGGCAAAGACTTCAATCTGGCTCACTCCATATCGTAAGAAAATATGTGAAGGAGAGCATAAATTTTGGACTTTTAACTGTAGTTTTGGCTCCAAATAAAGATCCCCCCCACAATTATTTATACAGCATTTCTTTATCATATAGAAAAAGAGACAATGTGTTGAAACTTCACTTCTTTTTCTTACATCTCAGGTATTAAAAGTGTAGTTAAACTTCTTTACATTGATAAAAAAAAAAAGAGGGGTTTTACTGCTCGACCCACTTAAAATCAAAGTGGGCTGTATGTGCCCCATAATGTAAAATGAATTAGACATCCCTGATTTAGGGACTATAGATATAAATGACCACATGTACTCTAATCTGGCATGTTTGCACCTTACTATAAAATGTAAGGATTTCAAACCTCTGATTTTTTTTTAAATTAAAATCTGGATGAACCGACCCTTCATTGATGATCTGTGTTTGTAAAAAGATGGTTTTGAATTTTCTTCCCTCACCTGCTGGTTCGGGTTAGAGATGCTCCGACACCAGAGTCTCTTCTCTCCCTCATTCCTTCCTCCCCCTCGCCCAAGGGGTTTCCTGTGCTGTCTTGGTCGCTTCCGTTCTCGTTCTCCTCCAGGCGGTTCTGCAGAGGAGAGGACGGGCACGGGGAGGCCGAGTCCAGTGCTGAATCCGAGTCGCCTTCTTCCTCCTCATCTTCCTCCTCCTCCTCTTCACCGGCCGCATCCTCAGACCAGGCATTAACAAAACGCTGCAGGCCGCTTACGTGTTGAAGAACTTCCTCTAATTTGTGCTCGTCCCCCTCTTCCTCCTCTCCCTCCACTCTCACTGTGTAAGGGACGTTGTCATAAAAACTTAGACGGCTGTCGACCGAGCCCGATGAGCCACGACGTTGACGTCTGCTGTGCCGTCCCCTGAGGATCACAGAGTTTCCATTATCATTAGTGCGTGAACTCCCATCCTGGAGGGCCTTGGGAAAGGTTCCAGGCTTATGGCCTTCTGGTAAATAGAAAAAGATCATGCCCTCCTCTTCCTCTTCTTCTTCCACTTGTCTGCTGTTGTCTTGCACGCTGTAGTTGTTCTTGCGGTTCTGCTCATCAACTGTCATCCCATTACTAGCGTGGCAGGGGACGGGTGGGGCAGATTTGGGAGCTTGCTGCTGATCTGAAGCTTGCTGGAGGAGGCTGAAAGGATCAAAACCTTCCAAATACATGCCCCCTCGCTTACTGGAGGTCGCCGCCGCACTGTGGCTGCGAGCTCGAGTCACTGGGCTCGGCGTGCTCACCGCACTCCCGCTGCTAGCTTCCGACTGGCTGCTCCCAGTACTTCCAGTACTTCCGTTGCTGGTCTGAGTGGAGTAGGATACAGAGCGATTGCGGTTAAGTGTCATAGTCTGGGTATTATTGCGATGGTGATTAAGATTCTGGTTGAGGTTGAGACTGGAGATATCCACGCAGTTGAGCCTCCGCAGTTTGTCATCATCAAGACCCTCTTTGACGACAGGGCCGCTGATTTCTATTTTGCCTCCGCCGGTGCCCCCCTTCTTCTTTCTCTTAGAGGAGCTGCCACTGTGGAGCCGCAGACTCTCCATCCTCTTGAGAAAGCTCTTAGCTCTCGAACGTGTGCTTTTGCTGCTGCCGGATCCTCGGTCCAGACTTCCCCCTCGTCCGGCGACCCCCGTCTTTACATCAAAGGTAAACTGCCTGAGGGTCTCTAGGGGCGATGGAGGCAACCCATCAGACAGAGAGTCCTCATTCGCACATCCTGACCCACCTGTGCCTGACGATGAACACATGCTAGCTACTGAGCTGGCACGGGTGGCATTAGGGGGCACAGCTTCGTTTACCAGAGCGGCACCGTGGGTCTTCTCTTCTCCTCTCCCTCCACTCCCACTGCTGTGGATGGAGCCGACTTCGGGCTGTTCACTGAGGTCGGTCAGCACACTCTCCGAGCTGTTGCCTTCTCGGAGGGTGAGCTTGCCCTTCTGGGATGCTTGGTCCTTGGGAAAAGGGGGCTGGCAGGCATCTGTGGGCAGCGCGGAGAAAACCTCCAGCTCCTCCATCCGAGACCAGCGCTTGCTGTCCCTCTGGAAGGTCCAGCGTCCACTGATGGCACAAGGCTCATCCTCATCTGAGTCCTCACTCTGAATGAATAAGGGGGCCAAGGAAGGGAGAGGGGAGAGAAAGGAATAGCAAGAAGAGAAGGGGAAAAAAGAGAGGGAGGGAGAGAAACAGTTGGTGACATTATTCACTGCCACATTTTCCACTTCTTTTCCAGCATTCCTCACCTTGATCCAGGAAACTTTCGGTAGTTATGGAACTTATTTTAGAATGGATCTAATTTTAACCTACATGAAATATAATTATATACAATGGCTGTCAAAAGCTTCCATAACACAAGGGCTTTTATAAGAAGACATGTATAAATTTTAGCATGAAGCATGAGGTAATTATATTCATGGTCAGCCAGAAAACCTCAGAAAAATAAGTAGAATAAATTGGCCATTGATGAGTCACATTTAATGTATATGAACCATTACAAAAATGCACACACCTCCCCCAGTTTGGTTAATCTGTCTCAGACCCCAAAGGGCGTTGAGAAAATTCCATTTTGACCCCATAGCTCTCAATGTAGCCGGCCAGACTGGGGTCACCCCCCGCCTACACCCACCTACACAGTCGTTATCTGTTTGTGCACAGGCACTCATGGAGAGTAAAACAAGCGCCGTCACTGATATATTTTAAAATTTCTTATACAACCCACCTACAAAACTGACGTCTATATTATACAATCAAAGTCAAACACAGGCCTCAAATCTAAAATCTGAACTCATTAGAACACCAAAAAACTTATAAATGAAGTTCCTTTATAAAGGATCCTGGAGATAAGCACTTTGATTGAAAAAGGAAAAAGGAAAAGGGAAAAATAAATCATCATTGTCAGAGTTCACAAAGGGCTTTATTATAGGCTTTGTTTCAAATAAAAGTGAATAAAGATTGTTATCTATCCTGGTGCAAAGAGGATTCACCTAAAAAGAACAATTTAGTAATTTTGCCGACACCGCTCTATACGACCGTAGCCTGTTTCTGTTATTCTGGTTGTATTGAGAGATAACCAGCACTCACTGGTGATCATAGCTGGAACCATTTTTTACCGTCCACCCAGCAAATCATACTGATTGGATACGCTGATTGCCACATCAATGAAGTCGCACAATGAAAGCTATTCTTATAATCATCAGACAGTACGAGCAAACCACGAAGAACGGGAGACGAGGAGATGGAGATTTAAGAGAGGGAATGTAAAGACGTGACGAGATCAATGCATTCCTAAGCTGTCTGGGCGTGGGGGTGGGAGGCTGTTGTCCCGCAAGAGCGGAGGAGTCGAGGAGGCAAATAACCTCTTTGACTCCTCTGCTCTTCTCTGTTGACTCCTGAAATGAAAGGTGACACAGAAAGGGTCATCCTAATGAATACCACCACGCATAGAACAAGGATCTTCCTATGTAGCCCTTAAGGGCATTAGATTTGGTTGATTTGTAGAAAACAGAGAAATTCTTGTCACAAAGTGACAGTGTCTGTCAGTCTAGACTTTCTGCTTTAATTGAAACATGAGTGGTCTAAAAGTGGGATTTTTACATAATTATCCTAAGGAGGAAAAACACTTTCCACTAGGACGGCTTCCTTAAAAGAGACATTTAAGAGCTGGTGTTGGTGGGGGTTTAATTGGTGCAAAAAACTGCTTGAAAACATGCCTTTATAATACCTCTGAAATCATTGAAAGATGTATAAATATGAGGAAGTATTTTAGAAGAGAGAAGGTGAGCATACTTTAAATGAATGGGGGAGTTTTGGTCAAAGAAACCCCTTCATTTAGACATTAAAGCTCTCCTCCCTTCCCCTACTATCCCACAACCCATTTGGTATAGAAATGAACTCAACAGGTGCCTTCTCATTAAACGAGATGAGAGAAAATGCAGCTTTGCCCTGTGGCCAAGTGCGAACTGTGGGTTGAGGTGAGGCGGTGCAACTGTGGATAAGGAGATGTGCAAAGTGGCTTTTCACAAAAGGAGGGTACTTCAAGTGCTTGCATGTAGACTTACTCTTTTTCTTTGTGGCGAAATCTCCAGTCTCATTAAAGCGCACTTATTGAGGGTGTTCAGTCTCCTGCAAATACAAACACACGCACAACTGGTTAGATTTGAATTGCGTGGGCTTTAAATATTAAACCTCACCAACTTTCACTAGAACACAAGGAGAGGATGTGTAAAGGAAGGAAAGATGAAACAAGACAAAAAGGAGCTGCGGTCCAGTCTGGCTAATGAGATGCGGAGGGATAATCCCTACGTGGACAGGAAGAGAAGGAGAGAGGGCAAAGAGAATGAAATCTGCTGGAGTGCCGACGCAACCTCGGGGAGGGGACAGAAAGATTATCCCTTTAGCCACCTGGAGAAGGGGAACCAACCTCTGAAGAGCTCTTAGAGCAGATCATGTAACAATGGAGAGATGAAGTGATGGGAACTCAAGGACAGCTGCGGATGTGGGGAAGGGATGAATGCTGCCAAAAGAGGAGACACTGAGATGATAGCTTCCAGATGTATGGAGGAACACCTGCTGTGGTTTATTACTTAAGGATCGAGTTCTGATGAAGAGGCTGAGTCCATTAAAGAACCATTAGTCCCCTCCTCATATGCTAAAAAGGACGGCAGGGGGACAAATTGAATGCAAACCCAGTCATCTTCAATGATAATTGCAACCATTTGGATCACTTCACATATAAAATGAAATCTCACAAAGCTCAGAGCCTTTTAAATGTTTATGTTTTAGGGAACAATTGCAGTCTAATTTTTTTTGTCCCCTACAACATAAAAAGAAAGCTGCAGTGATGTAAGGAGAAAGATATGTGCCTGGGAGGATGGTACAAAAGACTCTAACGGCTAAGATAAACCCTATCAGTCCCAGACAAAGAAGAAAATAAAGGAAGAAGAAGGTAAGAACATAGTGAAACCAAACAGGGAGGGGAAGTGCACGGTTGCTTATCGTGCGATTCTTTTATCTCATCGGCAACTTTCCAAAGCATGGCTCTTTTTGAAGTCATGCCCTCATGGTTTCATCAGAGGGAAAAGTAGTGATAGTACAAAAAAGAGAGAGAGAGAGAGAGAGAGAAGATGATGAGGAACAAGAAGAAAGGAACATACCATCAAAAGAAAGATAAAAGGCGTATGAAGGGTTTTAAGCATGACTTGTAATTTCACCTGCAGAGAGCCTCAATAGCATCCCGATCGAGGAAGTCGTGGTCCTTGGTGACTGAAGAAATGTCAATGGGAAACTGGGCATCTAAAGAGAGAGAAGTGAGTCAGGTTACGTGAGGGCATCTCCCTGCCACTGATTGGATCAGTATGTTCAGATAAAACTAAAAGATACCACCCTCAGCTCCAAAGACACCCACCTACTCAAACACCCACCTTCCCCCTCTCGCTCCCACCCACCCATACAGCCCTGATTAAAAGCTAAAAGAGGAAGTAGCGTCTTAGTCGACCAAACAAACACAGCTGCAGCTTTCAGACCCAGCAGGCAGGGGGGATATGCAGCACAAGGGGAGAGAACAGGGGACTGATTGAAGAATGACAATAGGTACTCCAATGTGGCTCAGAGGTCCCGCTTCCTTTTCTGCTTCTCGCTCTTTCTCTCTGGTCTACCTGAATAACAAGGTCACTTGTTCGCCCAGTTGCTGGGCTGGTAAAAGCAGAGTGAGTATGCCTTGAAATTCTGTCTTGAATGCCAAGAATGACCAACTGGATATTACAAGGTTTTCTGGAATGTCCCAAAATGGGACTGTTGCATCCAAACCCTCAGGGGTCACATTGATAAGAAAATGCTATCATGGGGCCAGCACCTTTAACCTGTACTGTACTGGAGCAGGCCTATCAGTCTGCCTATCTTTAGTGGGGCAATAGTCTCGACGGCACAGACAATAAAGAATCTCTTATGGAAATAAGGAAGGGAAATGTGTGTCACGTATCAACAGAGCAATTCCTACTACTACTACAAATGAGTCGAGCGCAGTTTTCAGCACTTTTGTATTGCTTTTTTTTTTTTGTCTGAAAGGTCTCAACACCTGTACAGAAACTCAAATAGGAAACCTTTCACAGTTAAGTGGAAATAAGCAGTGACCTGCTGACAATGGCAGCTCGGTACTGCTGTCATCATTCTGTAATTACATAAAGAGAACTGGTTTGCCCCTGGCATGCAGTAGTATAGCTAAGAAGACCTACAAGGAGTGAAGAATGTTTTATGTACTTTGGTGCTTATTTATATTTCAAGGGTCATGCAAAGTACTCTTTGTCAGCAGTTGTCATTGCAGGTGTAGCTTTAGATGGAGCAGAAAGCTATAATTATATAGGTTACACTGTATTCAAAGCATAGGCAATGTTTGCGATACAGTACAGCTTGCTGGGGCTTACATGGATTTCTTTACGGATGTAGAGCAAAAAAAAAAAACCCCACACACATCTCATTTGCTCTTCTGTAATGTTAGGCTGTGTGTTTAAATTTTTAAAACTAAATATAAAAATTATTCTTATTGCAAAGCGATAAAACCCAAACCCATCAGTCCATCAGTCATGTACCAGTTTTGAGTGGGCTGCGGTGTGTCCTAGTGTTCCTTACCTTCATAAAGTTGGGCGTATTGCGGGAACCCTGCAGCTCGGAGCCACGTGCAGGCCTCTTTGGCTTCGATCTCTATGGAGAAGAACAAGTGAAACACATGTTAAGGGTTACAGAAGAACAGCATCATATCAAAAAGCGTGTAGTAACATGAAAAGACATGAGCGTGGCTTTTGTAATAACATCACGAGTGTAAATGAAACATCATTTAATAAAGTTATCAAGTTTAAACACTAATCCAAGAAAACACTCTGGAACCCTCCAGCATGTTAGCAGCTTATCAAATGTGAACTCCTTGACCTTATTAGCTATCTAACACTCCGTCACGCACGCCTCTCACATGTTTCTAGAGCTAAGAGCAACATACGTGCAAACTACACACCATCACACTCTCAAGTGTCTTCCACTTAAGCTTCTTAGCTAGGTAATGCAGTGGAGTCACATATCTCTGACAGTAAACGTTGCCTAACCTTTTCCTCACGTGACACGAACAATGGTTGCCGTGGATCTGCATCCATGGAAAACATTTATTCTTTAAAGTATTAACACGTTACATTTTCTTTGCTTGTTGTCTAAGAGCATCTGTTTCCTCCTGTTACCATCACAAGTAAACTCTGAAGATTAGCGTGAGTATAGGAAAGGGAGTTTAACATTCAGATGTGTCATTCTGAGAGCTCGTACAGATTCTCCATAAAAGCCATTATTCCATACTTCTTAAAGGCTGACAAACAAATTCTCCCATAACTCCCTTAGAACACAAGCTGAGGTCTATAGTGTGTCACCGGTGCCACGAAGATGTCTCCCAGCTATCTGTGAAAACTTTTTAGATGACATGTGCCAAATGGGTGCTCCAATCGCCATAAATGCTTCATTATCCCTGCAGCTACCTGTTTGTAGACAGGAGACCAAAAGAAGAGTTTTACAGTGTCCTAGTTCCTAGAATGATAGTAAGTACACACGCAGATCAACCTTGAGAGAAACAAAGCCTGAGTGACAAAAATGGTAAATGGCCTGTATTTGTATAGCGCTTTACATAGTCCCTAAGAACCCCAAAGCGCTTTACACTACATTCACCCATTCACACACTGGTGATGGCAAGCTACATTGTAGCCACAGCTGCCCTGGGGCGCACTGACAGAGGCGAGGCTGCCAGACACTGGCGCCACCAGGCCCTCTGACCACCAGTAGGCAACGGGTGAAGTGTCTTGCCCAAGGACACAACGACTGAGACTGTCGGAGCCGGGGCTCAAACCGGCAACCTTCCGATTACAAGACAAACTGCCAACGTTTGAGCCACGATCGCCCCCAAGGCACAAAGCAAGTAAAAGACTTGGAGGACAGTCAAAAGTTCTTGCTTTTACAAATTACACTTGCAAGTTTAATTGGGTTACTGTGTCTGGCTGAGTGTAATTAGCTAATCATAACCACCCGTAAAGAAACTGGATTTAGTGCATTATATCTTTGGTTCACTCGTTAAGCAGTTACACCCCATTTCAAAACTAAATCGCTCCACACGTTATATACATCTTCCCACAAGAACACAAAAAGAGATCAACCTGAAAGGCAAGAAAAGAAACAAGAAACAGAGAGGTCAAGGAAGACTACAGCTGCAAAGGGTCTGGACTAAGCGATATACCGACATTTACATACCAACAACAAGCCTAGACGGCAGACAAACCCACTAACAACAAGGTGTGACACGACCAAGACAAGAGTCTCCCCACTGCCACTGCAGAGGCTCCAACTTTCTTTAAACAACTACCATGACACCAGCGCGCACCGCAGTGTCAAATGGCACATTAACAACTACACTTCAGCGTTATTTGTCAAACGTGTGCTATTTTTCCTTGTGGATGTGAAGCTGTATGCCTGAGAAAAGGTGTGTTAGTGTGTGTGTGTTTCAGCTGAGTATTTTTGGAGCGTAGTGAACCCAGAGGAAAGTACAAACCAAGCAATAATTATACCAGCATTCTTGAAAGCAAGCAGTGCACCGGGCCAGAGATTCCTGTGCTCGCTCGTGTATAAATATGTGTGCACAAGTAAGTCTGTGTGTGTGTGTTTGCATTGACTAACCTCGTGTTTAAAGACAAACTACTCAAAAGACAGTAAAGCTATTGAAATGCAAATTAGACATGCAAACACATGGTTGGCCTTCCAACCCCACGCCCCCCTCCAGTCCCCAGAAAAGGAGCTACGCGAGCCAATAAGTGCCTTTTGCTGGGATGCTATCCAGTGACCCACCCTACTGGGCTAGAATGTGTGTCAAATCTATTTTACAGTGACATAATGTGAACTTAGTGTGCCGAGGAAATAAAATAAAGACAGCAGCATTCACCACGCAGATGGATCCGACTGAATAATATTTGTCACTGAGCTACATTGTGTCCATTCATTCACAGAGTAAAAGAAAGAATATTTTTGTCTTTTGTTTGGCCACAGGAAGTGGACAGGGGCATGGGGCATCTGGCACAAACATTCTTAACAATAGAGCAGCACCCACTTGCACTCACATGCATCTGGAAGAATCAAAAGCCGGATCAACAAAGCAACAAAAGGAATTTACAAGAATATCCCAGGAACTCAGGCCATAAAAACATCATCTTTAAACAGACCTCCTAGCCTTAAACATTTATGTTGGCTTCGATAGAAAAAGATTTGAGGGTGTATTTCAAATTTTTTCTTCACTCACTGTCCACCCTGGTTCCCTAGCCCTGATCAGGGAACTACCTCACTTCCTCTTCCTGCTTCCCTCACGGGAAGAAAGCTTAGCAGCGCGCAATGGCTACCGACCACTTGGCTGTGCAGCCCTGCCTTCATTTGTTCCAGACCAGATAATAGACGGGGAGGCAGCCAAGACAAACACGGGCCCTGGCGATTGTGTGTACTTACCAAACGTCCTCGTGGTTAAAGATGGCTACAAAGCCACTCTAAACAAATATCTTGCGGCACCCACTTAGAGCCTCAACATTGCAGTGAGAAAGCAGAAAAGTGAGTTTTATCACCCTGATAATGACCACGTTATTCTGCACGTGTGTGCCAAGTCGGCTCAAGAAGGGATAACACATACGGAGTGAGTCAAAGGTTCAAAGCCAGTGGCACTACTCAAAATACTACATGTCCTGGCAAGCTATTTACATCCAGCTCACTTCACATATCATCATGTTCAGTCTAATTCCTGGAGGATTCATCTTCTTGCTTTTGAAGGAAACTTATTGTACACCACTCTATGAGAACTTTGTCACTTCGTGCCATTAACTCAGGGTGTGAATAATGATGCAATTCTCAACTGGAAAAGATAATTATGCCAAACTTCTCCCATGTTTGGCTGCTTCTTTTTTTTAAGCCAGTTGCCACATGGTAGGTTTGGCACACTGTGGCCACTACAAGTGGGACCACTGATGATTAGTGGGAAAAAATAGGCCTGAAGCCAAGTATGATTTTTGTTTGAAAACTAAACTTTGCTCCATTTTCAATTGTGGTATTTCAGTGTAGGGTGTGTTGTTTTTTCAGCTTCTAAGAACAAGTTTGAGAACCACTGGCGAGGTGACGGGCAGGCAGAACTTGGATTATCACAAGTTCAGAACAGACAAGAACATCTGAAAGGAATGAGGCTTTGAGGTGGCTTCGTCTAGACTTTCCAACAAATAATAAATATTCTGACATAATTAGCCACATTGATTTCTGAATGTGTCATCTTATGACCAAAAAATGAAGACAAGTCAGCTCCACACTAATCTTGACTGATATGAACAAGCAAAGACAACTCAGTGGGACACACTCCCTCTTGCTTGGAAAGATGAAGATGATTACAGAAGAACAGCAGATAACACAACTAATAAGATCCAAGCTGATGCTAATAGACATTTCATATGGATCACGAGAATCTTTTCTCCTGCACATTGCCCAAAGCTAATCTGGTGAGCACCCAGTCAAGCTTTACCCACTTTCCCGAAATATCAACTTCTAAAATTATCCACCACATCTTTTCTTTGCTTTCCTTTTCCCTGCTCTCACCTTCATCTCCTGCGCTGTCTCTACTTATTTCAACTCTGCTCGCCACTTCTCTTCTCTCCCTTCCGGTAACAGGAAATTCTCACAATTGCCGACCACAGTCCCACCCCACCTCCCACCCCCAGTGCAGGAGGCAACGGGGTCTGGCTGGCTGAGTCTGAATGCTCAGCTCCAGTGGGAGTTTGTCAGCAGCAAGCAAACAAAGGATGCTGCTCCCCCACCTATAGCAAACTGGAGGTCAAGAGTCTCTATACAGTTAACAGTGATGCTGGGGCTTTGAAGTTGGCAGACTGAGAATAATGCTTGACTAACCACTGTTATGAATTGAGGTGGCTTATCTTGAGTCATCTGATCACTGCTGAGTTTCCAAGTGCCCACTGCATAACAACCCAAAAAGCAGTCGTCAGATCCTAATGAAGTTCATTTCAGAGTGGGTCGTTCCAAAGGGACCGCAAAGTTGGTTTATATAGGTGATGTGATAAACCAGGCCAGACTTTGTGGCTGGCTCAGACGTAATAAGCAGAGCACCAGAGCCTGAATGCTGCCTTGCTTTTGTCCTTCACCTAAGCACTGACAAGGACAAGCCTGTAAAAGACTAAAATTTAAATCACAACACACACATGTGAGAAAACCCAAGAACAATTGGACGTTGCAGCTTTTTTAGCGTGACCAATGTAAAATCCCTCCTGTGCTCCACTAGTGGAATGTAATGGACATTTTTTTTTCTTTCCTGATGGGTATCATGTTTTGTGATTCCACTGTGGAGACAGCTGGTGCTCACAGAGAAGGCCTGGCTGTTGGCTAAGTGATACGGTGCCAGGAATATTACCATCTGGCTGTTCTCAAACTATATCCCACTGACACAAACAAAAAAATAATCAAGTTACTAACATGCTCCATTCCAGTTATCCAGTTATCCAGTTAACCACCAGCTGGCGCAGGCATGCAGGCACGGATCCACGAACACATCCATACGCAAACACACGGCTGTCCCAGATGGATCATCGCAGCGCTAACCCCAAAGACCCCCTGACGACAGATTTATGCTCACACAGAGTGCCCTAGCCCTGGATCAGGTGACCAGGCATATTCAAAGCTTCTGAGAAGCTTTCAGCAACCAGATGACAGTCTACCTGCCAGCACCCCTCCCCTCCCTCCCTCCCCTGATAGCAATCCATTAACATACAGATCCCAGGACAGCCCAGTACCTTCAGCCAAAGGAAGGTGAGAGCAACAGCGAACATATGACTTTTCTCACAGGACATGAAGAAAACAGCTGGATGTAAATCTTCCAGATAAGGTCACAGCTTCTTCCTGTTTCACAAAGAATCCAGATGAAGCATGTTTCCTTCATTTAGAACAACCCCAATCTAAGGTGGTTTACCTCATCCCACATAGGCTTGAAAAAAGACAGTTAAAAAGAAAAGAAATGTGGTCTCTATTACGCTTTTGACTGGATAGTCCTTCTATTCCTAGTTTGCATAGTAGAATGATATAAGCATTATACTATTCCTGGATTAGTGGTTACTGTAGATAAAGTTCATTCACCTTGCATCATAATGGCTGGAAATGAGTATATACTGTGTGTGCGTGCGCGCCTTTGAGCACGTTCTTAATGCCTTTATGGCTCAACTGAACCTCAGCGCGCTCATATCTGTTCCAAACCTCAGGCAGCTGATAAGAAGCCATGTGTTAGAACAAACGTTGAAAACGGCTGGGACAAAGGAGAAGCACACAAATCAAGCTAAGCCTGCCAAAACTAAACTGAAAACAGGACTTAAACAGCCACAAAGCACCCCCTCAATATCCCCCTCCCCTGCTTTTCGCAAAAGGTCGGCCGTCAGGCAAAAGGCAGTTAAGCAAACTGGAGGCGATAGGATGGCACTACTGTCGCGGGCTGGTACTATACCCAGGATAATCTCAAAACCAAGTCAATATCAATAAGGCTACTTGAATTAGGTACATTTTGGGGAAGGTTTCATCACCACTATCGATTCTAACAGTGAAGTGTGCGCTGCTCTGCTAGAAACTTCTCTTGGCTGAGCGCGTAAAAGGGTCAGTCTTACAGTAGGTTTTTGGTTATGTGAGAAAATATTCCCCATTTAGTGTTGTGGAGGTCACCGATAAACCAACATACGAACAAAAACAAACAAACAATCAAAGAAACAACAACAAAAAACGGACATATTCAAAGAATTGTGAACAGAGGTCGGGACTCCGTACGCGTCAGGCTGTGAGAATTTCTGACAGTCCGCAGCGCTGCGCCCCAAAGATGGTTTATCCAAAACCTCCACTCAAAGCTAAACCTGCAGTAAAAGTTTTAAATCTTAAATTCCGAAAATAACCTTTAAAAAGTGCACTTATGGGAACTCTTCACTCCCCGACGAACAGGAAACCGCTTCACTGGACGGACACGTTATTCATACAAACTGAAAATCATCACTTATCTAAACGCAGTTCGGTGGATAAGAATGAAATGAACTTACGTGTCAGTATCATTTTTAAGGTCTCAGTTCCACCATAAAACAGAACTCCTGGCTGCACTCGGGCAGAGTAGACAGTTCAGTCAGATCTACTCCACCGTTAGGACGAAGTCCGCATGATAAATCCACTGTAGATAAAACGCAAACTAGAGAATCGGGTGCAAATGTTCTCCGACCGTTGGGCAAAGCGGTAACTCCATAGTCCTAACTAATCTTGCTGCGGCAAACAGAATTCCACAATCTTCAAATTGTCCCAATACCACACCGGACCTTGAATGAAGCGGTTCCCAGCAGGAATGTGAATGGAGAGAGTAAAGTGTGATTCAAGCTTTAGGAATGGGCAGCTCTGCCGTGGCTCCACCCCGTCCCCCCCCCCCCCCCCCCCCCCCCCCCCCCCCCCCCGTCCCCCCTCATTCTGCTGCTCCACACCTGATAAGGAGCTGGAGACATGCAGATGCACCCAGAACAACCTCTGCAGTTCATAATGTGCAGGGACTGGAGTTTGTTTGACGATCAGAGACACAACTTTGTGTCCAAACGCACTAAAAGTCACAAACTGAGTTCCCCGCTACAAATGGCGACTTCATTCGATGATATCTGTTTCTAACTCATTTGGAAATATATTTGCTCAGAACCGTAAAATATATTTTACAAATGTTACATGTAGATAAACTAAAGTTATTAACCGAGTTATATATTTTTAAAGACTTGCGTGCTCTTTTCAGCTGCAGGATCTCTCCCGCTTCTACCACTCCCATAAGAAGTATTTGACTTGTAGGTTGGCACCCAGTTTGCATATCATTAGAAACTAATGGAGACAACTGTGAGACTCTCTTTTGTGACGCGGGATTTAGTCTGAAAAGCGCAAGTGGTGCCTTGAAAAGAAGTGTTGCAGGTATGGTAATGGCTGTGTCCATGACGCGCCGGGCGCACGTACACCACGCTCAGGCTGACTGCAGTGACAACACATTTAAATTCCTGACCGCAGGGCACATAGGACGAGATACTGAGATAATAAGACTTACAGTTCACTCGTTTATGTTTGGTATACTTAGAAACAGCCAGTTGAGTGTTGCAGATTCTGCCACATGCTCCCATGTGTGGACGTCTCATCTTTTCCTAGATCTCGTCAACTCTTATTTATTTAACTTATTGCCATGGTAACTCACAGCGCTGAAGTGGTCCAAATAAAAAAAGGAGGCGAGTCAGTGGCAAATATGTGTAATCCAGAGTTCGGACTGCCAGAAGGGGGAAAGGATGATGCAGAAAATCCTGGCTCTGTGCGCAGTCTGTCGCTGGCATTCATACCAGAACCAGCTGACGATGGAGTCACAAGTGATTCAGTCAGAACAGAGCCAGCCAACTACTGAAGTGGGCATGTTAGAGGCATATTGTTTTCATTTCTGATGGGTGATGAGAATAATTTGGAATTTTTGCCTTGAGTTTTCAGTTTTAACAAGATGCAGTTTTTTTGTTTTGTTTTTATAGACCACAGAAGATTTCTAAACATTTAGTGTATGACTTGCAAAGACTGTCTATCATACATTTAGCACTGGTAATATGTCTAAAAGTCCCCAACACAAAACATATTATTTCATGATATCTGGTCTTTGCAACCCTACCTCTAAAACTATAAAATAGCGTGTATTTCTTGTGTTCTGCACTACTACTATTTGCTAAGTACTTTAAAGGCTTATCTTGTACTTACAAAAAAATCAATAAAACAAGAGCAGTCCTTTATACATTCAACAAGACCTCCTATGTATACATTGAGTCACTAGCTCCTGAATTATGTATGGATTCAGATCCATTTGTGACATTTTCCTTGAAAACATAAAGACCATATCTCACACTTTTTCCTTTTTAAGTTTAGTATGTATTTGGGAGGCTATATATATGAAAATATTATGTAATATGTCCAAAAAATTTCCTGGATCCAGATCTGAATCAGTCTATTCAATCAAACTCCACCTTTGGCAAAATGTTCATGCCAAACTGTCAACAAGTTTTTGCGTAACCCTGTAATAAATACACACACCACACATAACCACCTTGGCAGGTATTAAGCAGAAACAATGGATTTTCTCATATGCCACATGTGTTTGATTGATGCTGCCCACAATGTTTATACAGTACTATCCCTCCAAAAACTCCTGTAAGTACTTGTTCACAAGCTCTACAAGAGAGAGTTACACCTTTTTGGTGAGTGATGGAATCCAGACATTAGTACCTTCAGAATTACTATAGCATACACTCACCTTATCAGGTACACCCATTCAACCATTCATTAGTGCAAATATCTATAACTGTCAAGATGACCTGCTAAAGTCCAGACTGAGCATTAGACTGGGAAAGAAAGGCGATTTCAAGTGATTTTGAATGTGGCATGGTTGTTGGTGCAAGATGGGCTGGTCTGAGTATTTCAGAAACTGCTGATGTACAGGAATCTTTCTCTCTAGGGTCTAAAGAGAATGGTTGAAAAAGACAAATTATTCAGTGAGCAGAATGAAAGGAGCCAGAGTGCTTTGAGCCAACAGAAAGGCAACGGTATCTAACACAATATGAGAAATCTTGAAATCTAGGTAAGAGGTAGAGCACTGCTGAATGCAAAACACACCTTGAAGAGGATGGGGTATAACAGCAAAAGACCACACGAGGTGCCACTCCAGAAGACTGGAAAAATGTTGCCTGCTCTTTATTGATTCCCAATTTGTGTTTCAACATACATATAAACAACAAGAGAACATTCTACCTTGTATCAACAGTTCAGGCTGCTGGTTATAGTTTCATGGAGTTGGGAATATTTTCTTGGCACACTTTGCAGCCGTCAAATCTGCAGTAACTGTGTGATGCTATCATGTCATTATGAACCAAAATCTCAGAGGAATGTTTTCAGCACCTTGTTGGATCTATGCCACAAAGAATTAGGGCAGTCCTGAAGAGAAAAGAGGTTTTATCTCTGCTGACTTTTGGGGAGATGAAAATATCACATTTTCCATGTCCATTCACCATAACTATAAAATCTATGGTGATTCACGGTAGGGCAGTTTCGAGTGTTTGGAAAGAGCACAACAAGAAGCACTTGGCTTCAAATCTGGCCAAGGCCTTTCTGTGTGTCCTCCCCAGGTACTCCGACTTCCTTCCACAGTCCAAGTATGGCAGTTAGTAGGTTAACTGGTAATTCTAAAGTGAATGTGATTGTATATGGTTTTAAGTTTCTCTCTGTTAGTCTTGTGACAGACGTGAAACTTGTCCATGGCAGCTGAGATAGATAAGCACCCCTGGTGACCTTGAATTGAATAAGTGGAAGAAAATGGATGGACGAATGGATAAAATTCACGGTGGTGATGATCTGTGTAGTTTTTTTTTTCTTAAAAAGAAATGTTTTAGCAATTTCTATTTTTAAACATTCCACATCAGATTTGTACAAACCCAAAACAACCCAAAGTAAAGCCAATCTAAGCAAAACATACGGGACGGTACAAGCAGTCATACAAAAACATAACACACTCATATAAAAGTTCCTGATCCTATCTGATTAAAAACCGAAGCTGTTTTCACACATGATATCCGGACAATGTTGGGACAGTCAGGTCAGAACATGGTTTACAGTTGTCAAATATAGCACAAGGCTGGAGAGACTTTGCATCAGCTGCACTCTCACTGCAGGAAACAGTCCAGGTTAGGCGATATAGCATAAGCATGCAAATTATGCAAAAAAGATCAGCGTGATCACTGATGCATGAACATCAAAATATGCAATTTTACGAGCTCATAATCTGAAGGAACATCACTTGTGATGACTATCCTAAACCTGTTACCTGAAGGGAGGAAGAAAGTTAATTGGGATTATTAGTCTTTGTGCGAGATAGAGGAAAAAGAGAGAAAGAGATGGGAAAATGATAGAAGAATAGAGAGAGAAAGCAAAGAAAGGGACAAAAAGATGAAGACAGATTGCCAAACAAGGCCAAATCCCTGAGCCACAAAACCCGACCACCCAGAGGCTGCAACCAAAACCCCTAACCCAAAGCTACACTTGCCTGAGATGGGGCAACCCTGCAAAAAAACAAGGGGGGTGGGGGTTAACTCTCTCAAGTTGGTTTGTGGCGATAAATGCACAATAATGCAAGTTGTTGTTGATGTATGTGTGTGGTAAATTGTCAAGAGATCAGACAAGCAGACTGCTGCTGCTGCCAGTTGCTCAGGGGAAAATGAGTGTGTCTCTCTCAAGTGTCTACAATTTTCATTCATCAAAGCTCGTCAGAGTCAGGCGCTTGTTTGGCTTATGATTCAGATACAGATCAAATACACATAAGTATAATGAGGGCTTTGGACAAAAGAAAGGAAATGGGGAGATGCATCAGTGTTGCACCAGACAGACACAGCGGATTAGAGCCGGCATTATGTGTAACTACCCTTTAGCAAAGGAATTAGAAAATACAAACATTGCATTTAAGGCAGGGCAGTTTTAGTGGATTATCTTGTATAACATAGTAAATTTTACACATGTCCCCTAGTGGTTCATAGTGATAACTTCCATACTGAAAGAAAAATAAGACCATTTATAAAAACAAAACAGACATCATCCAGCGTTTGTAGCTGGTTGTCTTAGGTGATGCTACTGTTGTAGGTTGTAAACTTTACAGTGTCACCTCTGACCCCGAGACACAGAGGGAGGGCCTGGAAGAGGGAAACGGGGAAAAGGAGGGTTAAAAAAAATCATAAAAAAATGAGTTGAGAAGAAGAAGAAGAACGACTCAAAGCCAAATACAGCAAACAGCAAAAAGCTTGAGAAAAATGAATGAAACTATTTCCCCTGCTGTAGAGACATGGGACAGCCTCGGGGTTTACACTCAGTCTTTTGCCATTCCTAACCCCGAACAGAAAGGCCAAGTGAGGGTCAGTGCAGGGAGGTGTCAGTCCAACTCACACATACACAAACACCCAAGGCCATGTCAACAAAGACTCACATAACAGATAACCAAACTGTGGGTTTGCAAAGGTCACTGAGGTCCACTGGAATCGGCAAAAAACTGAAGTTCTGTATTTATGACGACACCACTTTGTCAACTTATTGTGTGCATGTCATGTGATCTATTCATAAGCAAGGTAGAGGTAATGCATTTGCTTCTAAATTGGATCTACACAAGTTGAATCCTCTAATGGCAAGCGTTTGTCCTCTGCATTTCACTGATACAAAATGAGTTAAAGACTTTGAGACACAGAGAGATATAGTGCCATGAAAAAGTATTTGGCCTCTTCCTGATTTCTTTCTTTTTCTTTTTCTTTTGCATATTTATCACACCTGTATGTTTCAGATCATGAAACAAATTTTAATATTAGCTCTACCTACCTGGCCCTGTGTGAAGGAGTAATTGCCTCCTAAACTTAATAACAGGTTGTGCCGCCCTTGGCAGCAAGAACTGCAATCAACCATTTGCAATAACTGGCAGTGAGTCTTTCACATCTACTGGAATTTGGTTGTATTCATTGCAGAATTTTTATAATTCAGCTGCACCGGAGGACTTTGGAGCATGAACAGCCTGTTTAACATCATATCAAAGCATCTCAATCTGATTTAAGTCCAGACTTTGACTAGGCCATTCCCAAACCATCATTTGGGGATTGTGGGATTTTTTCTTTGTGATTCAGAGGTGGATTTTATGGTGTGTCTCAGATTATTGTCCTGCTGAAAAAACCCAAGTGTGCTTGAGCATAAGGACATGTACAGATGGCTGAACATTCTCGTGCAGGATTTTCTGGTAGAGCGCAGAAC
This sequence comes from Neolamprologus multifasciatus, assembly GCF_963576455.1. Lineage (NCBI taxonomy): Eukaryota > Metazoa > Chordata > Actinopteri > Cichliformes > Cichlidae > Neolamprologus > Neolamprologus multifasciatus. The sequence continues at coordinate 20,576,053 of NC_140444.1, forward strand.
AAATGGTTCCATCAATTATGGTAAGTCATCTGGATCCTGAAGCAGCAAAGCATCCCCAGATCTTTGCACTATCACCACCAGGTTGGACTGTTGTTATGATGTTCATTTTTTAAGATGCTGTGTTAGTTTTAGGCTAAATGTAACGAGATTCATACTTTCAGAAAAGTTATATTTTTGCAGTTCATTGGATGTTGTTTCGGGTTCTTTTGTGACCTCCTGTGATTTTGGTAGGCTGACCACTCCTGGGAATGTTCACCACTGTATCATGTTCCATTTATAGCTCACACCATGGTTCAATAGAGTCCCAAAGCCTTTTCCAACCCTTTCCAGACTGATTGATGTCAGTGACTCAATTATTTCTCTAGCTCATGCTTTTTGACATCTTTTAGCCTACTTCACTTTGTCATACAGGTTATATTTCAGTGATTTCTTGTTAGTGAAACTGAACTAAGCTTTCCAAAAAATGTGGTTAATCGTTTGAAAATGACATTCTGTATTTACTTGCATTATCTTTGTCTAATATTAAAATCCGTTTGATGATCTGAAACACGTAAGTGTGTCAAATACACAAAAAATCGGGAAGGAAGAAAATACTTTTTCATAGCAATGTATACAGAAGAGTTATGGCGTTTAGGTGGGGTGGATAATCTTTTCATAACAGGAATCTCCAGAAATAGCTCATCCAGAGTCTTGGGGATCAACTCAATGAGACACTGATTAGAGAAAGAGAAAGAATGAGAGAGAGAAAGGGAGAGCGAGCATGTGCTTCCATACACACAATGGCTGGGAGGAAGTGTGAGGAGACAGAGGCTTGGACCAGCACTCACACAAACACACACACAAACAAAGGAAGTGTGAAGCAGACAGTGGACCAAATGCCTTGCCAATACCTTCTCCGGGCTTTGATGGACTGACCACGATCACAATAGAGGCAGGAGCTAGTCATACACACACACTGACACAAACAATGGATCTCTGCACAGGCGACTAATACTTTGTATTTTCATCCATAGGGTGTGTTTAAAAAAATATACATACTATGGTGGATCCAGTTATCCCTTAGGTTTTACGAGTGTATTTAGATTATGGAGGTACAAAAACCTAAAGCAGGAAGAATGAACTATTGAAGGAGGGCTGCTTAAGATCTGTATTGTGCAGGGATAATGGGCTTTTAAGCTCCACAGTCTTGCATGCAGTTTGTTTTGCACGTCCACTTGAGACCACGTACTTACACACATATCGAAGCAGAGAAAGTTTTCAGAACATCTCACATTTGAGATAACTTGTAACTAAAATGGATGAAAATGAGAACAAAAACATCTCCTTTCACATTCATCAAAGCCAAATAAGCTGCCAGACTCATATAAGCTTGAACACTGTCATCCTTTTATTAAGGAGGATTAATTGTAATGACCCACCATTAAAGATGTTCTCTCTTATAAAACCCCAAAGAACACGATTTACAGTACAGAGTACTGCTACAGACCATATTCACCATACACCAAACATAGGTGACTAAAACTACATGCACTGGTTAGACATTCTTTTACCAAATGAACAGAAAATGTGTGTGTTGTATACAACACAGTTTCAAGACTTTCATTTATACATCATAAATTTGCACATTAAGTCACAAAGCTACAGAAGATCCCGTCTTGGCTAGCATCGATGGGTTAACTTGGGATCTGGAAAACAAGTTCAGGCCCAAATTAGAGACGTACCGATCTAAAATCTGCCAGGTTTGCGACTGGTGAAGGATTGGTCAGTCTCACGTATGTCTGATTACGAGCAGCCCTTTTTATTCATGTGCAACATGCATACAACACTGTAGGTAAATTATCACATACACACAGTAACACGCTAACATGTCGTTAGCAAGGAAGCTCTTCACTGTGATCCAGAATGATCCAGTGACAGAAACAAGTAACAATACGTACAGTTAATTTATGAAATGACTGTAAAATTATGCAAATACTTGACATTTGTTTCATTACATAAATCTGTTGCACATGCTTAGGTAAAATATGTCCGGCAAAGGTTGATGTAGAGCAACTCATTTTTTAGTTGCTTTTTTGTTCCTCTTTCCAGTAGCAGAACATTTTGTTTTCAGTTATTTAAGTGAGAGGTGATCTTGTAACTTAGATCAGTTTGGTGGAAACTGTAAAGTGTAATAGTTTCATTTATATTTATATTATATTTTATAGATAATATTTTGCATTGGAGAAAAGCTATTTTTGTTGCATAAACTGCTGTAGTCAAAGCTCTGAGAAAGAGAACTTCAGCATCGGCAGGGCAGACTTTGGAATTGGGCAAAGAAAATTACAATAATTGCAACTCCAGTCCAAATTATTTCCAGCCTGATTTGATTTTAATTTGGGGATTTGTCATATTGAGCCCAAGATTCAGGTGCTTGTGTTAAAATACAGATCAAATAACAAAGAGGCTGAATGATGATGATGAATAAGTAGAAATTTAAAACTAGACAAAATTTATTGTTTACTTCAATTGTAGCCCAGATCAGATAAGCCTGACTTTTTATAAAGCTTAAAAGTGTGTGTGTGTGTGTGCGTGTGTGTGACTAGAACTATCCGAACCCTTTTGAGCAGGTTTTCAGTCTATTTTTAACGTCAGAATGAAGAGAATCTTGTTCTTCGGTCATCACTGATGTCTTAAAGGAGTTAAATCACTGTTTTCTTGTTAAGCGCTACCATATGTTGTTTCTACTCAACCTTGGCTTTCGGACAGTTGCAGAGGGTATTACTGGTGAACACTGATGTGTAAATGTAAATGCAATAATGTAGCATGTAGTGTAATGTAGCAAATACACACGTGTACACCAAACGCACACATAAGAACTGGATATTTGCATAGATGTTCATGTAGATATTTTATTCTGCACATTGCTGCACTCTCTTGTGTATAACGCTTCATTAAGTGTTTGCCCACAAAAAACAAAAAAAACAGTCACTTTGCACAGAGAGTTAAAGACTCTAGACGCTACACCGAAACAGGCACGTACAACAACGCAGACATTTAACAATTACAGTGATTAGCAAACCACTTTAATGTTCCGATTAACATGAAAAAGGAACACACACATGCACAGAGCTCCAGATTACCTTCCATATTTTTCATATTAGTCATGCTTGAAGAAAACAGATTAGTGACGGGTTGCTTTTGGGTGAGAGATGGGTGCCAGAGGAAGAGCAGATCCAAAGGGAAATTTAAAGATGTTTCCAAAAACACAGATCTCGCATGGAAACAAAAGGCTGGGCGTTGAATTTGAAGGACATGTGAAAACAGTAAAAAGGTTGAAAGTCAGTGTTATAAATGTGCAATGATCGTGGAAAAAAAGAGGAAAAGATTGAGAGAATCTAAAACAAATAATAAAATCTGTTATCACTAAGTGTTATTCCACAATATATGACATTTTAAATAAGAAGAAGCCTTTATTCCAACTTCCAAATTTGGTAAAAAATAACTGTGGTGGGCTTTCTGCAAACACTGGTTGATTAATGCCATTAATTTCACTGCAAAAGACTGAAAAACAATGTTTTATTACAAAGTGCAGTTGTTACTGGCCTAAAACGAATGAAGCAATCTGGCTTGATTTATTTCTGCAGGCTGTGGGACTGGTAAAATGGCACTTAATCACATAAAGAGTTACTGTGTGCGCAACCACAGTTTCTAAGAATTACAAGACGTGGAGGTCTGCCTGGGAAACTGAGATGAATTCTTAGGGAGTGGTTAATGATGCCAACCATATGGCTCTGAAATGAACACATATCCGCAGCTCTTCTGTAATGCCTGGAAATCTCCAGAATTCCTATTTCAACTAAGTGACGTACAATAATTACTCTATGGATTAAGGTGTACTTTTACAGGCCAGGCTTTCCAAACTAGAAACACAGAGAGAGCAAAACAATCCAAGTGTGCTCGAGTCTTTCATCCCATATCACTTCAAGTTTAACAAACTAAAAAAACGACATCTCCAGCTCCACATTACTTATACAGATCACAATATCATCAATGTTTTAGAACAGCGACTTGGATTTGTCATAAAAGCAAAGAAAGACTTACAATAATCCTCCGAGTGCACTACAGAAGCGTAGTGACACACGTCCGTAAGAATGTACGGCCTGCTGATAGCGTCTGACATCATGATGAATAGCCCTGAATGAAGGTGGGGTTGGTATATATGCAGCACTTGGAAGAGTTGTATGCCAACTACCTTTCAGCAACAATGAATTGCAAGGCCTTGGGTGCAAAGTTTAAGTTGCAGAGAGATTGAAATAAGCCCAGCAGCTATTGTGGAAGTTTGAGTGTGACTGAGTGAAGGACAAGGTGAGAACAGATGGACGTTTGATATGCCAGGAAGATGAAGAAATATGACATCTGGGAGAAAAAATGGCTGTATGCCTGTATATGTTTGTGTGCCTGTTTTGTTTTTTTTGTTTGTGTGAGTGGCATGCTTTTTTTTAAATAAACATATCACCGCAACCTGCACGTGCATGTTCTTGCTGAGGCATCCAAAAGAAGCCCTAACAACTCCCCTCGTCCCCTTTCTATTTTCTTTCCTGTTTTTGACTTTTGTCTTGGAGTTCTGATTGTGTCGTGCAAAGACCGAATTCCAAAGTACCATATATCCATTCTCTCTCTGTTTCTCTGTGTATAACCTGCCTGTGAGTAACACAGGAAGTTCATGCTTTGGTTTTTCCCTGCCCTGACCTGTGACCTCCTTTGAACCCTGACCTACAGCGAGCCACGTGACAAAGCATGCAGACTCGAAGGCTGTCACGATAAACACAAACCAGGTTCAGCTGGGAGATTATCACTGATCCTGGAGCTTCTTCGGCCAAAGAGCACCAAGCAGGTTTCAATTTCAGAGTGATTTCTGCCAGCTCCATCCTACTACTCCTGTTTCATGTGACATTTTTCAGAAAATGAGTGAAAGTGCTCCTGCAGATCAAAGACAGCTGGGATAAATGACAAACATACCATGACAAATAATATACCAGAAAAAATGGAATGAAGTGCATGAAATCAATTTTTTCACCTCTCCGTCATAACCCCCCCCCCCCGCCCCCTTGTTTTGAACTGAAAGAACTGATAGAATCTACATGAAACATAATTTCTTTTTGTAATATTTTATTATACTTCAATCAAGATCACATTGATCAAAAGATGATTATTATTTGCATCAATAGTAACATGCTCCCCCAATCCCGAGAACAGAGGAGGCATCGACGACAGTGACCTAGTCAGACACAAGGAGGAGCTATAGTGGCGGTGGGTTGCAAAGCAGCTTGCACAGAAAGCAGAAACTATAGGGTTGATACTGTAAATCAAACAGAGCCCTCTATAAGATCTGTCAGTTGGATGTATAGACGGGTATCAGCTACCCGTACCTTCCAGCAGGTTTCTCTTTTTACTAGAGACCATGCAAACAATCTTAAGCTTGGAAAAGATAAAAAACTTGTGATGCAACTGACCATTGCATTTACTTGATAAAAATGCTGCATTTACTACATCAACTGCACAGTAGTGCAATAAGTGTTAGTATTTACTATATTCTAGAAGCTAGAAGACTTTGTCTTTTTAAATGTCTCTTTGAGTTGATGAACTTTGCTGATGAAAATAATAACCTTCTTCCTTTGGGTAAAACCCTGTAATTATTATTATTATTATTATTTTATCTCTCATTGCTCACTACTCCATTTCTGTGCGAGTAATTTTCTTCCCTTCGGCTCTGGTCTGTCAAATCACAGCAGGAAGGTCAGCCTGTGGATATTAACTCATTCCTCATGTGACAGCCTGACCTACTAAACTAGCGATGGACATGAGATTCACAAGACAAATGCCTGGCACACACAGGAACCTAAGGAGATTCAAGTAGAAACAATTTCACGTGTGTGCCTGTGCAAACCTACACGTACATTTATTTGCATGCTTAGCATTTTTTTTACGTAGTCTTGTGTAAGCGCTGACCAAAAAAAGAAGCTTTTTGATATGTTTATGAAGGGCTGTAGTTCAATTGGGGAGTCTAAATGCTTGTCTTTATGCATAGCTGACCTGATTCTAGAACATAGGAATCTAAGGAATCTGGTAAGCTAAATACAAATAAACTGAAAGAAGTAAGTGTATGTGTATAAGGAGAAGAAAGCAGCTCCGCACTTAGGCAGTGAATGGAAACATCTTGTAAATGGACTGCGACCCAGATGCAAATAGGATAAACGGGAATCAGGGTCAAGCACTTAATCAGCCAAATAAAAATGATCACTAATCAATGTGGTCCACTATTCTTACCAATTCTATCAATGAATTCTGTTTTAAACATAGCAGACTGGAGTTATGTTCTTTTTACATTAGATATAAATTATAAAAGTCTAATGTAGAAGGCTCTTATTTCTCGAGAGATTCTAAAACACGTTATGTGATTAACACTAATACCCACATTCACCTAGACTGCACTGAAACGCTTTAGGGTGGGAAAACTATGTGATGAACAGGAGCCAGAGTTTAGACCTATGACTCCCCCCTCATCCCTCTGCTCCTCATTGGTCCCTGGAGGATGATAGCTCAAGTCTTGAGTACGGAGGGGGAATAATACCATCCAGCTGGAGGCTGGCAGCAGCGACAGAGCCCTCCATATGTCCAGCAGATTGGGTTATGGCTCTCATCACTGACCTTCCCCCATTCCTCCAGTTCTTCACATGTGAAGGAAGAAACGTGAGTGGATGGAAAAATTAAAACAGAGATGCTCTGAGAAAGAACTGTTTGAATGTGAATGAACACATTTCTGGCAACTTTTCGCTGCTGGTTTTGAATCTATCAGTGAGAGAATAACAATCATATAACAATCATACCATCAATATAAGGAAGAATATCAAGAATATCAGCAGATACCTGGAGGTAGATCGCTGAAACTATAAAAAAAATTGAATGTAGTGGAAACAAATGTGGGGAAAAATGTTTAACTTCAAAAAGAAAAAAAAATACCTGTAAAGATGAGTGGTGACCCAGGAGGGAAAAATGTCCCAGCATTTGGCACCACATATGAAACATCAGCTCGTGACCTTGCTGTAATTAACACGTAATGCACCAGCATAAACATAAATGTAGGCAACAGCGTCGGTCACTGCAGAAGTCTTAATGAGACATTAAAAGGTAGTGTTTACGTGTAAATGCTGACATCATAAAATTAGTAAATAGGGATATACCGATTGTGTAATCAATAATTTTCAGAATGACAATTTAATTCTTGCTTATTAACCTATATAGGCCAAAAAGTGAAAAAACTGAACTGAATGAAAAAAAACTAGCAATATGCTCACAATCAAAGGCGTCAGTCATGCATGCATACTTGCCACCTCCAGTTGCTAGGGAACAATGTGTCCTCCATGCATACTATGGACATCCCAGAAATCTGGTAGTGACCACAAGGGTTTTTGTGCAACAGCCTCTTTGCAATCAATTTCATCCACTAACTACAAGGAACGTCCACCAACCAACCATCAAATAAGTTGGGAAATATAATTTTTTAAATCTTGAGTGGTGGTTATATCACATCTGATGTGGCGGACAACACTGAAGCAATGTGTGAATGATATCACACAATGCGAGAGACCCCTGAAAGAGAAATCTGGCTTTCTTGCATTAAAACTGCAAATATTTCAAGAGTTTATTCAAAGAAAAACACATGATGCTGGAACAAGACACAAACACCTGCCATTTTCTTTTTTCACAAACAATAATGTCCTTGTGACCAGGCAACAACCACACAACAAGAAACAACAAACAACAAACAAATTCCTCTTTGCGTCTTCAGGTGTTGTGTTAACAGCTTCATTGTGCAGTATTGAGGGATGTGAAGAGAAAAGGTTTCAGGGTTACTGTGCTCTTGGTTTATTCACACATAGTTTTAAATTTGATCTTCAAAACTGACATGCTCGGGAGGCACGAGTCATGTTTCAGTGAGCGCACATTGTTAGAGCCACTCAAGTGGTTCACATGACAGCTACACTGACCCTGAGGAAAGACAGGAGAAGACAATAAAAGACCTAGCATGTTTACCATTCATTAAGTTTCAAGTGAAAGGCATTTCAGAAAGAGACAGATGGTTGTGTTAGAAAGGAATTAAATAAATACTGCAGGTCCAAAGTCACCTCCAGAAGACTAAAACAAACCCTTACTTTCATTATATCCTCATAGAGATTTGTTCAGAACATTATAAACCTGCTGCTTTTATAACCTCGGGATAAAAAATGACTGTGTTCTTGGAGGCACGGGGCTATTGTGTAATCTGTCAGGGCAGTTAGCCTAAGGAACACTAAGTACACAATGCTCACTGACCCTGACCTCTACCACACAAGAACCAAAGACATTAAGGTGTCAAAATGTCACTTAGCTAACACGCTAACGCTAAGCGCCCCAGTGCTTCTTTTATTAGCAGCTATAAAGAGTTAAATGAAGTTTGGCTTGGATGTGGGGAGTGACAACACTTGGCGAGTAGCCTTGTGTTCACCTATTCAGGGTGGTAAAGAGTGTTAGGATCCCTGCGAAACCGCAAGGTAAAAGGTTGCAGGCAACACTTCCTGATGAAAAGGAGGAAGAAACATTCAAAGAGATTATTTTCAGGCTCCACGGAGGTCTCCATTGAGGCGTCTGGGCAACACAACAGAAATGTAAGTTCAGCTGGGGAGACCATCTGAAGATGAGATACTTTAAACAGAATAAAAAGCAAGCACTTGGTTAAAAAACAAGAAAACACTGTAGTAACCTTTTAGCATCCAGCGCAACTTGTGATCGATCACACTGTTGTCCTGATAAACCTTTTCCTTTGAGATTCTCAGAAAACAGTCTTTAAAAGACCAGAAGGAGCCTGAAGGCATCCTGTCTCAGAAGCTTATCAGAGCAGCTGATGCATTTTTATTGGTGCTGTTCATGGGTACAGACTTCTAACCAGTTCCCTGACTGATGACCAGATTGTTCTCAGATTGGTCAAAATGGCATTTAGGTAATAGTTTTGTCCAAGTAAATTTAACGAAAACTAATTAGGACATGGAAAATGAAGAACATCCTTGCTCGAGGACCCAGAGTGTCTGCAAGCCATCTCACAGACAGAAAATAGGAGTCACTTTTCAGCTTTATGAAAATGAGTCAGAAACCAGATCTGGCATAAGTCACAGGTGGTTTTTAAGCAGCAGCGCGTCCTTGATTCTGTTTCTAGATTTTGGAAATCCATCTGTAATTGACTTCTCTCGCTCCTCATATATCAATGATCTTCTCCCCATTTTCTATTTGGTTAAAAACAGTATTTTAGCCAGATACCAGAAAGAATTTCAAACCACAACACTGGTACAGTACTTGAAACAAAATATGGGCCATTCTGTGTTAGCATGGTTTCCCCGTGTCTCGGGGTACTCCGGTTTCCTCCCTTAGTCCAAAGACACGGGCATGGGTTGTACCTTTCTCTTGCACTGTAACTTGATTTAAATTGCACCTTTCCTATTCCCAACAACAAATCTAGATTTAGAGAGAAAGTTTCCAATTAATGGTATTCAAAGGGTCAAAAATACAAACAAGAGCAACAAGATTAGCCAAAAAGCTCCCGTCGACGGCTCAGTAAATTAAAGATAGCTTACCCCCTGAGAACTGTTAGAGGGCTGAAAGCAGCAGACACACAGGAAATGAAAGCCCACTGGAGAGTAAACAAGCAACATACCATAAGATCAGGCACCCCAAGCGGTAGTTAACTCACGAGAGATGAGACTGTTTTAATGGGGCACTAAAACTTGTTTTAAGTACACATCTGGAGTAGATTCTTCCAGAATGTGGCTGTTTTACAGCTAATGACCAGTGACGAATCGTCACGCCATCATCCTCTTCGCGTCTCACAAGTCATTTCCAAATATGAACAGTTAAAAAGGCAGGCACTAAAACTTGGAGCTTGTGAGACACAAAGACCTTGGACATAAAGTATTAAAAAGATTCTGACAGATGTGTAGATACACCTGTCTTGTGCAACTGCAGTGCAGTTCATAGTGGGATTAATGTGCATTCACTGTGCAAGTAAAAGATGCTCAAATCTTTTGAAATGCACAATCACTCATTCTTACAGCTTCTATCCAGAGTGAATGTATCCTCATGATATTACTGTTTTCTAATTTTCACTAAAGATAATTATCTTATATAAAAGATACGAAGGCCAGATAAGAAAAATCTACGGCAGCAAAAACCTTAATAAAATATGGAGAACACAATAGTTTGCTCAATCAAAATTAAAATATAAATATGATGCAAAAAGGAGCTCAAATCTACGATGAGGTGTTGTGATTTGAGTTTTTAGCGATTTTTAGTATCTGTTCTTCTAGCAGCGGTGATGAAAGACGTGTTAGTGAAAGTGTTAAGCTGCATGTCCAGTAAGTGCTGGAGAGAATAGTTTGGATCCATTAATTATCCACATCCATTTGCCACAGATGCAGCCATTTGGATGAACTCTGCACCAGCTGATGGAGTGTGTGGATTCAAACAGCACCAGCAACGGTGATTAATATGAATTTGCATTCCAAATGCATAAAGTTCAAAATTCATCCCACAGAAATGTTCCTTTGCATTAGTGTGTCTGCGATTATGCTGCTTTTCAATTACGTGCAACCCCTCTGTATTTCTTCGTTCTACTCAGTTTAATGTTCCTGTAGAGCTGAAAAGTCCTTAAGCCAGCTACGGTCACACTGCGTTCCAGGAAATGTGAGTGTGGCAATGTCTTGCTGCAACGCTCCATGAAGCACATCAAAGTACACTCACTGTGTTCCCTCTGGTCTTAATCATCTCACAAGGCCTTCCATATTATTGATATAGCCATTATATAAACACCTCCTTTTATTAGAGCACAAAATCACATGACTGGCTCACTTTGTCCTCCAGTGTATATTACATTTTTATATTGCAAACACAAGCATTCTATTCTCAAGTATTTATCAAGCCATAAATTCTAGCCTCCCTTTCTAGCCATAAAATGTATGGATTAAAGAAATAACTGTGATTATTTATTTATCATTTTCTTCTGCAAAAAAGCCTCACAGTCTGTCTGCAGATGTGAAATATGTGTTTTACTCTGATTTACTCTCTCTCCCTGGTTCTGTAATTGACAGTGCATGACTCCTCTCAGCACGACACAACCTGCTGTATTGATTAAAGCTGGCACATATTACACGGTGACTCAAGCTAATGTGAAAAGGTCCATGTCTGCTGACAAAGCAGCACTGCCCCAAAGAGAAATCACACATTTCTGCAACTGCAGGGAGTAAAGACGGAGGTGTGGACGGGCCACAAAAGACTGTGGTATGAAATCAGCAAGTACAATTACCAAGTACCTAAGCAGGAGTGAACCCCACAATGTATGCAAATATTTGTGCACATTGCTTTAGAATTCCCAAATTTTTGCCAGATCAGGAGTTCTGTGAGTGTCGACTCTGCAAGCATCTATTCAGCGAACAATTTCAGAGGATACTTGAAATGGCAAAGCTTGTTGTTCCAGCTCAGTCGCGCCCAGCCATTTGAGTCTGTGAGGAAGACAAGTGTGGGAGACTCTAGGAGCAGAGCACTGGCAGTGAATGGGACAATGAGAAGTCAAGAGCACGCATAGAGTGGGCCACTTGTGATCCTGCTGAAAAGTGCTAGACATCCCACTTGAGTCATGGCTAGGTCTAGAGAAACAGAAATCAAAGAAAAAGGGTGATTAGGATTCTGCTCACAAAACAGCAGACTGAAGGTGCAGCTCCTCATAACTCTGAAGCCAACTCTGCTCAATACTCTCCACTTTAGCCGTAATAAATCTACCAAAAATAATTATTAAGTACAAAAAGGACCTAATGCTTTTTTGGGCAATACTACATGTCTTTAAGATAAAATGCATGGTTGACCTAACTTTTATTTCACAAGCTCAAGAGATGCTCCCATGATCAAACATTTTCTCTTTAGAACTAAAGACAGAACTGATTCAATATAGCTGGATCAATGAAACATAATGCGAGAGTCAAAAGAGCTACTGAGTAATTTCATGGCTTTAAAAAAGAAAATGAGAAAAGCCTGAAAGAAGGAGAGGGAGCACGGGAGAACAAGCAAAGTAAACAAGCTTGGCTTGAGCCTACTGGAGTTACTGGGTTTAGCAAAACATTCCAAAGTCTTCGAAACAGGCGGCCTCGTGAGGGAGAAACAAGTGGGCTTTAAATCACTGAACAGGAACAGTGTTCATGGCCTCTAATTCAATCATAATACTAAGAGTGTTCACTCTCACACACCAGCAGTGACACTGAAGTGGCTACCAGTACACTAACGTATAGAACGATGGGACACAATCAGTCACAACAACTGAGCCAAGCCTAATAAACTGGGAGAGGACAAAGTGAATTACTGACATGAAGGCACAGGGGATTTCACATTAAAACATATACATGTAAATATGAAGTAATAATAAGAGGGGGAGGTTAATGGATGTAGTGACAGAGTGAATGAGGGATGGTGCAACAGAAGAGGATACAGAGGAGGCAGATGATCCACTTTGGCGACTCCAAAACTGAGTAGCTGACATAAAAGGAAGAAAGACACTTGCAGCCTCAGAAACCATCCATCCATCCAGCCAGCCAGCTATCCATTTTACAATTCAAGGTCTGGGGTGGCTGGAGCCTATCCTAGGCATACATATAATAAGCAAGCTAAAAAGAAGTGTCAAACTCTGATAGTGGTGATATATGCATTAAAGTAGATGGTATGAAAAACAGCATGACAATCTCAAACCTCGTCCATGAAACTCAGACAAGGTGCATTTTATTAAAAAAGCAAAATATTTGGAATGCATAGACCTAGCATAAGGCTTTAGACACACATAACGCATTAAAGGTGTTACATTTTATAATCCACAGAAAGCTTGTAACACATTTTTTGAAAACTTGGTAGTACCAAGGTGGAAACTTAAACCTTTACAGCCCACTGCCCACAGAAGCTGGAGAAAAACAGACTTTTCAGCAAATTTAATTCATTTCACTTTCTCCTTTAATGAGGGAAACACACTGAACTGAAAGTGTGGTGTTTACTACACAAAACAAAAATCATGCAGCAATGGGAAAAGGTTGATCACGAGGCTGAAGGAAAATACAGTGTGTCCCTGGCACGTGTCCCATAGTCATGTCTAGTCAGGAATGACTGTAATCTTATATAGCAAACATACTTACGCTAACGCGGTAAAAGGGTCCGTGCATGCTTTTGCGTATTCCCTCAATTACTCACACACTTACACACCTACAAAAACAAACTGTTTTTATGGCTCTTTCAGGAGGTTCAAACATAGCACATATCCCTCAAGAGACACACGTGAGCTTTAATAGAACCTCTTCCACTGAGATCACAGGAAAGGAAAGTAGTGTTGGCCTACTTTTCTTCATCTTCATGAAGGATGCAAAACACGCAGAGAAGTAGACAGCGGAGTGCACTTGATAAAATAATAAGGCCGTGCTATTTATAGTCACAAATGAGCAGCTTGACCTAAATGTCACAGCAAATGCTCAAATGTGACGTCTGAAACTGGTGAGTGCCCAGAAGGAACATCACAAGCCATTCTGCAGAATGCGCGAATGGACGGCCACAAGACAAATCACCAGAGGAGCATCTGCTGCGGCAAATTAACGATACAAAGAAAACCTTAGTGGAGAGTTTTGTCCTGAAGCCACTTTGACATCAAGATGGGAGTAGAAAAGGTCAGCTTTAGAAACAAAGACATCTATTAGAGTTGTAGCCAGGCTCGAAACCCTAGAAGATGCACGCAGCTGTGACGTCAGCCATTGGTCTGTTGACTTCTATTTTAAAGCCTTAAGATTAGGCTCAGCATTTGCCTTTCTTTTGGAATCAAAGTGATCATATTCGCAAACAGGGTCAAGTGATCCAGTTCAGTGATGTCAACCAGGTGAAGTGAAGCCTAGAAGCTGAGACTGGTTGGAAAACACCTCAAAGAGGCCACACCCCTCACAAAGCAAAGTAATAAGCCTTACTACAAGCTGAACACACCTACACAGGTATACTTGTAAACGTAGCTTTTCTGGGTGTTTTTGTCTTTTGTCCTCTCATTAATGGCTTTTCACTGAAAATGGAGCTTCTGAAAAATTCCTTGACAATTTTAAAAAACTGTCAAAACTGTGCAACTTAACCTCCTTTGTTGATGTCAGACTGTGAACTCCTTGATTGTCTGTAGGCTTCTGATTTGGCCAAGATGAGATGTGACAGCCTGCACAAAACTGTCTGATACATTTTCATTGCAAATTTGAATAACAGAAAATGAGTATACTTATACTTAGTATAAAAACCATAAATATGCAACACATCATATGTAGATCCCATATCAAATTAACAACTTTAAAATGAGATGGGACATTAATCATAAGCTTTTATTTTCCAGTTTATAAAATCTGTGTTCCGCATTAAACATACTTTTCTTTCTCCGGGAAATACAGAAAACGTACATTTAGCTCACATGTACATATTGTGACAAACTGCAGAGAAACAATTAGTGTGACTGGTTGGTTTGTTGAGCTGTTAGAAAAGTTGCGCTTGAAATGACCTGCCACTTAAAAAAAACCTTACTCCATTCATGCTTGCTCATCTTCAGTAGAGCTAGCTAGATGCTGAAAACGCGACCATTTACATCTGCACAATGAATGCATCACTGACGTGAGAAGACAACAGAGATGTGCTAAAGGTGTAAACAGCCGTGGGATGTCATTATTTTCTCATGACTGATCAAATAACTGGCTATCAGTGCCAGGTTACAGCACATGGCTAAATAAACCAGTGGACAACAGTCTGCCAATCACACTTGAATACTCATTAGTTGAAGGTGCAGGAACGCTGCTCTTGATCGTCTACCATTAGCCATTTGAAACGTGCTATAGACAAGTGTTGCGAAGACAAAAAAGTATAAGCTGCAACCCAACAAATAGTTCAGAATAACAACATGAAAGCAACAGCAAGGTGAACATGGTGAACAAAGTACTGTGTGATATAAACTTTTTCAGTCCCAGCAGTTAAAATTCACTTTGTCGAGAAAACACACAGAGTGATTTTGTCTTGTTTATCTGCAGCTAAAACAGCCGCTAAATTTTCCATTCTTGCTGTGAATGTATGTTGTTGAAGCTAATTTGTTACACAGTTGCCTTGTCTGTTTTCATTCAAAGAGGTCTATGCTGATGTCACAGTGGTGCACCCATTCTGACTTCCTCTTTGGGCGTCCTTCAGGCGTGAAATGACTCTGTTGGGTCCCTGTAGAGCCCCGTAGAGCCACAATAGGTCCAGAACATCTGTGTGGTTTAACAGTAGACAGAGTCTGAGCAGACCGGAACATGTCTATGGGCACCCCACTGACCCACCCTTCAGACCCATACAAAAGCCTGGCTGCCACTTAACAATCACACATGGACAAGCAGGGGCACAAAGATGCTCTCATATTGAAACACTAGCACTTAAATGCACTAATTCCTAACAGATAATTTTCAAAGTAACATGTCATGACCTTGATGTCTCTGTTTTGGCAGTGGTATAAAATTTTAAGTCACATTATTCTTAGCAAGTGCTGCAGAGTTATTGGTTTCCCCAGTCTTTCATCACGCCCACACCACTTTGGTCCAGATGGTTACATGTCAGCACCTCGTCAGCTTCATGTGGCACAAAACAGGGTTTTGTCTCTGTGTGCTTCTGGTATAAGATGGACCCACTTATATAGTTCAAAATGGATGGAGCGGTAATGCAGATTTGGAAGTGCAGTTATTTTTGGTTTGTTCATTTTGGCGTTGAATTATGGCTCCACAAAGACTCGGCACAAGCAAACACAGTCTGTGCTTTTTTATAATTAATAAAGCTGGTGAAGCTGCACACACATAACGGCTGCTGTACTGTCACACACACCGCTTCGAGCTGCATGTTCATTTAAAATTTCACTAGTTCGCAAGATCTTAACAAGGGACACTGTAGTCACGCCAAATAACTTATTTACTATGCAAAAACCCCAAACATATATGTAATATTCATGGAAAAATGTGGCTCTTTTGGATAGACTCAAATATGAAATAAAAAGTTGGGAATAGGTTACACTATATTATACAGTTACTGGGACCTTAAAAGTCAAGGCTGGGACAAGAAGTTGACTTCTTTCATGAAGATATAGATAAAAGTTAAGTTAATTTTAACACAGCAACCGATTTAAGAGGTTGCTGTGAATAACAGTGCCTTAGTCTTGTAGTAATATTAAAGAAATTGCTGAAATGCTCTAAAATAACCAACTTAATACGCCTGTTGCCTCCCTTCATAAATAGATTTATTGATCAAGATCTGGTTCTTATGCAACAGTATTAGCCTATGAGCATTACAGTAGAGATAAAGTGGTTAGACCTCTATGGTAGCTTTCCAAACATGGTGCAAATGTAGAGCAGAAATAAGCTACACCCTGATGCAATCCATGATTACATCTCAGAAATGGCACTATGTTAAAAATGAGGTTCAACACAAAATGTGAATTTTGTCTAAATACATCCTTCAGAGAAATTTCAGGTCACATGCATTGTTTTAGTGCACAGTTAGCATATGTATAGATGACACCTGTGAAAAAAGAACATATCAGCTTAAGGTGATGCGAAAAAAAATAATTTGGGTGCTGAGTAGAGTGTTAATGACATATGTTGGTTAACAGTTTCTGTAAACTGTCTTCTGAGTGCTCATAGCCTCTTTATCACTGTTCAAATCCTGCAATTCTCTAATAACCTATAGTCATCTGATATGATGGAAATAAGTCATTTCCGTTTGCTCCAGCTTTAGAGTCAAAATGTCAACATAAAATAAAAACTTCCCACCATAACAGTCAATGTAGTCATCTTTTGTTAGGCCGAGAATAATTAAATTCAGCAAGATTTGATTTAAAAAGAAAAAAAAAGGAATGTCAGACTGGCGACATGCGGGTGTACTGCGCCTCTCGCCTTTGACTGAGAAAACATTTGAATGGCTTTTGTCTGCAGCCTCATTGGTTTACTATCTGCTGACTTTCATGGTTAAATTTCATACCTGTGGCCTAAATGTTGCATTCATTGCTTCTTAAAGAAACTCTGTACTGAAAAAGTAGGCAGATTTAAGTGGGTCTTGAGAATAAATAGCTTGAGGAAGCAGTGATCTTTTTGCTTACGTCTCCAGTAGACAGTGTGCACAAAGACTGGACTAGAAGCTGGGCTTTGTCAGTGGATAAACTCTGCAGTTGAGTACATCTTTCCCCTTTCAGCTGTAAACACACTTAAATATGTGATGTAAGTGTAAGGATGACAAGGGTGGGAAATGTCAAATAGGCTATTGAGTTTCAGGACGTGTGATACTGTGCAGAAGTGAGATCCTTGAGGATCATACTGTCGGTGTTTGTTAGAAAATGCACATGCGTCATCAAGGTTTACAGACCAAAATCAAGTCATTGTCATGAGTTAAAGTAAATAAATATCATCTTACCCATCTTTTGCCCTCTAGAGGTCAATTTAGATGAGAAATCATTTTACAAGGGACTAAACAGAGTTTTTTTGAAATGCTGTCATCTCCCACAGCAAGAGAAAATGTTGGACTCACACATAAAGATTAAAGAAAACTTTCATTAAAGCTTCATTAAAGGGCTGAAGACGTGTTAAGCCTGTTTGGTTCCAAACACACTAAGACACAACTATGAATGTTTTGGTTCAGAACAACATGTTCCTGCACACTATGGTCATGAATGACATCACACACAGTCAAAAGTTAATTACATACACATTTGCAGTTGAAAGCCTTAAAACTGAGCTTAAATCTTGAGGAAGTCACGTGTATTGAAAAAAGAAAAGGGAGAAATTAGTGTCACAACAGGAGAGCTGTAATTAGATCCTGTCATAATTTTTTAGCCTACTTCTCTAGTCTTCCCTCTTTCATGTAGGACAGTGATCTATGCTGCAGTGTGAGACATATCTGGTTTGTCGATGGATATTTATTACCTGGTGCTCTTTACTTCTACTGAGGTTAGGTCCACAGGGCACTCACCTCTGGATTGATGGGGATTTTGTGTGACCCCCTTTGAAAAGGCACATCAAAAACCGAGCTGAGTTGCAAAGAACACAGATTTTAAACATGACGCAAGGACATAATGTGACCTTAAATAAAGATACCTTTTTTTTAAAAGCACTTTGAAAAGACCTGAACTTGTAGTGGATGTCAGCCATCTGGGGTCAGCATTCCTAAAGAGCATCTCTGTAAATGCACTCTCTGTGCTGCTGCTTTTATATGATCAGGGACTATTTGTATTATTTAAAAGCAAGCTTACCAGAGACCTGGAAGTCTATTCTAATGGACTCAGTCCTATGTGTGCATAACCAACTCATTAGTTATACATGGGCCAAACCAGGTCACTAGAGAGACAGAGTAGGTATGAGGAATGACAGCAACACTGCTCTCTTTAAAAAGAAAGCGTCAGCCATGTTCACGAACATCTACCAAAAACGAGAAAGCTCTAAACATGACACAAACCCGTCAAAAGAATCCGAACTGCTTGTTTCCTTCTCTGAGCTTCAATACCCCACCCATCCATTAAATCCCAGTCAGCTGTTGTTCTATTGATCTGTTTGTCAGAAATACAGCTGACTTTACAGAAGCCTGGCCATAAATACTGCCTCCTCTCTGAGACAATGACAATGCATTTTTGTCATAATGTTGTGCATCATCTTAGAGATGATAAACTACAGGTGTATGTTTTGTATCTAAACATTCATATATGCAAACCGTTAAGAAGAAAGTAACGAGAAGAAAGGATGTGCACACTGAACCAGCAACAACACGAACATGCTTTTGCCACTCACCTGCCAGATGAGCCTCTCGAGCGGGCTTGCTGAGCATATCTAGGGCTTTGGAGGTAGAGGACCTGATGTGGTCACTGAAGGACCTCTGCAGTAGCAGCAGCCTCATGGAGCGAGACATGATCCACCTAAACTTACCAATGTCAGACTCCCACTCTATCTGCACACTTATTCCTGCCTAAGTTGGCTTTTGTGCATTTCCCTCTCGTCAGTTAATTGGATAATATCTATCTGGAGTAGCTTAAACATCACTATCATCAGTGCTCAAATATCCAAGCGTAATCTGACTAGTTTCTGCATCTACCTGGTTTTGAGCTATCTTCTACATTGGGCTGCTTCTCCTTCTCATTCTGTTCTGTTCGAGTCTGGACTGTACACTCCCGTCTGCTGCAGCAGGCATCAGTGCGGTAACTGCTGGGACACATCCAGCCAGTGCTGCAATGCTCTCATATTCTATTCTGCCAGAGTGTGTGTATGTGTGTGTGTGTAGTGCTGTGTGTTAAGGTGAGTAAGTGCTTTCTGACAGAAGCTTCATCCCTCTCTGTGAATAAATGAGTGGGTCACAGACACGACTTGCATTTTATCCTGCATGTCTCTCTATTTTTGCCTCTTATCTGTTCCACCTTCCTTCACATCCAGTCTATTTACACCTGCCCTTCCCTGTCTAGACACAAGGAGCATCAATGCCAGTTATATAATGTATTTCCAAGCCAGCATGCTTGTTCTGAAGTTCCATCTGCCCTCATCTTAAAGAAATAATACGAAATGGAAGTTACGGCAATGAAGGGGTGCAGGATAACATCTAGATCCACTCAGAGAGGACAAAATGTTAGAAGCAATTAAAGAGTGAAAAAAAGTGAGTTTAACTTGCTTTGACCACAAAAACTTCTGTCATTCCCAACAGTCAATAATCACTTTCCTAAGCCAATCCTGTGTTAAACGGTCCGACTCATAGCATGACTTACTGTAAATATATTATGGACAGACGAGAACATACAGTGCACACATACAAACACACACGTCCATAAACACAAGCTCAAGTAAATTCTATTAGTTATTGAGAAACACACATGCACTGCTGATTCTTACATAACCAAACTTAAGCTTCTGAAATGGCCAAAAACAGCATAATACAATTTGTTACTACTTGTACCGCTGCGGTGTTGATCGGATAATCATGATTTGGCTTCTATTTAGCAAGTACAACTCTCTCAGATCAGTGAGGAAGCTTAAGCATGGGCTGAATTTAAAAAAAGAAGCTGTAGTAACATTTCGAAAACTTTAAACTGATTTTTGTACTCTTTTATTTTTTGGTGTTGCTTTGGTGTCACATTGCAAAGGTTGGCGCTACACAAGCTACTTTAAGCCTTTGAAAGATAAAATCTCAATAGGAATGTGCCTTTCAATCAAATAAAAGTTTGTTATTACATTTTAAATGGTTTTAATATTTCATGCAAATTTAATAAAATACTGTAAAGACAAAGAAAACACAAACTTGCATGAGAGCTATGCTGTGTTTTTTATGTTATTGCTTAGTACTCTATTTTTACATTAAAAAAGGCTCATATTGTTACCTGTATGTGAAATGGTAACTTCTTTTTAATTGAATGCGTTTAGATTCACCAATTTGCATGAACTGCAATTGTAAATTCACCAATCAATAAACTAAGGGCTGTGTTTCAAAAGGTGGAGGGTCATTCACTAATTAGAAGGTTAGTAGTTTAGTACCTGGCTCCTCTACTCTCCATTTGCCCTTGGGCAAAATACTAAATCCCAAATGACCTCCTATGCATCCATCAGCATGCTTGCTAGGAAACTGGGAAATACTTGCAGTATTTGTTATGACCACCTTTATTCTTCAACCTATCTTTCTTGTAATCTCTTTGAGTAGTTTTCAGGAACAGTTCTCCAGATTGATTTCTTTCTGAGATCATTGTCATGCTGACAAATCGAGCTGTTGCCAATCAGATGTTTTCCAGATGGTACTGTGTTATAGATCAAAATCATAATGTTTTTTTTTTTCATAATCCCATAACTTTTAAAAAGACTTGCAATAACATTGGCTAAAATGCAGCTCCAAACTACGACAGAGGCTCCGCCATGTCTTACAGATGGCTGCAGAGGCTCTGTTGTACCTCTCTCCTGACCTCACCTGTTGTTGTGATAAAGATTTGTTTCAAAGACTTGGATGTATCACTACATAAAACCTGTTGCCACTGGTTTTCAGTCCAGTTCTTGTGTCATGTGTCATACCTGAGCCAAAGTTGTGCTTGAATGACTCATAAGTCAGTATTAAGTGAGATAACTGTGTTTTCCAGCAACAACAGGACATTGTTTTCAGTACAAAGGCAAGCAACAAGCTAGTGTTGCCATGGAGAATTTAGCAGCTAAAGCGCAACATATTTTCTTCAGAAGATAATGAAAAGACAAGACAAACAGTGATTGTTTGACCAGAAAGAAGACTGCAGAAAAATATATTATAAGGTGATAATAATTTCATTTGCATTCAGTTTATTATGCTGCCCCCATTAATCACCTACCCAGAAAAAAAGTTAATTTCTCACAGTTTACTGAACTTAAAAACACTCTATTGTATTTTAGGCCCAACAGTCTCATACTCGTATGTTGGTATAGTTTCTCATTATGTGTGTGTGAGTGTGTGTGTGTGTGTGTGTGTGTGTGTGTGTGACTATTTGTGTTCTGCTAAACTGCATTTTGTTACATTTCGCACTAAGCTCACACTTGAGAAAGATCAGCCAGTCATGCTGATTGCTCCAGCAAGTGAAGGTAATGCTTAGGCTAATTGCAGTTTCAAGATAGCATTGTGCTCATCACGGCCAGTTGACTTTATGGTCTCCCGGGGTTTGCTGAGACTCATAACGTTGGATTGTCGCATCTTAACCTTTTCACAACCTTTTAGTTCATGGTCCCACAACTGTGGACTGACCTCCTGGACAACCTAATAAATAAGGATTAGGGCGTGATAAAGAAAAAGAAACTATGGAAGTATCAGAGTTTCCGTTCCTCCTTCACACACTGGTTTGACTCACATGACATGAGTTGTTGTTTTCAGGCGAGTGCGCTTGTGTGCGTACGCCAGGATACAAACAGAAACCATCTGGGTCAGTATGTGTATCACAACATATTGGTGTACTTTCCCTCTCTGTCTCCAGTATACCTGTGATAGGGGGCAATACGCAGACTGTAACCTGGATATGAGGGTAAATATGCTGAAGTAGAAAACAATGCAAGTCTCACACCTCAGGAAGGAAAGCACTGCCAAATGCCTCCTTTGTCAAACAAGTGTACAGCCTGCCAGGAGTGTGCACGAATACCAGAATCCACAGAATACAGGCTGGAGAGGGTTACATGCCAACATACTGACCCAGATATGGAGACAGGGGTGTTGTGCTTTGGGAAGACTTCAAACAGTGCATAGGAACAGTATGCCATGGTCTTCCATCAAAATGTCTATGAAAAACAATGCCCCCATTACAGAAAAGCCAAAGATGTGTTATGTGTGTGTGTGTGCCACAGTGTGACTGTAATTGTGTGCAAGTTCCTTTGATGTGACCACCCACTTGATTTCTTAAGCTTGATTTAGACTTCTGTGATAAACCTATATCCTGACTTACATAGTAACTGGAAACTTCTTTTGTCCCCACATTGCAAACGTCCACGCCATTCTAGTCATTGTGCTACGCGTTGACCTGACGTGTAGATACAATTTTCAGGAGGTGCTCGTCAGGGGTTCCAGTTATGGCGTAAGTTATGATGTAGATGCAGAACTATACACTCCCTCACATGCTAGCTACCAGTTAATTCAAGGTATAAAAATGAAGTTTCCGAAATCACGAAAAAAAAAAAAAACCCAACATCTTAAGATATATAAAGGAAAAAAAATCCACCAACTGAGTGAGAATCTGAGTGAACCTCAGTCTCTCTCCCTGACAACCAAACAAGGGGAATAAACCAGCCAGGGAGTGACGGAGCCTGCTGAGCCAGGACTGATTCATTAGCCTCAGGACAGCATTGGCATGCTACACCATCATCACTGGGGAGATTTACAACCTCCTGGCTATGGATGAAAATTCCTCCAGGATTATTTAAGATAAAGAATATATTTAAGAGGATATACACCTCTGTGAAAATGATAATAAGGAGAATAGGGAGTGACATATCCAGAATGGCATCAATTGGTTACTTAGTTACCTCCCAACTTATCCATGTTTCTTATTTGAAGCAAAAACCAAATAATATCTATTTCATGTGATGAAAGCCTTTGCAAAAAATATTCTCACATCCGATGTCTAAAACTAACTTTTTGGTTTCCTGACCAAGAGATAGACAAGCCAATCCACTGGCTAAGCATCGCAGAGATACAAAATGTCCTTTTTTTCGGTCAAATTTACATAAATACATACATTTACATAGATATTTAGGTAATAATTATGTATGCAACCTTAAAGACATGGTCCTTATTTGAAACAAATTATACAGAAGGACCTGTATAATTTATATAAATCTATTTTGCTATTAAATGTATTCAAGAATGAAACCAACTTGATGGTTTTGTTAAACATGTGATGTTTATCGACCTTCTATACACTCTCTGCAGTTACCCTGTTCCATTTACTCACCTTTGTAGTGGACGACCTCAGAGAATTACCCGCCAAATCGAAATTTTTACCCACATTACACCTGTTACCGGCACGTAGCACAGAAAGTAGCGTGTGCCCTTCACACAGGGAGGTAGAAGGTAAGTGTCAGAAAGGTCAGAGAGTGTTTTTTTAAACCACAACAGCACTTATTACCTCAACCTTAACCTAATGTCATGAGATCGTTTAGTGTAGCTTATTAGCCAAGACTGCATCATACCATAGATGCTAAGTGCAAATAGTTTCTATAAATGGTGATATTAAAAATAAAATACAACCAATATCAAAAAGGTTTCTTTATGCAAAAAGATTAAAAAAAAAAAGACAATTTTCTTTTACGTCACAACAGCAGGTAGCTCCAAATGTTTGATTTTGCTGATGTTTTTTTCCTGATGGAACCCCAAAGGGATTTGTGTCTCTGACTGGGATCAAGCCTAAACCCATTACCAAAAAACTAAAATAAAAAATCAGTGACAAATATAAATTTCTCACCATCCATGTA
Organism: Neolamprologus multifasciatus; assembly: GCF_963576455.1. Classification (NCBI taxonomy): domain Eukaryota; kingdom Metazoa; phylum Chordata; class Actinopteri; order Cichliformes; family Cichlidae; genus Neolamprologus; species Neolamprologus multifasciatus. Next base: position 20,600,106 of record NC_140444.1, read on the forward strand.
GAACATTTACTCGGCAGCTTCCATGATAGTCTTCTTCTTCTACATACGTTGCATGTACTACGGGTACTGAATCAATAGCTGTTGAACAGCTATAATAAGACTGATGACGCAAGGCCTCTTTCACCTCTTCTGGCTTATTTCTATAGAACAGGGGAGACTTTTGTTGTTGTAGGTTCGGGAGTTTCAGGAGGCTGAGTTCCTGTTGTAAATTCCCCTTCATGTGTGGTTTCCTTTTCACAGTACAGGAGATGGATGCCCAAATAAAGAGCTCTAAAAATTCACAGGAGGAACACTTACAGTAATAGAATATGACTCAACCAGAAATCTGAAGTTGCAGAACAGTGAAACATCAAATGCTTCCAAACTTTTTTAAAATTCCAAACTATCCCATATATCCTTTGACATCAAGCATGAGGAAATTGGATTATGTACATTCAAAGGGAACAGTTGTGATTTGCATTTGTAAATCTTTCCACCTCAGACTCAAAAGTTTGAAATATAAACCAACTCAGTATGTTACACTACCAGTCTCCAGACAGGAAGCAAAGGAGAGGGTGTCAAATGGGAGGGGAGAGGAGGGGCTGGTGGGGGGGTCAGGCCATCAGAGACGGATGGGGGAGGCCAGGAATGTGACCTTGCACAAACACATTGACTCCTGTACTTGGTATGAAGTGGGGAGGGCAAAAAGTGGGATAAGGCAGACTCAATTAAAGAAGAGGAACAAGCAACAGAAAACAAACATCAGTCATGAGCTGCTATTGACTTGGCTCCAAATACGAAGAGCTTGTTTACATCTGTCAGAGCGCTTTCTCAGATGACAGCGCCGTCGTTAAGAGGGCACACAGCTGCAGGAAAGAGGCAATAGTCGCAAATGAGAAAAGCAAGTTGTTCAACTCTGCTAACTGTGATGTTCTCTGAATAAAGTGGGACGCTGTGTGGGAACGTGGTCTGTTGAAGGCAAAATGATCAGTCACAAGATCTGCAGAGAAAACGTGATCCTTAAGACACCATCTGTGCTCAGAAGACTGATTTACTTGTTTACACAGATGACTAAGTCTGTCACATATTCCTCACAGATACACCATATTTTTTTCTCCGTTTTATTGGATGAGCAGATCAGTTCTGTCTCCTTTACACAATAAGCCTTCTGTCTATTTACTGAGCCTTGTTCTGCTGAAGGTGTATTCCTCTTAAAAAGGAATTTTTCCTTCCCACTGTCACCAAGTGCTTGTTCGCAGGGGTCACCTGATTGTTGTGGTGTTTTTCGCTTATTGTAAAGTGTATTCCTTATAATATAATAGACTGCTTTGAGGCAACTGCTGTTTTGATTTGGTGCCGTATAAGTCAAACTATTAAATATAGTTAAAACATCTTTTTAGCTGCTTCTTTCAGATTCAAATCTTCACATGAATCATATCGACATTACAGATCAGAAACTATTGACTTTATCCACACGCTGATATCTTTTCACTTGACCAGACGGCTGTGCTTTCAAAAGGGAGTTTTTTTAATGTGAGATTGTCTAATGATTCCTTCTGGGTTCCCCACAGTTTAACGCTCAGGTCACTTCTAATAAAACAATTATCTTACCATCAGCTGTAAATACCAGTAACATCACTGTAACTGGAAAGAATAGTGACTAACAGGGAAACAGGAAAAAAAAACAGCGCCAGACAGACATGATGAGGCAAGTTATTCACAGTCGGAGCATGAAGAATCCCACTGAGGGTATCTAACCCTCCAGTTTCCTTACTCTTCTTATCGCCAACTGCTAGCCAAGACACGTAGGTCCAGGTAAAAAGCCAGGATTTGACCCTGCTATTGGTTGGATGCCCATCATTGTGTTTTATATTTGCACTGGTTTATATTTAGATCAGTTAGGCAGATCATGGTGCCTCTAAACTCAACTACAGCCAAGAAAAAAACACAGAAGACAGACCGACTTTGCTATCAGTAATCTGCAACGTGGATTTCTGACATGTTTACAACATTGCAAGTTTTCACATCAATAAACATTCAGTTTAAGCTTGTGTGTTATTACCCTCAACAGTGTCTATTATTATCAAACTTAGTTTGGATATCAAGTTCCATTGTGGATCTGGATCCCATTCAGCAAAGAACCTGGATTCGTTTCATTTTGTAGACAGCACATATTATCTTGTTTTGGCAAGACAACTGTCACTGGTTCAAATAACAGAAGCTGTTGTTTGAATCATAAACAATAAAAATGCCAACATTTAGCTTTTTTTGGTCACTTTGTGCTGCTACACTCTGTCTTCAAAAATTAAAACACCATCATTTAGCTGTTAGCTATTTTCTCTCTAGCTTGCAAATTATGAAATATAGGTAATCAAATATTTTAGGATATTGGTAAAATAGATTTGTTTTCAGTAAGATAATTATCATTACTGTACTGGATATGGATTTAACCAAGTGCTATAATAAACAATTGTGTTTTTCTGCTTTCACATTTCAGTTTCTGGTTATGACATGGAGGGCGATGTCTATGACATTTCTAAGTCATAAATTGGCAATAAAGGTTACTCCCAGATGATGCAATAGTACTGTAAGAAAAGCTTCACAGTAGCTAACCCTAGTTGTTAAACCTCACCCAGCCATACCAACTATGTGCTACATTAACCTGCTCAAATAAAGAGCAGATAAAGGAGTGCTTGTAGTGTTCAGGGCTACAGCAGAAAGCATTAAAAATATTAAATTCTCCAATATAGGCTGTCTTCGCTGTTTTCCTTGTTGTGTTTTTACTACCACGAGGCAAGTCTGTCAGCTTCCTATCTTTTATCCAAGAAAAAGTTGCCTCTGAAGATAAAAAAAATTGCCTCTTTGTTATAGTAATAATACATTTGTGGTAATGAATAAATAAATGAATAAATCTGAGTGTATTCTTAGTTTCAGCAGCATAACATACACATCGCATCTCTCACCTCATCATGACTGTCCTTATCTTCCAATGGTATGCGGCATGTCTTGTGTCTTTTCTTGCCATTACAGTTAACTGGTGCTTTGCAGGCCCTGTAAAATCAGGCAATAACCAGCAGGACAGGAGCTGTAACTCTGCAGAGCAACAGACACATGGTCTTTGTGCGCAGCCAAGCCATAACACTGGCTAAGGTACATCCAGCGCCACAGGCAGGTCATCAACCGTGCCATTAGGGAGCATGGACTGTGGAAACGTCTTGTTGATCACTAGTGAGCTTCTGTTGTTGCACACATAGTAAAATTAACCATGAATGAGCTGTCTTTCATAGCAGTGCAGCAGGAGCCTTCAGGGCATGGCGTGTGATGTAACACTGTCAGAAATGTGTCATTCCAAGAGGCCTTAAATGCTGGCGATACAGAGAGGGCTTTGAAGTGCCACAATGAACACTGGGCTTTGTGCCCCCCCCCCCCCCCCCCCCCCGCCCCCAAAACTCCCGTTGCAACCCCATCCTCCCCCTCCATCCACAGTCCTGGGCCCTATCACACAGACGCAAAGATGAAGGTTACATAACTTGCTTACAGGGAGTCAGAGTGATTTAATTTAAGAAAAATGAAGAACAGACTTTGACCCCTTTGAAGCTGCCAAAGTGCTTTTTTTCCCAAGCTTTGACTTAGAATGCAGGTAGCACTCACATATGCACAGCATGCACACACACACACACAGACACACACAAGGACATGTTGGGGACATTTTCCATTCAATAGTGGTATTAATTAGAGAGAGAAAGGGACAGACAGAGCAAGCCTGAGTGAGGACTCTCATCAGGCTTTGAGGCCCGCTGGAAGAATTGCAATGTAATGATATAGCATGTCAATAGAAATAATTTTATTGATAATAAAATATAAATAATAATAATAATAATAATTTTCATTAGATTCATTCATTCAGAAGTTATTATTTGTATTGCTAAATTATTCAATAAATATTGCTTAGAGAAACTTGTGTGCTGCTGTATGTATTTGATATAAGATAATTATTTCTATTTGCTATTTTCCCCCATTTTTCTTTTTTATACAGAGTCTGGAAAGTGAGGGCAAAAGGTAAACGAGGGGAAGGTTCAAAGTTTTGGGCACAGACTCGACATCCAGTCTGGCTCTTATCTTGGAAAGGCGACAGGCTTGATGGTTTTGTAGATGAGTCTAGGATTCTTATCTACACTCATATCCAGAGCCTCATAGCACCACAGTCTGTCCTTGTTCAGTCAAACACTCCACCTTCTCTCTCAGTACTTTGCAACGGCTTCGTGTTGTGAACACAGGACATCGCAAATAGTCGAGAATCTCCTCACATAAACCACTTTAGGCGCAGACCAGACAAACTGAAGACAACTTTCACAACTTCTACGTGACCGAAAAATGAACAAGGTAAAAAAAAATTATAATAAGATTCTCATCTAGGCAGGCACAAATGATAATGAAAAAACAGCAAGCACTTACCAGCTTTTTCTTTCTCAGGAACAACGGGGGTGCTCTGGGAAAAAGAGGAGAAAAAAAGATTATAGTCACGATAGCTTGGCTATGATGCATTTCCATGATACTTGATGCCACGGAGTGATTCACACAGGAAACTCGCTTGATTTTTCTTAGCACTTGTAAATATTCCTAAATAAACCTTGACCTAGAGAGTGTAATTAAAATAAGCATTCATCCTGTGTTATTCCAGTGTTTTAGCAGCTACTTATTTCATTCCTTTACATGTTATCCCTCTTATTTGAGGAGCATCTGCAGTTTTATAAACCAGTGTTTTAACACGAGCTCAGCAAATTTTATGTATTTGCGACTGCTTGTTCGTGTCGGTCATCTGGCTAAAGAGAAAAGCATGCCAGTCATTGCATAAAAATAAGTGTTGATCTTCGGTATTAACCATATATTCTTCTAAGAATCTTGCCTAAATGGAGTGTATAATTACACCACATTGTTTCATGACATACCGGGTTTGAGATACCAGGAGTGTGGTTGCCAAAACCCAATATGCATAGTTTTATGATGTGTAAACATTTTGATAAATGGCTACAGTAGATAACAAACCTACCAAAGAATTCTGAAAAAAACACATCATTAAAAGTGTTCACACAGCACACTCTCCTGTGAGTTAATGTTGATTCAGCTCTCACGTAGGTAGTCTGGGGAGACATTACTGATAAAATCACAACACATTTTGTAGTTGTAGTAGATTCTTATTATTCTAGTTGCTTAATATTACCTTTTTTGGATTTGTTGCAGGTTTTAGGAATAAATGCTGCATCAACAACCTTTCTGGGTAAAAATAGAACAGTCTGTGTGTCGTTTCAGTGGTAAAGTGCATGTGTGTCTGCATGTGCGTAGAGTGGAGCATTCAGCTGGAATGTAAAGGTCTTTCTTGGTGCTGACTTTTGACCTCAGGGTCTTTTGCTGATCTCCACACCCTGACCTGTTTAATCCAAACTCCCCTGGAAGAGATCAGACAGAGTAAGCAGGACCATTCTTACAATGCGCTCACACTGCCCAGAGAAGGATTCTGTGTTCATAAAGTCTAAACATTGTGATATTATATGCGATATGATATTTGTATTAGGATGAGTTTACAACTCAATGTTTATTTTCCCCTCAGAAATAGCTAAACGGCTTTAATGGTGTTTAATTATGCTGTTACAACTTTGACCTCTTTCATTCCATCCTTTTTAGGGCGATAATGCCTCAAATGGCACCAAAATTCAAATTAATCACATTGAGTGGAAGCAAAAGAAATGAATCATTCTTGTTTCACCTTCAGGTGATTAAAAAACAGCAGAAGTTAGAAAACGTCAGCCAAGAGACCAAAGGTTGTGTCCTGTCTGAGGGCTTGGTTTCACTTATCACTCACTGATTTGTTTCATTTTCACTTGCTTATTAGTTTAGGTTTAGACACCAAAATCTACTTGGACAGGTTTGGGAAACGCATGTTGAAAAATAACACTTTCCTATTGCATTTAAATGTGATGCCAAGGGTGCACCCATATGCGATGAGTTTGGAGTGAAAGACCCATCCTACTAATGCCTAAGCCCACATTGTGGCACAAATACCACAGGACAGCTGGCTGGAAACATGTAGTTTGGGTTAACAATTGAGGCAATTGCCCACACACTCACTTTGGCTGAAGAACGATCACACTCTGTTCTTCCGAGAGTCTTTACTCAGTGATACTGGCATCAGAGATTGGCATAAGGAGTCCTTTGGTGATGTGCCATAATGGACTCAAAAAAATGAAGATCCTTTAAAGAGTGACTATTTCCTTAAGGAAAAAACTCCATTCAAGAAAGAAGATATTTAGTGTTTCCCTAAAAGACCAACTTGTAACTTGTGTTTTATCCTTTCTGTACCATCCGTAAGGTTGGGAAATATGTTAACTTGTAAACATATTTCATTTCAAACATTCTGGACTAATGCTGCATTTCATTTACCTCAGAGATCGGGTTTCAGAGCTGTGAGTGATTTCACTCGTGAATTGAGCATGTTTTTAGTAGCAAAGTCAGTTGTTTTACTTCCTAGCAAGGTAGAGCTATTCATGCATCACAAGAAATACAGCACAATGGTGCTTTTTTGCACTTAAAAGATCTCCAGCATGATCATGGAAAGAGCCCAGTCAGTGCTCTGCGTATGGCTTATTTATCGAGTTAGAAATACACAATAGTGGCTGTACAGTTTTAAATTTTTACTGTTTTATTACTGCATATGTTCACGACTGCCATCATGTCTTGTTAAGTCAGTGTTGGTGGGGCTGCTCTAACTATTCGAGTTGGAAATTTGATTTGAGGGGGTGTTCCAGTTGAAAATTCTGACTAGGAATTTTGAAATTCAGCTGGAATGCACTACAATGCAATACAATGCCTCTATCATCATTTATCACATGTAATTTTTGGATGGCGAGATACCGCAATAAGCTTACAGAGAACCGGCGTTACGCTAGTAACCAAACAATTTCCACTGTTTCCTGAAATTTGATGTCAACACTAAACTTTACAAATCTGATTAATACAAACTCCTGGCCTTGTAAATGTTTCTTTTTTCTCTGTTAGTATGAGCACAATGTATTTTGCCATAAAGGGAGCATTACTTTGATTATTAATCACTTTTAATTTCATTAGCATCAGGCTGCAGTACGGTCACATTCAAGAAAGAAACATGACTAATCATTACAGAGCAAAAAATATGGCTACAGGCAATTTGCTCCTCCAGGCTCAGGGGGAGCCCCTATATTTTATGACTGAATAACCACAGGTATGACACGGTCTGGCGAGTATGAATACAGTGGCTGCTCTTATGCACGAGTTTGTTTTTGCTAATGTGTTTGCTGATTCACGCTGGATAAATGAATTATCTTAGTCCTAAATCCAGTTTTTAGAATCCAGCGAGTGAATTATCTGCTCACACATAGTTTAAACTAAAATCCACACAAAATCGTAACTAGATTTTTATCTGGCGATGCACGTGTTTATGATTGTTGAGTATGCATGTGTACGTGTTTATGTCTGCACAAGTGTAACATATCATATGTGTGCTGAAACAGCAGTAAATCATTTGTCGGTCACTTTCAGACGTAACACGGGTGAAGTTTCCTCTGTGGACAAACAGCTTCACAATTTATTGCTAATTAACGGCCTAAAAAAAGACACCAGGGAGAAGCTGAAGGCTCCTGTCATTAAATTATCCGGCACAAACAGAACATCAGCAGTGAGGTGATGCCAGACATACATTTATACTCAGTGCTATTTCAGCTGTTGCACACGGGTAATATTAGCTCTGCTTTTTCAGCCACAATGTTTTGTTACAGGAAAACATTATGAATGGTATGAGACTCAGCTAAGATAACACAAGCCACCTGCTCCATTTTTGCCTTTTCATCAGCTGGATATAGGTTAGAAACAGTATTTATTATTCTTGTTTCGCCACAATATACAATTTTATTTGAAATACTACCAAAATGCCAAAATATATCCTCACACAGCATTTTATATTTAAATTAATTCAGATTTTGTACATGTACAAGACATGTTATTCCTTTATATTGTAGCAAAAAGGTTCTTTTTTAAAAAAAATCTGAATGGCTAATGTTTTGTATTTTCATCTGCAACTCTGAAGGATTGGCCCTGTATGATGGAAATATGGGAGGTCTGTGTGGCTTCTCTGTTTAGGTCTAACAAGACATTTCAGTTCACCAGTGCACCCATCTTATTGTGTAAACACGACACCACGGGTTCCTTTCAGTGACCCATGAGATCACTTACACACAGTGTAAACCTCAGCTTTCACGTACTGTTGCGTTTCACTTTATGATAGCAGTTACAGATAATAAATACATTTAGAAATATGTTCATATATTTATGAGAACAAGAATGTTAACGAATACACGGAAGTACCAGTGATTTCACTGCACCACACTCACATATTTTCTTAATGCTTTTCTGTTCTCCCCCACTCTGCATGCCACAGTGCAGGTTCTCCCAGTGTGGGGTCAACCAGGCCGTGTCAAGTGTCCACTGGGGAACTGCAGGCTGCACAGCACACAGGCATCAGCTGCCTCATTTACTGCCACTAATTTACTGGAAGTGGTTTGTGTTGGGGCACAAGGGGTACGGTATGCGTCTGCCTCACATGAGTATGTAGTGGCCTGCAAGCATGCGTGCCTGCATGATTACACACTGTAGGGTTGTTAATTAGGGTCATTACTCTAAGCAGCAGGCCGGTGAAATTGTTTTTGTCTTGGTTTGGTTTTTTTCTCTCCAACAAATCACTTTTAGTGAATACATTTCAAAAATCCAGGTATGAAACTTTCTTTGTATTTATCTATGTATTTACTTTACTAAACATTTTGGATATTTTGATTGGAATAGTATGGAGAACTTTGACACTTAATATTTCTGCCTTACTCTAAAAGCTGTTCAGTTATTTTAATGTTTGATGGTTTGTTAAGTGCTCCTGGCAATCAGGAATCAGGTATATATTTTTAAAATATTTATTTAACTATTTGTACTATATGTCCCCAGAACAGATGCTTGTGACACCCTTTGATATCAAAATTCTGGAAACATGGTGAAAACACAACAGAACTTGTTCTTGTAGTAGGAGGAAGCAATAGTGGAGTTCACTGGGAACAGGAGAACTGAGTAAAAGACTTCAAAGATTAAACAAATATAGCATGAGAGCAGAGAAAGTGGATGCAGTGGACACTTTTTAGAACTTCACCCTTCACTCTTTCTTCCTGTCCTTTGTGTTGGTGTAACAAGTGAAGTTCCCCAGTGTGGAGTTGTTGGTCAGTCATTTCTGCGACTGACTGACCTATAACAGCATAAGAAAGCATGGCCCAAGGCCGGTTGTAGCACTTACTTTGTACACTGTCTCCATCTGACAACAGAGCTTTGCGAGCTGGAGCAGAGTTACATGCATGTTACCTCTGCTGGACCATCCTTGTATAATGGAAATATGGGAGGTCCTATTCACCTGGGGTCGCTACAACGGACGGTTTGATTTGGCAGATTTTTAACACCAGACGCCATTCCCGAGGCGACCCTCTCTCACTTGAAACAGGCCACTGCACAGCTACAAGCATTTTACTTCACCTTTGTATGGTTGTGTGTGACAAATAAAATTTGAATTTGAACCTTCACATGTTATGTGAATATGTTAATTACAAACCTTCAATGTTAAATAAATGGTCTGCCACAACAATGTTGGTGATAAAAAATTACTTTTTAATACAGGAGTTTACGTTTAAGTACACGGGTTTGGTGCTGTTACCAACTACTACATTTCTGGTATTGTGACATCAGCCCTGCTTCTGACATTCATCTGGTTTGGGACGTCGGTCCGTACTTGCCCAGATTTTCTGGTAATGAGAGGGGATTACAAAACCACTCTTAACCCTCCTGGAATGCTCGCAGACTCATTGGAGCGTTCTCAATAATATAAAGCTTGTCTGATATTTAAGAGTTGGAATTTAGATGGCAACAACTGCAGTTACACTGGGACATCCACAACAGCCAATGCGAGAAAATTTACAACTAGACAAGTGAATGGGAAAAGGTATGAAAGGTAAGATGCCAAGGACATATGAACGAACAACCAGTAATAGGTGTGTTAATCATCATCAGACACCAACCTGTCAACCTATTTTCAAGGGAAAAATGGCTAGATGAGTCAAATAATGTGTTAGTTGTGTAACAGACTGACCACTTGAGAAAAATTAATGCTATCTTTAAAGAGGCTTTGAAGCGTGGCCGGTGCTTCCTCACAGATGGTCTGCTGCCTGCTGAAGAGACGTTCAAAGCCTGGGTTGAGTAACTGAAAGGTTAATTTATCTTGTACTATGGAAACATGACAGCTTATAGACAAATAAGTAAAGACTTTCAATACCCAGTCCTAGTAACAAATATTATTTTGTCTCTTAGTAATGGCCCCTCATTGTGTGTGGCATGCCTTTCTGTGTGAGTGAGGTAGTCAGAGTTGTTAAGCAAGCCACTGGCATGTGGCTCTTGCACAACAAACCCAAGCAGTCCACCAGGCCTGTTCCAACCCCACCGCCAACCTCTCATCCCCACCCCCCTCCAGCACTGCAGCTGCAGTGTGTGTATGAGTGTGTGTGTGTTTGTGTGGATGTGCGAGTGTGTGTGACCACCCATGGTTTGTGCTGGCCAAGGATTAGGGGGCTCAGGCAAACCCAAACTTTTTTCTCAGCCACTTAACGCGAATGGCTAAATCGGTGCAGATGGCTTATGCCCAGGTAAGCTTGCGTCTCCAGCACTAGATGCTTAAGGTGTGTGTCTGACAGAGGAAAGAGAAATGCATCTGACTGTGTGTGCGTGCTTTCCTAGGAACATTGGAGATGTTATCTGGAACTCACTGTATTTTGACTGGCATTTATGTGCTCTTTTTGCCCTGCATTTACAAAGGAATTTATTCAGAGCCCAAGAGTCCATGTGTGCAGGGAAACGTGGGAAACAATTTCATTTAACCTTCTCCTTTCCAGAAAAGCCCCCCTCCCACACACACACACACACACAGTTATCCACACCACACATTTTCTCCTTTTTCCCCTGCATCCCCTTCCCTCATTTTAATAGTCTCCATATGTCACACTTAGAATGTGTCAACAGGAAGTGATGCGATGACTTGGTTTAATGATCCACTGGAACATTTCCTGCAGAAAAGGTATAGTAGCGTCCAGATGTTGGATTTAACAGTGACCTCGCAAAACGAGGTGATGCTTGAAAATGTCTCTGTGACGTTTATTGTGATCTTTTAATGCAGTAAAAAGCTCAAGTAAAACCTACAGCACGAATGGGTGCACTTTCAGTCTTTAGCTGTGTGACGAGGTTAATGATTTCACCGTACAACCTGTGCACTTGCTCACATTCACACACATGCACGAGACTGCCAGCTGAGACCTTGTTCCCTCGCCCAACCTTGAGTCATGAGTTATGTTCTGTACGTCCACTGAAAGAGAGTAAGAGAGGGTGAGATGTGCACAAACGCAGACACCCCCATACATCTGACTCTGTTTACACACGTAAGCCAAAGCAACGGACTTCTGGTTTCAGGCGCTGTTGTGGAAGGATTTAGTGGTGGAGCGTAAACTGTGAACTGTTCAGTGGCCCTTGGATTCCATCACCAGACAAGACAATAACTCTTCACTTGTCCGACCGGGCCGTTTTTCTCCCAAAAGGAAAACGCTTTATTTTTCTCTTTGAATAATGCCATTGCTTTACCTCATATGAGTAAAGCATTAAGGAAACCACTTTATGCATCTTAAGGGACAATAGACCTTTTCATGCTTGTTGTATGACCAAGCCTAATGAGAGCAGCAGAACCAGAGCAAGCAGGTGCCAAAAAGAATCTGAGTGAGAAATATGCTTTTAAAAGTTTTAATTTACACAAAAAGAAACAGATAACGTGCTACGAAAGCAGGCAGTCTAATGTATATGTTTTGACAAGTAGAACAAATAACCACACCTTAGGTATATGTTTGAACATGCAGAGCATATACTGATGCAGCTCTTTTCCCTCCATTTTTTGGTTCTTTCAAAACAGAATGGTTGGCACCAGATCGAGGCATACGCACAATCATATCTAAAACTAATTAATCACTCTGTAAGCCTAGTTATTGCTTTTTGGATTGTACTCTAAAGTAGCTCCACAAAGGGCAATGTGAAAAAAGTGGCATAAAAAGTTCGGAAACCACTGATTAAGCCACACAAAGTAGTTTTATAATTTAGTTTTACATCTCTCCAGTTTCACTACGCTCATTAAGGCACTAAATGTGTCACCTGCTTCTTCTCACCAGGTCACATTTGTGGGTTATGGACCAGAGTTAATAGGGATAAGCTAAGATCCCAACTGCAACAACAATGCTGCCCACAGGATTAGGTGCTGACATTTTTAAGGACAAAGCTGAGAGTAGGTTAACAAGGGGGATTAGAATGTCCACTGCACAGGATTATGGTGGCCCTGTGCTGTGGCAAAAACAGCTACTCACTCGCGGGGGTCACGGTTTTGTAACATCTACTTTAGGTTTAACCATTCGCTTTTCAGGGCACTACATCCAGTCAAAGAAGGTCACTCAAGTCTCCTGCATGACCTAACTGTAAACTCCTCACCTGTACAACTTCAAATGCCACAAGCACATCTAGCTATAAACACAAAACACCAGTGGGCTGCATTCCTTCCTTAAGACATTAAGGAAAGCTGAAGAATTGAGCAAGAGGCTCAAGTATCTCTTGACTGAGGTAATCTAACTTCAAGGCAAATACGGATGGAAAACAAAAAAATGCAAACACACGCTTGACTTAAACGTCCCAATTAAAAACTCAAACCGCACGCCCCAGTGAGTGTATCTTAAATAGCACCTGGTTTTATAGTGGGTTCATGTGTGCGTCTGTGTTCCTGAGACGCTGTTTATTTGTTCTGTGATTTACTGCACTTCATTATCTGTGTATCTGTAGGGGTGTTTCCAGATGCCTGCATTTTACAGTCATCCTCATGATTTAGTGTCAACAAGTACCATCATCTTGCAAATATTTGCTACACGTTCTGCAGTGTCCTCTATGTAATCGATTCACGCTTCAATTCACTGACTCAGTGCATGCCACGATACCAATTTTTTAAACGTAATTATGGATGAAAAAGTATGATTCATTTAAGTAAAAAAAAAAAAAGCAGCGATATCCATATGGAGGCAGTAAATCGCATTGATGATTGGGCTGGTGTGATTTCAGGGCGGTGCCACAACATGTTATTATAAAAACAGAGAGTTGCCGTTGAGCTGAGGGTGTAAACACTAAGAATCATGTGATATTTGACATTCATGACACTGCTAAAACAGAGCACTCCTTCTGTTAAAGAGTTAAACACATCAAATGCGTCAGGCTCATGCATGTGGACAATACCAATATCTCTAAAATACACCATGTGTTGTGCTTTCTATTAGAGTTTCACTTGTGATTATATTAATATGATATTATGCGGTGGCTGGAGCTCAGGAGATAGAGCAGGTCATCTACTAATCGTAAGGTTGGTGGTTTGATGCCTGGCTACTCCACTCTGCATGCTAAATGTCCTTGGGTAAGATCCAAACCCCAAGTTGCTTTGTGATGGATAGTGAACATTGGATAGAAAGCACTTACGTTTCTGTAAAAATTAATCCTTTAGTTTGTATAATCTCTTTAATCAAAATTATATTTTTAATGCTAAAATATCAATTATTGTTGTTGAATGGGGGCCAGTCTCTTCCAGGGCTAACACATAGAGACAGACGGCCATTCGCACTCACATTCACCTATGTGTAATTTAGAATTACCAATTAACCTAACCCCCGTAATTCCATGTCTTTGGATTGTAGGAGGAAGCCAGAGTGTTTACCCAGAGAGAACCCACGCAAACACGGGGAGAACATGCAGACTCCTCACTGAAAGGCATCTTGCCAGGACCTTCTTGCTTTGAGGCAACCATGCTGCCCCGTTTTACAAAAGAGCAGAAAAAAATAGTTAAGCACAGTTAATATATTTTGATTACAACCCCAAATTGCAGTTATTTACTTAAAAATAGAATTTTAGTTGTTGAATGTTATGCACGATTCATTTCTTACTGAGTCCAAGGTGCTGGCTCAAATTTAGATATAAACGAGTTCAGATTGATAAATGATAAATAATGATACATTTTTATGAGTTTTAAATATGTTTTCGACAGTTGCTTTCTTGTTTTTGTGACAGGTAGTCTAATACATTTATTGGGCACTGTGAATCAATTCCCTTGGAGTACTTTATGCACTGGCTTTAGCCTTCATTCAACAGGAATTTCCTTATGGGGGATGAGGAGAAATTCATTTTCCACATCCTGTTCCAAACATAAGCCTTTTCTTTTTTCTTACCCTCTTTTTGGAAACCACAGCAGGTCCCTGTTTGTCTCCTTGTTACAGCTGTGCTCAGCAGAGAAGTGACCTTGGGGACAATGACACTACATAAAGCTGCTAGCATGGCCATGACCAGAGCCACTGCTGGCAGCCCTTGACAGACTGAATGGTGACTGGTTTCATAGCTCCCTGACTCATTATGGCCTACTACAGCCTTTAAGCCAATATGTGGGTGGAATGTAGGCAAACATAATTACGCCTGTTGCCCATTGTGTCGACTATTGACCACAGACAGGAGTGGGAGAGAGTGGGAGTAAATGCAATGATAAATAAAAGGCAGTGAAAGTAGCAAAAAAGTCAGACTTTTATCTGCCTGGGACGTGGAGAAGGTGTGGTCTGGATGTAGGATGTTTGGGGACTGCGAGGCTGCCAAAACGGAACATGGAGGAAGGACAGAGCAGAGATCTGCCAGTGACCTTAGCACGCAAACCACAGCACTTCTATTGTCCACCAGACAGATAAAGAGCCATGTTCATACATAACCTACTGACAGGGAGTAGAGTCTTTCCGTCATTCTGAAATAGAAATATCTCTCAATCAATCATCCCTCCCAGAAAAAAACAAAACAATCCCATGAACCCAGATATGGAAACTTTTACTTTCTAAATTCACTGGCAGTGAAACCAGAGGTAAAATTGAATACTGTTGCTATGGAGACAGAATACAGATCCAAACATACGGTCAAAGGTCACCGCTCCATGGAATGTTCACCGAAGACGAATGAGAGGTGGTGCCCGCCAGCACCTTCCCTGTCATCATGTGCATGACATGTGAAACACCCCTGTGCTAAATTTAACGGGCAGTTATGCGATTTGTTCAGCAGCTTCTGTGTTACATGCCTTGCTCATGGGAACTGTCGCTGCCCAAGGTGACTGATATGTTGTTTCCGACTGTAACATTTAAAGGAAGGTGGATAAGGGTCAGCAGGCTCCGCCCGCCTCTGTGACTTGGCACATCCTTTGCAGCGGCAGAGCCCTAAAAATAGAGTCGCATAACAAATACTTCTTGCACTGCGGATGGTGCAGTAATGTCACTACAGAGTTCTTATCTACTCTAATTTTGGACAAATAAATACTCATTTTTATACTAGGATTGTATTAGTTTAAAATTATTACACCTGTTTACTGGTTTAAGATGGTCAAGCATGAATAATTTTATACTTTTTACTGTTCTGGTCCTTTATAATGTAAAATGAATGCAAAAAAAGGTAAAGATGCTCTTGTGACTTTTAGAAAACAGTTGATGAAACCAACTTGTAATGTAATCAGTGCACAATCATCAAACCAAAAAACAAAAATAATCATTATTTACAGCCATGAATACAATATACATTCGAATCAGTGTACCCACTAGTCTATAAAGCAAATAAAACTCACCTGTTGCAACACAATAATGCAAGCTAACCAACAGTTCAAGACACCTGCCACACTAAGCAAGTAATATAAACCTGCCAACAAAAACACTCAGAGTAAAGAATAGCGGTTCCAGGATAAGAACAAACACCTGCTGCAGCACAACATCCGCTAAGTGTTCGGCTCACATTCTATGCAAGAATAACAGCCACCTGCTGGAGGCTAACAATACCCACCGGCTAAACTTGCAAGGAGCCAAGAATGCATTCACATGAACCCAATACCTTATCCACAGCAGCAAAGGAATGATACTGCGCATGCCAAGTGAATGTCCACTCATCACAAACAGATACAACCACATATCACCTTTAGCGTGGTTACGTAAAGGTCGGGACAGCATGAGACAGTGCTTCAGTAGATGCGGTGTGTTTACACCCGAGTGTTGCACTGTGTTTATGGAGGTGTCATGGGGATAGTGTCAGAACAAACACCAGACACATCTTGCATAATCCAGCTGAAGAAATGGAAGGAATGTTAATGCAAAAATGATAAACACTTTACTTTTAGCACATCCTGCACAAACATACACACGCAGAAACGCATGCATGTCAGCGATGAGAGTGTCACTCTTTTTCACCACAGCTTTCTCGATGCTTTGATGTACATGTGGGAATCACAGAGAATTCAGAAAGAATTAGAACTGCAGTTAAACAGTTATTTCAAATCATACTATGCCCATATTTTACTTTCTCAGACGGTCCAGACTGTGCTCTAATTGCTTCAGCTTGGCTGCTCTCTCTCGTAAATTACAAAAGCGTGTATGGTAGCATTTTACCCTCAGTCGGGCCGCACTCACCCCCTGGTTTGCTAAAGAGATATGTTGTTTGCTCTGTCCTGTGTAAACTTGCAAATACCTTCCTGACTGATGTCAAGAGATGCTCACGGCAACATGTACAAATGTTGGTGAAAAAGCGATGCAGAAAAGGGCGAGAGATTTCCTAATAGGGTTATATTTTTTCCCTTTTAATTTTACAGCAGGCTATCTGAGATTTTGGTTGTTTCAACATTTTTGTAGTGAGACAATACAAGGCTTGTTTTATGAGTATGACCTGATTGTTTGGATATGTCAATTTACTGTGTATGGGGCAACTAAAGTACAGGTACCTCCTAATTTTATATAATTCAGAGGCTTTTCAATAAATCCTATTATTCTATTGTAATGCTTAGATATTGGCGACAGTGTGTCAGAGGGGTGGTAATTAAACCTGATTATGATTTAGATGCCTTTTGTGATGATGCATTTGTTGTACTATAAGCACTTCTGGCAATTCAGTCAACACATGTACAATCTATAAAAGCTGTCATTAGTACAGAATAAAAATTAATACTAGGAATTAGGATTAAGTTATTTCCTATCATAACCTGAGATTACACCCACACAAAAGAAAAATAAATCTTGTACTGCCTTTCCTGTAATCTCTATTTAGAGTTGCATGTGTGTTCATGTCTACAGGTAAGTGACAAGACTGTTGATACTAGAAGGTTGTTTTGCAGTCTGAATTTATATTAGAGCAAACACTGGTTGCATGTTCTGGTAAGGAGTGGAAAAGTGCAATCTCAAAACTACCAGTTAACCAAAGTTATTATACGTAACTAAAGATAAAAAACAATTAAAACTATCCATCCATCCATTCTCTTCCACTTATCCTTATTAGGATCATCGAGAGGCTGGAGCACTATCCTAGCTACGATGGGCCCACCCTGGACGGGTCGCCAGAATATCGCAAGTCTAACACAGAGAGACAGGCAACCATTCGCACTCATATTCACATCTATGGGCCATTTAGAATCATAAATTTACCTACCCATATTAACTTCATGTCTTTGGACTGTGGGAGGAAGCCGAAGTACTCAAAGAGAACCCACGCAAACATGAGGAGAACATGCAAACTCCACACAGAGAGGCCCCGGCCAGGTGGTGGATTCAAACTTGCAGTGAGGTGACATTGCTAACTACCGTGCCTCCGTGCTGCCCCACAGTTAAAACCAGTTTTTACTAAATAAAATAAAAATAAAATGTTAGCCAAAGTTGTTAGCCAAAGAGTAAGCACTTATAATCCTTCGTTTTAAAAAATATCATAACCAAGATTTACAAAACAGGCTTTATTTTTTATCTACTATGACTCAAAATGTGTCTAAGGCCATAAACCCAACCCAAATCAGAAATCTGTTTATCTATACATTTCTATAATACTTTGCAGTCTTTTTGCAGCCACAGCCATCACCATCTGGTGGCCCTGAGATATAATGCAGGTTTAACCCTTCTTCACTGGCTTCATTTTTCCACCCAGAAGCTTTGTTCATCTTTGATAAAGTCTACAGACCTGACAAATACCAACAACCTGTCAGTGTTAAAAAATGAGTCTAAACTGAACTGAAGCATTTAAAATAAATAAAAATAATCAAACAGTCTTGGCCCAGATATCTGCTGGCTATATCAGAACCCCTGTCCTCTCCAGAGGCTAAACCCACCAGAAATAGCCAATAGGTTGCCAGATTGCCTTTCCTGTTTTCTTTTAGGAAAGGCCAGTGGATTTGTATTGTGTAGGTAAAAAGATTAAGTGGGTGTCACAACATTTTATGTCTGAAAGGACCCCTGCAACTATGAACTACTGAGATCCCCTTCACCAAGTCTTCATCTCTTTGGCCTCAATCAATCACTCCACGGGGCCACCACTGTAAAAGGCCTTCTATTAGGCACAGTGAAAGCTGTGTTTACCCAAGCCTAGTGAGTTACCTTGGGTTACTGTAGGAATGGAGGTTGTGGAAACTGCTGGCTACAGACATAATAAATCACACATCACTGAGGATGTTGATATGTACCCTTTAAATGAACCAAGAACTGTTCTTATGTTTTTTGACGGCAGGGAAGATAAACAGCACACAGCAATGTCAACTGTGGCATTGCAACAGATAAATCGTGAAATTAATATATATATATTTTTTAAAGTAACTCAGACACTTCTGTAAGGTTACAAAGGTTACAAAGTTATACATTAATAATACTATGATTAATGTATTTTATGTATTTCTGTTTTATATTACTGTGAAGCACTTTGTGGTTTTTATCCTGTGAAAAGTGCTATATAAATAAATTGATTTGATTTGATTTTACTCTATGTCATTTTAACCAGTTTTGACATAGAAAGGCTTGCTTGAATGTAGGCAATGGCTATGCAAGGCTGACAAAATCATTAAGTGAGCATGCAAGGGTTTTAGACACACGTCTCACTCGAAGCGTGTCCCCCACTGCTCCCTCTTGCCCTGGCTTTTCACCTCCCAGACCCCCCTTTCTGACCCTTTTGATGGGGTGAAGGGATCTAGATCTTTGGAACCAGCTAATTAGAGAGTTTTAACGTCTGCTTTACTAAGCCCTGAGAGCTGAGGGACATTCCTACAATTGGAAGATTGAGTATGTGTGTCTGTGTGGTCCAGATATTACTAGTGTTGTGGGGACCTAAATCTGTTTACTCAGTAAGATTATGGACCAATTTGGAGTGGAGGTCATAGTTACATCATTCTGGTGGCAGAATCTAGAAACAAGTAAAGGAAAACCAGTGAAAGCCCCAGAATAGGAAAACATGTCTCGTTTTTTGCTGCTGTTCATCAAAAAATATTGAATGTATTTTTCTAGAATAACATGATAGAAGTGGACCTCTGAATGGAGTCAGATTGTGACACAGGTCTAGTTTCTGTGCAAGTCTTACCCAGACTAATGCAAACTAAGGTTTTGTTGCACGGCCTATAAATATTAAATGGCATGTATAGAGTCAGAGGAAGAAGTTGTACACTTGGTGTGCGTGTGTGAACTGGGAGCCTAACTGAGTGTCCAACTCAGTGATTCTCAAAGATCAGGTTGCAACACTGTTATGTGTGTGAATGTGTGTGTGAATGGGTGGATGACTGGTTGTGTAAAGCGCTTTGGGGTCCTTAGGGACTAGTAAAGCACTATACAAACACAGGCCATTTACCATTTTTTATCTATAGAGTTGCAACCAATCTCCAGCCACTTGATTGGAACGATAGTACGTGCACTCAGTTTGCCAACCTTTACTTTACTTTGCTAAATGTTAAAACCTAGAGCCTTCACGGGTGTTCACCGGATGAAGCAGGTGACCAATATACTGTAAGGCTATTCCAGAGGTCCAGGTTCAAATATGCCTGGGGACATTTACTGTGTGTCCTCCCCTCCTCTCTTTCCAAACCTTCCTGTCTTCAGCCCACTATCTCATCATGCATCTCAATGGAAGCAAAAAAAAGTCTTCACCCCAAGCAAAAAGATAACCCAAGACCCTTCCTCTTTTCCAAATACTTGCATTGGGTATTTCTCCACCATGCCATTCTGTTTCACACCTGCAGAGGATGTTAACTGCATCAGGTCTTTATGTCTTGAATTACATGCCTGAGATTGGGATTCTTAGTAGATGTCTCATCTATTCTAGCACCACTGAGTAACTTAACCACTATACCACTTTTGTCATATGATAGGCATATTTGTGTCCTTGACATTTTACAATGAAACACCCGTGTCAGCTCATGTCTTGCGAAATAGGCCTCAGGACTAAAATCTGGCAACAGTGGCCCCAGTTTAACCAGTGTTTTGGAAGTTAAGAGTAGTGCCTGATTTGTAGTGTGCTGTTGTGGCTATAGAGGCACAAGCAGGTTATTGACTTATTGAATGGCTGGTTCTCCAACCCCTGGCTCTTCAGTGTGCCCAAGTATCATCGGGCAGATCACCAGACTGTAAGCTGATCGAGATCAGGCGGGCGCCTTCTGTGGCAGCTCCATTACAGCTGGCATGTGAACGGGTGACTCACATTGTAAAGTGATTAGTTCGAACACTTAAGCTAAACGTGAAGACTATTTCCTGTTACAGTTTTTTTTTTTTTGGTATACTGTGAAAGAAAAAAACTATTTTATGTTAGAAATGTACCTTTTTATATGCAGGATATTCTTTATATTTCATTAACATTTATTTGATCTTTCACCTTGAAAAATTAGGTGTTTTATTGTCACTGCTTTTTAAGTTTAAATGTTAATGTCAGTTTATTTTTTGCTATTTTTGTCTATTTTCTGGCTTTTTAGTCATTTTCAAAAATATTTTCATATTTTAACTGCCCGTGTGTTTTAGTTATGTCAGTGACATTTTGCTAGAAAATGTGATCAGTCAGTTGGAATCTGGAACCTTGTTATGATTTCTATATACATTCGGGTGCTGACTTACCCCACTCTTAGGCTTTGCTCCAAGGGCTTGTGGAGTTCCTGAAGACAAAGCAGCAGCAGCAGCAACAACAGCAGCATGTGGATGTGCGGGTGGTTGTGACGTTGCTGAAGAGGTTCCTAAATCAAACTCCTGCACAAGTAAAAAAACAAACAATATAGTTCACTGAGAACGCTGAACTGTTGCACAGTTTCAAATATAGAAAAAACTGCTGTCACATCCAGCTAGATAACTCAGTTGTGTGGGTACCGGGTGATGCCGTCGATGGAAGGTGGCTGTGCTGTCCATGGAGGAAGTAGCAATGAGGGCATTCTCAATTTCCTGATCTAGCTGGTCCAACTTCATCAGCAGCAGCACCATTGAGTCCAAGCGAGCATGCCCACGCTGAGACAGATCAGTGGAGAACAGTCAAACTCACAACCTATTAAGGCCAGCATTGAATGTGCCACATATGTTCCACTTCTCTAATAAAACTTTTTTCTCCAGTGTCATCTGTGATCTGTGACCAGATGATCAGGAAGAGAAAAGAAATATGAAATATATATGTGAAATGTAATTAGAAATGTGACCGGAAAAGCCAAAAGTCAGTACTATACAGTAAGATCAGAACTATTCACAGAGTCAGTGACTTTGTTTTAAAAGGCTTATAACTTTTAAGCATGATTTCAAGTACAAAATACATCTAATTGTTCCTTTGTTCTTTGTTCCTCTGTGTTCCCCAGCAACCTTCCACTTCAGCCAATTAAAATAGCTGATTTACACATTGTGGCCATTTAATGGCCATCTCTTTTGTTTCGCCTCTGTCATTACTTTAACACTCCACTTATTTGCCCTTTAATCTGCTGTGCTAATTTATCCATCTTAGGGCTGTGATAACAAGTCTCATACTGACCTCAGGTGGTTTGACTTGTGCAAGACAAGCAGACCGACATGCTACAATCCAGCATTGCATCACACTCCACCTACCACTCTGTCCTCTGCTAACCTTAAGCTCTATGTTGTTTTCATGCAATTTGAGCAGGAGTAAAACGTGTAATATCCTTTTCTTCGCTGCTTAAAGCAGTATGTTTTCATTTCCCTCTGCCTGTCTTATCTTGGCACCGGGTGTGGCTCCCTGTCTGAGCTTTACCCTTGAGAAGAACCCAAGGAAATTTCATGGCTGGCCCATTACCCACAAACAAACCTTGTTACAATCCCCGCAAACAGATGCTGTTAAACTCTTAATGAGAGTGAGCTCATGGCACACACACAGCCACTGTGACTGTATGCTTACGCAAAGCTACAAAAACAAGTGGATGTGAGGCTGGCTTTCATGCCTGGTTTGTCTCTACATGCAGTACCTTGAAGAGGAATCTTTAGGTTATGCACTTTTTACAGATCATAAATGTGTCTGCTGAAATGGTCAGCATGGCTTAATCATAAATGTGCTAATAGAGTCAGCATACTAAAGGTAGCCTCATCCCTGTGCCTGGCTTCCGGCTCCAAACCTAATAATGTCTTATGACTGCTTCTACATTTATTTTCCAGTTAGTGCCCAATTTGGCTGTCAAAGTCAGATCCTATCGGTTTGCTGAGAGCGCAAATGACATGCCATGTGTGTCGGGGAAATGCGCTTCACACTGATGCATTCACTGACATTTCTAGCTCGCGGCAGAGCGCAGAGCGCAGCGCGCAGCGCTACGGTCCCATCTTCTTGGCAAAGTATCACAATGAAACATTGTACCGTTGTAAAACAATGACATCTTTACGAGGCCTCGCTGAATGAACAAAAGCATCTGGCTCGGGATGGCAAAAACAACCACAAAACGGCAGAGTGAAAAACAAGTGCAAGCGTAAACTTCAGTTGCCTCGGAGGCAACGTTTTTAGGGGCATTCTGGTGGTTTGGGTGTTCTCAGAAGGTTTCTTTTCTGTCTTTCCCATTTTTGAGGTTTCTGTCACATTCCACTTAACTTCCTGTTTTTTTGAGATGGGAGATGTTTCCCACACTGTTTGAACTCTTAGATCCCTCCTTCCCCTTAACTTGCTCTTTTTTCAAGACCCCTCAGTCGCCTGTCTTACAGCCAGTCTGCATCCCATTTCTCAGACCTCTGCATTGAGTGGGCTCTCTTAATTAATTCAGACAAAGAGGCCAAAAAGGAAAAGAGAGAGCACGAGAGAGAGCCAAGTTGTCTGCTGACTGTTGAGCCAGTTTGGCCTTGGGGTCAGGATAAGGCCTTGTTGCTAAAACAAATAAACACAGTAACAAAGCCCAATATCAGCTTAATCTCAAGCCGTTATGCAAACCAGATGGGTTCGTTTTACAAGCTGAATCTGTAACAAAAACTTTGTCTACTGGGGGATGCAATCATTAGTCAGTACAATATCTTGTCAGAGATCATTCCAGGCTGCTTCTGTCATTATCCACTAAAGAAACTAACATAAGCTCAGCAATTCTCTGATATTGAAAACACTCTTCTCCCATTTTTTATGTCCCGTGGGATAAAGCTATACATTTTTAATTTATATATGTTATCAGCAGGGTCTTCTATACGGCACATTTCCTGCGCTAAACTGGACACACAAATCACGTTGCAGTCAAAGATGAGGCAAGCCATTACCATATGGTAGATGAATTGTTGGCTTCTTCCACTGGCTTAACTGGTCTTTTCACGTTCCAAAATCCTGCTTCTTTGGTGGGGTATTTAAAGTCATCCTAAGTTTGAAATTAGAGCCAGGGGAAAATGTGCCACTGGTTTTCCATGTCTCCCTGTTGGAATATGATCTATTGTTTTTGGCAGTTGGTGGACTGACTTCAACATTAGTCATGGCTAAAAGTGGCTCCAAAGTTTCTAAAAAATTTATGTGGAAATAATGCTATGATAATCTTTAGGATTACACAACCCATAGGCTTTTCAGGAACACAGCAATAACCAGAGTGTCAATATATGACACATAAACCACTCAGCACCAGCTGATTTTAGGGTTTCTATTCTAGACTACAAGCCAAATATTTTTTTTTATTGTATGCCTGCATTTTATTCTACTATTAGGAAGGGGTTGTGGTATATTATTAGGGTCATGGCAGCACACATCAATAGATTTATATACAAAACAACTGAATATGACCAAACAATAGCACAATAATCAGCACTATTTTCACATTATGTAAACTATAGCCAACAAGCTATAGTTAACCATACACTGCACAGTTGCACATGGACTCCTTTTGTTTCAACAAATAATGAAGGAGTTGTAATAACATAACTTATGTCATCACATGAGAAATTATAATTGCTAACGATATGGTATATTCAAAAATAGAACCCAACCGATATATCAGCCATGCCAATACCAGCTGATATTGGCTATTTGCCGATACATCCATTTCAACATTTATAACAGGCGATACATGTAAAAAGTAAAGAAGATTCAGGAGAAATACTCTTCAATCATGTTATGGGTAATAATGCAGCAAACTTTGCCCACCACTCTTAACTTCACTTATGGCAACATGTATCTGGGGACATCACAAACACAACAGCGAGTGGATTAGAGCAGAGTCAAGAGTGAACGAATAATCCACAACTTGTGACGGAAAAAATGTCATATTATCTTAGTAGGGACCCATCAATAACTACACACAACAAGTGTTAGGGAAATCTATTTATACTATATATACATATCAGATATTTAAATCACCAAACACTGGTATGAGCCTTAAAAATCCTATATCAGTGAGTCTCTATCAGAAAATATCTGTGTGGCTCTTTGCAGTTATCTTGGCATTCTTATAAATGGTGTTACTATAAATATTTATACGTCTGATTAATGCAAAATAGGTGAATTAATATGAATATGAAACGTTCCACGAGTTTTTATAATAAAACAAACTCAGACGTGTCACTGTTTACAAGAGTGTGATCAATTTGATCTTGAATGTCACACAGGAATTTAACTTCTCACAATACGTTTCTTGTCCAAATTAATGGGCTTCCTACTGTTATTTTAAAAGGACTGAAACTACAGCAACTAATTAGTGAATACAGTTTCGATTGTCTGATTGTTGCTTTGTTTCTAAGATTTTTGGTATATTTTTGTACCACATAAGCATGCTGCTAACAGTGTGAAAACAGCACACGATACAGTATTTGCTAGAGAAAACAGTTTAAGCATTTCACCCTAGAGATTACTTTGAGCTTCCAGCCCCTCTGCGTTCATGGTCTCCATGCCCTTATAGGACCTTGTTTTGCAATGAGCGGTTGAGAAAAAGTACAACATTTCACAGACCCCCCCCCCCCCCCCCTTCCACACAGCCCCCTCACAGATCTGTAAGCATGTGAGAGTGAAGTCAGTGTTTTCCGAGACACTTGCCAGAGTGTGGGACCAAAATTATGTGTGCCCAGTAAGTGTCTGTTCATTAGAAGCATTCAAGTCGCAGAATTACAAAGACAGAACTTGCAAAACTGATCTAAACTAGTATACATGTAGTAAACTAGTAATTGTACATCCATTCAACTTCTGTATCATATTTATTCTTACCTTTCTGAGCCGCACTTTGAACACGTTGTCTTCTTTCTGATCTGCATGCTCATATGTTCCATCTAAAGCCAAACTGCCGTCTTGTGTATCGTTGTATATAACTGAACGTACGTCTTCCCTTGACGCCTCCATTGTGGCTCCTGGCTGGTGGTGTTCTCTGTGACCATCTGCCACCTCAGAGGCAGGTGACTCACTGAAGTGAGGACCTGAGGCTCGGTTACCATGGAGTCCCTCGTTGACCTCTGTAGAGCATGGTGGCAGGTTTTGCGTGTGTTGTTCAGCAACCTCGTGTTTATCATCCAAACAGCAGCGCTCAGCAGCTGGATTTGGGGTACTGTTAACATCATTATTCTTTTGAGCATGAAGTAGAGAGCTGTCTTTTGCCTCCACAGGGCTGATCTCTGGTATAGTGTCCAGTTTTGAACAACTATATTCTGTCTGATGAGGAATGGCGAAATCCTCACTAACAGGCGCTAAACTTTGGTCAGTATTTCCCAGTGACTGACTTACATAAACTTTCACATCCTTATCTGCACACTGTGTCGTGTTTGTCCCAATGGCATCTCCTGCATGTCCAGAATTCATTTGTTTAGATGACACGTTGCTGTCTGCCATTAAAGAGCAGCACTGATTTATGACACTAACATCAGATGATTCAATAGGTCTGACGTGTCCTTTTTTCGCGCTGCTTTCTGCTTGTGCACTTTTCTCTCCCTGGGGCCTGCTCTCCGCTAACATTTCAACATTGTGCTGCTCCAACAATGTCTGGTTGGATATTTCCCAACCATGATCCTTATCCAACGGTCCAGCACAGGCTTCATGGTCCCGCTCTTCTCCTACAGTGACTCTTGAGAGACAGCTCAGTCCTGTATTTTCATTTAGAGTTCCTAGGTCACTCAATCCATCTTGCTTGTCAGCAGAACATGCATTCCGGCTCTCAGATATTCCTTTGTCACATTCTCCATCTGCTACTAATGATTCCACAGTTTTGTTGATTAGCGACAGTGCTTCACCACCCTCCATATTTGCTGAGCTTAGCAGAACATTCATACCAGGCAGGTCAGAGATGACAGTCTTGCTTTCCTCAACATCTGGGAGGTCGGGTTGAGGTTCCTGTTCGGCAGCAGAGCAACAGTTTACTGTGGCCCCAGTGATTTCAGGAGGTCTGCTGTAACCCTCTCTATGGCTCCCCTTTGTATCCTGATGGTTTGGAACTTTGCCAGGTTGCTCACCAGCACATTCAGACAATGGAGGCACATTGTTGGAAGAGATAGAGACGTATTGTTGGTGAGAGATACGTGCACTTTTAAAGACACTGTCATCGCACATGCTGTGATTCTGGCAACTTTCTGTGCACAAATCACTTTTATTATCGATAGTGTTATCACTGCTATCAGTTGCACAAGAAATATTTGCACTAGACATACCACTGTTTGAATTACAAAACTCTCCAAAATTCCCAGGGCTTGCGGTTTGGAGATCCTCTGAGTCAGAGTCAGTCTTTGGGAGTATGCCAACACCCACCAACTCATAAGACCGATCCACTGACTCCTGCAAATCCTTTCCATTGTTTTCCATTAGTTTTAAGTGTTCTGGTTCAGTATCATCATTCATCACAGAAGCTCCTCTTTCACAAGTCTGAGCAGGGTCATTTATAGGCAGCTGGTGGCATCCTTCTGGCATAGAGGAACACCTTGCCCGTCTACCTTGTTTCGAACCCGCAGAACCCATCCATAGCCCATCGCCTTCGAGCCCATGACAGCAGACGAGATCCAGATCATCATAGCTGTACTGTAATCCTGACGGGTGAGTCACATGCTCCTCCCAGCTTCTTTTACGTATGGCTACTGGCATGATGGGCAGCCAATGCTATCCCATAAAGCTGCTTTTGATGCCAGGTTAAATAGAAGGAGCAGATCTGGTGCAACAAGAGGAGAAAAGGAGATAAGAAATAGCCAGTGTTGCAAAGTTTTCACTTTGCAGGAGCTGAATGTACAAATAATGCTTCAACTTTCAAGTAAGCAACCCAAGTGTATTAATTTAACCCAGGAATCCGATTTCTTTTGAAGCAGAGTTTTTCCATATTTCAGCTTGGCAACTACAAGTAAACTACTCTGATCTCTAACAATTGTTTAATTTTTTAAGACGGAGAAAGCTTAAATCGTTGAGATTAATGTGGACATCCCTCTGATTGTTTATCTTATCACAAACAGGAAACTGTAAACAAAGCAGTTTGTCAGATTTGCACTATTGTAACAGTAAAAAAAAAAACCAGTCTGAAAAAGTGCTGGGTGTTGGTTAATAGTCTTTCTGCACCCATTCACCTACAAAAATAAGAGACTGAAGTAGATTGAAGTAAAACTGGAACAGAATCCAACACTATCACAGAACCAAGTGCAAGTCTTATCACAGAATTCAAACTAAGATATACTGCATTACACTGCTCTGTGTTTTTTCTTCCTTTTGTGGTTGATTTCAATTTATAGATGTGAAGAAACATAGTGTAAATCTGCTATGTGTCGAGACAGACAAATAAAATATTTTGATTAAAGAGAACCATTCTGTACTATGTAAATAACACAATTCAAAACAACATAGCATAGCCACCTTAAGTAGTCTGTGACAAAGAATCAGATTTTTTTAAGTGTATTGAAAGTATTTTAAAAATGGAAGACCTGCTTGAAGAGTTTTTTTTTCCCAAATTTTCATTTTAAGTCAGAAGGATGACGGTTCTAACTGCCATTTGCACCCTTTGGCACAACCATGTACCTGATTTGGTTATATGTAAAATAAGGGAAAGGTCCAAAAAGCAGTCGCTCCTCTTACTTGCACTCCAACGAACAGCTGACAGCCGAACTCCACATTCTACAGTGGAGGAACACTGATGTTTACTTCTCATAAATACTCCAGTGATGACACATTGTTTAGCAACATAATCTGAAAGCTTTTGTGGAAATCCAGAAGTGGAATATATAATCCAAACCAAAGATTGCAGATCAATTAGTTCCTGAAATGCAGTTTGCCAAGAGATGTTTCTCAAGCTGACTTTTCATTCATCCATCAAAAGAAATCTTTCCACGTTTGGGAAATTTTACTTCATTCTTTCCAAGCAAGAAGTCCTTACTTTAAGCTTCTACGAGCCTTTTTCTAGACTCGAGTCAGTATCTTCGCAGTAAAACTGTTGGACAGGCAGTGAAGCCCCCGGAGGAAGGCAGAAAGCCGGGAAGCAGTGAAAAGTCCATGGACAACTTCCATCTTGATCACATTATGGTTTTTGCTGACGCTGAACGCTCAAGAGTCGGGTTGGTGTAAGAGGGGCTGGGTTTTCTTTTCTCCCAGCCCTCCCTTCTCTCCTCCGCTCTATCCTTTTTTCTCATCAGGTCCCCTCCCCGCTGGTTTTGACAGTGAGTCTGAGTCACATCTCAGGAGCCCCATCCCCCGTCTCACAACTCTCGTAACACACCATACACTCCACCCTCCTCTACTGTACACTCGCTACTCGCTATTTCAGAAATATTGCTTCTCTTTTCAGGAGACATTTTCTTCGTTCTTCTTTAGCTCCCTATTTCACCAAGCTGGGCAGGAGGAGTTGGCTTTGATTAGTAACAGACAGGCTGCTTCATGAGACTTCGGTCTGCGAGCCAACTGAGATTGCTCTAATGTTTTGGCAGATATATCTGCAGCAAATTTGTCATCTTGTAACTACAAGTATTCTTAGATAAAAAAAAAAAATACTGGCACCCGTGAAAAAAAATACAAGGCAAGATATCTTTATAGTTAATCTGGTTGGGGGGAGGTATTTAAAAATACACTAAAATGGTAAATCATATTTCAGCATTAAAACATACTTTATAATAATGGAGACGGCTTTAAAAGTGCTACAAACCTGACAATTTTCTTTTCAAGGAGATTAAGTGGGAAGAAAAAAAAATATTTAGGACCAAAATACCAGCAATTAATTTCCTAATATAGTAATTTCTCTGTGAAGCACTTTGCAGAAAGACAGGGCAAAGCTGGCAATGACTACTCTTCATATCACAAAGACCAACTGACATAATTTGTTTTTAAACCCATAGTGAAATTAGGATCATAGCACAAGCTGAATATTTCATTTGGAAAGCCCGGACCAATTGAAAACCTCAAAATGTAAGTAATCTCCTAATTTCACTAAAAGTTCAGCTATGATCAGATTTAGAATGAGTGTTTTTTGTGTTGGGTTTTTTTTTTGTTTCAGTTGGGTCAGCTGCATACCAACAGGGACAGTCCAAGCACAAGAGAAAACTGGAATGAAGCCCCCTCGAACTATCTCTCTAACCCCAGCCTCTAACCTCTGGGTCATCCAGATGTGAGTTGAAGCTTTGGATGAGTCTTTTCTTAGGGGCTGCACTGGGAAACTGTGCACTACCATAAATGTTGCCTCTCCGGAGACACAGATGGTCGAACTCAAGGGCAAGCCATCCAAGTACAACAAGACTCTGCTGTTGTATGTCACATGATGCACTCTGCACTCTTACACCAAGTGCCATGTAATGAAATGCAGATTTTGTTTCGGTTACAGAAGCTTCCATGTGGATACGGTTGGTGATTGAAGTGCGGAGCCCGACACAGAGCATGACTCAGGCTATCCACTCATTATCTCCTGCGGACGTCCAATACTGCTCTATAATTTAAAAGGCTATGCCTTCCCCTGCCAATCACACCATCTTGCCCGTCCTCAGGGCAACTGGTGTACGTCACAATCTGATACACCAGTAATACTGTGAAAACACATATTTAGGCAACAACATGTGCAAAAGAAGATGCCCATCAGCAATGTTTCTGTGTGTGCAGTTGTGTGTGAACTGGAAGAGCAGCGAAGCACTAAATGTGGGAGGTTAAAGCAAAATGTAGCTTTGATGTGAGTACAGATCTACAACTACTGTGGAAGTTCAGGGAGGGACTAAATACAAGAATGTGAACATACCAACCATGACGTAACAATATGTATGCTGACCTTCAGCTAGGAAACTGTTAGGAATGTTCTCCATTCATGCAGGCAAAGCTTGCCAGCATGCCACCAATTAATATTTAACACTGAACACAAAATACAAGTAGGCAGATTTAAATGATGTACTTTGCAAAACATACATGAAAATACAGTATATAAAAACTGTGTTTTCTACATTTCTAACACGCTTGAAAGCCAATATTTGGTATGACGACCTTTATTCTTCAACACAGTCTAAATTTTTTAGGCAGGCTTTCTTCTAATTTCTTTAAGGAGTCTTCAGGAGTAATTCTACAGGATTCTGTGAAAGACATTCAAAGCTCTTCTTTGGCTTTTGGCTGCTCTCTTCCCTATCAAGATGATCCCGTACTTCTTCAATAAATTCTGGGCTCTAGTCAGGCCTGATAATGTCCTTCTATCCAGATATGCTTTTACTGCATTGGCAGTGTGTTTGGGATCATTATTGTGCTGAAAAAATGAAGCCATTGCCAATCAGAAGCTTTCTAGATAATATTGCAGGTGGATCAAAATCTGACAGTGCTTTACTGCATTCACAATTCCATCAAGAACTGTAGCTTCATTTGCTGAAATACAGCCCCAGTACATGACAGAGCCTCCACTGTGTTTTACACTCAGGCACCCACTGCTGACAGTCTCTCCTGATCAGCTACATATATATTGACAAGAATTTGAAAAAACAGAAATTGATTAATCACTCCATAAGACCCACTGATTTTCAGTCCAGTTCTTATGTGGTTTAGCATATCCCAGTCTTTTCTCCCTGTTTGTCTTCCTTAAGAATGGCTTGCTGACATTCAACCTTCCACTGAGACCATTTCTGATGAAGTTTTGGCAAACAGTAGATGAATCAGCTGAAGGGCCAGATGCATCTCTCATGTCCCATGTCTGGTCTTTGCTGGAGTTTTTCCAGTGACTTTTAGATGCTGTTCATCTGCGGCAGACATTTTTGTTTCTTTTTAGGTCTCCCTCTCTTTGTTTTGTCCTCTATCTGTCCAGTGTCCTCAATTTTTTAAAGATATGTTGCACAGCATGCAGAGATATGCCAAGTAATCAGCTAACAGCTCTTTGGGAATCTCTTTATTGGTGCAGATATACTATACTATACTATACTATTCTATTTTTTGCATGTCAAACTGTTATCGTTGGAAAAATATGCATTTTTGGAACAGGCTGCTTTTAACAAACTGCCTAAACATACAATTGGTTCAAAAATTGCTTCTTTGCTAAGTTTTCAGTTATGTGTAGAGTTATCACTGGATAGGTTTCACTACCTACTGGCAACCACGTGAAACTCACAAATCCCATCTTTCTAACATGTTTTCATTGTTACAGCTTTGAAGCACTCTGAAATTGGATGATTCTTTTTTGTATCATTGTGTAAATATTTGGTCATAAATCACAAAGCCAGTTTAGCATTTAACTACATAAATAGAGACAAGATTATGACACAAATTTATAACAATACCAGGACAGAGCATTTGTTTTTAACTAATCTTTAGCAGGAAGCACAAAAAGGATATGAGATATTTCAGGTTTTTTTAATTGAACTTTCTTCATTGATATGGGCACAGCGGATTTATCCAAAGGATTCTGCAATATTTCAGTCTGGCTTTACCAACAGATCTGCCATCCATTAAGTCATGCCATAAGTCATGTTTTTTATGGGAACATGTATTTGCCTTAGGAGTCACTGTTGCAAGTCAAACTCAAAGTCCCACACAAGAAAGGGTGAGCATGACCATTTTTATAGGCATGCAATAGTGCGGGTCACAAGTCTGGATCAGTCACATACATGGATAAGAAAGGACCATTCATGATTCACCCTATAATCCCCCACTGTTCAACCCGTCAGATTCTTAAGTGGAGCAGCGAGGGCCCAGAGGAAACAACCCCACATTCCTCACTGATATAGTTTATTATTGGAAAAATAAGTCAGTCTAAATCATGTGCATTGAAGAACACAGTGTTTACCCATGTAGGAAAATCTAGGTGACGTTTGCAGAGAAGAAAAATACTGTCCCTCCCATAACTGAGTCATTTTCAGGGCTTTCATATACAAAGACGGCTTTGAGTAGATCTTGTTGCTCTTTTTTAGGGTTTCTTTAAATAACTTAAAAAAAAAAAAAAACACTGTACTTGCCTGGTAGTTATGAGAAGTTGTGAAAATTGATCTTTGGTTTATTAACACTAAAAATACAACAAAACAAAGTTTCTCATCAGATGATCTAAATATAACATCCGCAAACCACACCGAGCTCTTTGCAAATCTTTCCTGTCACTTGCTATGCCCTGTGGTTAACAACTCTTTTTGTCTACAGTCATGCTAGTCTAAATAACTGTGTTTGAGGGCTGGGTGGGAACTTGAGCAGTCACAGTATTCTTGAATGAAATATCTCAATGAATATGATGCAACTTAAGAGGTTTGCCTTGATGTTTTGATTTTAAAAACTGCTTTTGTTCATTTGTTGATTTTGACTTGCTTTGTCTATGTGGGTCTAACCTCAAAGACAATGTTGTGGGAGAAACCCAGGGGCCCACTGATCACGAGTCATCAGTTATATACGGTGTGGATGTATGCAACTGTAATAAATGGTAAATGGCCTGTAATTTGTATCGCGCTTTACTAGTCCCTAAGGACCCCAAAGCGCTTTACACATCCAGTCATCCACCCATTCACGCACTGGTGATGGCAAGCTACATTGTAGCCACAACCAGTGGAAACAAAATCCTCACACACTCATAAAAGTCCCACTAGTGTTCACAGTGGACCATCCGGTCTTTCTTTTTTTGGTCTCTTGCATGGTTAAAGAGCTTGGACAGCCAGCATTGTATTGCCATCTCAGAAGTCTCATGAAGAAGGCACCCCCCCCACCTTAAAGAGGTCCCAGCA
Source organism: Neolamprologus multifasciatus (assembly GCF_963576455.1). Classification (NCBI taxonomy): domain Eukaryota; kingdom Metazoa; phylum Chordata; class Actinopteri; order Cichliformes; family Cichlidae; genus Neolamprologus; species Neolamprologus multifasciatus. The sequence goes on from NC_140444.1 coordinate 20,633,573, forward strand.
GATGACTGCCCCTTCCTGAATCTGGTCTTCCTGGATGTTTCTTCCTGTTAAAAGGGAGTTTTTCCCTTCCCACTGTCACCAAGTCCTTGCTCATAGGGGGTCTGATTGTTGAAGTTTTCTCTGTATTGTTGTATGGGTGGTGAAGAGAAAGCTGAGCGTTAAAGCGTAGCTCTCAATTTACTGTTTAGTCTACTTTCCTACCCTCACCTATGGTCACGATCTTTGGTTAGTGACCAAAAGAACGAGATCACGGATACAAGCGGTGGAAATGAGCTTTCTCCGAAGGGTGGCTAGCCTCTCCCTTAGAGACAGGGTGAAGAGTTCAGCCATCTAGGAGGGGCTCGGAGAAGAGCCACTGCTCCACCACATAGAAAGGAACCAGTTGAGATGGTTCAGTCACCTTACCAGGATGCCTCCTAGGCGTCTCCTGGGTGAGGTGTTCTGGGTATGTCCCGCTGGGAGGAGGCCCCGGGGCAGACCCAAGACACTCTGGAGAGATTATATTTCTCAGCTGGCCTGGGAACAACTTGGTGTTCCCCAGAAAGGCTGAAGGAGGTGGCTTGGGAAAGGGAGGTCTGCGCTTCTCTGCTTAGGCTGCTGCCCCAAACCTGGCCCTGGATAACCAGAAGAAAATGGATGGATGGATGGATGGATGGATGGATGGATGGTATTGTAGGGCCTTTACCTTATGATATAAAGCATCTTGATGACTGTTGTTGTGATTTGCTGCTATATGAATAAAATTGAATTAAATTTATCTGAATTTTTCTGAGCTGAATTGAAGTGAATTGCACAGTCACTCACTCAGTCACTCATTCAGTCGTGCTGGTTATGGTGTGTTGGCTTTGTCTGACTGTGCAAAACCAGGTTGATGGATAGCAGACACACACTCCTGTGTAAATACATAAATAAATTTGACTCTGGCTGTCATTCACTGTATCATTCAAAAGCAGGAACCTGCAATGTGTGTTACTGTACCATAGTGGAATATTTATTTAGCCCCAATTCTTTTAAACAACACATATTTTCAAAATATTAAAAATATAATAATATATAAATACTGGAGTTATGGCACATCTGTCCAAATAGGACTACCTGGAAGGGGGATTTGAGTCTTGCATGCATTGCTGTTTGCTATGGGTGATTGTATTCTTAAAAAAGCTGCAGTTATATTTAAGTTCCTAATTATAATTGTTTAGAATTATTCTATAAACCTTACATTGGCAGAAACAATAAATGCTAGCGTCAGAGTATATGTAACCACAGTGAATCCTGAATTTCTTTTTTTCTTTACTTTCACAACTCGCAGTCTTTATATGATATATAAAGCCACTTTCAGCTGCTCCCTGACTACAAATGACTACAAATGCAAATAACTTATTCAAGACAAGATAGTGACAGCATCACAAACTGGCATCTTCCATTTCCCAGAAAGTCCCCTCCTAAAAAAACAGCAAACTTTTATTGGTGACCTCATTCTGGAGAAGCAGGCATACTGTAAACAAAAACAGCAGCCAAGAAAGCCATTTCAGTTTTTTATTTTATGAGGGGAAGTCCTAAACTATCCAAATAAAGGACTTAAAGAAGGAATTGTAATCTCCACAGACACCTTTATGAAACTGTTACCGTATGGGAGTTACTTGACACTCCTTCTAAAAAACAGCCTTTCTCTACTAAAGCTGATGTTGTTTACAGTTAGGAATGTGAATTTCAAACATCCTGTTTAGGCAGTTACTTTTTCATCTAAGGAAAAAAAATAAGATACAACTTTTTATCTTGATGCTTGATGGCCCAGGTAAAGATATCACAGAAAGTTGATTCTGTTCACTTGTGCTCTGCATTTTCAGTGGGAGAAACTTTTCATCACTCATCCAAGTGAGCTCTTCAGTCACTAAAGAAGACTGAAGAAGAGGCTGTAGAAGTGAATGACTGACAAAATGTTTCTCCCACTGAAAAAACAATGTCCAGATGAAAAGAACCAACTTTCTGGGATACAACTTTTTAAGTAAAGGCAGACTATTCCAGTTCTAAAATTACCCAGGGGTTCCTGAACCACAGCTAGTGGGTCTGCATAGCATCAATTCATCAATTTTCTTGCACTTGTCCATCACTAGGGCGCCATTCATTCCACCTAACATAGGGCACGAAGCAGGGTATACCCTGGACAGGTTGACAACCGTTCATGCTCACAATCATACCCAAGTACAATTTAGAATTGACAATTAATACTGTAAAAGGATCCCAAAACAACTAACGAGAGAAGCCATACAAGCATGGGGTAAACATGCAAAATCCCCACAGAAAGGTTTCAGCCAGGTAGTGAATCCAAACCCAAGACGTTCTTTCAGTGAGGCGATACAGTTAGGTTCCCCCCCTGTCAGGATCAGGCCCCGCGCTGCACAGCTCTGTTTTGAAGTCTGAACTTTCAGCCTGATTACCTGTCAAATTGGTGTTAGTATTATGAGGCAGCGGAGAGGTCTTGTAAATTTCTCTCCCCTTAAAAAAGTCACTGGCCCCCAAAATTTTGGATCTCAAAAACAAACTTTATGAATCAAAGCCTGGTAAGGTGGTGATGACAGCTGGATTTGATCTGTACACTCTGGCTGAAACACATGCCTCAGAAGCGTATAAGCGTTTGCACCTCAGCATATTGTAACACCTCTGTAGCCTTAAAGTTGCACAAAGAAAGATGAATTCTTACATATACACAAGCTTATACGGTTCTGCAAACACACGGTCATGAGGACTTGCTAAAGTTTACCAGATTTATAAAATAGAAGTAAATCTGTCTGTTCTTGAATCATGTTTATTTAAACAAGATACAGACAAGTGATAGAATTACTTTACTCGTCTTGGAAGACATTTTGAAATGTAAGCAATTTATCAACGCTTGGTAAAATGCACCAACCTTGCAGGATTCCTTGCACAATCCCAAACTGGACAGTGTCTGCGAAGTGAGAAACTGAATATTTATCCTGAAGTCTTGTTGTTCATGAGGAATTACTCTGCATGCTGGACCAGACCCCGTGCAGTCCAAGTTAGTGACGTACTACACCCTCCCACCCAGAATTCTGCTGAACATATGCAGCACTGGCATTAATTCATCCAGCTGAGAACCAGAAAAAACATGTTGTCCTTGGACACTGTTGCCACAGCAGCATCAGCAGGAAATACTTCAGACCAAGAGTCAGAAAATGAGGGGCCAGGAGTCGTTTCATCGTATGATGAGCGAGACCTCTGAGCAGCTATGTTTCCGCTCCGTGTTCGTTTGTGTTTCAGTTCCAAGCGAAACCTCCCTGCATCTGCACCGGCGCTCTTACATACACTTGAAATTGCTATTCGGGTGTTCTGCAGGATCTGAATTAGCTTGCTTTTATTATATGCTGATTTTTACTGAGAATAAAAATTTGCCTGTGTGTTCATATGGACTTCAGAGTTACTAAAATATCTTTATGTGTGAAATTTTACTTTGCAGGAATGTTGAATTTGTCATTTAAGAAAGACTACTCCTACTCACAGTTACTTTTCCTTACAGTCTCCCACCTAGTGTGTTTATTGCAAAATCAGAAGCAAAGCATTTCTTCATCATGATATATTGTGTGCGTTCAGTCCACTTGGAAGTCATGTCTTCAAACCTTCACATTAAGACAGGAAACCTTTTGGGTAATACATTAAACTATGTTATTGTGAACTTGGGCATATTGTAAGCTGTTTGGTTATCAGTGACAACATTTTTAATAAACAGCAAGTTCAAAGAACACAAAAAAGTTCAAAGAAAACAAAAATATGACTCACAAAGGGGCAGATTTTCAGGACTATGAAACAAAACACCTCAGACTCTACTGAACTACACCTTGCCCTTACTTGGACTAAATTAGCGTGCCTCTGGGATGCTAATTTAGTCCAAGGGTTAGGGTAAGGGTTTGGCTAACCCAGTACAGTGTACAGTGATTCAATCTGAGTAGTCATGAGCTAGAAGGTCTACAAACACCCTATCCTCACATTTAAGCTGAGGCCAAAATTCAAGCGCTGGAGTACTCAAACAGAAGGACTGCAGGTGGTTGCCTGTAATTAATCAGGTAAATACAAGTTGATGGTCTTAATGGGCTGACCTTTGCATTTCCTCAATATGTTACATACACATGCTGCTTGATTCAGAGCACAAAATTGAGCGAAATTAGCGAGATTGTGAGGTCCATTCGCCAGCTGCACAGACACTCCCTCCCTTCCCCGTCAGAGTGAAACTGTGCGCTCACGACGTGCAGTGGGATAAGTAAACGTTTCAAGTGTTATACAAGCTCACTCATTTTTGTACAGTCAAAGAACAGCTTTATCAGTAAATCACTTATTTTTATCACCTGAAAATAAACTACCTTTGGAGGCTAAATACCAACCACAGAGGTGCCACACTTACCAGACCAGAAACACACCCGCGTAAGCTTCATTTTATTCTTCATTAAGCCTCAGCACTCATTTCAAAGATATATTTTTGTACCACTGGGAAGCACGCGTTATTTGCTGCTATTAAGCTACTTTCATCCACTATTAATCACGACCACAAACAGCAGTTACGTCTTTACTCCAGCAAACGGCGCCAAATTCCACACAAGCCGCTGGCGTGCAAGCCGATGTGCTGCGTTCAGGCACAATGCGACAAATATACAGATTTTTGTTAATAAAATACCTATTTAGCATTCGCTAGTTTTACTAGATCAATGTGTTGTGGCTAATATTTTATAAGGTTCGGGGGTTCCCAGCTTAAAGTGTTCCTGGATAAGTAGTCAGAGGTCTTTCAGGAAAGTGTACTTGGTGGTGATTCATGTTTCATGGCTGTGAATGTTTGGTCAACGGCGCAAAAAAAATAGAAATTGAAAATTCAGGCTTGGACAAGTTCAAGTGTAGTGACTCGTCGACAAAAATGTCGTGCAAAAGCTCAAAAGCGTCAAGGACAACCTTTCATTGTTGCTGCATTGCTAGCTCAGTATTTGGAGTATTTACAGTAGCCCCTAAACGTCGCATACAAAAAGTTGTCTTCTTCCGTGTTTACCTGTAAGTGGAAGGGCGTAAGTGGGTGTTAGCCAAAGGAAGGAAAATTGTGCAAACAAATTCGTGAATTTGCTTCATTGAGGTGGTTAGAGTAAATTAGTGTTTAAAGAGAACTGAAGATGAGCCGAAGGAGTTAAGAAATTTAATAAAGTTTAGGCACTTAAAAGTTTTTCCTGTTAAAGTTGTGTACTCGTAGTTCGACGATGGGGTGTTGCGGGAGCACAGAGGTAAGTTAAGCTAAACCTAAGGGCGCTATGGCCGCTTTTAGTTTGAAAAGCCGAACAGCAAAGCTCGTTTACAGCTCGTGCGCAGCGTTAACGTCACTCTTTGAGCAGCAGAAGCAGCTCTTTGTTTTTGTTACTTCGTCTGGTACCAACGAAGTCGCTAGTTTGCAGATTTTTGGGAGGGCAGTGAGGCAGGTACTTCTGGGCGCTCTCCACAGAAACGGAGTTTAAGGATAACTGTTATTTATGCCTTGGCAGAGTAAACGTGAATGGAAACCGCTGGAGGAGCACAGCTGCACGGATATCCCATGGCTCATCATATTTACACTCTTTTGCATTGGCATGGTAAGTCTTTAGGTGAATGAGAGCATAGGCGTGTGGCTGATTCTGCTGATATTTTAGCCACACGCCAATGCTACCTTTGAGAAAGTTGTGATATCTCCTTGTTTTTTTTAATCTAAAACTATTTTATGAGGTGTTGATCACACTTCGCGGTCCTTTATGGAGCCTGCTGTGTAGCTGTGTAATTGTTCTTCTCCAATACTTAACAGGTCAGCAGCAACTCATCTAAAAGCAACATCAGTAAGAAACTTAATGAGTGCAGGGTTCATTGGAGGTCTTCTGCATTTAACGACGGAGTCCCTTCTTTGTTGTGCTGGCCAGTTAGTGAGTTAGACAGAAGTGAAGTTGCTGCCTTTCATCAAATAGCTGCTAACCTTTGCAGTAACAGCACTGCTGTATATCCAGTTTGGCAAAAAACAGTTTTTGCGAGCTTGAGATTCAGTGGTACAATGATGGCTTTTGAGGCTGAGGTTTGTGGTGTTGTTGAACTGTGCCGTAAGAGGGATTTTTAACAATTAATAAACACTCACTGGCATAAATTTTGTGGCTATGTTGGTCAGATTTTGTATTCTTCAATAAAAAACATAAAGTTTTGCCATCATTAGCATTTATTACAGATTAGATTAGTTTTATTTAATGTGGGCGTACCATTAATAAATTCTATACTAATCTTATGATGATATCATCTTTGATCCGTGTCACCTGCAGGCATGTATTTGTGGCTATCCTATTGCCACCGGAGGTGCCGCCAGACTTGTTTTCGGATATGACAGCTATGGCAATACCTGTGGTAAGAATAACACCAAAATTGAGGGAGTTCCTCTTAGTGGCCGGGACATGACGGAAAACAAGTGAGTCTGATTGGTTACATATGACTTTGCATGCGGCATAGGTGTAGAGTGTTTTTACACTGTACTCATCATTTTCAGCTATGCAGACCCTTTGTTGCAACAGTCTAGTTCTTAAGCTCTTTGCATTCCTTGATGAATAGTGTAATTTATTAGCATACCTTCTTTTTGTATAATTTGCCCAAAGAAAGTCTTAGTTAATGAGATTTTTTTAAAATCACCATTTGTCTTTGAAGTCTTTGATTATATTTTGTGTTTTGGGGTGTAGCTTTCCATCAGCATGCAGCCTGTGGGCCACATTTTACTGAAACAATGGGTCATGCTTTATTGATGGGCTGATTGCCCATGAAAGCTTTGAATAAAAGGCGTTTCTGCTACAAAGAAGGATCTGTCTGACAGGGTAGCAAATGTCACCATCTTTCATTTTCTCACCAGACAGAGAACTCCCAACTGGCATAGTAATAACCAAACATGATATACAGATGAGGACAAAATTACTAGCCTGCCTCAAGACTTTCCAAGTCCCTGTTTTTTAAACAGACCAAGGGATTTTCAACATAGCGTTTCTAAACATACTAGTTTTATTTAGAATGCATTAATGATCTGTATTTGCACAAAATAACAGAGTTATGCCAGGAAAAACCCCAAAATGACCACGGTGAATATTTAGTCCTCCATCTATTTATTGACGTATAGAACAAACTATTGCTGTGCAATGATGTGCTTTAACTTTATAAAGTGCAAACTTGTAAAATCAAGTTCTAAGAGAAAATCATGATTTATGCACAGTACACAACCTAACCAAGGATTTGAGCTGGCACTTGAGAAAATATGCTAAAAACAAATAAAATCAATTTAGACTGTAGAAGAAGAATTGATACTAAAGGAGCAGGAGATGGATATACGAAGTTTTCACAGTTTTTCCAAGTGTAAAGAACTGGAGTGAAAAGGATCATCAAGAAATTGAGAGAGAGCCACACAGTACTGAACAAACCTGGCAAAGGTAAGAAAACAAAAGCTTTCAAAGACTCTGGAAGGAAAACCAATGAGAGCTGTGTCTAAAGACCCCAGAACAACTGCCAAGACACTGAATGACTTGGCCAAGTTGGGAATTGTAGCCTCAAAGAAGACAATCTCCAGAACTCTGGCCTGCAAGGCTGCAGACCAAGAAAAATGTCTGCAGAAGAGACGCCTTTAAGCCAGATTGAAGCACATTAAAGACAAACCGGTGAAAGATTATGCATACTAGAAGTGGGTCCTTTGGTCAGATGAGATGAAACTAGAGCTCTTTGGTTATAAAAACTCTGCTTATGTTTGGAGAAAGGAGGAAGAGTCATTAAACCCAAATGCTGTGGGATGCTTTCAGTGCGTCTGGAATGGGACTCTCATCAAACTGGAATGAGTCACGAGGAAAGAAGGATATGTGAAGATTTTGAAAGAAAACCCCAAGTGTTAAACTGCAAAACTGGGTCTGGTTTGTTGCTATGTCTTTCAGCACAACAACAACCCAAAACGTACATTGCTCCTGATGAAGAACTACCTCCAGACAAAAGTGAAAGTTATGGACTAGCTGTACAAAGCTCTGACTTTAATCCCATTCCAAATCAGTGGAATGAACTGAAGTCCTACCTCCATCAAATCTGGAGGGATTGAAAGATTTGCCAAAGAAGAATGGGCTGGGATTGCTCAGGAGACTTGTGAGAGTGTTGAAAACTATGACAAGCATCTGCAGGAAAGGACACACAACCGACTATTAGCATCTATTAGCATTTTGACTCTTAGTTACTTTCTTATTTAGTTAGTTTCATTTTTGTGAAATAATTGTGTTTCTATGTGTAAAGCAAAATAATTTAAACATCTAAAATAAAAGTAGGATGTTCAAAAAAGTAGTTTAAAAATTACTTGCTCTGTTCAACAGCTCATGGGAAATGTTTTAAAAAGGAAAATTTCATAGTGGGGCTAATATTTCTGTCCTCATCTTAACAGATAGGGTGATATTTTTTTTGTCGTTTTGAAGTAAAGGGCAGGAAGTATTTGGTATCAGATGGGCAATAAATCAAATTTTTCTTCCTTTTTTAGGTTTGTTTTCTTTCTCGATCCTTGCAACATTGACTTAATAAACAGGAAGATCAAGTCCATTGCTTTGTGTGTTTCCAAGTGTCCATCTACTGAGCTGACGACATACTCTGATTTAAAGCAGTTTGCGTTGAATAATGGTGAGAAAATTCAGAAGTGCAAGTATTTTACAGAAAAGATTGCTCACCAACATCCTTATAATTGTATGTTGAAGCATTTTGCCAAGTTGGACATGTGATATATTTTTTTCTTTCTGTTAGGTTCGAATCTCTGCTCCTATGATCTTACTCCTACAAGATACACAAGCTATTCATCAGAAAAATCAACCAAGTGTCCAAAGCTGCCTGTTCCACCAAGGTTATCTATCTATATAGATATATAGATATATAGTTCTTTCATTAGTTTTAAATTAATTAATTCTCCTGTACTCTTATTAGCTTAAATACATTCCAGGACCAACAGAAAAATGGTTTTCCACAATCTATCATTTATTTCTTGGAGACCTAGTCACTAGAAATGAATAAAAATCTGTGTTCTGTGTCTTTTTGCTCTTTGCAGTAAATCTGTCCTGCTTTTCCGGCGCTGTATTCCTACGGATATCAGCTGCTACACTCAGTTCGCCAAAGCTTTTATGACATTTGTCAGCGACAACACTGTGTTGCAGCGTGTCATCTCTGGGGTGATGGCCAGCAAAGAGATCATCATAGGACTTTGCATTCTGGCTTTAGGTATAACTCCAGCTTGCAGTATGAGATTTGCTTTTATGATTTCTGCTGCCCCTCTTGCACAGCTCGAATTTCTCACGAGGATTCAGTATGAAGGAAACCATTGGAAGGGAAGCTATTTTTGTCCTGAAAAAACAGGAAATGTTTGAGCGGTTACAGTCGTCGTATCCACTCAAGTTCTGCCCGCAAGCTTTAATTTAAGGTCTGCTTTAACTCATCCCCATGAGACAGAGCTGATCTCATGTCAGCTTCAGACGTCTTTCATCTCAGTTATTTGATCTGCCTCGTTCTGGGGTTTTGGTTTTCAGTGCAACAGGACAGACTTTTTCATGTGATTCAGATTCAGAGCGACTTTCTCTACAATAATAATGATAACAATAATAATAATAATGATTCCTGACAAATATCCCTCAAATAGTTTTATAACAGTTGGATAAATATTTGAAACTTAGAGATTAAAAAAAACAACAGATACAGAAGGAAAAACAGTGGTTTGCAATAGTATGTAGAGTGGATGTAGCCACATTGCTAAGGCTGTGAGTCTTAAGCCCAATTTCTTTATATTTTGCTTCCAGACCTCCTTGTATTTCTTTAAGTGATCTTGAGCAGTGGTTCTCCAGGCTTTCTGGAGGGTTTTTTTCAAAGCTTTTCTTTGGACATTGGCTGCTTTTTCCCACATTTTCACTCCAGCTCTTGTACCTGACCATTTTCAGTAATATTTTTATTTTGGTGAGCTGCTTAAAACGGACCTACAAATCATTCCAGTGCAAAAACAGCACCTAACTCAAGGGATTTCTAGTGTTGTGTCTACACATACAAAACCAATTTTCTAACTGTAGCTTTAAAACCACTGACCTTCTGATTTGTGGATGACCCTGTCTGTCCCATGAGCCACAGGTGCACCGATCAGCTTGTTGCAGAAATACGCAATTTGTTCCTGTTTCTTTAGTTGAATCAAAGAAAAATGCCAAATATAACAACGTCTGACAGATATAAAATAGTATAGAAAGAAAAGGGAGCAAAAAGCAGCCAACATTCAAAGGAACAGCTTTGAATATCCTCTAAGAACCCTGGAGAACTATTCACTTTTGCCTGTGATGCTCCTGATAACCGTGCCTCTGCTGTCTATCACAGTGCTCCTTATTCCTCTATAGCCAGTAGCTCATTCACGTTACTCTCCGAAACTTATGTTTATGTTGTTTTACATTTAGTTTAACTTTCAGTTTGGTTTGTGTTTTAAAATTATTAGTTTTCATTAGTTAGGTTAAATAGCTTTTTTAAAATTATGTCATGTCTTTTTTCAGAAGAGATAAAATACGAAATGTTTGTTTTTGTTCAACTTAATTTTCTCATGCTTGGTGTATGGTTTATAACATGGAGGGAAAAAATGTTTTTGATATGCCATGTGTCTGAACCATGACCAGCAATATCCCAAACAACTAAAAAAAAAGTTTCTTGTATTATAAAACTTAGTTATGCTGCAGATATTTAGGCATTTCTCTTGTTAACATTGTTTTCTGTACTCGCGTGACGTCGTCTGTTATTTCTCTGATGCAGTTCTCTCTTTGATCATGATGGTCGTCATTCGTTACATCTCCCAAGTGCTGGTGTGGATTCTCACAGTTCTGGTGATCATCGGCTCCACAGGTAACATCTTTTAATCCGACGCTCTGAGTCACAGCAGCAGAACATTATAGTTTATCTGCTTTTAAAAAAAGCAACATTTACGTGGGTGTGATCTTTTACAGGTGGGACGGGCGTTCTGTGGTGGTTCTACGTAGACCACAGAAAGGCTCTCAACAGTAACACCACATCAGTGTTTGGAAAAGAAGTGGCATCGGATAATGTTAAGGCTTTGCTTTTCTATGCCATTGGTTCTACTATTTTCACGGTATGTACACATACGTGGATGCTTTGCTATATACTTACAGTTTAAGAAATGCAGTGATTCAGAAGAATGAAATATATACATGTAACATTGTAACATGTTTCTGCTGGTATTAGAGAGAAAAAAATCATAATTATCATCAAACTGAACACCTCCACTGAACTTGTGAAACGCTTCAGGTTGTTCTCCTGCTGGTGATGTTCTTCATGAGGAAGCGTGTGGCTCTCACCATCTCCCTGTTCCATGTGGCGGGTAAGGTGTTCATCCATCTTCCCCTCCTGGTCCTGCAGCCTTTCTGGACTTTCCTTTGCCTCATACTCTTCTGGATCTACTGGATTGGTGTGCTTCTCTTCCTCGGGACAACAGGTTAGAAGAAAGGCCTATCGGAGACCACAGTTTTAGTTTATTTTTTATGTGTCTGTTTGTCATTATTGAGAATTCTTTGAGTTGCTGTTTGCTTCAGTTTGTGTATTGACATTGCAATGCACCAGTTTTTTTTCTAGCGTCAGATGAGTTCAAGCAAGCGGAATATTAATTGTCGCTTTGTGACATTTTGTCTTTGTTTTGTGGCATGACTGCACTCCCACATTCGGAGTCTTGTGCAAATCTCGTGATGTAGGAGAACGGACGAAGAAAGAACCACTTCTTCCTTCTCCTCATTCTCTTTTTCACAGCGGATTTTAAATAGTATTTAAATGAAAGGTCGGCACAAGAGCAGCAATTCAGTTGATTTCAGTTTGCACAATTTAAAAGTACACACACACAAGACAAACAACATACTGTGAAGGAGTAATAAAATAATCCAGTGGCTTTATCTGAACGTCTTTTGTACTCCTAGTAATGTCAAACTAGGAGTACAAAAGTTTTGTGAATGATCCTCAGTAAGTGTACATTAATAAAGGAGCATTAGTTGGTACACATGGGTTCATAGCTGTCCAGCAGAAATGAGACACATTTCTATGAATGATGTTTTAAAAGTGGTTACAAAGTATTTTAAATACTGTTTGTAACTTTTAAGTGGAATGTGTTTTTAATAAATCAGAGGGAAGCAGTTTTATAATTTAGGACTCCTAAATCTTCTAGAAACAAAATCTAGAAAATAGATCTCTGGAAGTAAGGAATATTAGGGAAAGAATGATGTGACACTTGACAAGCAAGTAAGAACGTAGCTGTGCGGTAAAATGGTGAAGTCTTGAATTGTTTATTTGTTTTATTTGGCAATTACCTAAATCATTGCCTATGTTTCCGTTGGGGATAATCCACCAATAGGCTCAAGCTCTTTTATCAAAATTAAATTCTTAATGCTAAAATCTAATTCCTGTGATTGTAATTGCAGCTGCTCAGTGGTTTTGTGTCTTTTACAGTAAAGTAGGCTGTTACATTCATGACATCACTGTGTGGCTTTCATTTCTGTTGTAGTTACTAGCATTTCATATGCATATCATTGAATCAAACCTGCATCTTATCAGATAAACTCCAGTGATTTGCTGGCAACCAAATGAATGAAAAAACTGCAACATTCATATTGAAGCAACTGAAAGTCATGCTGGGTTTTTCTTTTTGTTTTCCCCTCATAGGAACACCAGTAAAAAACAACTCAACAGGTGTGGTTGGGTATGAAATGCAAGGGCCTCTTCAGTTCCTGGTGTGGTATCACGTCGTGGGTCTCATCTGGATCAGTGAGTTCATCCTTGCCTTCCAGCAGATGACTATTGCTGGAGCTGTGGTCACCTACTATTTCACAAGGTACAAAAGAAGTAACAGACAGCACTTGGGGTTTAATCTCACCAGATGCTTAATGCTGCATTAGCTGATTGTAAGGTTCTTCTGTATTTGTTTAACTTAAGGAACAAGTCCCAGATGCCAGCAACTCCTATCATTTCCTCTATGGCACGTACTATCCGCTACCACCTGGGTACTTTGGCCAAAGGCTCCTTCATCATCACGCTTGTTAAGATCCCTCGTCTAATCCTGACATACATCCACAGTCAGCTCAAAGGAAAGGTGAGCTTTAAAAGTCATGTTTAAAGCTCTTAAATTATATTATAATACACATTCTAAAACTTTTCATCTTTGTACATGCATTGCATCTTGTTTTTGTCTGTTTTTTTAATAGGAAAATGCCTGTGCCCGTTGCATGGTAAAAGCCTGTGTCTGCTGTCTGTGGTGCCTTGAGAAGTGTTTAGCATACTTGAATCAAGTAAGAACTCAAATTTTAATGAACTGTATGTTGTGTGTAGATTATCCCAAGTATTTACAGTCTGCATTTCAATGTCAAATGATTTCAGAACGCTTACACAGCCACAGCCATCAACAGCACAAGTTTTTGCACCTCAGCTCGTGAAGCTTTCCTTATCCTGGTGGAGAACGCGCTCAGAGTAGCCGCCATTAACACTGTCGGCGACTTTGTCCTCTTCTTGGGAAAGGTACCAAATGTGTCAAATAACTAAGTTTGAAAGCTGACGTTATCAACACATGTCAACATGTCTGTGTTTTCATAACTTGTTTGCTCTGCCCCCACGTTGCCTAGACGTACATTTTTGGCCCACATTAATACTTGTTGAGGTGTGTTTTCTAACCAGCTGTGTGTCTTCATTCTCAGATTCTTATCGTCTCCTGCACAGCTTTTGCCGGCGTTCTGGCTCTGAACTACCAGAGGGACTACACGGTGTGGGTGCTGCCTCTTCTCATCGTCTGTGTCTTTGCCTTCCTGGTGGCCCATTGTTTCCTTTCTGTGTTTGAAAATGTGGTCGATGTCCTATTTCTGTGCTTTGCTGTGGACACAAAGTATAATGACGGCAGCCCTGGGCGAGAGTACTACATGGACAAGGCGTTAATGGTGAGATGAGGGATTGTCCTTTATCTGAGGTCCTTTTTTATTTTGTTTGAGAATATGAAGTAACAGAAGACTGGAGACATTCTGTGCTCATGTCAAAATAGGCAGGAGGTTAAGGTGTATAGTAAACCGTTGCAATTGTTCTGTCTCTCTAAAATAGACAGGTAGCCAATCATGCTTATATTCACACCTACGACCAATTTAGACCCACCAGTTACACCAACATGTTTGTCTTTGGACTGTGGGAGGAAGCTGGAGCGTCCAGAGAGAACCAAGGCATGGGGAGAACATGTAATCCACAAAATAACTTTCCTAAAAAAGAAAAAAAGAAGCTTTTAATGTCTCTTTGATTGATATTGGCAGTTCAGATACTGTTTACCCAAAACACTTAACAACCCCCGAAACAAAACTGGCCTTCTACTCCTGGACTCCATGGAAAGACATTTCTCCTGCCAATTAATCCCTCTAACCCTACACAGCGTTTTGTAAAAATTACTATATTGCTTTACTTGAATATGTGAATAAGATGAAAAACTTCTAATTACTAATATTGATTTTTTTTAGTCATTTTCTTTTAAATTTATAACTTTTTGGCTTTGAGTCTCAGTGTTTGCTCAAATGTTTTCTCATTTGCTTTTTAACCTTGCAAGAAGATTATTTTGAACTAAGAGTTAAATCATTTTTGTATAACTCTTTGTTTCCCTTTTCAGGAATTTGTTGAAAACAGTAAAAAAATGGGTTGGAAAAAGCCAGATGATGGAGATGGTCGAGAGATGAAGCCCATGGTGAGCTGAAAATTTGTTTACAATCCTGGAACAAAAGATCCAATAAGTATTTAAGCTAACCACTGCTGTAGGTTTGGGTTTTGCATGCCAGATGATGTAAAAGTGGAGTGTTTTTGTTTGCTTTTCTTGCAGGCACGTGGGACTTCAGCTTGATAATGTGTCAAACATCTAAAACCACATCTCCAGTTTTTAACTCAGAGGTTGCCAGCGTCACACTGCAGGGACATCCACTAGATAGGATAACAACTGACTTTGTACAGAAGTTTTACATAGTTTTGCAGAAGATGTTTCTTAATGTTTATTTTTCAAAAAGATTGTATGAAAATATTTAAAGTTTGCCTCTAATGTAACAGGTTTATTTGGGTTTATGTTTTTGTTATTAATAATAAGATGGCTTTTTCCCCTCACATATGTGGGTTTCCCTTGTGGAATTTTAAGTAATATGATGGTTTAACGTGTTTGATAAAAAACAGCTACCATTTGGATGTTTGAGTGTAGCTTTTTAAACTGGTGGCTAACTATGTTACAATGCATAAACTGTCCATGATGTTTGTGACTTATTAAATTTTATACCAAAACAACACAACAGAGTTTTATTTATCTATTTTATGTGTTTATTTATTTAGTTGTTTTTTGTTGACCACATCTGTACAACCACAGGACTAAATCAAATGTTGATCAGCTCTTCAGCCACAATCACTTGCAGGCAACCTTTGTGATTGTCAGCTTAATCAGTCAGTTCAAGTGAAGAGAAGTAACAAATGAAGATGATCAATTTTAAACATGTCCTTTAGAGGAAAGCTCATTTGTTGTGGTTGTAAATGAGTCTTATCAATAGATGGCATCATGGGAAACATTTAGGAAATAGCACTTAATAATGCTCATAGATATCGGGAGCTGTCACAGTAAGTCCAAATTCTGTACTATGGAATAGTTAGCGTCGATCCATGTTTAAAAATCATGTCAAACTATCACATTCATGTTCCCAAATCTTAAACACTCCTGGTGTTGGATGTTCATGTATAAGAATGTTCCAGATGGACAAAAAAAAGGTGACAAGTTCCTTCAAGTGTTAAATAAGTGATTTCTTATTTGTATTAATTTTATATTTGGGCTTTAAAAGAAAACACAATTTATACAGTTTTACTCATTTACCTTCTGTTGTCAACATTTGCAGTTCCAACAATTAAAGAGTATCCTATAAAACGGTAACGAACCGCTAACAAAGGGGTATATTTGGGCCAAACAATCAGCTGTAGTTTCTAACTTTCATCACCAGAGGGCAGCAAATTTCTTAAAATGATTGCATCTCAGTTGTGAATATAGTGTAAGATGCTACCATGACCCTCCTAATATAGGAAAATTACACTACTGAGAAAAAAATCCTTGAACTACCCCTTATTTTTTCATATTTTACAAGGAAAATGTAAATTAGGTGCAGCAGTTTATTGAAGCAATTATACAAATATACACAGAAATACAGTATATGAGGGGAAAATGGTTTGTACAGTTCTAAAAAAATTGAACGTCAGTATTTGTATGACTATTCTGTAACATAGCCTTTAACTCTCAGGCAAGCTTCTTGTCATTTCATCTCATGTCTTCAGGAATAGTTCTCCAGGTTACTTGAAGGATTCTTCTTAGGATGCTGCTCATGCTGCTTCAGTAGTTTTTAGATCCAGGCTGTGAGGAGGCAAGTTCATGAAAGATAGTGGTCCACTGTGAGCTTTTTTTTTTAACAGTGTGTTGGGGATTGTGGTGTTGAAAATGAAGCCATTGCCAATCCAGATGGTATTAAAGTGTGGATCAAACCCTGACTATCTTTTCTGTGTTCATAAATCAATGGATTTTGACAAAATCCCCAACACCCCTGGCTGAAATTCAAACCATGACAGAGCCTCCACCCGGTTTTACAGATAATACACACTCACTGTTTCACCTCTGTCCTGACTTTGTCTCTAGATCTGGATTGATCACTCCATAAGACTTGTGTAATTTGGCACACCTGAGTCTTTTTTCCTTGTTTTACTTCGTAAGATCAGCTTCTTGACAGCCATGCTTCCACTGAGACCAACCAAGCAGATGGATCAACTAAAGAGTCAGATACATCTGACCTGATACATCAGGTCCTGTGTCAGGTCTTTGCTGTCAGCCCCCACTTTCTTAAGGACATGACTTTCAGGCACTGTTCATCTGCTCTAGGTATTTGTTTTCAGGCCTGCTGCTTCTTTGGCCTCCACTTGTCCAGTTTCCTCATTTTTTTTTGACGACACTGCGTACCATACAGAGATATGACACGTTTTCATCACTGGTTGATACCTTGTGTTAGGGCACCTTGTTTGCTTGAATGATTTATTGGTCAGTGTTAGGTGTCCTCAGATCCACTTAGAGAAAAAAATATTAATATTTTGATTTCTCATAACCTGATAAAATATTTAGTAACTTTAAATTAAACATATTTAATTTGTTACTAATCTGTAACTAATCATGTGTCACTATTTATAGTATTTTGTGTTATAAGTTATGCATGTCTACATGTTCATGTATCAAAATGTAGTTTAAAATGAGTAGCCAATTAGATTTTTTTTACCTCAGATTTTTAACTTTGCAGGTAAATTATGACACTTTGTTTGTTAGAAATATTTGTGATCACCATGGAAGCAGACTATCCTGCCATAAATCTGCTTATTAGTCTCCTCGGTCTATTGATGTATAGATTACATCTCCTCCAATTGAGTGCTGAACAGCCAAGAATCAAACCACTAAGCAGTTAGAAGTTATTGATGGGAAAGCTCTTTCTGCGCATTGCTGTCCACCTCTATAAAATGCAGGAATCCAGAGGAAAACAGCTCAATGCATGGTGGTGAGTCACACTGAAGTGATTTCTGTATAGAGCCATTCCCAGAAGCTTTTTGTTGCAGGATAGAAAAAAGCTTGGATAGATTTTCTTCTTATTATTGATGTTTCTGGTTTGGAATTATCGAATAATTTTTATTCTGTTCATTGATCCAAATCAGTCGCTTTTCACTTGATCTAAGAAGATAGGTTTTACTGATATGATGATATGATTTACACACATTATTTTTTGTGTTTTTCACTTTTACTCACCATGAATAAAAAGGTGCTTACTGTAAAGAAACTGCAGTGCTCCCAGTATTGACTGCAGTATTGAGTGCAAGAAATAATTACTTGCCTCTTGATCTTGATTCAAAACCTAAAGTGAATAGTTTATAATCATTAAACTTGTATTGCTCCTCTCTAATGTGGACATCTGTTATTTTTCATTGACTCAGGCACAGTATATATGTGTGTGTGTGTGTGTGTCTTCCAGAGTATGTGATGAACAACAGTGATTTAACCATTAAGCTGAGCTATACTGCCTCCTCAGCAGCTTGCTGAGGTATTTCCAGTTGATCCCATTTCGTATGCAAACAAAGAAGAGTACCCTACAATACCACTGTAGAAATGAACACAGAGTAGGACTATTAAAAAACACACAGAGAGCAAAAGATCATAACCATCATTGACATATCACACTTAACTATCTTATTATTTATTTGAATTTATTCATATCTGTAGTTTTATGCAGGAGCTTTACATAATTGCTATGAACCAAAAGCCCTGCTTTCAGACTGCTCTCTCAGTTTCAGAGCATTTATTCCACTCTTGGCTATGTGTGATGTCAGTGAGAGGCAATGCCTTATATGGTTACCTAAAATAAACACTTGTTACAAGGTAAGGCTGCGAATCATGCAATATGGAGATGAGCACAATGTCCCCTTCAAAATTAATCCCAATTGAGTTTCCAACTTGGAAAAAGAGGTAACTTTAGATCCTGGAGGTGTGATTTCATTCAAGCACAGAAAGACTGTAAAATAAAGCAAACCCTGCAAATCATTCATTTACAGTAATAAAGAGAACTCCTTCCTTAGTCTAAGAAATTTACAAGATTTTGCAACTTGCTCAACTGATGGGTTAAAAGACCTCCACATAACCTAAAATGGTTGTAAAATTGAGATATAACCAATATAACCCTGGTGGGTGATTATAATTTGCACAATAACAATAGCTCATCACAAGTGTGGAAGCGATAAAAAAAAAATGTTACAGAGCATTACTTATCCAAGAAACCTGATTTCCGAACATCAAAAGTGCTTCCTGCAATTTGAGGCTTTTCCCGTCAGCTCTCAGTCATCCTGTCTCCCCACACACAGGCAGTCCACTTTTTATTGTTGGACCTTCTCCAACCACAGACTCTAGTGTAAGGAAGTGGACCACAGAGATGGTATCTCGCCGCATTTCTATGGTCAGCACATAAAAGCACGGAGAGTGTGTGAAAATGAACATTTGATATTTACCCAGTGACTTTCCTGTCTGGAGCTGCTGACAGGCCCTGTGCCAACACACACACACACACACACACACACACACACACATACACACTATTACCCATCGTAAGTTACTCCGGCCTGTGTACACTGAGCTGCATTGAATAAAACATGGACAATTATTCTCAGAGAACAACCAGTGAAACTAACTTTTACAGATCAATAGTTTCAAATTTCAGTTCCATTCATTCTACACACTCCTCTCTACATGTTTATTTGTTTTATGTCCTGCATGTATGCATGTGTACATAATGTGGGTGTGATGTGACTCATGAAACATTCACCTGTTTCTCTCCTACATAATGCAGTAATTGTGTGTGCATTGTGTGTGTCACTCTTGACAGCTGTTGGCTCTCTCTCATGTCCTGGATAAACACTTTATGACACATGTTGTGTCCTTTTATTGTTTATGACATCATCCAAAAGTAGCTGTGCTGCTTAGAATGTGGAGAAATAATGAACTGGTGAATGAATGAATGCGGTGTGTTTTTTTACCACACATACGAGGGAGCATTAAAGCTACTGGGGGGACAAAAAGCAATTTGGTTCAGGCTTTTTTTTTTCATAACTCTGAGAAAAGTTGTAGCTCGCCGTGGTCGTAGCTTACCGAGAAAAAATAATTCTACAGCACAATTCTGAATTTAATGTCAGAATTCTGAGAAAAAAGACCAAATTCTCAAAAAATCCTTGAGCATAATCTCCCCTTTAAAAACATGAACCCTCTCAATTGATCGATCGATAGATAACCATTTCCATAAAAGGGTGAACATAGTCTGCATCAATACTTAGGTAGGCGGTACGTGTCAAAGTAAAGGACCCAAGGTTCCCTTGCAGATCATTGCCCAAGGCATCACACTGCCTCTGCTGACTAGCCTTCTTCCCATAGTGGATCCTGGCACCAGGTGTTCCCCAGGTAAATTATGTTACGATGAACGTTATTCATCAGACCAGGTCACCTTCCATTGATCCGTGGTCCAGTTTTGATACTGACAAGCCCATTGTTGATGCTTTTAGTGGTACACACGAGTCAGCATGGGCACCCTGATCAATGTACATATATATGTGTGTGTGTGTGTGAAGCGCAGCCAGTATTTTGTATTTAATGGGTAATGGATCTCTTTTTTTTGCTTTTTAATTTTGTTTTCTTTCTAGATCCTTACAACCTTGACTAAATTAACAGGAAGAACAACTCCAGTGTGTTGCGTGTTCCCTAGTGTCCATGTACTGAGCTGAAGTCATACAGTAATTTAAAAGGAGTTTTTCTCTGAATAATGATGAGGAAAAATGCAGAAAAGGACATATTTTGCAGAAAAGATTGCTCAACAACTGGGTGTTTCACTTGACTTGCGCTAACGTCACACAATCTTCAGCAACACATTTCTTTTCCTAAATTTAAGAACAGAAATGGGGAACAGAAACATTGTTAGAAATAATAAAGATATGGTATGTTCTTTCAGTTTGAAAATGCCCTTGTCCAGTTTTTTCTGAATTTTGTTAAACTTTTTTTTGGTTTTGTGTTTTTTTAATCTAAGGAAAAGGTCAAAAAACCTGATGCATGATGGGGAGTCACACCAAAATCATTTCGGTATAGAGCCATTTCTTTGTCGCAGGACAGAAAATATATTCAGACTTTTATTTCATATATTTGAGGTTGATTCAATATATTCCAGGTTTATTCAATATATTCGGGCTTTTATTGTAATATATAATTTCCCAAACCTTATCCTATGGTCTGTTTTCCAGAATTCTGTGAGTGTGCTAGAGAAGCTAAGATGATTTCAGAACTGTAAAAACAAATAAGCAAACAAACAAAACAAAACCCCACCACAACTTCTTTATTCCTGACAATGTTCTGTTCTCTGTTTCAGTTCTTATGCTACCCCTTTTTTTTAGTTGCCCCAATCCTCCTGCACACATACATGCCTCAGCAGTATCATTCTTTTCCCAAATATGAGAACAGAAAAAGAGAACAGAAATAGAGAACAGAAACGCTCTCACAAAGAAACAAGAGCTTTTCTGCGCAAATTCTTGTCCTGCAACACGTGTGATGATGACAAAATTGGTCAATATAGTTTTTATTTCAGCAAATCATACATAGACTGTAAAAAAATGCATCTGTATCATAACCTTTAAACACTATCAGAGCTGTGATGACAGTGTGTGATTGGTTGAGAGTGTCTACAGTGTCTGAGGTCATCAAAATAATTTGCACGTTGTTACACTCATGAAACGGCACACTTTAAGACCGAAATGCTTTCCAGGTTCATAAAGTGAATTGAAATTCCATGTTAGAGCGAACGAGGAGAGCAAAAAACAAAAGTTAGAGATGGAGAAAAAAAAACAGTTACATGGCACTTTTAATGTGTTAACATGGAATTTCAACAGATATTTGATCCAAAATGAAGCCAAATGGCAGATTAATCAATGAAAATTAACATAGGAGCTTAGGTGATCCCGGGTCTGCATAGACAGTCACGTGACTTATCGACAATACACATCTGGGATCAGATTCAGTTTTCAACCCTGACACACAATAAGTAGTTTAGAGCAGATGAGATACAAATTAAGCTTTTGAAACAAAGTAAAAGCAAACACTGTAAGATGAACATTGTCTTCTCATATAAAGCTGTCTAAACCAAAGCTTCCTCTAGCCAGTGTATAATATATAAAACATTTTCAAATCCAGCAGAATCTAAGTGTTTTTACGCCTTAACTGCTAAGCATCTCTGTGCTTATCTACATTCTAGCTATCCTATGTAACAAATCAGAAAATCTGAAGTATGGCCTAAGTAACACCATCATAAGAGAGACCCAAAACACATGCCAGACCAAAGTCCAAGTAGTATACAGGCTTAACAGTGAAGCCGCTCTTATGCAGTGTAACGGTGCGTTTAAGTCAGTCCAGAAAGCATGCTTCCCCGACTTCGACCACCACTACAAGGCACACCTTTCCCCTTTAACCTTCGCCCAACATATCATGTCATCAGACCTGCATGGATCTATGTTGTTACTGCTGTGCAGGAGACTTGTTCTGTTACTCAGTGTGCTAACACGTTAAGTCAGAGACTCGTATCTGAAAATGCAAAAACATCAACTGCACGCTATCTTTTAAACAATTTTTCAGCGGTTTTCTTTGTGCTCATCAACCCATTAAAGGTCAATAAACATGTTTTAATCACATGGATTTGTGGCTGAGCCACTTTACAATTTTTTTTGAGTTCCTCAAAGGTTTGGCCTCGGGTTCAATAAAAACAACATCACGCAGTATTGGACATGCTAAGACAAATCTGTTTCATCTTCTGTACTCATCCTAAAGTGGATCAGAAACCAGATAACAGTAATACCCCACCAACACCACCACCGGCCATATAGTAATTTGTCTTTCCTTGTTGCTGAGCATTTGATTTGTGTCTCATTGAAAACAGCTAGCACGTCGCTTCTGATTGTTATCCAACTGGCATTTTTTGTTGGTTTTATTTTTTGCCTTAATTCTCCTAATGAAGCATGTCTAACTCTTATCTTGTTTTTCCACACAGTTACAGTCACAGTTACAAATCAAGATCAAAAGAAACCTAAAGAGTGCAATATTCTCTTATCTACATCATCAACATCCCACCTATACAACAGGAACATTTGATAAGGATTAAAGAGGTGGGTGCGGGGGAGAAGATGGAGGAATGAAGAAGGGGGGGAAATCTCTTTAACATTGTGCCTTTGGCATCAACACACTCGGGCATCGGAGTGGTGCACAAAGACAGGACACAGACTGGAGGACACGGACTGTCCAATGAAGGGAAAGGTCTTTGCACATGTGACCAAATCCAACGCAGTGGATTGGTTATCGATTAGTCCTTATAATATTCTCTGGTTGGCTGACACACAAGTGAACAAGTGCCATGAACCACTCATATTTTATACTTAAACAGGAACAGAAATCATAAACTTTTTTTCCAGGAATACTGATTTTTTTTTTCTAACTTATGAACAAACAATACACAGAGAGTAGTCCATAGGCTGTTATTACGATTAAGTATCTGCCCGGGGAGTCACCTAGAAACGTGCAGTTTGACCAAACAAACAGTTTTCTCTTTTTTTTTTTCTTTTTTCTTGTTTTTTTTAATTTATGACAGGTATTCGTCGTCGTCATCATCATCCTCATCTTCAATGTCCTCATCATCCATACCGGTCTGGTCATTGAGGACAAACGAGTCTTCATCGTCATCAGTGAACAGCGAGTCTCCACTGCCAAGGTCTCCGGAAGATTCCAAAATCACACCTGGAAACAGGAAGAAAACCCAGTTTTGCATCTAATAAAGTCTGATACTTTTATAGGAAAAATGTAATCTATACAGTCATGAAAATGAAAGCTTTCCTAGGACTCTACGCACCCCTGAGAAAAACAAAGTACAGCCAGTGATTCAGCAGCTTGTAGAACTACCTGTAGCAACAGTAACTTAAAGTAAATGCTTTCTGTATGACTTTGTCTCTCACATCTTTGTGGAAGAATTTTATACCACTATTCTTTGCAATGCTACATCAGTTCTTAGGCATTTTTTGAGTGAACATCTGCCTATGTTTACTTCCAAGAAACTACGCCTCTTTAAGATCCTCTTTTTATACCCAATTGTGTGACTGACATGTTCACAATTAATCTGATTAGCTGCAGACAGAGCTGCCCTGTGCTCGAGTTGTCTGGCTTCAAAAAGCTATGACTGTGAGAGCAAAAACACTCATTAACCAATGTGTGACCTCACTATGGCTACTTCTGACTGTTATTTACAGTCACATAGTGAATGTATTCCACTGACTCTGATAGAAATTTGGTTCAGTGGACTATCTTTGCCTGCACAATAATGATAATGGACCTGTGTGATGCAGCCACAACTTTGGAGTCAAAGCCAAAGATATCACCATGACTGCCCAAAACAGATTTCATTTGGCCTTATACTTAAAGCAATAGTGTGGAGATAAGCTTAGGTGAGAAAAATCGAGCTTCAGGACAAACAGCATGAGGATTTTGTTGCCTTTGAAAGAGCTGCACTCACTAGGTTTCCCCTCTTTTCAGTTGCTGTGCTAAGCTAAACTACCTAGCTGGTGGATGTAGCTAAATACTATGGCAGTGGCAACGATCTTCTTATCAGCCTCCAGCAAATTGATGAACAGAAACAGATGACAGGCTTCATGAGCTTACATTGATATCTGTGATTTATTTCTTCTCCCTTATTTTTTCCCATCATGCTGTGTGTCTCTCATTTTCTTAAACACACACACTTGACACGCTTGGATGTCTTGCCTACCGCAGTCTGCAGGACCATGAGTGCGTGAGCCAGCCACCTCGTTGCCATAGCGATCCACACACCAGCACTGGCCGCTGCTGCTGTGACACTGGTGGGTCCGATAGTAACCTTCCTCATCACAAGATGGCAAATACTGACCTACAGGAGCGAGCCAAAACACACGCCATGAGTTCAGGCCGCACAGCGTTTGTGCGCGTATTTGTGATTCTGCGTGCGTCTCACCGAGTAACTTCTTGCCTGCTTGCTTTTTGTTGATAATGGACAGCTCTGCTTTGCATGGGGAATCTGAAAGAGACCGACAAGGGACACACTGTTGACAGACTGCAGAAGTCTGCTTTTCTGGGAATGCATCTGTATGCGTAAATCTTCCTTCCTTTGTCTGCTTTTGTGCTTTCATATCGATGCTTGTTTGTGTACCTCCTGTGACTCGTGGGTAAATAGTCTCCCTTTATTACCCCAAAACAAGTTTTCATCCCTGGTTTCATACAAATGTGTTTTTCATGCATTTTTTTGTATGACACTGTTTTGCATTTTACTGTGCTGTACAGACTACAATAATATTCAGTGCTGAGAAAAAAAGGCTGCTGCAACTGAATACAAGGTCTCTCTTATTATTATATCTGTAGAAGTTTGAGACTGAAAACTTAGATCTTGTTTTCAAACCTTTGCACAATTTCAGTTGATTATGGCTTGCTAAAGTGACAGAAGAGACTGAATAGCAAAGTAAAACTGCTCCATTAAAGCGATAAAGATGCAGCAGGACAGACATCACAAATCAGTCCATCAGGCAGGTTCATAAGCAAATGGCTAGGTTAAATAATATAAACCACTTTATTTAGGTGGTAAAATTTAAAATGCATTTCAGAGGTTGCTAATAATTTGTCTAATAATAATTTGTAAAGAAAAAGTGAGCATGAAAACCAAAGTTAAATTGAATCTTTACCATGTTTGCAATAGTGGACAGCTGAGGTCATCATTTTACTAATTTAATGTAAATGTCTTTTCCAAATAAAGCTCGGCAAACTAATATAACTGGGTCCTTGTGTTACTTCCACTAAGCTCTCAGCACATTATTCAGTGCAAACAGTGTTACCGTAAAAAAACAGGTGTGTCCTTACCTGTGTACCTCTGGAAGCCTGTGCACCACTCAGAGCTGGTTATAAATTTGTCTGCGTTTATATCACAAGATTTGAAGAAAGCATCTGAGCAGGGCTCATTCCTGTCCAGATAGAGGCTCCTGATCTCTGATTGGTCCAGCTGTAGGTCAAAGTTAGTGTCCAGCCGGGAGAACATCCAACCCAGAGGGTCCTTACAAATAGGTGATGTCCCAACTTCAAACTCTGTGGGTGGGGGGAGATCAAAGAGAGTGGGTGGCTATATTAAGAGTTTTTGTTTATGACTGAGTGTGTCACTAAAGCCACCCTACTCACTGTTCTTCTCTGGCTTCTGGATCTTGACCCTCTTGTGGTTGCCGTTCTCATGCAGCACTCTGAACCAGTCTCTCAGGCGGCTCACCACCTCCTTCAGCTCCGACTCGCTGCACCCTGCAGAATAGTGACACTAAAGATTAATGACAGGAAAGTGACACTTTAATGTCCTCCTGCCTCCTCACGGACACCAGGAGTTAAGAGTCAGCTATGGCACAGAAACTTTAAGCAATTTGCTATCGCAACGACCCTTCACCAGGGCAGGAGTTTTATAATAAAGATGGGGCTGAACACCGTGGCAAACCCCACCCAGGCTTGCAGCGTGTGCATTCAAGTGTGCAAAACTGTGTACCTTTCTTCTCTGCGGAGCTCTGTTCAAGCTGAGAGGGACAAGGACACATGCCAGGGCACTTCACAGTAATCTTCTTTCCCGTGATGCATGCCTGGTAGTCTAACTTACACTGATTGAGAGCGACAGAGACAGAAGGGACGAGGCAGAAGAGGAAGCAGAATCAGGATGCATGTCTCATCAGGGGGAAATGAAAAAAGTGTGACTTATGGGTGAGAGGTGATTAGATTATGTGTTTGTGTGTGCAGGCACCTTGGTGGAGTAGGTGTGGCCATCACTTCCACATACGGGCGAGGGGTGAACCACGGGGCACGGTGTGCACTTTGACCCTGGACTCTGGTACAGATTGGCATCTTTAAAGCTGGAGAGAAGATTGAAAAGACTTGTTGTTTTTCACAACCACTGAATATCTGAGTGTTGAAACATGTCAAATGAAGTCCCATTTGACAATGATGCCTTCATCACAATGCCTCGTCGGGCCCGCCCTCCCAGTTTCCTTTAAATCTAAATCTTTTCTAAGCATTTTGGATCTGTGCTGGATTGTCTTGTTCCTACGTTCAAAAAAATGAGACGAGGATTTAGGATTTGTGTGTGATTATTTTCTGATTTGCTTGCACACTGTAGTGGGAATTGTGTTGTTGCTAAGAATGGGAAATGGGGTCAGTATGGTGTTACTGTCCTCTGTCCAGTCTGCAGTGTCCTAGACAGAAAAACACACACACGTACAAAGCCCATTCATATCACTTGGCAGGACTTTGGGTCCATTGTAAGAAAGCGCCAGTGCCGCGGGTAATTGGACCAAACTGTAATGTCACACAACAGTCGCAAGAGAGACTGGAAAACCAGTAAACCAGCTGGAAGAGAAGGAGAACAGCAGCCCCTCTGGTGCTGCTACTTATTATGCCCCATACATTTAAAAAAAAAAAAAGCAAAACACAAAACTCTGATTTTATTTTTTTCCAAAATTCTCTCTCATTCATGTTCCACTTCATCACGGAAACATCTGAAAAGAAAAATAAGGGGCAGCTGGACACACAGGCTTGTTAAAATATCAAGCGTGTGTGTGTGTGTGCACTCTTACCTAACTCGCCTCTGGCTGACACAAGTGGCAGTCTTATAATCCTCA
The DNA here is from genome assembly GCF_963576455.1 of Neolamprologus multifasciatus. Lineage (NCBI taxonomy): Eukaryota > Metazoa > Chordata > Actinopteri > Cichliformes > Cichlidae > Neolamprologus > Neolamprologus multifasciatus. The sequence goes on from NC_140444.1 coordinate 20,660,930, forward strand.
GCCACACACACCTTGTGGCGACTGCATTTGATTTTCAGACAAGGGTCTTTGGCTGGATCAAGGCCTAAAAATACAGAAGAGACATACACAAACATGCTTTTTAACATGTGTATGCAACATTTATAGCCTCTCTATTTACAGTTTCCAATAATTCGTAATACTACGAGCAATGGTTAGCTTTTCCTTTTTGTTGTTTCAAAATCTAGATCAATGGTTCATAGTTAAACGATGTGCTTCTTTTCACTTTCACATCTCAGTGACGTGAAAAGTTGTTTAAAGCTGAAGTGCATTTGTGTGTGTTTATTTGAGTCGGTATTTATTCACAGAGTACACTGGCCACGTGTCTCCCACACTAAACTCAGCCATAATGCCGTTAAGTATCCTTGCAGCTAAAAACAGATGGAAATGGTTTTAGAAGCTACTTCTGATCTTACATCAGCATCCGTTGAGTGTCATTTATATGTGTGCTCTTGTGGAGATCCTCAAACTGATTTACTGTCAGATCACACAGGCAGATAGGCATATGGCACTAAAGGTGGGGGCTGATTTTGGATCTGAATCTGATGCAGATGGTATGATCCCTGCCAGTAAAGACAAGCTAGCTGCTTCTGACCCTGTGTCAGCTTTCAGTGAGTCACCTATGAGCAAAACCTAAGGCCCTTAGCTGTTCCCAGAACAGTCTGTGAATGACCTTTGCTCTAAAGAACCTTACTGTAATCCCTGAGCAGCTTTGGAAGATTATCCTGCCTCCACCCACCAACACACTATCTAATGCTATTGTTTGCCTGACATGTCTGTGTGTGTGGATGCGTTTGAGGATACAGCGATAAGTGAGAGTTCATGTCCTGACGTGCCTCGATGTGTGTAAGAGCTTAGCACTGTCAGTAATACAATGGGACATTAGAAGATAAAAGAACAGGAAATCATCCTGTTTTTTTCAGCTGGGTGCTGTAGTTAAAATAATTGGGGATGGCTTACAAGTAAAACCTTCAAAATCTCGTTTTATAAGAAAGAGCCACCATGATGATATTTATACACCGGATATGAGCATGGCTTGTGTCAACCTGCTCAACAAGCTGGTGGATGCCAAACAGAGTGACAACTTCTATAAGAACAGGAAACTGTTAAAAGTGTATTCATCTTTTTTTTTCCTGCTTTGACCAGTTACACTACGTCTGCAGATTGATGCATACACCAAGGGTCCGACTTACTAATGCTCTTTACAAAGAAGGTGCAGTGACATGACGTGGGAACTCTTTGCGACTGTCTGTGTTGCATATGTGTTTCTAGAAGTTCTTTTCTCAAGGTGCAAAAATATAGGAAGATATTTTAAATCAAGTACAAAACCTGATTTACTAACTTTTGTGACACACAATTTACTGCTAATTGCATCAACATTTAATGTGGAATGTTTTTATTCGTATGTTATTTTTTGCACTTCATATGCCTGTGTTTAGGAAACAGCACAACTTTTGTATTTGAGATTGCACTCACGTGTTATTTTGACCACATTTAGGAAATCTGCAGACTGATGAAGATGCTAAATGTTCATCAAATGAGTCTCTGCAAGCTTAACCTGCCTGACATTACCTCCTATAATTCCTAATCACAAAGAACACATGGGCCAAGTTGTAAATATATAACTATGACTATTCCGTCCTCTTATTTTGATTATTTTAGGACTAACACAGCCACTTCAGGTCTGACTCTTTCTCATTCACACCCACCTTGATCAAAGGGCTTGGATGGAGTCCATGTTCCAGGCTCCTGAAACATATCATGAAAATACTGCTCAGATCACATATTAAGCAAATACACTACACATGGTCACCGTACACAGACTACAGATTAAAGAGTCATACAAACCTCAACTTCCTTTATGAGAAAGCATTACGGAAACAGAGAGGCAGGAATTAATTCTGATTAGGTTTAGCACTTGGAGACACACACACACACACAAGCATACAGTGTCATCCGGTATCATTGAGCATGCTTTGATTTTGTCAAGATAATGTTGATGTTATGAAAGTATCTCTCCGTGGATAAAAGATGTCCTTGTCTCACTGTGTGTCAGTGCATGTGCTGTTTATCATACTTCTTCATATCACTGAAAAGAGAAATTTGTTTCATGCAACACATGCTTATACACGACAGTGCAATAGTGGTGCAGCTGGTGAAGCTTTGCACCATTTAAGGTGTGTAAAATTGCTGTTACTAACTGGATATGATAGAAATAAGAAGGATAATTAGCAGATAAGCTAAATTGTGGTATCATAAGAGCACCTCTATAAAAATTTGCAAACTAAGAGATCTTTTTTATGGTCTCTGCATAAGAAGAAGCCTTACAGAGATAAAAATATATAACCCAAAAATATAAGTTATTTGTGATTCATTTTTATATTTAACATCCTACAAAATGCTCTGCTCTATTAAAATCTTCCGCGGTGTAGTTGAATGATTCGGTTCATTGCCTGTGAAAATGTTCCCACAGTCTAAAAAAGGAATCCGCAGAGGTGAGCAATTTGCCAGCTTTTAATAGAAGGCCAAGATGGAGACACACCCAGCGGGCACTGGCTTATGATGCAAATGTAAAAGGAGCTTAAGAACTTGTGAGCTCTGTGTTGTTTTGCTAAGGTCAAAGATCTCACTGTCTGGTCTCTCCCTCTGTCTCTGGGCATCCATTCAAACCCAACACCGCACCGCAATCTCTCGGATTCTGTCACAATGGTAACCCGTTATTGTCGTCTCACCTGCCTGCTTTCTGTTGTGTTTATCATCCACGTTCAGTCACACTCACACACATTACTGGAGATTACATCCGTTACAAGGAATAAACGCAAAATCCAAAAGATTAATGTTTTTTCTCATATGTGTGTACTAGCACTGAACCTTTTAGTCATACATGATGTTTGCATACAGTAATCAGAAAACACAACTAATTTATAAAACTGTCATATTTAGAGTTTTCAGTGCAATCACTACAAACTACAAACTTTCCAGAAAGAAAAAAAGCAACAAATGAAACTAAATTTACTGTTAGCAGTTAGAGCTAATTTCCAAGTTTTAATGACAAAATACAATTATGACAAGGGATTTGTGTTTTAAACATAATGGCAATGCAGCTGAAAACACAAAGAGACAATTTCAAATCCAATTATTCACCCAAGTCCTTTTTTTGAATGACTCTAAAGTCTAAAAAGCAACCACTGAACTCCATGCCACAGATCAGAAAGATATTTTAAAGATCTTATAAGAACGACTCATTTCAGCACAACTACAATGCACAAAGACCAAAAACTCTCCTTGTGAATTTAGTGATAAATTGTAGTTGGAAATTCATAAATCACGCACTGATGGTTCAGTTCTGTGGCGTTCCTTTTACTTAGGCTCTTCTTCTTCTCTAAATATGGGATGAGGAATGATTAGGAAGTCGTTCATGTTCTATTTATGACTGGAGTCATTTAAAGCAGAACCACAACACAAGAATGACAAAACCACCTGTGAATACATCAGAAACTGTCCCAGGACCTATGAGAGCGCCTCATACATCAATGGGCTCAACTTGACTTCCAAAGTAGGAAAAACCTCTGCCCCCCCCCCCCAAAAAAACCCCATAATGTCAAATTTTTAACTTGGAAAACAGAAGTTGCTTCTGGAAAAAACCCTGACCTTCTGCTGTTGTGGCCACAGCTGGACAAACAGAAAAAAACATCCCACAGATTTCAAAAGCTGAAGTCTAAAAGCACAAAGTGAAAAACCCCCACAGTACTGATGGAGATGCCTTCCTTAATGATGACCTTCCTCTGCGTACTCAAATACAAAACAGTGAAGCCGTGCTTGCTTTGTGCAGTACTCTTCAGCATGTGACTGTGATTGGAGGCCACTTTGCTGAAATGGGCTTGCTAAGTGTCTCTCTAGAAGAAGTTACAGCATGATGTTTGCAGTATTAGACATTATGAATGTGATCTAGCTCGTGCATCAGTCTGCTGCACATTAATACATGAATGAAAACGAAAATAACAAGCCACTTGTCTTTACTTCTATTACTCATAATTTCACTTAGAATACATAAATAAGTTTAGGTATGAGTGTATGGCTTCAAAGAAACATTTTTTTTTTGGTGGCCTCTGATTTCTATGGACACAGTTTCCTCTCGTTCTCCCTCGTACAGAGCAGATTAATTGTGCTGCTGTGATGTATTTTGGCCATACATCACTTTGTACATGGAGAAATGCGATGTGCTGCAGTGGTTTGAACGGGAGAGAGATGAATTGTGAAAAAGCAGTGACAGCGGAAGGCCAGAGTAACTACAGTTAAGAAGCAGTTATTGCTTGAGCCACAGTGAGAAACTACACAACAGCAAAGACAAATGTGCTCCACCAAACACACGTTAAAAACTTAAATGAAGATGAAAGGAAGTTTAAAAAGAAGAAGAAGAAGAAGAAGAAGAAGAAGAAGAAGAAGAAGAAGAAGAAGAAGAAGAAGACAGCCAAGTTGAGCTTTACAGCTCTGGCATGGCAGGACGTTTGGGAATATGAGTGTACTTTTACAAATATGAAGTACTGCAATGTGCTATTCCAAATTATCTACTTTGGATGTGCTTGTTTAAGATTTTTAGCAATCATAGCACACAGTACTGCAGACGTCTTGTATTTGGACCAATGAAAGAACTGCTCAGAGCGACAGAGTTGCTGACCTGCAATATATGACTAAATGTTGTATCTTGACTTAAACCAATTATACAAAATGTATGAAGGCAAAGCAAATGCTTCTATTTTACTTTTTTTTGTAGTCTATAAGTGACAGTGATGTAGAATGATTTACACTGTTGAACTGAAGCTGTTTACCCCAACATCCCCATTATGAAAAAAACACGTGTCTCGCTTCCTTGCCTGCTGTGTGGAGGAATAGGGTCAACTCTTGCTCTTTCTTAGCTCTAATTAATTTTTTCCATCTTGTCCTTTAATGTTAATCCTTCTGACCTTCACTACAGACTCTTTGGTACTCTTCACATTGTGTCTCTCTAGCTTCAAATGATAAAAAAAACGCTGTGGTAAAGGTGAGCATCTGCTTCTCTTGCTTAGAGTTACACACACAATCTGAGGTCTTCCTTAGCAGTAGGAAAACACACAGAGCAGAGATGAAGCCATATAGTGAGGTATTTGTTTCTGTTCAGGATGTGCCCCTTCCAGCAGTGCAAACTGTGGAGACTGAATAATGAGAACATTGCATTATAGGGCCAGGCCCTCTGGACCAGTCAAGACAACAAAAGTGCTTGCGGTCTGATTCCTTAATGGAATCAACAGACGCACGCACACAAGCATGGACTCACACACACATGAGCACACGTCCATGCACAGACAGCTCTGCAAACAAACATACTTATCACCACAGCCCTGACTGCAGTGCCAGAATCTGTCAGCACTACAAAACATCAAATAACTGGAAGAATGCACTTCGGTGCACATGCAACCCGCCACCCACTTTCCTAAAAAACACAGAAAACCTAAAATTCAACAATAGACCTAAAGGTCTCCTGAGTGTGCTCGAAAATAGCAACTTTTCAATTTATCTCTCCATTTGTTTCCACCTCTACTCTTCGCTCTCCCTCATGGTTCTAACAGCCTTTTTTTCCTCATGTGCACCAAATCATGCAAACACAACAGTGTGTGGCTAATACCCTAATTTGCTGCTGTGGGTATCGATTTGATGCGGTTTTATCCGGATGCCTGTAGAAACATTTCCTAGTGACTATCTTGCTTCCGACAACCGTTTTTCTCACCTTTACTTCACATTTTCACAGATCTGATTTTGGTGCTTCTAATTGCATCCTAATGACCTCCTTTCCTGTCCTTGTTACCTTCCTTCTGATGTCCAACAGGAGAAATATCTACATTTTTTTCGCTGTGCCAGCTCTGCTCGTCTTGCTCAAGCTTGTCGCATGCATGCACTCGCAAACACATACAAATCTACACTGAGGTGCTTTGAAGCGGAAAACGCCTGAAGCTCTGTACCTTTCCTACATCATTCACACTCCACAACACAAACAGTGTAGGACTCTCTCACACACAGACACACACACATATACAGAGAAAACACAGACACAGGAGCGACTACAAAAAGGTATAATCTGCTCTTATGAGAGTGGCCTACACAGGATGTTATTTTCCTCCTATAATATACCACACAATAAATTGGCGTGAATGTCATCACGCATCACTCATCGTGCTTTTCCTCCAATTGTTAACAGTCTCTTCGCTCTGTGCCAGTGCTGCAAGCAGGCCAAGGTCCAGCAAGAGAAGCAGAATGTCTAAAAACTGAGATGGCACCAGTGCTGAATAAGACAGCCCCAGGCCTCCACAGCCACCCTAACAGGACTTAACAGTTAACCAGTGGCCAAGATCCCATATAGTGCACTTAGCATGAAACCCACCTATGGCTCTTGCTGAAAGATGTAAAAAAAAAAAAAAAAAACAGGCCTGACATATAAAATGAAAATCACAGGAAAAAAGTTGTGCACAGAATCCCAGTGCACTGGTGGAAGAACTGTGTATGTTTCACTATTTTTTAAAACCCCTTTTTAGCTTTTAATTTGCTTTAAACTGTTTTCAACTTTGTTCCATTTGTTTTTATTGCTATTAACGAGTCTTCAGCCACCTGTTATCACTTTTCATTTTTATGGAAATTGATGCAGAGATTTACTGAAATAGGTATACTTGCAAGTGAAAAGGAAAAATAATTTGTACAATTCTAACATGCTTGAAAATCATTGTGTGGTATGACCAGCTTTATTTTTCAAGATGATCCCACACAGATGGATCAACTGCAGGGCCAGATGTATCTCTCATAACTTTTAGATACTGTTCATCTGCTGTAGATTCTTTTTAAGGCTTCCCACTTCTTCATTTGTCTTCCACAGTTTCCTCAAATTTATTTAAGTACACACTGCACACCTGTTGTGACACACCAAGTTGTCAGCTAGTGTCTCTTTGGAATTCACCTTGTTGGTGCAAAAATGCAATTTTATATCTGTCAAATTAAGTTATCTTTGGCATTTTTCATAAATTCAACTAAAGAAACAGGAGCAAATTATCTGTTTCTACGACAGGCTGCTAGTAACAAAGTGCTTAAACATACTTTATACATTATACTGTGTATGCTACCATTGTATATAGTGTATTATCTTACTTTTTTTCATTGATTGTACTTATTGTATTTTTGTATTTCCTTCTGATATCTGTACCTGAGCTGAGGCAAAAATGTCCCCGTTGTGGGATCAATAAAGTCTTATCTTATCTTATCTTATCTTACAATTGAAACTTGGTTCTTTGCTAAGTCATCTGCTTTGTAGATACAACTGGCTCAAACCTCGAGTTAGGTGCTTTTTTGTGCTTGATTGACTCATAGGTTAGTGTTAACAAACAAACTAACAAATAAAATATAAACATTTTACAGTTACAGGGACTAGGTTGAAAATGAGTGAAGAAGCAGCCAATGTCCAATGAAAAACTTTGAAAGACCAGAAAGACTGAAGAACTATTAGTCAAGACCATTAAAAAAAACAAAAACAAGAAAGCCTGGATCCTTGGTAGCACAATGTAAAGAAACGAGGGGTGGTTTTTGCATAACTGCAGATGCACACGAGGATTTGTAACACTCACAACATTTAAAGTTAGAGGAAATGTTTAAGATAACCTAGCCTGCTATTTGGTCATTTGACACAGTCTTATGGGAATATTTTTTCATTTGTGGTCCTTTGTGAATCTTTGACAGCTATAACAGTTAAAAGACAACTTCATGCATTGCAATCACATGACTTTAATTAAATAGTGTTTAAATCCCTGCAGGGGAAACCCCAACTTTAAAAAAAGCTGATGTAACCACTTCCTGTATAGAAATGTTATGTAGGCCATGTCTCAAAAACAAAGTTCATATGTATTCACAAGTTGTGCTCGATGTCTTGTGACAGTCGGTTGCAGCTTTCCTGTGCTGCTTGCTGGCCCCTTGAGCTCTAACCTCTGTACAGCGAGTGCACACAGTATGTGACAGCAGCGTGACACTGTTGAAGTGATTGTGTTCCTTAATGCACGACTGTATCAGTCAAATTGCCATCACCTCTAACTATAGTGCATCATCATTAGCACAGAAACAGAATCGGAAATTAGACTCCAGAAGCATTGCACAGCTGTTAATGATCTACAAACACAGCAAGCCTAACAACAGATGTGTTTCATCTAGTTCCAGAGTGAAGGTGCATTGAATAACATTTTATTTCTTTTTTAAAAACTTAGATTTTAATGGACCCATATTTGGATTGTTGGATTTCAACCACAGTGTTGAAATGCATACAAAATATCGGAAAGAAAGATGAATAGATTGAACATAGCTGCTTTATAAAATGTACAGATACATTACTGCGTGCAACAGTGCAAAAAAGAAAAAACAAACAAACAACAAAACCACACAGACAGACAATTTGGGACACAACCTTAAAATGGGAAATGAAAGGCACACATGGATATACAGAGCATTCAGTACTTTTGCACTGCACCTCTCTAATGCCTGCTGAGCCTCAAGGTTAAATCACACAGATGTGAATGCACACAAAGCTTTCAGCTCACCGACAATCATTCTACATGCTTTCATGTTTCCTTTCCACTCTCATTACTCTGCCGCTTCTTCTCACCTGTCTATCTGTCCATCTATCTATCAATTCTTATGCATTAACACAGTAACAAAGCTCTGCTAACTTTCTTTCTACCGCCTTCTTGTAGCTCAGGACGTCAGATCATCCTAAATAGCACACGGTGCGCAGTTAATCACATTTCCTCTCTTCTTGGTTCTGACACTCTATTTGGATAATCCAAATCCTGTTCAATAGTTGGACCTGAATGTATCACATGGTTCCACCTGAGCTGATGGGATCACACACTTAAGTGTGACTGGCAGAGAAAGTGAGACAAATAAGTACAAGTTACATAGAAAGCCGTGTATAAAAAACAGCACTTTCTCTTAGCTTTAAAAAATTAATTAATTAATTAATTTCACTTGCGCTTTTGTTGCTCTGCCTCTCTGTCGGATATCAAACACGTCAAGGACCTTCAGGTAACAATTCCCAGTGCATTTGTTCAGCAGTGTGGTAAAACCACTCAGAGCTGGAGTATATTTTTTCTATCATGTTAAATCTGTTTGTTTTTCAGTCACTGAGGTACAGTACATAAAGACTGTTATGTGCAGACATGCTTCTTTTCATATATCCCATCTTGTGTGTGAGAACAAGTTCAAGCCTGCACAAATCAGCCCTGGTGTGGAGCCATTTAATCTGTGCCTAGAGGGAAGACATGGTTTTTTTTTTTAGCAAATACACACCACCTAAACTCTATTGGACACTTTCCAGTTTTTTTATCTGTATAATACAGATGTTATGCCTTTAATTACAAGCTAAAAAAAATCTTTAAATATTGCTCAAGGTAAAAAAAAAAAAAAGTATTTCCATAATTTCCATTCCTGTAAAGAATGACAGTTGTTTATGGGACATATGCATGTCGTCTGGCAGCAGGACCACATGGTCAGAGGCTACTGGTATGTGCCATGACAATCAGTGGCGGCATTAACTTCCCTAAGTGGCCCTAAATACCCACGTCAGGATAATCGTGGCTGACAGCACCTTCTTGAAGTCAGCTAGTTAAGAAGCTGTTAAAAGAGGAGACCAAAAGGCGCACAACACACTGCGTTATATTCCTTTAATATTCCCACAGGGACCCACTGTGTGTGGGTTTAAAGTGGACTCGCTCTACATTGTTCATCTAGGCCTCGCTGCTGCTGCTGACTCTCTCCTCATACCTGCTTATTATAATTAGGCCCCCTTTTGGGGGGACTCTGTGGTGCCTCACAGACTGCTCTGCGCCTTTGTGATTCGCACAGGCCTCGGCTATCTCTGCTAAGCAGGGACTGCTATCGCGGAAACACACTCACAGGCAAGGATCACCCCAGCATCGCTATTAGTGTATTTACTGTCTCAGCGGAGCGGCTGATGAACGTGTGACAAACGGAACAACGGGCCCCGTGACGCGGCGCTTGGACACAACGACAAAACGAGGAGCGCGTGATCACAAACCAATGAGGGTGGCTAGAGGGAGAGAAAAGAGGGGGGCTGGAGCGGGGCGTAAATGAGATAATGTGGAGTTGGGGTGGTGGGGGCGATAATAATATAAGCCTGAAATGTTACTTACATCTCTGAATTTATCCCATTTCCCCGTGAGCCACTTATCATCCAGAAAATTGCCGCTCTCGGAGCGAGCGGAGACGTGTCCAAAGGCGACGGCGCACACACACAGCAAGGCGACGCTCAGCATCTGCGGACACACAACAGCATACACAGATAGAGAGAGGACACTGGATCCGGCTGTAGGACACCGCAATCGCGCTGAAACAGAAGCAGTTCAATCTGCGTCGCATCTGCGACGAACGCTGAGCGTCAGCTCGATAAATATCAACACGGAGCTTTCTGGTGTTTTTTTTCCTACCTTGTCGCATCAGCTGCTCTCCAGACTGTATGTGCTCGCTGCCGTTCCTGTCACTAGTAATAGCAGCCTCTCCTCCCTCACCGTCTCTCCGCACCGGCTGTCTGTGCGCAGCAGAAAACGGGAACGCGCTCGAATGCGTGCACGAGCTCTGTGTCTTTTTCTCTTTTTTTGTATCCGCGCGTAGGAGACGCTCCTGATTGTTGGATGTGGTGCTGCTATCAGCTAAAGTGATTTCCAGTGATTACCGCTTACGAAAACTGTAGCGCTGGTCTTCAGTATGTGCAGTTTTGTGCAAGAATCTATTGTAATTCGCACTCCAACAAGAAATTACTGTCAGTATCTATGATGTACATTTTCTTGTATACTTTTTCAATTAAATACACAAAAGGAGGTAAAAACAAACACATTAAAAAAAAAAAAATCTCTTGGGAAGAGCAGTTCATGTGCAGTTCTGATTTGGACTGTTCCAGCAGTCAAATAAGGCCTACCACAAACTTGGCTTTGCATGTTTTTAAAGGGTTATGATGGCTTTTAAAAATATAGATTATAATACCTCATATTCAGTTGTTCCCACAAAGAGTTTTAAAAATGAAATCCCAAACATATCTTAAAAAAACCCCGAATTTAATAAAGTAAAACTGTATTTTTCAGAAAATGACATGTATGAGCGTAAACTCTATCTGGTGCTGTATATTAATGGGATTAATATTAGGCTAATAGCACGAGATAAAATGAGAATTTAACAACAATCTTTTTTTTTTTTTTAAAAAGTAATATATGTGAAATTTTAGTAAAATTGTGACTGTTTTTTTGGTTGTAAAAATAAATACATTTTCTTTTTAAAAAAAATATGCAAAAATCATGTTTATTAGGCACAATTTTTTCATGTTATTTTACATTAGACAAGTTAATTCACAGACTAATTTTGGTAATTATATTGATATTCCATGTATTTAAAATAATGGAAACATTCTGTAAATTTTTTTAAATTAAAATCCTGTTAAAATACAGATTTCATTTACAATGTGCGTTAAGTAGTCAAATCATAAAGGGAGGAAGGTTGCAGAGACATTTTATATTTTGTAAAAATGATAATAAAAGTAATTATTAGAATTAAAAATATGATCAAAAATGAATTCAAAGAAAAAGAGAAAAGTGTTGTTGTTTTTTTGTGTGTGAGAGAGTTTCACTCCAAGGTCAGCTGAAAGGTCAGAAATTCCCCCAAATGAACCACTCTGCATAATCTGTGGGTATGGGTGGAGCCACTCTCTGTTAGGTCAGCCCTATTTTGAACATGCAAAGTCCAAGATCTTCCTCACAGTGGCTCTCTGTGTGGGGCAGTACTTTTGGTTTTCAAAGAACATCTCAGGAACCACATTGTGGCTTTATTGTTATGGTTTACAGCTATATGATGGCTCATACCTTGCCTCCATAGTGTAGCGGTTAACACATTAGCTTGACAAGAGAAAGGTTGCTGGTTCACTTCCAGGGATTGTGTGAGGAGGGGCATCCTGCTGTGGTGAACCTTTGTGACACGGGAGCAGCTGAAAGTAGCCTGATGGGTGGCACATTTAAAGGGACAAAAGGAACCAGCAACAAACTATACAGTTGTTGAGTTAACTATCCTCTTCAGGATGGCTCTTTGAGAAATGCTCCATGTGACTGAAATGACTGAAGCAATATTGTTTCTAATATATACATTATTTAACTGACAGTTATTCCAGTGTTACCTTTGGCTTATCGCCAGTCCATCATAACGGCAACACAGAGAGACGGGCAACCAAACACTCATATATCTACAAAAGTAGCCAATTTAGAAAACCCAATCAACCTATTTATCTAAAACACAGGACACACACACACACCCAAACGTCACGCTGAGAGGCTTCAGCTGACCAGCAGCTTCAAACTCTTCTCCAACACCATGCCCTCCCACATTCTGGAAGATGAAACACAGTTTTTCTAAAGTCCTCGTCTGCTGTTTTAAAGATGATGCCAGAAAGTTTAATTAAGACTATCATGTCATTTTCTTCCTCCATATACCGTCCAGTGACACAGTGAGGATCTCTTTATCCAGATATTACCTTTAATTTGTCAACCCGACGCAAAAGATGATGATTTAAAAAGAAAAAGAGCAAAAGCCTTGTAACCACACGGTTATGGATGACCAAGTTAAAGCCTATTATTACCAGTCTGAGAGGAGAGAGTCCTGGTGTTCAGGTGGGTCATGGCATTATAATGCACAGTTGCTGTAGAAACCAACCTTGACCTCAGCTTCACATCTACAGGAGAGTGTGTGTGGGCATGTGAAAAGGATGACAGAGTACCGACATCTGAAAGTCAAATTAGAACTATGAGGCATGCATGACTGCATCGGAAAAACACACAAGAGTGCACAACTTGGAAGATAAATGGTCAACCGCATAAGTACAACTAGATGTAGACAACCCAAAGAAAATGTTTGAAGCGCACTCTGTGTTTGTTCCAACAGGAAGTTTGCAACATGTAAACAGGAAGCCGATAGTAGAAAAAACCATGGTGGTTGTAGGAGCAGGAAATGTTGGTCTATTCTGAACTGTTGATCAACAAAAAGTGATTTAATCTTGGTTATGACATTTTATTTTATTTGTATTTTTCATGGCTTGCCATTCCTTTGTGCTTTATGAAATTTGTGCAATAGGAAGCTGCAAAAGAGGGGTGTGTGTGTGTGTGTGTGTGTGTGTGTGTGTGTGTGTGTGTGTGTGTGTGTTTCAAAGGCCAGGAGGTTCATACATTATTCAGTCTCAGACATTAAAGATGTAGATGTGGTCAGAGACATATGCAGGAGAGACACAGGGAACACTCGCACACAGACAAGCATAGCAATGCACGCAAATATGTTGCTGCTTAATCGAAACTCTGCAAACATTTTTCACTGCTCTGCAGTTTGATTCCTCTTTTTATCCACAGAGTAAAATTAATAAAGATCTCACATTGTTGCCTCACTGCCTGCGCAGTCTTTGCGCAGGCAGTGAGAGAAACACGCGAGAGGAGAGATGGAGAAAAGGATGGGCTGGAAAATAGGACAAAAACAACATAATGTGTGAGTGTGCGGGGCTCTGTGTGCATTTGGATGGGAGGGGCATGAAATGTGTCTCAAGGAGCAGAGATTTCACAGCTCAGTGACTCTGTCACTGTGCACCTGCTCGCTGAGACGGTGGGAGGGAGAAAATGAGAAGGAAAAAAAGTGGCGAGGTGAGGAGGTTTGAGGTAAAAGAGAGTTGAATTTTATTGAGAGAGCCAGGCTAAGCACATCATGGAGTTTAGTGTATACGGTATTATTATTATTTTTTTTTTAAAAAGTGCACAGAGGCATGCTGTGAAGTATTACTGTGAATTACTATGGCCTCGACTCTCTTGAATATTGTGGAAAACCTTCCCAAATTTACCTGGAGGGATTTTCCCACTTTCAGCCACCAGAGGGTTGAACCATGAAGCCGAGCTCTGAGGTAGAATCCCAAGTCATCCTCAAAGCACTGACAGCGCTCTAAATGCTCCACTTTTTTCTGGTATTTTGCAAGCTTCCTACTGTCACACTGTGTTGTATATAAAAAGCAATTGCAACCATTTCTAATAAAATAATGCTCACATTTAATTTATTAGTAACAATACCAGTAGATCATTAGTTCTCTTAACTGGTCAAAGTCATGGAAAACATCCCCAAACTAGAAATGCACAGAGGTTAATCTGTGTATGCAGTTGCACACATAAGATAGCATCTTTTGCGTGCTACACCAATGCAACTTTATATACTCTATTTTTATATGTGTCACACAATACTTTTAGTAAAGCTGTATATTACAATGATTTATGAGTCCTTTGTGCCAAATACCGCATTAGGAAAAGTAAAAGGACTCTGCACAGTGGTACAGTGGTTAGCCCTATCGCCTCACAGCAAGAGGGTCATGAATTGAAATCCACCAGCCAACTAGGGCCTTTCTGTGTGGCGTATGCCTGTTCTCTCCACGCCTGTGTGGGTTCTTTCCCACTCCCCTTTGACTTATGTGTCAGTGTGAGTCCGAATAGTTGTCTGTGACAGACTGAATACTTGTCCAGGGTGCACCCTGCCTCTCATCCTATGGCAGCTGGTACAGGATCCAGTTGAAGTGAGTTAAATTTGGAGCCAGCAAAATAAAAAATAAAGTCTAGGCAAGAATGTAACATATAACTGTGTTATGAGGTATCTAATGAGATGACCACTTAGTGAACCTTAGATACCAAATGCAAAGGTTTTTTTGATTATTATTGGGTTTCACCTTCTCAGTTTCGGTCCTCCATTATTACATTATTTGCTCCATAAAATCAATTTGTTTACAATGATTGACAGGACTGGATGCTGCAGACAGACCAGTATTAAAATAGAATATATTGAGAATGGCAGCATGCTCGTATACATTGTTCATCATTAATGATGCATGTGCACTAACGCACACCAATTCTGAATTTTGAACTCTGTGCTCACAACAATCCAGTAGTTCCCTTCATTTTTAATGCTAAAGTTCATGATTTTAAAATGCATGGTAGGATACAGTGGTAAGTGCTCCTGAGCCCAAGAATTGACACTTCAGCACAAAACTGCTTTAGCTTTATTATTGCAGTGTGGGTTAAAGTCATTACTAACAGCATTATTGCACTATTACATACAAAGATGTCTCTGGATTCTCTGAATCTTTGCAGTTTTTATGGTGACAGATTTTATCTTTAAATTGTTGCAGTCTATTACAGAGCACTGAATTGACTTTTTCTTTAAAATGCTGGACTAAAAAAATATTAACATTTGATGTTTTTGCACAAGTTTAACTTAAAAATACAACTTAAATCATCAATTTAAAACAATAATGCTGTTATTTACATTTTACACAGCATCTCATCTTTTTTGAATGATGATTGAAAAGAATGAAATCATCATGATTGAAATAATACAATGATATAAAAATAACACTCTCCCTCGGTCTTCTTCCACCATGACAGGACAGGAAAATAAAAAGGTCGTGAGTGAGACTCAGGTGTGCTGAAATCTTTAATTGGATTCCACACAATCTCCTTTCTTGCTTCAGTGTAATAAAACAAATGGGTTTTTAGTTCTGCGACACTCTCATGCCATTTATTCAAAGAGGAAACAGTGATGTCGTGTTTATGAGCAGAGTTTAAAACTGGATCCAAATGAATGTGCATAACTTTGTCTTCGCAAGTATATACATACATACAGTGAATTTAAACTGGAACTGTATATGTACGTGTCTCTGTGTGTGTGTGTGTGTGTGTGTGTGTGTGTGTGTGTGTGTGTGTGTGTTCTGTGTTCTCACATGTATTGAGAGAGAAAAATATAGGGACAACTCTCAGATGTGGGGTGAGGAAAAAGCTATCTTGCAAACCATGTTTTGAGCATAGCAGTGACTTTAAGGTCAATGTTTTAGCCCCAGGATAAAAAACTAATAGCATAATAATGACAGAGAGGGAACTGCAAACAGGAGATAAGGTGGACGAAAACAAAATGCTGATCGCTGAGAAGGCTGATTGCAGAGCTACTGTGCTAGCATTAGAAAGAGGAAGAGAAAAAACTGAGGAGACAGAAAGAACAACGTTAGGGATATTAAAAAACAATTATGGGTGCTTTTTCTGCTGTATTTCTGTGACTCACATTAAAATGATTGAATGACTATCTGACAAGGTAATCGTTTAACATCTATGACTTACAAAGGGCAAAATTCAGCATCTATCACTTTGTCGCTTATATTCAGTCGTATGGGACAAACACTTTTTTGACTATCCAAATGAATCAAGTGAATCCACCTGCAGTGTTTCCATATACTATTGCATCCCTGTCCCACTATCGGTCCACTCAGTTTTCAAGTTGGGAGATTTGACAGGAGATCGCTGATCTAAAAATGACATAAGTCACATGAAACACAGTAAACTTGGATGTATAAAAAATTGCATTTTTTATAAATACAAAGACCTGTGCGTAGCACACAGTGAATGCCTTGTAAGGTTATTATTTAGTTAAACTGAGCCATCGCATGTACAATTATATATGACAGTGTAGCTTGTATAAAATATTTACATAGATGTTGGATTTACAGTACCCTAGGCAATGTTTTTGCAAAATTTTGTCAAGATTGATGCACTTGTCTAGGAGGAAGAACTCTTCCTCTAGGAGGAACATACAAACAGAAGCTACAGTCATTATAGTATGAACATGCAAACATGCCTGAAACTATAGATACATAAAAGGCAAAAACAGAGTTCCTACAAAGCTCTTTTTTGGATCCTGACTGCTGTTTGTTTTATTTTCTGTCAGGATGATCCCGTGCTTTAATAATGTAGCAATCCAGGCTCTGAGGAGGTTATTCCATGACTGATAGTGTTTTATTTTGTGTTTTTCTAACCAAGTATGCGCTTGTGCTGCACTAGCAGTGTGTTTGGGATCATTTGCATGCTGAAAGAAGAAGAAGAAAAAAAAGAAAAGAAAAAGAGGACGATGTTACCAGTTGGTTGCTTTCTCAATGGTATTGCATGGTGGTTAAAATCTGATGCTGCTTGTCTGCATTTATATTTCCATTCATTTTTACATGATTCCCAACTGCTCCAATTCATGGCAGAGACTCCACCATGTTTCACAGATGGCTGTAAACACTCACTGTTGTATCTCTCTCCTGTACCTCCTGTACCTTCCACTTCTTCTTTTGTCCTCCACTTTTGTCCTCCAGGTTCTTCAAATTTACTTGAACACCACACTGCGCATCATGGTGAGATATGCCAGGTTATCCGATAACAGCTTGGAAATCATTGTGTTGTTGCAAAATACTATTTTATACCTGTTAAACTGTCAAATTAAAGAAATTGGAACAAATTATGTAACCTAAGGCAGAGAAGCAGTTTTGAATTTGTTCTCTGCTAAACAAGAACAATCACCCCTCCGAAAACAACCCTTCTTCTAAAAATAGACTGGACTGAAAATGATTTTTTTTTTTTTAAATAGCCAATGTGCAAACGAAAACGCTCAGAACTATTGCGCAATACCACTTGGTCTTAATCATGGGATAAGAAAGTCTGGTTCCTTGAAAGCAAAATGTAAAGAAAAGACAGGTATATGTGTATATATTCCTACTTAGCATGAGAAATAAGCTTTAAAATGTAAAGGAGAAAGGTTGCTGACAGAAAGTCTGATTAACTTATCACTTAGTGGCCAACTTACAGAGCTTAATACAGGCTTTTTGGTCATGGTATTTGTTCTCCCCCTTGTGGTGATCATTACATATTACATGACATCAAAAAAAGAGGTGTAAGCCAACTAATCAACCGGAATCAGCTAATCAGTTACTGAAATATACTTCGAGCAGAACATAGTGTCGGTCTTCATAAAAACAGCCTTTCTGGTCATAATTCTTTTCATTCTTCAAAATATATATGATTGTATTACAGCAGAATCCTGCAAAACATTTAAATTTGACCTATTTGTAACCAATGAACTGGCTTCCTTGGTTTACTCAGCTTCTTACAAAGCCAGCCTGTCTAATGAATTGAGTAACTGGTTAACATCCCATCCATCCATCTGAGCACCCATAGCTTTGCCAGTCTGACCTGGAGCCACAACACCGTCGCCCTAGTAAAGAAGGCCCAGCAGTGGATGCACTTCCTCCATGTCCTGAGAAGAAATAACCTGGACCAGAAGCTACTGCTGGCCTTCTACCACTCCTCAGTGGAGAGCTGAGGTACAAGGTAATTAACACTGCCCAGAAAAATAATTGGCTGCCCTCTGCCACTCCTAGAGGCCATCGCCTGATCCTCTTGTCTCAGGAAAACCTGGGCCATCACAAATGACCACCTGTTTGACCTGCTGCCCTCTGGGTCAGTTAGGTCCCACACCTCCAGACTCACAAACAGCTTCAGGCCACTCACACATGGACTCTGTTCAGACCAAGTCTTTTCTTTGCAGTACTTCCAACCACTTTGCAACTTGTTCTCTAATGTGTTCCTTTCTCTTATTTTTGCACATTTCACTTGTTTGCTCTTTACTCCTGCTGTCTACTACTTATATTTTATTCCAGCACAGTTGGTGTGGAGCACCCACAATTTTGTTGTACATGTACTATGACAATAAAGGCGATTCTATCCATTTTAATTACAGAAATTGAACTGGTAACTTTCTTTAAAAGGTCATCAGTGCCCTTGTTTCAACAACACACCTTTATTTTAAACATGTTAGCACAGGCAGCTTCACACTAAATTGTAATACTATTGTTTCTCCACTAGGGGATAGCACAGGACATGAAGCACAGTGCCCCATTTAAAATTTTTATTTTGGTCCAGTTTACAAGACAAACACAAATGAATCAAACATTTCAGCATTCATTGTCCTCCAACTACTGCCCAGTCATTTATTTGACGAGGACTGCTCCCCGACCATGTCAGTTTTATATTCCCTGAATACACAAAGACGCGCAAACTAAAATTCCACACAAGCACTTATTTGTCAGATTTGCTCATTTCCGGTACATGCACATATGTGCAGTGTGATTTTTATTACCCCATTCCCTCTGTGTCTACACTTCTTTTACTGATCTCTCTCGCTCTCTTCTATTTTTCTTGTTTCCTTGCCCATTCTCCTTCCCAGCACACACAGCAGCTTCTGTTACAATATAAAAGTCTTTGCAGGCTTTCTGTTCTCAAACACAGATGAAGATGCACACCACGAATGCCGCCACTTTCAATGGGAGACCTCGCCAGCGAGCTGTAGATTGAGTGTCCCAGGGTGATTAACTATTGATATGGGGCTCAGGTAACGCACCTGATATCTTGGGGGTGGGGGAGAAAGACAATAGCATCGGAAGAGTGAGGGGGGTGGAAAAGAGAGAGTGAAACAGAGAGAAATAGTGTCCAGGGGTAGAGTAGGATAGAGACATATAATAATGGGAGAGTGAAGGCTGAAGGCCAGCTCACAGACAAATAACAAGTACATGGTTGCATACGCTCTAAATTCACATACAGGCCTCCCTTTGGATTGGCGGACTGAGTGGATGCTCAGGCCCAGCAGCCAGTAGCTGAATTGCATATTGTGATGACTCAGGGCATAGCTGAGGAAATGGGATGGAGAGGGCACTGAATGTGTGTGTGTGTGTGGGGGGGGGGTGTCTTTGTGTGGAGGGCAGGCTTATAAACAAATGGATCACTGTGAGTTAGAGAAGAACCATCCATTTGTCTTTAGCAACACACATTATGGTCCTGCTCCCCAGTATCCCCCAGCCCCACCATCCAAATTACGTTGCATTCCCACCTATTTTTCTGTGTTTGCTGTGTAAACAGACCTGCTTCTTTGTGTGACACCAGTTACAACTTACACCGTCAGCATTTATTGCAATCACCCCCCTTTAAATTCTTTATTCCTACCTCTTTGCTGTCTGATAAGAATCTCTCCCTTATTCATACCTATTTGTAGGTGGGGAGTTAAGCAAGCCCACTTTCCCAAAAGCAATAACAGCAAAGCAGCTAATATCGGGTATAGTGTGCATATAGTGCTGTATTCCTGTAAACGGATGATCTGGGAAAATATATATTTTATTCACACTGTCATCAGCTGATATCGTTTGATTATCCATTATAATTCTTCTTACTGTTAAAACAAACTTACCAAGAAATGGAACAGACGGCGTATTGAAGTTGTTCACACCCAGCATTTAGAAGCGTTTATGAGTTTCGGTGGGCCGAGTGTTGAATACCGGCACCATCAGGAACTAATTAGAAGGACACCCACATAAAAGGTGAGAGAAATAAAGAAATCTTTGGTAAAGGGTGCCTTTGGTAAAGGGTGACCTCATAATATCCGGTCATTACACAAGTCCAAACTCACTGATAGTGGCTACAAATAACACTAAATAAAAGTGAATATAATTTAATTTTCTGCTTGATTTAATCGATTTGAATTTAAAAGACTTAACATGGCGCCTCCTTTTCTACCTTACCTTCGATCGCTACGCTCATTAAAAAAAACAAAACAAAACAAAACCAAAACCGATTGTGTCAACACAAACTGAGTCACCTACAACTAGTATGTAGGCTTACCTGTATGGGCTGTTATACTCCACCGCTCCGTCGTGTTTTTTCCCTTCTCTCTGCCACTCCCTTCACTTCCATCCTGCAACACAGATAGCCCCGCCTTTCGGCCACTCCTGTGTGGGATTCTGAGTTTAATGCTCCCTCCGCTCCTTCTCGGTTGCCGGGGGACGTGTTTTACTGACTACCTTTTGCGTTGTTTCTACACGACGCGTAAAATTCTCTTCAGGAAAATCGAGACTGCTGCAGTTTCACCTTTAATTTCTCCCGAACTACACTGAAGTCCCCAGGTAAGGCCAACCCAGGCGAACTTTTAGTCAACAGGTGCTTTTACCTGGTTCGCCCATAAAACTTGGCAGTTTTATTTTTTCATACAAGTGGCTGATATTGATGAAGATGACAGGTTACAGGCTACTTTCTTACCTTTTCTTTTAAAGCTCAGCCGGCTGTCCCCATCCCCCTCGAGGTGCAGGTGTAGTCAGGTTGCTATCTTATGCTGTGTTCACGTCCCTGGCGAAATATCCACGCCGAAAATGTCTCTCTTTAGCCGAGAATCATTGTTTCGCATTTTTTCCTTAAATTCAAACGCTGATCCATTTTGCAGAGTTGGATATATATGTATATGTGTGTCTGTGTGTGTGCGTGGTGGGCAGCTTTATTCATACATTTTTCCTCATAAAAATATAATTTTTGGTTCCTGGATTTTTGCGCTTCTGGACTTGAAGGATTAACCTTTTCACCCATGACTTAAGCTATGATCGATATATATAGAGAGAGCTATAAAACATATAAAGACCTGTAGAAATAGGCAAACACGGCCACTACTACATTGGTGGTTTTTTTGTTTGTTTTTTTGAGTTAGTTTACTTATCACACATGATATCAAATCTGTTGGCCGGACTTTGATGTTCCATTACAGATGTTGAGAGTTTACAGTTTAATGTCACGTGTCCAGTGGACTGTCCTATATGACCTTAAGCTAAGGTATTTTAATACCAAGCGTAAAGACGGCGATTCTCTGTGACTTTTTTTCCTTGTGGGAGGGTCAACATCAGAGCACCTGTTAAGCCAGTCCTGTTCCTCCGACGCAAAGTGATCACCTGACATTTTTCTTTTTCTTGACTGCTCAGTCTCTGTCAGGCCAGAGGTAGTTATGTCACTCTTGCGTGTGTGACAGTCACTGCTAAACAGACCAACTTAAGTTCAACTTGAATTTCGATTGGGATGAATTTCGTCCTCAGAAATTCTTTGCGGTATTGATTTAACAGTCAGACTGTTGGTTTGTGTTATGACGTGTGCCTTTGCTCAAATCTTACCCTTATTATAAGGGATAAAAGGATAACCCTCCTAGACTGTGACAGCCTGCCTTACTTAAGAGATTGTGTTCCCACTTACTTAACCTATTTTGTTTCCCCATTGATAATATTTTTAAGCAAATAGGGGAATTTAATACCATCACTATCACATTCATCACTTCTTTCTTATTTCTGGTTCACATCGGTTGCTGGAACACATTGCCTTTATCCCAGTCTCCTTTTTATTTTATCCTTCTTTATTTCCTGACACAATGTTTATCTCTTGAAAAAGACAGACCATGTCTGACCACATTGATTGGTGCTTCCTTATCTGTAGTTCACATTAATGAGATACCATCACTGTAAACTCATTCGCTCTGTTGCAGTCTAGTTCTTTGTTTATTTGCTGACACAATGTTTTAAAAGACGGAGCCTGTCCGACCTGTTCTTATGTAGCAGTGCCATAATCGTGATGAAAGGGAGGGAGCAGTAAGGGTAGTCACGTGTTCAGAATCAAGGCAAAGGTGAGGGGAAAATACCTTATACTGGACTTTGTCCCTTTGTCAGGAGAGAACACGTTGTCTCTGAGCAGATACCTGTAGCCAGTGTGCTTATTACCTTTTCCTTAAAATGCTGATGAAGCTTTTAAGAGATAAGGGCATGCAGAAGAAAAAGCCCTGTTGCTATTACAAACAGCGTTTCACATGTTTTGGCCTGGGAAAGCCAAGTTGTCTTTTTTTTTTTTTACCCCCCCCCCACTTTTCAGCTTGTTTTCACCAAAATTC
The DNA here is from genome assembly GCF_963576455.1 of Neolamprologus multifasciatus. Classification (NCBI taxonomy): domain Eukaryota; kingdom Metazoa; phylum Chordata; class Actinopteri; order Cichliformes; family Cichlidae; genus Neolamprologus; species Neolamprologus multifasciatus. The sequence goes on from NC_140444.1 coordinate 20,683,628, forward strand.
AAGATCTAAAGGCTCTTGACCTTTACTTATCTGTGAAGTGCTCTTGCATCACCTTCCATCTTAGAGTTAACAGTACAAAGTATTATGTTTCCAGATATCACAGAATTTCAACTAACCTTTTATATACTTGACCTGTTATAACTTTTCACACATATGTGCACTTGCATTTTTTTGTTGATGACACTTGTATGCAGCCACTAGGCCCAGATACGTGTTGCTATGTCAAATTTCATTATGAGGGTTTAACCTCAGGCAAGATTTAAAAGAAAAGGATTGCATCACCCTTAACACCTTTCAGCAGGTTACGAAGCCGTCTTCCGCCAGTAGTCACCAGCTAGCCGAGCAATAGGACTTCAAAGCTACCATCGTCTGGATGTCTGAGCCCATTTAATCTTTTAGAGTGTTTTTTCTTTGATTTTTCTAAAATTCAAGCGTTATTACCTCAGGCTAGCCAGTCTTGCCCTTCAAGGTCCTCAGCTGGGTTCTTATTTTTTTTTGCAGCAAATAAACCTAAGACCAGTTTATCTTGCTTCACTTGAGAGATATGAGCCAAAAATAAATAGCCAAAGGCTGACTTGTGTTTGACTTAATATCAGTTCTTGGACGTCACTTCTCCGCTCTCACCAGGGTGAATTGAACTAATGAACCCCCACTGTGGAAACAGCAAGGGGCCTCCTGCTGTGTTACATCCCGAAAACGTTAGTCTGCATTAGAGAGTGTTAATCACGGTATAATTACCACATTGTGGCACTGATTGGATAAAAGTGCTTCCTGCCAAAACTATACTTGGTTTGATTTTTAGTAATGCATAAGAGATTGTGTGTGCAGAAAATGCTAGAAAACAGAGAAGCTGAATGGAAGACTAATTTTAAGATAATGACATAGGTAAAGGCCCCCCCCCTCAAAAACTATTAAATAGTTTCTTTCTCAGTTACTTTTGTGTTGATTTTGAATAAAAAAAATACAAATTATTGTGCAGAAGAGTTGTTATGCTTAGTTTTTTTTGTTGTTGTTTTTTTAGAAATATTTTGTATGGGATTGTACGATGCACTTGAAAATCTAGCACTAACAACGTATTGCACATCAGTTTAAGTTTTAGTTTTGCATGTAAGTTATAGACAGTTATACATTACAGCATAACTTTAAAAGACATTTTGTGTTTTTTTTATTGTTTAACTGGATAGAATTGTGGACTGATGGAAAGCAGAGTGGGTCCAGAGCATTTTCTGTTCATTAATAACACATTAATAATATTTTTTTCTTACATACACTGCCTAACTAATTTGTTAGATCACCTGTCATAAAAAAACAACAATTTTAGAAATCTGCCAAAAACTTGCTTAAAACTAAAGATTATATTGTTTTTTTTTTTATTGGGCAACCAAATTTTAGTCTGGACACATCTGAGCTGTCAGATATTGATCGTGCATCATATTCAACGACTGAAACCATTTTTTTTTCTGTTAAATAACTGTAATTTAGCATCTTCATCGAAACAAAAAACGGAGTCTCTATCTTTTTGATTAAAGAGGTGGTGCATTCTGGAAGATTAACTGTACATTAAATTTAGATTTTTTTTTAAATGACCAATACTGTCAATTTAGAGCAGCTGTGGCATAAGTCTTACAATGGGTGGTGGACTAATAAGCACTGTACAAAGTTTATCTCGTTAAGATTAATAGTTTATTAATCATTGTTAATTATCATGTAAATCTAAAGGAAATCAGTATCCTGCATGGGCAGACTAAGATGTTAATTGTAGATTTTTGCAGCCATTACTGCCTACATCACATTTGTCTGATTACCTTTGTATATTTTAACAGTGGCTTAGCTCGTAAGATGAATCGCACAATATCAAAAGTATCAACATTACACTGATTTATCTCCCAGCATTCCCCTGCTGACTATTATCTTACAAACTACAATAGCTGTCTTCCCAAGGTTTCATTAATTTTAAAATAAGTTCCTAGTTTGCTCTAATCTTCCCCATCTCATTTTGTCTCCATCCATATAATCCCATAATATTATATCCTTCAATTCTCTGAATCCAGATCACTTCCTCAGCTGTCCCTGCACACACGGTAACCAGACTCCATTGTTGGTAACCTAAGTCATGACGCATCTTAGTCCTCAGTAGACATTGACTGGTTTCTATAGTTACCATCAACAGTCTGTGCTGAGAAGTGTCTGTAACAACATGCTGAGGCTATTTTAATGCAAAATGGTGACACCCTTTAGTCCTCTTCATACCTCGCTTTGAAAAGAGAAACTCCATATTGTGATTAAACAAGTGTCTTCCTATTATGATTGAATGCTATAAGGCGAGCAGAATCAACAGGTGCAATTGTAATACAATCAGGAGATATTACTTGTGCCATGACAAAACAAAATGTAGGAGATGTATTGTGGGGCAGAGAGGATATCATAAATGGCTCACCCTTGAAAGGCTTCCAGACCAACATACAACTTTCTATATTCATCTATAGGTATTTAAATAGCACCCATAAATTTCCCTTGGATGTCATCACCACACAGCAACCTGTAGCAACTTATGGTTTAGCCACTGTAGATAAATGTAACCTGCATAGTGGATGACCCTCCATAAAAAAGCTTCCACTGTTAATCATTAATCCAAGTGAGAGGGGCCGAGAGAGAGAGCGAGAGAATGAGTGTAGGCATATAGGGCACAGGCTATGAAATGGAGGCTCAATAATAGTTCTTTGTGTTTGTATTTGTGAATAGGGCGGCTGGAGGTTCACAATGACGTTGGTGCTACCCACACCATGTCAGCGACAGTTGCGCACAGGGTGATTAGAAATGGAGCGGTGGAATCGAAGTACGTCAGAAGAAAGAAGAAGTTGATAAGGAAATGTAATGTTTTGATGCCAGAAAAATGAAACGGCACAAAAGCTGAGACCTTGTAATTTCTTAATATGGATTTGGATGTATGAGAGAACTGAAAGAAAATTTATACAGCTGAATTCATTTCCAGGCTTGAAGTTTAATGAACAGGAAATAAGATTTTCAACTCTCTGAATCATGCTCTGCTGATACAGATGAAGGTTTATCTCGACTAAATAAACTCGTCTAATTGGCCGTTTCTTCTCTTGGTATTGGTCGGACTTCTTTCTAATTAGTAATTTTCCATCAGCCTCCTCCTTGAAGGTGCAAAGCACACAGACAAATAACTCCTAGTAAACATAAAGTTTTATGATGCATTGCTAAACAGTGATCTGTATCTGTATTATAATATTGCATTGGAATGTCTGTACTGTGTATTTTGCAGCTGTAATCCTAATATTGCTCTTTTTATTATTATTATTGTTTCAGCCATGCTACTACCCTCATCACTCCTACTCCTCCTGGGCCTCCTCACATGGAGTCCCAGTACGACAAGAGCGGCTAAAGTGATTGTGGTCCCACCCATCATGTTTGAATCGCACCTCTACATCTTCAAAACGCTGGCAACAGCTCTACACAAGGAGGGCCACGAGACCCATTTTCTAGTTTCAGAGGGTCGTGAGGTCCCGCCCTCTCCTCACTACCATTTACAGCGCTATCAAGGGATCTTTAACAGCACCACAGCTGACAATTTTCTCCAATCCAAAGTCACCAACATCTTCTCAGGCCGCCTGACATTTCTCGAACTGTTTGACATTCTTGACCACTACTCTCAGAACTGCGATGCTGTCGTTGGCAATACTGAAGTAATGAACCGGCTGAAAGAGGCCAAGTTTGACCTGCTGCTAGTGGACCCCAATGAAATGTGCGGTTTTGTGATTGCTCATATCCTGGGTGTGCAATATGCTGTTTTCAGCACCGGCCTGTGGTACCCTGCAGAGGTTGGAGCCCCGGCCCCGTTATCATACGTACCGGAATTCAACTCGCTGCTGACCGACCGCATGTCCTTGATGCAGAGGATTGCAAACACAGCTGTTTACCTCGTACAGCGCTTTGGAGTCCATTACATCGCACTGCCCAAGTATGACCGGATTATGAAGAAGCACGGAGTAAAGCCTCAAGTGGCCATGGCTGACTTGGTGCAGGGAAGCCGGCTGTGGATGCTGTGCACTGACATGGCTCTGGAATTCCCCAGACCCACCCTTCCACATGTGGTGTACATAGGTGGCATCCTCACCAAGCCTCCCAGCCCACTGCCACAGGTCAGTACCAAAAGGGACACAAAGCTGACGAGCTTATTATGAGGGTTGTTCTATTTTGTCATGTCCAAGAGAACTTGTGCAGTCTCCTTTTGGCTAATGAAGCATTTAAACAGCTCGCACAGCAAGGTAATTTAATACATTAACACAAATGTGACCATAGTCTTGAATCAGTCCTTATCCTTCATATGAAACACTGCTGACAGTATCATAAGAAAGCAGCAAATGTTAAAAATACAACAGTTATTGCATTCAAATTTTCAGGTGTGTCACTTCACAACTTTACATGTCCTATTCTCTTGTACTCAGGCCCAATGCTAAACTTGTATTTGAGATAGGCTTATTCATTTCAAGATCTGAACAATGGAGCCTACATTTCATGAATGCATCTGCATCTAGTGCTCACAGAGGCCTCTATAGGAGCCTGAGCATAAAATGAGCGCTCTTATGCACTGGTGACAGAAGCACTGTAGTATAGCTGGCTCATGGGAACAGAGTTGAAACAGGTCATTATGCAAATATGTGGCTTTGTTGGTCAGAATGGGAAGCTGCATTGTTTTTCTAAGTATTATACTAATATTTAGGTTTTTGTACTGATACTTGGTAGGGGGAAATAAATTATATATGTATTTTTTCTGTGTGCATAGCATTCAAACTAATGCTACTTACAAACATTAATACAGTAAGTTTTGTTATGGGTGTGGTCTGTGTTTGAGAACCCTGAAGAGTTATGAGAGGTATTATAAAGGCATGAGAAAGGACATACTCCTTATTTTTTTCATTCTTTAGCCTAAATCCATTCTGCAAACTGTTTCTCTTTTGTCACTGAATTATTCAGAGTTAATCAAAGACGCAGCCCTTTTTCAGAAAAGGCCTTAATCTATTAAACTGCAGTATCATTAAGTAGAAAATAATGGCTAATCCATGCTTCTTATAGCCATAAAAATGAAAATGAAATCGTCACACGAGAATTTGGAGCCAATAAAATTTTGGCTTTTTTTTTTTTTTTCCAAAATAGTTGCAGAGTAATTAACCACTTGTTGAAAAACAACCCTTTGGGAACTTGCAAAGGCTTGGCTGCAACGTTCCTCTTGAATTTCAATCAAATTCACACATCTCTAGTTAATGAATTGTTTTTCTGCACTTTTATTTCTTGAAACGACTTCCTCTTTATGTCTTCACAGTTTGCTGTTATTCACACTAGCTTGTTTCCATTATCTATTTTTTTTAATCACTTGTGATATTTTCTAGTCACAATGTGCTACAAAGTGACCCTTTCTAGAAAAGTCTGGTGCAATGATTGGTTTAGGTTCAATGTACACGGCAGATTTTGAGCAAAAGGGGGAAGGGTGTTGAGGAGAGGCGGGTAGTGATGGGGGGGTTAGTCCAGCGTTTGGACATTGTGAGCGCGGGTTGTCGGTATCTGCTGCGGAGGGTTTTAGGAATGCCACACCAGCCAATAGGGAGTATTGTGCAGTGTTGTGTGGAGGGTTATAATGGAAGTGGAGAGAGAACGAGGTCATTGTTCTAACCCTAACTCTGGGGACACTGAGACTCTTTTATGGGGTCACTAAGGCCGTGTTGTAGGGACAGTAGGGGGTATGCTGCTGGGACACAGAGCCCAGTGTGCCCGTGAAGCTGCTCTGTGCCAGGGCAGCCTTAGCTCCTGCAGCTGGACCGTTAGCCTCCCTCTCTCCCTACTTGTCCGGCAATCCTGTCTCTCCAACATGGCTGCTCCCTGATCAGTCCCCAACCACTATTAGTTAGTCCATCCTCACTTTTACAAAAAATATATTTTACTATTGGACAAACTTAAGAGTTTCTTAAGTGCACATCGGGACATGCCCCAGGGTTGGGTTAATATCCAACTGCCTGTTGTCCTTTCAACAACCTGTAAGAGCAAATATATTTTTAGAGATGTGTAAATGCCTGTAAATTAATAAAAAGCTGGGCATAACATATGATGCTAAATGATGCTAAAGTACACAGACTTGTTGACATTTAAGGTCTTCTTGTATGACTTTCCCTTATAATATTGCTAAGAATCTCAATAACTGTCAACTCTCAGCTCTAGCTCAACACCACCTAAAAGGAGATGGCACATCTTTTTAAAATTAATTACCTACCACATGAAATTCTCACACAACTAAATTAGCAAAATAAAAGCAACTGCAAACAGCCAACATAGATTAGTCCAGTCATCCAACCCTAGCGAGCCCAAACTCAAATGACTGTTTGTCATGATTTCTTCTTTCAAGTGCCTGTTGAGAAGCACTGCAGTCCAAGTAATGGCAGGCTGTTACTAAAAAAAGAAAAAGAAAAACACCCCCCAAAAAACAGCACCACATGGCAGAGTGTTCCATGTTGCAGGTTTGCTCATGGACGACGGCTCCTTTTTTTACAGGAAGAGTGCTTTAAAAGCATATGGTATTGGATTTATATGTAGATTTGTGGTTATAATTTGCTTAGTGTAGTTTGTAGGAACCCGTGAGTTCTGTTATTTCAGTTGTAGTGCTGATAGTTTTACATCTTTTATTTGAATAGAGCGAGCATTTAGGGTATTGGATAGTCTCTAATTAGGATAGCTAGAATCTTAGGTTCAACATATCAATAGTACTCAAAAGGGGGGTTTTTTTGTAAAAAGGCTTTACTTGGAAAATGATACCATAAAAGGTAATGTTTTAACCTTGTTGTAACTCATAGAGATAATACTATACTTTGCCAGCCTCAAACTTGCAAAGACTGTTAAACATTCAATTAGTAATTATAACTTGGAGCACAGAAATACCCAACTTGGCTTTAAATAATACAGAAGTGCTCAAAAACAAACATTCATGGGTTAATGACGTCTGCTACAGTCCACCATTATGGATAACTATACTCAAATGTATTGTTACCCTGGTGATTTCACTCTCCTACATGGCCAACTGTAGGCACCAGGGTTGCTTCCAGTAAAGCAAATTCAAATGAAGGGATCTCTTGAAAGGGATCTGTGACATTGCTTCTTGATAGAGGTCTCTGCTGAGTTTTCTTCGAGCAACAAGAAGTCCTGTTTTTCTTAGAAACTTTAAATATATCAAACCTTAGAATTTCAAACTAAAATGTAAGCCTGACAAGCTATCTTCAAAAATGCTTTAGCATCTACTTGCCAACCAGTTGGAGAATCCACTTTTTTTTTTTCTCCCACTGACCCGTGGTTGTCAGGTGGTAACTGATTCTGTCTCTTTGGAGCTTTAGCAGTTATCATTTTCACCGTGACAGGCAGCAACCCTCCTGACCATTTAGGAATATACATTTGTTCCTTGCAATTGGTGATTGCCTGTGGTTACTAACTGGCCTTAGGCCTGTGCGACTGGAGCCTTACGTATATTACCATCTATGTGAGTTTATATTTTGAATAGGTGAAAATGTGCTATAAAAGACTTGTATACATATTGAATGTTATTTAGCGTCAGTTTTTCTGGGCTTGGTTGCCGATGATCAGAAATGACTAATGTTTTTTGATTGCACCTATATCAACAGCTCATACACAGAAAAATCTGAGAGTAGTACAAAGTTGATACTAAATGGTTGAGGTTGTAGAGTATTAAGTTTTTTGTTAATTAACATATAATTTCATTCTAAAAATCAAAGGATTTGAGCTTAGATGTATCTCTACAGAGTTTTCAGGCTGGAATATGTTATTGGGTTTTAGAGTCTCTGTACTTATCAGCCTTCAGACATAATTACCGGTTGTTCTAACATTATTAAAAAAGTAGTTTAGTGTACTGCGTTTTCATATTCAAGTTAGATTGTAGCATTTATTCAGTTTTATACCGTCATCCTACATTTATATGCAAACCTGTCAAAATGGATGTGCACAATAAACTCTGCTATATCAGTACAATAAATGCTATCGTCACATAGGCGTGACTTCAAACCTTAGCAGATAACTAAAACAGTGTTTAAAGTTCATGTGACTCAGTCATGCTTTGATGCTGATGTCATGTATTTGTTCTTAAGGCTCTAAAAAAAAATCTTGAGTTAAATTGTAAATTGAAGCACTTTCAAATATGAAATACATGTTTTTTTTTCTTTTCTTTTTTTTCTTTTTTTTTAAAGCTGTACTTTATCCCTCCCTGGTCTTTTTTTCTCATGTTCCTACAGGATTTTGAAGACTGGGTGAAAGACACAGAAGAGCACGGCTTTGTAGTTGTGTCATTTGGGGCCGGTGTAAAGTACCTTTCCAGTGACATTGCTCACAAACTAGCAGGTGCCCTTGCCAGACTGCCCCAACATGTCATCTGGAGGTAAAGAATCTACTTTCAATTTAAAAGATGTGAATAGAACTTTCTAAAACCTAAAATTAACAACAGTCTTCCACTAGGCATTTTTTTCTTTTCTGTCTCTTTTTTTGGTTGTTTGTTGTGTTTTATGGAGAAACCTGCAGTGGTGGTAAAACATCTATGCCCTCTTCCTGATTTTCTATGTTTCTGTATGTTTGTCTCACTTAAATGCTTCAGATTATCAACCAAATTTAAATATTAGACAGATAACGCAAATTAACGTAGTTTCTAAATGAAGGTGTTATGATATAAATTAACTGCTGTGTATCACATGTTTGGAAAGCCACACCTGTTCTCGATCATCTCGAAATGATTTAAATAAAACCTGCCTGATAAAGTGGAGTAGACCAAAACATTCTCAAAGGTTAATTCAGGAACAAATGAGAAACAAAGTAATTGGGATCTCTCAGTCTGGAAAAGGTTATGAAGCCATTTCTAAAGCTGTGGGACTCCAGCAAACCCCAGTGAGAGCCATTATCCACAAACGGTGGAAACATGGAACAATGGTGAACCTTCTCAGGCCAACCAAGATTACAAGAACAGAGCAACGACTCATCTAAGAGGTCACAAAAGACCCCAGAACAACATCCAAAGAACTTTAGGCCTCACTTGCCTCTGTTATGGTCAGTGGTCATTACTCCACCATAAGAAAGAGACATAACATTTTTTACTAGAGGTCATCTGGTAGATCAAATAAAATTGCGTCATGAATGCTGAAACTTGTTCGTGCCACAGTAAAGCTTGATCAGTTGACAGTGACTTTATAGTTTAAGTAGCTTTGCATTTTTATTTCTTTCTAAATTTAGTCACATCACAAGGATAAGTAATTCAGCCCGAGTACTACTCTGATAAACCCACTTTTGCATATGTGAATGAGGTGCAGACAATATATGACCATGTGACACAACAGGTGCTACTTCACTTTTAGCCGCAGAACTGCATTTGCAGCATATTCAGTTCTGTATACTGCTTTCAGGATTAATTAATAACGAGAGGTAGTAGTTTAATATTACATTAAAACCACCCATCAACCTTTTAATCCTTAACAGGTATATTTGCAAAGCTTGCCATTCATTTACCACATTGACCCACATTTTTATGGATATTTTAACTAAATATGGGATAATAACTATTTGGTTTAAGGATGTATACATTTTATCACATAATAATACTTTTTTTTGTAATGTGAATCCAGGAGCAAAGTCCTGATTTGCAGTAAATACACTTAACATTACACTGATGGGTATATAATGCAGAACAGGCACCTGCATGTAGAGGGTTGGCAGCTAGTCTGTAGAGGCCTGACTACACAGTTTCCAATGATGTCATACAAGTGAACTGTTAACCTTCCATTATGTTTTCCTCTGTGTAAATACAGGTATGTCACTGCATGCTGTCTTTATTAGGTTTTAGGTCAGAGATTTGGGTTTTCTTGTCATGTTTTTTGTGTTTGGACTGCAAGTACAGATATTTCAGTGATTAGTCTTCATTTTATTGTAACACTTAAGTCTTAAAAAAAGATAATACCACATTGTGCCATTCCTTTTCTCTCGAGTTGGCCTTTGTATAGTATCATCACACGTTTAGATCCCACACGTGGTGAAAAAGAAAAGGCAAGAAGTGCACTAATAAATAAATAATAAAAAGGCCTCTGTGCTGACTTTACTGATTATCTTATTGGGATTGTTTTCTTTTCTTTTGGAAAATACAGATTAAACAGATCGCTAAAGCTCAAGGCTAAATAGGACTGCTTTGTTCTTTTCGTGTGCCAGTTTATTCGTGTTAGCTTACTGACCTTCTGTGCCTTAGTAAAATGAGGCCATCGTACATATGCGTGACGTCTTTTATTTCGTTTTGGTGAGAGAGGTGGTAAAGAGGAACAAGTGAACTTTGCATGGGTAAGGCAAGTTGCTATGTTAAACTGCAAGAATTGACTGTTGTAAAAACTGAGTGGAGGGACCTCAGATGATTCCATTATGGTTGCAATATCACCTTGATGACTATTTTAAAAAACAAAACAAAAAAAGCACTGTTTTTGTTGTAATGCGGGTTGTGTTTATGTGTGCAACATTTTATGATACAGAATCATCTCTTTTCTTGTGTATAGTAAAATGAAACACATTCCCTATTTTCACTTCCCTAATTTTTCATGATATGATAATCAGGCTTTTTATACAGAAATCTCATCACAGGAGAGAACAAACAAAGATTGCAAACAGGCAAGATCCTCTTTTAAAGGGCAACAGTTATGTGATATTGTATGGTAATGCTGCTTTTAGTGTCCCTTCTAAACTAAGAGGTTAAAAAGGAAGAAGGCTGATGACAGCATCAGGGAGCCAGCCAAATGAATCGTGTCATTGATAATTGGCTCCATGAATGTAGGCTTTGATGGGCAGGACAGTGAATTGGTGCTTTGTTAAAGACAGATGAAAGAGTTTGGGCTGGGGAGGGAAGCAGACAGAGATGGACAGATGGGAGTCATAATGTAGCATGCATATGCTGAATGTGCGGAAATGCCTCCCCACACAAAAAACACAGGAGTATTTAGTCAGTGGCATGATCTGCATATTTTTGAGTCGAGTGCATTATTTTCTTTATTGCAGACTAAGAAGAGAATTGAAAATGGTATTTAAGTAATGAATTTTAAATTCAAAATAAAATACAATGGAATTGTTTTATTTTTGATATATTTAAAATGAACCAAGAAATTATAAGTATTATTATTTTTTTCTGTCTTGGAGGTCAGGGTGCCCCAGAAATAAACATGAGACCTGTGATGATTAAGTTAATGAGTTTTGCTTCAGTTTTTAGTTTGTAAAACCTACCTTTAAAATGTGCTGTGTACATATAAAGTGGTGGCAAAATTCAGGTAGGCTGGCTCGGTAAACTTTGCATGTCTGGTGGCTCTAGGAAAATGTCAGCTTATTGGAAAGACTTTTGTTATTTAAGTAAACATACTGTTCCAAGCAGTAAGTCACGTGGCACAACCGCAAGGAATTCCACCTGATCAATGATGGTGATGTTGTTTGAAGCTCTATAGGTACTTGCTATGCTTATGTAATTTTGCAACAAAAAATGTATGTATCACTGTTTTATGTCCCGGGCGCTGTAGACAGTCAAAGGGATTCTTGCCAGAAATGTCAGTCAGAAAATTTTTTAAATTAATTTTAATGTTTTGCTTCCACCACTTGACATTTTCAATGTCAAAGACATAAAAAAAAGTATATAAAAAATTTTCTGTTGACGCTTACATGCAGACATACACAAGCACTTAGAAGAACCTAAACACCTGTGAGTACAAAAGCACTTTTGCTTTTCAGCTTTTGTTGATGCAAATCAAGTTCATTTGTCTAGGTGCTTTCAACCTCAAGGTAATTCTAAATGCTTTACATAAAACAATAGATCAAGAGTAAGCACAACTGTACGTTGTGGGTTTTTTTTAACATTTACTTTTTAAGTTGCACAATGTGCAGAACAAAAAAGCCCAGTCAACATCCCTGTGACAACTGCAGATTTGGGGGGCACTGATTTAAAACCACTGCGAGCTGGTGTAGTCCATAAAGCTAGTTTTTATCATTGAATCAAGAAATATTGTTTTGCACATGTAAACATTGATTAAGTTTATGTAATGGCTTAAAGTCCCCTGGAGATATGGTTTGCAGATTTGTGTTTAAGTTGCATAATTACAGTAATAATTCACAGAGAGCGATATCACAGAGAGCCAGAAACCACTTGACAAGTGTTTTAGTGACCAGTAATTTACTTCTACACTTTGCACACAGAAACTTGCATAAAGGTAAACGATGTAGATTTATTACCTGAGAGTCAGTCCTAGAGTTTTTTGTGATATTAAGGTGTGTGTTTGTATTCTCTTCTCCATTTTTGAATACAAACATGGACCATAGCTAACAGATAAGCATAATACAAAATACTGAGGAAATGCAGGGTATAGAGGGGTGCTGGGCTCAGCTATGGCTCACAGATCAGAGTGTTAGACCATTTAACAATTTGATTGAGTGAGTTTCTGTTCATTACAGATATGATACCAAGGAAAAGGACAAAAGACATTCAAAAGAAGCATGATAAAATCATCAGTGGGTTTTATCAATGTGGAGATGACAGAGCTTCCTCAAACATGATAGCCTCTTATTTTGCACACAGCTTCACAGTTTGCTTCAAAGTTCAGTTTAGAGTCAGTGACTGTTACGAGATATTTTTGAGAACAAATACATTCCACTATCTGACCCTTAGACAATGTGACCTCTTGTGTATGCGCACTTCTGTCTTAGATATGGTTAACTGACGATAGGACTCGCACCATTTAACAAAATTAACAAAGACTGGGCCGTCTCATTATCCAGGGGAAGTTACACATTAAGCCAAAGAGAAAAAGATTATCAGTAAAAGAATGTAAACCGAGACGAAGTAAACAAAAAGGTTTTTGAGGCTGGACAAAAGGGCTGGTAAAAAATAGAAATAAGATAATGTTACCATGTGCTGCTAAAGGTGTTGGCAGGTGGATTGTAACAACTAAATTTGTTAATATAGGTCAGTGTAGATTCACTGTTGCCATAGTATCAGTCTCATTTTTCAAAAGATAAGATTTTCTTTATTTTGTGCATGATTAATTTTGTGTATACGTTTTCTTACAGTTTCGAAATGACCTTGTCTGGCTGGCATTTACTATTATCCTCATTTACATATATCACAGCTCTTAGCAGCTAAACAAATGCATTGACTAGACTGTCTCTTTAGTCTGTCAGTTATATCGCTTTTAAAGTTAGTCACTGTGATTTGTCTGGCAGACTAATCCTCGCAATAATGTGAGGGATGAACACAACTCGCATAATCTTTATGGATAACTTCTGATCTCTTAGGACTAAACAACCAAATCTTTGTGTCAAAACACTACATTGTTAAAAAAAAAAAGAGAGAATTTGACTGAGCACATTATTGTGGAAATTCACACTAATCATTAAGTGTTCATTAGTAATCAAGGTAAAAACCTGTGCAGTGAGTGTCATTGTACACTCAGTAGTTCCCTTTTGTTCTTTTATATTTTCACAATTTAAATGATCCCCCCCCCCCCCCCGTGTTTTAGAAGTGTTAAGAAATTATACATTGTAGCAGAAAGAATCGTAATTAGTAGATATGGCACTAGACTGCTTGAGCTACATCACCGACACTGTTTGCCACTGCCCCACAGTGCGGAGTTGGTGGTTGGAAACAGACTATTTCTGGTAGCACGCTCTACCAACCGTGCTCTATATTACTGACCTCATTTAGCATTTGAAAACTGCAATCAAGAGACAGTGTGACATGCAAACACTTTTTAAGAAACCACTATAACAAATAAAAAGAAACTAAAAAACTTGCATCAAAATGTGACAAAAGCCAAAAATATAGATTGTTCTGTTTTTATAAATGTATCATTGTGTAGTATGAAGAAACTTGGACTTTCTTACTTGATTTTTACTGAGCACTTTAAAATAATGTCACACTTTTAAGCATTATTAAGGTGTTAGCAAGTGCGTTATTCAATCTAATAAATTGTTACTTTACTTAAAGCACCTGAAGGTTTTTTTTGTTTTTCAATTGGCTTAAATTTAAGATTTTCTTCTCAAAACTAAAATAAATTGCTTCAGTGTTTGTCCTCTGCATTGTTTCCTCCTCCTCAGATTCTCTGGCGTGCCACCCAGTAACCTTGGCAACAACACCAAGCTTGTTGATTGGATGCCTCAGAATGACTTATTAGGTAAGGACATGAGATCATTAAAAAAACGTAGCATCCAGTTCTTTTATCAACATATGTTGTTTGTGAATCAGATCGAGGTGATTCTAGTTAACTAAAACTGCAAATCAAAATACATGTAGTTAAAAAATCATTGTTCATGTTCATCGAGAAATAAATAAAAAATATATAGAACATGTAATTTTGATCTTGTCTTTGCAAGATTAGTCAAATTTAACAAATATGAGCAGACCTCAGTGCATTTCTTAGAAACGGTAACACTAACATGTATGTGAGTTAACCGTTTCCACAAAGGGGTGTTTGTGTTATAATACCCGTTCGGACCTTCTTAAATTCTAATCTGATGAAGAGCCCCCATTACAATAATTCACAATATCAAATGTAAAATTTTACAATTACAAAAAAGTCTGAAAGATGTAAACTCACACTGAAAACTAAATAAAACTAAACTCAAAGAAAATAAAAACAAGATTTTAAAAAACTGTAGGAACTCTTCTGTTATTATATTTACCTTGAAAAAAGTCTTCTCAAGAACGTTAATTTTTTGTACTACTGCTTGATGACAATTTTTACACATCCCTCAGGAGTTGTTGGTTTCACCCTGTGGGTACGGCTCACTAGGTTTTGTGTAGTGTGGATCCCTTCTTCACATACTTATTAACCTCACAGGTTCATTGTGCCTGACAGGGATGAGGAATATGCCACATTCAATGACTGACAGCAAGGACTTTATTATGTGATGATGTAATGCCATTTTACCTGCAGGACACACACTAGGACAGTGAGAAGCATTATAAAATTAAAAATAACAATGTATGTTTTTCTGTGGTGTTATGGTTACCCACTGTCATAAAATGTTTTCCTTTTTCTTTTTTTTTGGTTTTCTTTTTGAATGATGCCTGATGTGCTGCTGTTTCAGTTTCCCCATCAAAAACTTTATGCCTAACATACAAAAAATCACCTGTTGTTTCTTGTCATCTAGGTCACGCTAACACAAGAGCGTTCCTGAGCCATGGGGGCTTGAATAGCATCTATGAGGCCATGTATCATGGTGTGCCGGTGGTGGGCGTACCTCTTTTTGGGGACCATTATGATACTATGACGCGCGTAGCAGCCAAAGGAATGGGAATCATGTTGCACTGGAAATACATGACAGAGGAAGACCTCTTTACAGCCCTGAGCAGCGTCATCACAGACACCAGGTTAGTTTGTCTTGTACTGCTTTGTGTATTATTGCTTTTATCAGTGAGATCTGATAAAAGGGTTTTAGGTTTTAGCTTACCTAAAACCTAAAACCCAAGTCAGAGATAACGGGTATTATGAAGTTGGTTATCAACTTTCTCTGTTAGGCTGGGCTCTATGCTTGAGACTCCATTCACATAAAAAGGCGTTTTTCACAGATCATGTGACTGCTGTTCTGCACAAAATGATCCCTCTGAGTGAATGTTATCTGATGGTGCCGATGATGATTAAAAAAACCTGACAATATTTTTTAATTAACATTAAAAAAATAACAGTAAAATGCAATTGTTGTGATTTAAGACAAGAGATTAATGCTGCAGAAAACAGTTAATCTGGTGATTTAACGCACTGTGGTCAAATAAACATTTTAATTCAGTTTAATTACTGTCAACAGCGCTCTGTGCTGCTGTTTATTTTTAAGATGACAGCCACACATTAGAGCTCTGAAACTTTTAATTGGATACGTTTAAACATTAAATGTTACTGTCCCATAGCCTAATATCGGAGGCGTGGAAATCACTTTAGTTAGTTGCCAGTTAACTTTATTGATTGAACAGATATTCTTGGTGTGTATTTTAGTGGCTGCAATTCAAAAATAGCTAAAATACAAAAACATTTATATATTTTCTGCACATGCACATTCTGGCATTGCTACCTGCAGTTTGTGCTTCATTTAGTGTTTTTCTCTCCCTGCAGAGAGTTTACATTGCTCTTAAAACATGCAATAAAAGAGAGAATTGGTGATTCTCTCGGTGAACATAACCTCCTGACTAGGTTATGTGTTCAACAGTAGTTACTATGGTGATTTAGCAAGATAAAGAAAGCCACACAGGAAACTCTGACTTCGAGCTTTTCCTAGCGTCGTAGCACACCCCCTGGTGACCTTTCATGATATCAGGTCATTGTGATTTAGGGTGTCTATAATATTTCATATTTTAAGCTATATGTTGATTTGGTTGTGACTGCAGTGTTTGTTCAACAAATCTCCTTCCTCATTTTTTATGCCATCTCACTTTTCCTCTACCTACCAACCTAGGTACCGCCAGCAAGCCCGTTATCTCTCCAATATTCACAAAGATCAACCAGGCCACCCTGTGAGCAGGGCTGTTTACTGGATCGGCTATATTCTCCGTCACAACGGTGCGAGCCACCTGCGCTCAGCTGTATACGAGGTGTCCCTCTACCAGTATTTCCTGCTGGATGTGGTCATTACTGTAGGGGCTGCCATGGCTCTAGCGGTCTTGGCCCTACGCCGGTTGGCACGATTGCTGAGGGGTAGGTCCAGGGACCACAGCAGAGGAGATAACGTCAGAGATGATGGCAGCATGGCCAATGGACATTGCCATAATGAGAACATGGCCAATGGGAAACACAAACGCAACGGCTCCTTGAAAAATGAAAAGAAGATCAATTGATGCTTCGAAAGGTTAGGAGGGATGAGGAAGAAGTTGCCCTACGGACTCAGCTCTAGCTTTTGGTTCACTGGTTTTATGAAAGTTTGGAAAGAAGGCTGTTCTTAGGTCTGTGTCTAGTGGCAACTGCTACTCAGAACAAGCAAGAGGCTGTGGAAAGGATACACAATGCGTTGTGTGAGGACAGAGCAAGACATCGGGTGCTCAAAATCTGTGTGTGTGTGTGTGAATATGGGTGAATGTGTGTCTGTGTGTGTGTGTGTGTGTGTAATGAGGTATATTTAACAAAAACTTTAACAACCACAACAGCAGGTGCAGCAATACATCATTAAATTTGGGAATTCTTTGAGGATGAAACACAGGAAAGACATATTTGGGGACATTATTTCTACCCGTGCGTCTTCTTTCCTGCCTGTTCTCTGTCTTCCTGCCTTCCTTACCAGTGGAAGGATGATGAAGAGGGGGAATCTTGAGCGCCAACCCTCTCATCCTCGAAAAATCAAAACAAAACAAATTAAGATGGCTTTTGAAAGATTTAGCATTAAATGTTTTTAACTGCAAACTCCAAGTGTTTGGTGAACTGTAAATAGAGGGTAAAACTATTTATTACTGTACAAATGCATTTTAATGATCAGACTTTTTAACGCGTCTTATTTTTAATTTATTTCATATCTTGGTCGGTGTGACAGCACCATGTACACTCCGAATCCTTAGCCCACATCTGCACTCCACCCTTGTCCTTCATACTCGTGAACCAAACAAACAAAGAAACAGCTGATGGCAGCAGTCAGCGTGAGTATGGCCCAGTCTGTGTGTTCTTTAATTGCATTATCCACAGAATGTACTGTTGTCTTCAGGCTGGCCAGTTTGTTCATGCACTGTTTTCCCTTTTCACAAGGTGGTGCCAACTTGTGACTGCACTTAGCTGTGCGGTCTTTGCATTATCTCTTGACTGACTTTTGTTGTGGTAGAGAGCGACTCTGCCGAACTCTATGTGGCTTGTCCTTGTGAAAAGGTGATCATGTTTTTGTTTTTTTTCTGCAGTAACGATATTACAATATTATGAACAGGCAAAGCAAGATCAGAAAGCTACTTAAGCTCATGTAGTGAGGGGAGGAGTCTGGGCATTACTTACACTCATGATTAGTTGCATCATCAGCCCCATATTTTAATCCTGCAGCCCTCATCTCTCTCTCCTCTTTTTTGATAAACATTTATTACTTGTCATTTCCAGTGCTACACTTCACTTTGTACATCATTCAACTATGATTCAGCTGTTAATGATTTGTTAATAAATGTTTTAATTCTAATGTGTTACAGATGTTTTTAAATTATTCCCTTCAGGTAGATTTCCATTCAGCGCTTCACTTCTGTAAATCTTTTAGAAATGCTGTTGAGGTTTATGTGCAAACTTACCTTCTGTAATTATATTAATTCTGAGTGTGAGTTATTCACATTCTGCACACAGATTTATGGGTACGCAGTGTGCTTGAATACGTGTGTGTGGTTGTTCCGGACTAGGATGGGTGTATGAATGAAGCACAACAGATGTGGTTCATGTGTAGTGTTTGAACAGTGGCACTCACAATAGCAAAATATCAATATCAGTTCAAGTGGAGGCTTTGTTTTACTTCAGGGGTCTGAACAAAAATGCTGCATTAACTGTCAAAGTACCACAGTTTTAGCCTGTTTTCTAGGGCTCAAATATAATTAGTAAAATAAAATAGTCATTCTTTTAATAAACGGTTAAAAATGACTTGCACTCAGTAACTACTGATGCCTAGAACCCATGGACATGTCTAAGGTTTTTTTCAGTTATTGTCTTCAGTCTTTAGGTTTGCTTTGGAAGTGAAATGCAGCTTAATCAGGTTGAGATCAGAGGGCCGCTTCAGTGATTGCACAATATTCCAGGTCATTAACTTCAAAAACTGGGTTCATTTCACAACATGCTTTCGGTCATTGTCCGTCTGAACAGTTACCCTTGCTGTCCAGTCAGCTTTGCTGCATTTGGCTAAATATGAGCAGAAAGTATCGATCTGTTGACTTTAGATTTCATTCTGTCCCATCATCAGTAAATACTAGTGACCCAGAGCCACTTGAAACCACTCAAGCCCATTCATTATGTTGGCCTTACCATGTTATGTTATTGGTTGTGAGTTGTCCCAAATATCGTGTATCTTTTTTTTTCTTTTCATCATTCTGGACATGGTCCACTCTAAGTTTCAACCTGTTGAAGAGTGCAATTCCAGAAGTGGTCTGACTTTTCTAATAGTTTTTATGAAGTTTGGTTGGTTTCTTCTGGTTTTGGTGTTTTTATTGTATAAAGGATCCTGGGATCATACACCTGTTGCCTTCATTTAGCATCCAGGCTTATTTTCCTCTTCACCAAAACCCTGGTTTTTCTTTATGTATCTAATGAATTTGCTTTGTTTTGGGACCTTGAATGAGGCCTGTTTCAGTTTTATTGAGATTCCTTTTGACCTCATTTCACAGCTATGGTTTCCAAATGCAAATTCCATGCTTGAAATCTATTTTTACCTGCTAAATTTATGGGAAGAGGAACAAAAAAAATACCTCACACCCGTTCTTTTCAATTATATCTGAGATCTTGAAAATAAGAAACTGCATTGAAAAAAAGGTTTTAATTCTTTAGTTGTTCATGCAGTATTTTTGTTTAACCCTTTGATGATTCAATAACTGCACTTGAGCTGAATCTTGAAGAGTCAAGTCAAAACTATCCAAAACTCTGGCCATGACTGTATATGACCTAACTGTTGTCACTATTTCTACTCTTTTAATTTTTGCCACTGTGCCTGCTAATTGTAAATGCAGGTAACAGAGAGGTATTTAAAAGGGAAAAAAGGATTGACATAGTTCAAACTATAGAAATAAACCCCTCATTTGCAATGAATAATAATGTGTCAAAGTGATAACTGTCCCTGTGGGGAAAAAATTCTCTTTTGCTGAGTTCAAAGTACAAGGCCAGTCGAAGATCATCTTTAGAGTCTGCAGGGTTTCATTATCCTTCTAATTTGTATTTTAGAAGGTGCTCGTAGGCATAGGAGCAGAAAAAAAAATCATGAACGTGGGATCTTTAGTTGATTTATCAAACTACCATGCTACACATACTGTGCTTCTTCTTGTTCTTCTACCTTTTTTTTATGGATGGAATCATAGCAGAGGGACTGTTTACCAACAGCAACAACCTTAATGTAATGGCAATGGAACATTTAACCTAGTCAACGTTGTTAAGAACTTAACATCCAACCAAAATGTTCACAAATACTATATTTCAGAGAAGTTTTATGACCTTCCTTTCTCTGTGAGCTATAACATCACTTGCACAGCCCAACCCAGCCCATGATGGGTATGGCTGATGGGCCTGCTGGTGCTACGCAAGCTATGAACAGGATCTGAAGAGAAAATGTTTGTAAAGATGGTTGTTTTTTTTTTTGTTTTTTTTAGTTTTTCAGTATTAATAATGTTGTACCCTACATACTTAAATGTCCCAACTTTATGTTTCAGTAAATATAAAGTCGAGTGTATCTGTTCTCGTGATGTCTATATTTTACCTGCTTGAATAACTGATCATTACTCTGTTTTCTGTAGTGTACTAGCTTGTTCCCTTTGTCCACATCTTTGTCTTTCTCTTTAATTCCTTGTGTATTCTGCCGTCTTTTGCGCCGTCCTTACCTGTCCTCACTTCACTGTAGTTAGTTCGACATTATTTTACTTTCATTTTAAATCTAGGCAAAAAAAAAAAAAAAAAGTCCTCACTTGTTCTGTCATGTGTGTCCATGTTGTAAATAGATTGTAAACAAAATGCTAATGCTGAATAAAAAAAGCATATTTTGTTTGCAGAGATGACTGAAACTTTTTTCCCCACGCTTCCTATAGTGTCGCATATAATTTCTCGCCAAACTAAAATATACAAGAATAAGAAAAACAAAATCATATCGTTATAAACCGTTACATGCGCTCGATGCCACTGTGCAGCAGTATTGAACAGAGGAGCGCATGTGATTCATGTTTTTGAGCCCAGACGAGGCCGATGCTGATCGCAGCAGTTGATGCAGCCAGTCTCAGTGTGATAGGGGATGTATAGGCTTTCTGTCTGGAATTGTTACCAAGCAGCAAGAGGCTTTTGTAGGTATCAAATGGTTGAATCATCTAAAGTAGCCAACTGCACATGCACGCACACACACGTGGATAGATGGGGTTATCTAATGCTGTATGCTTGTGCTGAGTGAGAGTGGGGGTAACAAAACACCCAGCTTGCTACTCTGCTTCGCTTACTTAATTATTCACTCTGCCTGCTGGGGCCTGCAGACCAACCAACCCCCACCTCTCCCCCCGCATGCACACCCCCCCCCCCCCCGCACACACACACACACACACACACACACGCGCGCACACACACACACACACACACACACACACACACAGACAGACACACAGACACAGTGACTCACAGTTTTGTTTTGTTTTTTAAAAAAAGCATCTGCAGGTATGTTTAATTTACATTCTTCAAGTTGTTTTGTTGTTGCTGGTGGCCCTGTGTGGGCGCTCTTCTGTTAACTGAGACATATGAGGGGGGGCGGGGGGGGTGCTGATCAGAAATCTGATGTTGCAGAAAACACAGTGGGCATCATTCATGACACCCTCCAGTCATTCTTAGTCACATTTCCCTCTTTATACCTTGCTAGTGCCTATTATCTTGCCTCCAAGGGCAATCATCAGGAGCTACTGAACACTTTGTGATGGACTAAGTGGGCTCACCATATTGAGTGCAAAGTCCTCCCTCTCTGCACAATATCTGTGTGATGGATTTGTCAATAGTATGAGAACAGGGTGTGCTGTGATCTTACGTCCACTGAAGTCTTTACCTGAGATGCACCTGAAAGAAGATGTTGGACTTCTCCTGTGTGCATTAGTCTGTTAAGGGTGTCTTTTTGGAAATTGTTGACTTAGCTTGTACGAGCGTAAATGAAAGATGGCCTTCCGTCACTGTATATTCATCTTTGTCACAGCCTATCCGAGAGCTCTCCCTATGGATCTGCCCAAGAAGCAATTAGTATTTCTTTGTAAATGATTTAACAGGATTGAAAGACTTTTCCACTACCAACAGCTAAGCTGACCTTGACATAATATAAAGTAGGTAATTAAGATGAATTATTTCAATGAAAATAATTAAGCTGGAGACCTTTGCACATCAGAAATGAGGTTCATTTTATCCCTTTAATGGCCGACACCACAGATGGAGCACGTGGAAGACAGTGATGTCATACTCTCCCTCCATGTCGACTTTCTCGACAGTGCAGAGTTAAGTTATCAGCTGAGGACAGAAAGCTTGGTAGCACTATGTTGGTGCACTGCACAGACACACATACCAGCTAATTAGCGTTAAGTGATAAATTACTAATGTTTCACTTACCAGTAATGGAAACGACACTTCTTGGAAAGGCTGTTTTTGCAGTTAACTGCAAGATAGCCATCTTATTTATTCATATGAAAGTATGAAAACCTAAAGCTTCAAAAGGCACCAAACATGAATGAGAGATCTAATTCAATGATTTCAATAAGAGAGGTGGGATAGACTCCTGGGAAAGGATTTTGCAAAGGGCCCACTCAAATATTTTTCAGTCTACCTGTCATTTAAGGCTGTTTTCAAATTTTTACACACCCATTTTTATCTCTAATTGGCACAACCACGTGTCCATGGACACTGTAAAGAAACTGGGGCTGTTATGGAGGGCTGCAACAATAACTTTAACTCACTTCTCCCCAATATTAATCTTCTGCACATACTGTATATATTTTATTCTGTACGTATAATATTTGGTTATTGTGTTTGCTGTCATTATCCTATTTTACAACAGAAAGGTGTGCACTCTTCATCAAGTGATACTGATAAAATTAGATGTTGCAGACAGGACAACTACCAACAATTATTGCTATAGAAACAGCATTCACATTTTGGCCCATTTCAGCCTAAGCCTATCCAGGCATGCTGTTACCTCTGTGACCACTGTGTTAGCAAAGGTTTGCAGGTCCTTTCCCTGTTTAGTTATGTAATGGCAATTCCACCTGTAGACCCACAAATTGGTCTATATTCATCTTTCAAAAACACAGCACACATCTCTCATAAACATCAGCACCAAAACATTTACAATGAAGACTCATCTGCTTGCACACATGTACATATGTAAGTTTTAAAAAATAGCAGTTGCCTTCAAAACAAAAGCAAAATTATGTTTTCCTACAAAATGTGATTTTGCATAAAAAGCAGATGGTCATTATCTGATTGGAAGTGTTTGGTGGATGAAATGGGGCCATACAATGCCCAGCTGAAGCTACACTGGTGATGGCAAATCTCTACTGCAGCTTCAAACTAGCAAGCTAGCTAACAGAGAATAGCACAGCAAGCAAAGATGATGCAAAAGGAGGACAATCAAAGAGAATAGAAAGGCTGTATACATTTTAAAGTGTAATCAATCCATGGATCTCTTTGCCATGAGACAACTTTATAACCATTTATATTTTTCTTTTGCAAAGAAGATAATTTGAGGTGTCAGTTTGATGTTTGGGTCCACATACCAGAAAAGATAAATGGGTAGCTGCTGCTAAAAAGAGACGTGGCTACAGCAGATAATGTTTTTTCAGCCAAATCTTAAAAGCACTGAGCTACAGTGTATTTGTACATCCAAGCAGCTCCATGGCAGAAGATTAGTCTGTGTTGTAGAGACAAAACTGAATGACTGGGTTCGATAGCTAGCTAGTTATGTTAAGACTTGTAGGACTTATGGAACTATATGCAATTACTTTGGTTTTACATAAGCATGTATTTAATTTTTACTAAATGTTCCATATTGTCAGTATTTATACTGGTTTTTGGGCTCTTGCTATTATCTTCATTTTACAGTGTGGTCCTCAGTGAAACTAACTTTAAAAGCTGGTCCTTAACCAGCTGCAGTGACGTGGTCATTCATAGAAGGCTTTAAGGCTTTCTTCACCCTGAGTTTGAATGAGCTAAATCATAAAATCATACAGATTTAGGAAAATTATTCCCAGACGCAAGAACCACAAAACTTATGCAACACAACAGCTACTGACAGTTAATGCAATCCTCTTGCTAAAGGCCCATAGCTACCAAGAAAGCTGTCAGTGATTGATTCATCTCCTCTTAAAACGAAATGTATTTGGCTCACTTTAGCATATATCCAATAAGTCAATACTTTTCTCAAGCTCTCTTTTATACTCTTTTTTTTTTTTTTTTTTAATTAATCTTCTTTGTCATTTTTTATTCCAGAGAGAGGTAGACAAGCTGAATTAGTCTGGTGTTTCATGTATTTAAAGGTGAAAGTCAATACATCCAAGGACTTTGTCTGCTAGATTAAAAAATAAAAAAAGATCAATGTAACTAGCATAATGAGTATTTGAGTGTTAAAAAAGGAGAGAATTAAAGAAGATAATATCCTGCAGGTTACCCTCACGTCCAGTAGAGGGTAGTAGTATATCATAACTAACTACTGTAGTCGGCTTGTGCTTCTCTTTTCCTCTCTGCCTGTCAGTCTTTTTGTTTTGCAGCTCCTCTGCTTTGTCCAACAGCTGAGCAACCTGTTGACAGAAGTTTTCAGCTTTGGGTTTCTGATCTTGCAATAGCTGCTGCGTGCATCTGTAATTTATTTATTGTTTTTTTCTGGTTGACATTGAAACACGGGTTCAGTTTATATATATAGACAGCTTCCAGTTCTTTTGAATGTCCCCCTTTGAAAATATCTGGACCTAGTGGTGCATGACAGGTCTGGCCACCAGTAGGTTAGAAGAAGCCTTTAGCATCAGAAGCCTTCGCATGCTGTGTGTGCTCAATTTCAAATGAAAGTTTAATGATCCATGCGGAGAAACGGGAGTGGGGTTGGTCGGTTGGTTTTCAGCAACGTTTAGGTGGGTGGTTTGTGTCAGAGTTAGATCTACATTAACACCAAGGATTTCTAATCATTCACTCATCAGTGGTTTTATAATACAAATCCCAAAATGCCATATTTGTGTATGCAGACCTTATATATGTACATGTGTTTTTATATAGGTTCCATTTGTGCACATGCCTTTGTGTATGTGTGTGTCACAGGGTTTGGGATAGATGGAGCCCTGTCACCGTGTCACCATGGAGATAAGAGAAGCCTGACAGCACAGGAGAGAGCATGACAGCTTTTATATCAATCACACTGACTTATAACTGCGTGTGTGTATGTGTTACGAGTGTCTGTACGTTAAGGGGTAAGGAAGGGGTATTAAGCCGGAATCAGAAATAAATCAATGTCATGTGGTTTATATGTCAGCAGCTGTTGTCAGTTTGGCCTCACCTCTCGCTGTAATCTCTAAACTCCAGTGGCTACATGTAAACTCTCTCTCTCTCACACTCACACACTGCTCTGACACACAAACAAACAGATGCCAGTGTGTGTCACCCATCTCTAAGTGCCTGGATGACGCCCAAAAGGAGAGGGTTGGCCAAATGCTCTCCTGGCACCGAAAAAATCTACATCTTTCAGCTTGTCGCAGATCTAATCTCTCTCTGTCTAATTTATTCACTGATCCTCTCTAGCTCCTTCTACCCTCAATTTCTATTCCTCCTCTCAAACTTCTCTTCATCTTTTTTCCCCTCGTTGCTTCTACAATATCATCTCACCATATTTTCCAGCATCTCTTTCTTTCTTTCTCTCTCTCTTTGTGTTTACACATCTCCAAACATCGTCCAAACCCGGAGCCTCAGTGAGTGTGTAAGCTGATGCAGCGTATCTGTGAGGAATTGGGAATTCAATTGGAGAAAATCAGGCTTTTGAGTTTTCAGCCAGATATTTAATTATGGGAGTAAATTACAGCTGTGTCACTGCGGGGACACAGCGCAGAGGTAATGTGACTAAGAAAACAATAAATAAGCACAAAATAAACATAAAGTCAATACTATGCTTGATTAGATATATAACACCTACTGCTGCTCTTGCTAAACCTCCCATGCTTGCTTACTTTCACCCCGCCGCAAACACACACCACATTCTCTGTAGCTGTTTGTGTGCGTTAATACCTGGAAACATTTCACTAATATTATCTGAATCCTTTGCCCTGCTGTGGATCTCTGGCAGTAGATTAGAGAGAGGCCAGTAGTGAGATGGAAAGATAGGGACTTGGAAAATGGTAAGATTGAAATCTAACCTCCACTGTGATTAGGTACTGACCTCACAGGCCTGCTGTCTGTACTGATAAAGGAAGACAAACACACACATAAGCACCCACCTGCACACACGCTAACCCATCCCTTATTTTGAAATCGGCGAATCATTCGATCCTTATCGGCGTTCATTCACTTCATTTCTCTTGTCACTTTTCCGTCTGTTCTCTCGAAACCTAAGGGAGGAGATAATCGTGCTATGATCTGTTTTCCAAATGTGCTCTTCACACAGTTAGCCTTTTTTTATTTGCTCAGCTGAGAAAAAAGTTCAAACAGGGTAAACTTGCACGACTCCACTAATCTCAGACATTTCTTTAGCTGGTTTTCTAAAAAGACATTGCTGCTGCCTGTTAGCCGATTATAGATTTTAAAAAGCACTTGGTTCACAAGGTGTAGCTTACAGTAGACAGCAGCGGATCCATATCTTCACAAGGTCATGACTGATAACATTCGTGCGCTGAGAAGACTGATACTGACACGAAATTTAATGGTTCTTCCGCCTGCCGTTTTCAAGAAGGCCTCATCTGATGTCATGTAACTCTGTTAGCAGATCTATCAGATATCACATATCCGTGCTCTCAAACATAACTCGTTTTAAAGTCTGCGTTAAAGCCGGGGATAACGGTTATGTTCCCTCATATTCTGCGTCGACGCATATATGCGCATGTGCAGGCAGACGCTTGCACACCTCCATTGAGTCAGTCACTGAGTTCTCCATCACTGCCAGCGGTAGCCCAGTGCTCTTTGGTTGGTTGCAGGTTGATGGATGAGTCTCCCTTGAGCAGCTCTGTTAAAGCGCCTCTCTATCAGGCTGCAGCCGCATGGGCCCTCACATTTGATTAGATCCCAATGGAAGCCAGTTGCTCCTTGTCATCATTCATACAGCACGGGCCCGGGATGCAACTGCGACAGCCACCGGAGCACAGCGCTTGACACACTGAGGAAGCCATTTCGGTGCAAAAGAGAGGATATTATGTGACTCATGTACAACTCTGTCTCACATGGGTGGCACTGCACTTGGCTGGAAAGGAGAGATAGTGCGAGGGAGAGGGATACTTGAAAGAGCAGAGTGTTATTTACCTTCTTCATAGGTTACATTCAGAGCTGAAAGCCTCATCCAAGATTCTATCAATCAAATTGCCAACCTATTCATTTAAATTACACCTGAATGAGAATGAGGACCATTACGGCTCTTCAGAAACTCAAAAGCTTGACGTTGCTTCGAGTCTGTCTTTCTCCCTCTTTCACCCGCTCTGTTTCCCTACCCCTCCCTTATCATCTTTCCTCTTTCATCTCCCTCTGTTGGTATTTACATGTCAATGACTTTTGCGTAAGTGCCTTTCTCGTTTCTTTTTCTCTCTCTTTTTTTTTGTCTGCTATTTACATGTCAGTGGCTTTCCCTACCTGATGGTGCTGCGTTGAAATGAAAGTAATTTGCTTTGTGACAGTCAGGCCATTTTACCAGCTATTACTCTCATCCATTCTGGTCAGTGAATACTGATGACAGTGAAACCAGGGAGCTGTGAAGAAATTTTGCAAGCTCTCGCGTTAGTGACGCTGGTATGACTTTCGCGTGTCGGCGCTCTCTGCCACTTTCACCTCTGAAGGTGTTTTTTGACGATATGTGACATCCTCGCCCTTTTTTTTGTTTCAAACTTTTGCTGCACAAGGCACTCACTCTTTTTTGGGAGTTGCTTTTGTGCACATATTCAAATACAAGAAGAACAGTCATCTTAGAAACATTTTAGGTGGGTTTGAAACAATAAACAACAGTCACTGCAGCCTTAAGTCAAGCCTGGCATTCTTTATGGACTCCACAACAATGTGAAAGCCATTACACTTTCAGAAAATTGCTTTGAATAGTTGATGCTTCCACACACAAAAAAGAAGCAATTTCAGCATGGGATCATGGTACTTCCCAGTGAGGGCCTGGAGATAAGTCTCAACTGATGATGCGGTTTAAAAATAAAGACTAATTTCCTTTTAATCAGGAGCATAGACCGTGCCACACAGAGTGTTAAATCACTGTTTCAGAAGTGATTTGAGGATGGCTGCACACAAATCATCGAGGATAGGAGTCAGATAAAATGATGAACGCGCTGATGTGCTTGGGGGTCAGCAGCTCGCATGTCTAGGTGGACATACAGGCGCGCGCGCACACGCACATACGTAAATGCACGCCACCTCTCTGCTCTGTTGTTTTTAAGAGTTCTGCTGGCCATTAATGATTTATTTTTACAGGCAGAACAGAAATATGACTGCTTATGACTGAAATATTGATGGCTTTGCATGAATTATTAATAGGACTGATTTCTGGAATAAAGATGCAGTTGACCTACAGTAGTCAGAGGTTGAGGTACGGCCCTAATATCTTTTCTTATGGTTTATAAGGGTGTGCGTGCATGCCTCCAAATGTTCATGGAGGTGCTTTTGATGTTCGTTTACATTCCTTTGTGTTCAAGTGCGAGAGGGACGAGGCTTTGTGAGACTGCGACAAATGCTTGGCTGACCTTTGAGACATGCATGTATGAATGAGAGCGAGTTGTGCTGAGGTAATTCAGCCAGTGATGTGTTTATTCGTTTAACAACTACACTGCCCACAGATTGTTACTCAGCTGACAAAGTAGCAACCTGTCTATGCTGCAGCTTTTGCCAAAACAACCTGCTTGCTTTGAAATCTGCCTCCGCGTGAGTCTAATTTGGTGCTGAGGAGTGTGAGTAGTTAGTGTAAATCTTGGTGCGCCTCTACAATGGCTAAAAGGATTATTGGAGTAGCAATGTGGAACAATAACAGCCAAAGCAGTGAGTAAAAGGGTAGTTTGTTTGGTTTTTTTTGGCTTCTTTACTTGTTTCTTTTACACTGGATGGCTGTGTCCATTTTCTTTGTCTTTGTCCATTATTATATAAAAAATTGATGAGCCATCACTTTGTGTTTCATCAGTTTGAATTCAAATACGCATACTTGTTTTCTTGCAGTATAGAAATTAGAGAGAATCTTGGGAGGATAGCATAGCCCATCATGATGTTCTGCCCATGGCTACTCAGCAGATACATGTATACAGTATATGTGTAAAAGGTTGACATGTCAACCACCGGTTTGTGAAGAGTTGTTTAAAGTAAAGACGATAGGGTGGAAACCTATCAGCTCATGCTAGCAAGGTTAGCAGCTTTCACTCACAGGCACACTTCTAATATCACTCCTAATATCATATTAAATTTTTCATATAGTACCATATATTAAATTTTTCATATATATATTACATTTTTCATATAGTACCATATGAAAAAAATTCCTTTAATACAATATTATGTTTGTCAGACCACGATCTGCCAGATAATAGCATATATTATTCCATGCTTCATATATTATTATTATTATCGTCATGATTTCAAGTGCTGTAATATAATTCTAATGAACCTGAAAGTCAGTGTTTGGCATGACCGCCTTTATTCATCAGTGTTGGGAAGGTTGCTTTTATGTACTTTTATGTATTCCATTACAGAATACAGAATACATGCCCCAAAATGTATTCTGTAACGTATTCCGTTACGTTACTCAATGAGAGTAACATATTCTGAATACTTTGGATTACTTAATATATTATCATGCTGTTTACAACTACGTGAATGTACTATTGCTGTGTGATTTATTACTATTACTGATGGTCCGCGGCTCCGAACCGTAGTAAAGGGACCTCTGACTAATACGGCGTGGTCCGTGTCGGGCTCGTAGCCGAAAACTAGCTTTACTTTGTGGTCAACTTTGCTTGCGAGAGACAGAGAGAGGCGTTGAAAGGCTGCTCCAATGGAACTTATTGTTTTTGGAGGAAAACACGAACACAGCGTACAGTCGAGTCTTAATAGCTTACTTACAACTGGACTCGTCAGGCACTCTTCTTGGCTGCAGTGGTTATTATTATATTTACATGCTTCCAGCTCCCGTTTTTGCTGGATGACAACTTGTACTTTTCCTTTTTTCTCCCTCCCTCGCTCACAGACACATAAAGGGTATGTTAGTCCATTCTCCGTGCAGCACGGACTACACTGCCCATGAGGCTACATTCTTTAGAGCTATGCCTGTAGCATTCTGCCTATTAGCTTAGCACAACAACAACAAAAAGGCCTCTCTCACCCAGGAAACACGCAGAGAGAGAGCGTCACCCTGTAACCATGGCAACCGCAACGCTGCCGCCTGGAACAACAGAACGTAGCTGTCAAACAAAACCCAAACAGTCCTGACCCGCCACAATATGAAACAGGGAAGTACCGCCGTGTAATCCATTTATTTCAACAAAGTAACTGTATTCTAAATACCACCTTTTTAAACGGTAACTGTAACGGAATACAGTTACTCATATTTTGTATTTTAAATACGTAACAGCGGTACATGTATTCCGTTACTCCCCAACACTGTTATTCATCAACACAGCCTGAACTGTCTTAGGCAAGCTTTCTGGTTATTTCTTTAAGTAGTCTTCAGGAATACTTCTCCAGGCTTCTTGAAGGACGTTCAAAGCTCTTCTTTATGATGCTTTCTGCCATTTGTTCCATTACTTCAATTTCAGGCCCACATAGCAAAATTGGTATAGTCCAGATCTGGCCCACACAATGTGCTTACACATGGCCCACATACCGCAAAGAATGACGGCCTTTTGGTGGCCCAGATTTGGTTTGCCAGATCTGGCCCACACAAGGCCAGTTGCAGACACACTGGTGATCCTGTGCTGGCCCATGTGTGGATTACCTCTGGCAAACCTGATCTGGGCCACTAAACGGCCGTCATTCTTTGCGGTATGTGAGCCATGTGTAAGTTGTGTGCAGCCACGGGTCAGTTGCAGACACACTGCTGGCCTTGTGCTGGCCCAGAACAGTTTCAGCTCTGGCCCCAGATGTCAGCCTAATGGGTATCTTAATCAAGCCATGTAATAACAACATGTGCCACAACATGCAAAAGTAACATGACGAAACTCTGCTCAGACAGTGAATGGACTGACTCTTATATAGCGCTTTTCTAGTCTCCTGGATTGCTCATTGTGCTCAATATAACATGCCACATTCACCCACTTTCTCTAAACTGAGTGCTTCCTAACTACATTCATACACATTCACATGCTTGACATGCAGACTGGAGGAGCCAGTGATCGAACCACTAACCTTCCAATCGGTAGGTGACCTGCTCTACCTCCTGAGCTACAGCCACCCACTGGCAAAGATGAGTAAACTGTCACTAGGTTTTGGATAAAGTATACACTCACAAACCTGCATTTGAAACGTTGGCTACCATAGCAGTATAGTATTGCAACATGGCATTTGGGTCTTCTAACTAAAATAGGAATATAGGAACATAAATAGTGCCATCATTGCCAGACCTGGCCCACATCTGGTTGACATACACCCTGCCATGACACCAGTCAGTCAGAAGTGCCAGCTTGATGCTGGATCCAGGGAAGACCTGTTTTCTATGGGCCTGGGCCACATAAACCAAACCACAATCGGGCCAGATATGGCATGCCATCACATAGACAGTACCATCTATGCCAGGCCTGGCCCATATCTGGATGACATACATCTTATCACGCTAGAAGTCAGCCAGCAGTGCCGCCTTGATACCAGATCTGGGCCAGACCTCCTTGCTATGTAGGGGAGAGGCCGATCCATGACTGCTAATTTTCCATTGTGTGTCTCAAACACACTGCACTGACAGTGTGTTTGAGATTATTGTCATGCCATCAATTTGACATACAAAGTTAGCAACAGCAAAGTCGATCTTGATTTCAGAACAGTTGTATGTCCATTGTACCCCCCAACCCCCCCATCCCGAATTCTCCCCCTACCAGGTCCACACTAGACAAGACACCGCAGAGAGCCAGTCTCTGCCCACACACACAAAAAAAAAACATCGCAAGACCCATACACATAACAAGCACAACCCAAAAAAACAACAACAACCCCCCCCCCCCAACAAAAAACAAAATAAAACAAAAAAACAGAAACAGAAACAGAAACAAAAAAGGGACCAAACAAAACCAAAGGAAAAACAAATAAATAAAGTAAAAATAAGATAAAATAAAATTTAAAAAAAATCCAAACTTTATAATGTAGCTTCACTCAGTTCACTTCAGACTCCACCAGTAAGAGAAATGATTTCCAGATTATGTTAAATTTCCTAATAGAACCTTTTAGAGAGAATCTAAGTTTTTCCAACTTTAAGTTAAAGAGTACATCTTTCACCCAATGATCATGAGTTGGGGGGTGGGGAAGCTTCCACTTCAACAGAATAAGCCTCCGAGCTAGTAAAGTGGTAAAGGCTAGGGCCTGTTTGAGGGGGCCAGATAAGTTCAAGTTGGGAGGAATGCCAAAAATTGCAGAGAGTGGGTTAGGAGGGACAGTCTGGCCATATGCTTGGCTAAGTGTGTCGAATATATCCCTCCAAAATGCACTCAGTTTCGAACAAGACCAAAACATGTGGACATGGTTCACAGGTGATAGTCCGCATCTGCTACAGGCATCACTAATGGTTGGATAGATTTTCGGTAATTTTGCGTTTGTATAATGTACTTTATAGACCACCTTGCACTGAATCAAAGCATGACGGGCACAAATTGAGGACGAGTGAATCAATTTCAAAGCAGAATCCCACTGTCATGGTCCCCGTGTCTGCCCGGCCAGCTCCACAAGGCCACATGTGTTTGGTGTACATTCTCCTCTCTCCTCCTCGCCAGGGCGGAGCTCACTGCAGGCTCCCGCCCTTGGCGCACACCTGCATCTCGTCAGGCTCTATTTACGGGTTGTACTGTTAAGGTCGGGACGCAGACAGCCTCACCGCTGGATGATTATGCTAGACACGTCAGTGAACCTCTGCCTCGAATCCTTGAGCTTTGTAAACTTGCTGCGATCTCTGTGTAATCTTATTTTCTCCTGTGCACAGTTTTCCCCGGACCCGTGACTAACCTGTTGTTTCAACCACTGTAAAGAAGCGCTAGCGTGTGTGTGACTCCAATCCCGGACTTCCCTTTCGGACCTAGGACCCCCATTCCCCTCACTGTATATATCTGCACCTTGTGAATGTGTAAATAAACGTTGCTTTCCCCTGAACTCTGCTCTGTGCCTGAGTCCTACTACACCGCATGACACCCACTGCTGTTCTGGCAGGGTTGTCTGTAGCTCTTACTCCAATCTCAGCTTAGTATGAGAAATGGATTTGGGGACCAAAGTATCTAGTATTTTATACAAGGCTGATATCAGTCTGTTTTGATGAGGGTTCGTCTGCAGGATGATATCCAGATTTGTTTCTGGAGGCAGATTGGGAAAGTGAGGGAACTGCCTTTTTACAAAATTTCTAGCCTGAAGATAACGAAAAAAAAATTGGAAGTAGGCAGGTCGTATTTAGACGATAGGTCAGCAAAAGATGGAAAGGTGTCCTGACTGTACAAGTCCTTAACAGTCCTAAGTCCTTTATCTTTCCAACTTCTAAAGGCCGCATCATGTTTGAAGGTGCAAAATTAAAAAATTTTAATAAAGGTGTTAGCAAAGACGGTCCAAGTAGCCCAAAATATTTTCTGAACTGTCGCCAAATAGTTACTGTTTCCTTAGCTATTGGATTATCCCCAACAAGGGTTGGAGGGAAAGGGAGTGGTGAGCTGAGTATTGATGATAATGAGTAACAGCTAGATGCAGTTTCCATTTGTACCCAGGCTGGTACAGGGGGGTTGTTGTGAACCCAATGTAAGAGTTTTTGTATGTTAGCTGCCCAATAGTAGTGTCTAAAATTGGGCAGACCAAGACCACCGTCAGTTTTAGAGGACTGAAGAATAGACTTGCGAATTCTAGCTTGTTTCCCTCCCCATATAAAATGTGACAGAATCTTTTCTAACTTGTCGAAGAATGCCTTAGTAAGATGAATTGGGACATGTTGAAAAAGATACAAGAATTTGGGGAGGACACTCATCTTTATCAGGTTAACTCTCCCTGCCACTGACAATGGTAGTGAAGTCCAACGGTCACAATCTTTCCCAACATTGTCTAGTAGGGATAGAAAATTCTCCCTCTCCACTATGGAGCTAGATGGTAATCTCACCATATCTCCTGACGCAATATTGTGTTCAGGTCTACCAGTCAGTCGCAATGTTAATTTTAAAAATCCTGTGGTTAAGAACTCTCTCAATGTCTGGTTTCAGTGTCGACGACATTTCGGGCTGAGGCAGTCACTTGTCTGCTCCCCTATTGCGTCAAATCATCTTTTTTTACCAGCTCAGAGCGATGCAGGGTTCAAGGTTTGGTACAGCAGAGGAATTATCTGCTTCTCTGATCTGTTTGTTAAAGGGTCATTTTTATCCTTTGAAACATTATCTAAAGATTTTGGAATCCCGAAGAACCACTTCTTTAGATACTTACAAGCGCGTAGCTTTGCAGTTAAACACTTCACTTCTTATCCAAGTCTACCTAATGACTGTCCACTTGAGGACTGTCTGCAATTTCAATCTATGGCTAGAGGCCACAACTCTCAAATATATAGCACATTGCAGCATATAAAGGCAGACTCTGTGTCCAAAGCCAGAAATGCCTGGGAGCTGGACTTAAACCTCCAGATCCCAGACGACCTATGGGACCTTAGTGTTAGCAGGATCCATGAATCCTCAATCTGTATACGGCATTGTATAATACAGTTTAAAATTCTTCACCGGGCGTACCTAACCAAAGCTAAACTAGCCAAAATATACAGTACCTCTGATGATAGATGTCCAAGGTGCAAGCAATCACCCGCCACTATGAGCCATATGAGTAGTAATACACCTGCAAGTTAGAATATCGCGGCGCTGAAGGGTATGTGTATACCATTAAATATACCGAAGGGACAGTTGTGCTTAGTGTAGATTGTGGCGAGGGATTGTTTTGGGGGGAACCCCAAAGCATCTCTACCAAAAACTGGAAGCTCTTCCGGACCGTAGTGTGTGCGGACCTGGACAATGTGGGCTTCCCAGAGGTGCTGTATGTTTCCCAGTGGAACAGTGCATCAGGCCCTGAGCTTTACAGGGTTGAGGCTGATCGTTTCAATCGCAACCCTGAAGACTTTATTTTTCTCAGTGCATGTGATGACAGGGATAGTCTTATTGCTTCCAGAGGGCTTGAAAACTGGAGGTTAAATCCTTACCCTCTAAACCTTGAAGAGCGCACAAGATGGTTTAAGGACTTGTTTTTTATACAGTGGTGCGACTGGAGAGGTTTGTCGCGTCTGTTTAGCCAGATTGACGACGCGATCAAGAGGGACAGACTCAACACTGCGTACGAGAGTATTAGAAAACGCCTTGTTTTTGACGATCTGGCGAGTTGTCCGAAGACTGGTTTGCCTGCTACCCTGTGCAAACCTAAAATCATAAGACCTTCCGACAACTAAACAATAAACTGGTAGGTTTAATGTGAGGGGTGTGTGTGGGGTTGCGTGTGTATCTATGTGACAAATTAAGAGCTTGTGGTTTTCATTTTACAGAGAATGACTCGCCGTCGTGGGACCTGTCAGAGTCACCATCAATAGGGCTGCTAATCCCGACCCCCCAGACTCCACCACCCTCACCATCATGCTCGCAGGACCCCCTCATATCAGACCTGTGGGAGGAAACTGTAATCGACATCAAACTCGCAACTCTCCACCTGTTGATGTTGGCGCTGAATGAGTTTCTACAAGAGACATGTTACGGATGCCAAACAGGCCACCCCAGTCAGGTGCAACACAGCTGCTTGCAGGAATTGTCTGAGTATTTCTTCGACACCTACTATGACGATGTGATGATAAGGCTCAAGACTGACCGATTCATCCCAGCCATCCAGCTGTTTGTACGCTCAAACACCACAGATGGGACTGGAACACAAATCCGCAGAGTTGCAGAACACCTCATGTGTGAACTGAGATCAGAGCGAAATATAGTATGCGCCATTAATGACAACATTGTGGACCTGCTAGAAGCAAGTACTTGCGCCCGACGTGTTAAACCAGCCAT
Source organism: Neolamprologus multifasciatus (assembly GCF_963576455.1). Classification (NCBI taxonomy): domain Eukaryota; kingdom Metazoa; phylum Chordata; class Actinopteri; order Cichliformes; family Cichlidae; genus Neolamprologus; species Neolamprologus multifasciatus. Next base: position 20,719,743 of record NC_140444.1, read on the forward strand.
GCTCCGCATGATTGGAAACTACTGGGGTGGGAGACACCTGGTTTAATGTGTGCTGTTCAAGTATCCATTGTCTGTGATTGTGTCTGTGTGAAAATTAAATAAAAAGACGTGTTAACACCAACTTCTTAGTCATTTGTGGTTTGCACAGTCATGGAAAGCACATTGCATAAAATATATCATGATCCAGCCCATCCTGCGGGGTTGGCCAGTTTAAATAAGCTACGTATAGCGGCAGGGGAGGCATCAGGTGTAACACCTCCAATATCTCAGGTCAAACATTATTTAGAACAAGACGACACTTACACACTCCATAAACCTGTGAGGATCCATTTCCCCAGAAATAGAGTATTGGTGACAGGGATCGACAAACAGTTTCAAGCCGATCTGGTTGACATGTGTGAATATGTGTCAGATAATGATAATGTGAGATATCTGCTAACATGTATAGATGTATTCTCAAAATACGCATGGGTTAGATGCCTAACAAACAAGACAGCGAATGTTGTATCAGCTGCTTTTGAGGATATACTTAGTGAGGGTAGGATCCCTGTGAAACTACAAACAGATGAAGGCAAAGAGTTTTATAATACAACCTTTAAACACCTAATGGAGCGATATAATATCAAACATTTCTCAACAGCTAGCGAGGTTAAATGCAGTATTGTCGAGAGATTCAATCGTAGCTTCAAGGGTAGAATGTGGAAGTACTTAACATCAGCCAACTCCCGGAGATATGTAGATGTCATACCAGATCTCACACAAGCATATAACAATGCTTATCACAGATCTATCCAAATGGCTCCGGCAGAGGTGAATAAGGATAATGAGAAGTCGGTGTTTAACGCGCTGTACAAAACGAGGCCTCAGAGGGAACTGTGCTTTAAATTTAATATTGGCGACACTGTACGAATATCAAAACTGAGAGGAAAGTTTCGAAAAGGATACGAGCAGACCTACACCGATGAGATTTTCACAGTCAAGGAACGTATAGGGAGACAGCCCCCAGTGTACAGACTAGCGGATCTAGCTGGAGAGGTATTGAAAGGGTCATTTTATGAGCCTGAGATACAACGTGTGGTTGTTGATGAAAACAAAACATTTAAAATTGAAAACATATTGGCTAGAAAAAAAGTGGGTCGGAAAAAGCATGTGCTAGTGAAATGGCTAGGATGGCCCGACAGCTTTAATTCGTGGATTCCAGAAAAAGACATCGTTGAGGCGTAATTAACTCAGATGACGCAGCTCTACACACATTCATTCAACACTGAGCATAGACGGAGAAAGCATGAATAAAAAGAACAACAACAATGCAGGCTTCTATGTAAGCCTCTTCTCGAATGCTTCGGCGCATGTTTACCCGGGTAATAAGATATCTAATTTTAGAACAAAGCTAGCAAAACCTATCGTTTTGGATCAGCCGTATGAGGTTGCTGTTATAGAGATACAGTACCCACGCATATGGATGTCTTTTCCACAATCAGATTCGCAAGTGGAAATTCATGACCCAGTCAAAGATGGAACCATCGCCGTAACCATGATCGAACTGTCTGTGGGTCATTATGCATCTGTGGAACAGATAATAAAAGAATTTAATTTTAAATGTCAGCAGTACCAAACCACTGGAGACCTTAAAATGCAATACAACACAGTTACTAACCATGCCTGTGTTATGGGACCTAGGGGCACTATTCTCACATTTAGAGGGAGACTGGCGGAAATCCTAGGATTCGAAACAGGAGAGCCGTTTGTACTTCATTATAAAAACACATATGCCCCGCACCCCACAGACATATACGGGGGAAAATATAACATCTTTATTTATGCAGATATCGTTGATTACCAGCTTGTGGGTGACGCCCACGCGAGGCTATTAAGAGCTATAAATATCACGGACGATGACCGCCGCTTGCCTATTCTACAATTTGACAGCCCACACTACACACCTGTGTCAAAGACATTGATCGACGACATAGAAATTGATTTGAAAGACGATCGAAATCAACACATACCCTTTTTATACGGCAAGGTGTTTGTCAAGTTACACTTCCGACCGATAACCCACCATTTTTGAAAAAAAGGATGGCCGTCTACAACACTGATGACTCAAAATATGTAAAATACTACTTATCACAGGCTGGTGGAGAGCTCGGAGGGTATGTTGGGACCAGTACGCAATATGGGTCAGGGCTGGGTGGTTTGTTCCGCAGCTTGTTTAGATTTGCTGTACCACTGTTTAAAAAAGGAGTTAGCATAGTCAAACCACACCTAAAAACAGCCGCATCGGGCATAGTGTCTGATGTCATAACCAACATAACCAGACCCTCAACCACTAAGCAGGACGGTAGCGGATTGTATGTGTATACGCCCAGACCATCTAAGACCCCACCCCCAGGGCAACCGTTGTCTAAAAAGCGTAAAACCACAAAACCTAGCAGGAGAGCTAGCAAACGGACACCGCCACGCAGAGTGAAAAGACCCAGAACCAGTCGTTCTAAAACTGCAGCGTTTGACATATTCTAAATGGCACTGTTACACAGTCATTCTGGAGAATGTGTAAAAACAGAGCTGGACCTGTTTACTGTTCCCTACACACAGACTAGCATTGAGAAAAGTACATTTATCGAAATCCCACCTGTATCTGCAATCACTGATGGAGGGCCGATCGAGTTTTACATCTCATCGTCCGGTGAAGATTACCTGGATCTAAATGACTCATATATCTACACACGTGTGAGAATCACAAACGCTGATGGCTCAAACCTGGCTAGGGACGCTAATGTAGGATTTATTAATTATCCTGGATGCAGCATATTTAGTCAAGTTGATGTTAATTTGGGAGACCGGCTCATTAGTCAATCATCCAACACATATCCATACAGAGGTGTGATAGAATGTCTTATCAATTATAATAAGGACACTTTAGACACACAGTTCAGCACCGGGTTATTCTGTAAGGATACATCATCACACATGAATGACACATCTATAGAAGGAGAGAACCAGGGCCTGGTGACCAGAGGTGGCTACACAGCAAATAGCAGTATTGTTGAATTGATTGCACCAGTACATGCAGACCTATTTTTTCAAGAAAAACTGTTACTTAATGGAATCGACCTGTCACTGAAATTTGTGCGCTCTAAAGACGAATTTGCTCTCATGACAGCGGATGCCAATGCATACAGAGTTAAAATTGTCTCAGCCAGTCTCTTTGTCAAGAAAGTTAGTGTATCACCGACCGTCAGACTTGCACACAGCAAGGCATTGCACCATGCAAACGCAAAATACACGGTAGACAGAGTGTCTTTAAAGACCTTCTCCATACCTGCAGGGGCTAGAATATCAACAAATGACAATTTATTTATGGGTAGGATACCTAAATTTGTGATCATTGCATTTATAGACAATGAAGCATACACTGGCTCCTACCAGCGTAATCCATTTCATTTTGAAAACTGCGATATAGAATTTATGTCTTTATATGCTGATAGTCAGGCTTATCCTGCTAAACCATTCCAGCCCAATTTCCAGAGAAAACACTATACCAGAGAATTTTACCAGCTGATACAAACCACAGGAAGACATTTAAAGGACAGGTCCTTAGCTATTACGCGTGCGGACTTTGGTAACGGCTACACTTTATTCTGTTTCAATCTGGAAGCTGACGAAGGACATTCAGGGAATGTGTCGTTAATTAAAACAGGGAACGTGAGATTGGAAACCCGTTTCAGAAATCCACTACCCCGTACAGTGAACCTCTTGTGTTATTCGGTATTTGATTCAGTCATTGAAATATCTAACATGAGACAGGTGCTCTTGGACTACTATTGAGACAAAAACGGTCATGAACACTATAGAACTATCAGCCGTGATCGGCAGCATTATCAATAAAAACACACATTTCCTAGGCGTGTTAGCCTATGATCAGCTAACCACTGAACGGCTTCAAAGACTCCCTGCTATGAGTATTGTAAACACCCACCCTTCTACGATGCCCGGGGAACATTGGCTTGCTGTTTATATTTCGAGAGACAGACGCGGTTATTTTTTTGATAGTTTTGGTCACTCGTTAGACAGTTTTCCCCCAGCAATAAAGATGTTTCTTCTAAAAAACTGTTCCACTGTTTTATATTCAGGAAAACAAGTGCAGAACGACTTCTCCATCACATGCGGTCAACATTGTGTATTTTTTTTATATCATGTGCAAAATGGTGTATCTTATGAGCGTGTGCTTAACATGTATGGGTCTGATTTAATTTGTAATGATGCTATGGTGTGTCGATTTGTCAACAACATACAACCTGTTGCTGTATGCAGTGATTACGTGTGTGTGCAATGCGGATACTGACATGTACTAATGAGAATAATAAAAACAACATGAGAGCATGATAATCGAGTCAATGGTATTTATTATCAAATCTCGTATATAAATATATAGATTTACAACATACATTGTTTAAACATAAATAAAAGAAATCAAACATTAAGCCGTAATAAAAAAGAAAAACATATATTTAACAATAATAAAGACATAATATATTTAACAGTAATAAAATAAAACAAAACAAAACAATTTAGCAGCAATAAGTGAAAAAAAAACATTACAGTAGAAAAAACACCAAACAGCAAATATTTTTAGCAGAAAAACAATTTCAGGTGCAATAAGAAAAAACCTGAATTCAAAAATCCAACCACTCTACAGGACCCCCCTTTAATTTGTTTTTTTTATTCTTTATTTTTTTTAGTGTACTATGTCGCAGCGGTCCACCAGGGGTGATCTTTTTTGGTGTGTGTTTTAAAAAACCAGGGTCTTCAGACAGTGTGTGATCGGTTTTATACATGGCGACGGTCTTACGTATGCCTGTGTTAGATATGGCTGATAACGGTACGTTTAAATCTGAGACAGCTTTTAAAAACTCTGTCCAGCCGATAGGTCTCAAACCCTCAGAGGGTGCGTGTGTGGTTGTGACGCCTTTAATTAGATCATAAATGTGTGAACCAGGGATGGTGTGTTTATCAACAACAATTTCGCCTTTGTCGTTGTAAGAGATCAAGTGTGGCGAACGGCTCACCGCTGATAGAATAAGTTCTGCATTCCTCCTACACCTTTTAGGTATGTATGTTAAAACATTCTCCGCAACAAGATCCCTCACCCCTGCATCACCATGAACAGGCGATGTGTCCGTCGACTGGGGTTGCACATCCCTGTTAAATTGTTCAGGTAATGATAAAGACAATACATTCTTTTCACGGGCACCTTGTCTCACAAGGGTAAGGTATCTTTGGAGAATATCGCTGTATTTTTTAGCCTTCTCATACACATCTATGTCAGAATCTTGTAACACTTGTAACATCTCCTTGTCCAACTCGTTCTGAGACTGTTGTCTGATGCTGTCTGTTTGCTGCTGCTGCTGCTGCTGCTGTTGCTTTATTAAGTCCAACTGGTGTTGGGGTACCAAAAACATCTTTTGCACATGTTCCATTTTCACCTGTTTGCTATCAGACTGGTTATGAAAGGGATTGCAGCCCCTAATAGCGGCAGTAAAAACCCTCCAGATTGGTTGATTGTCTTTCTCTTTTTCAAAGTTTTTATTTTTTTGTCTGCAATCAGTCTGATTATTGATTTTTTCTTTTTCAGCTGTTTGTACTGCTGATTGGTCAGTGGTATGTTACCATGCAATACATTAAAGGCTATCTCACACAGCGCATTGATAAAATCTAAGTTTGAATTACTAATAATAACTCTGCGTAGAGTAGGAGGAGCCCTGTATATCATCTCCAACAGAGACAGATTCCTCCGCATGCGTGATGACATCCTTTCACCTCTTTGCTGATTTTTGTTTTGGAATGTAAACAACCGGACGCTCTGATAGTAAATTTGTTCTGAGTCTTAAATAGTCCGGGGTCTTAGCTTTATAGTCTATTAAAAGATACCCGTATGTTGTGGATGTGGCATCATTAAACGCTTCTATAAAATATTTAGTATTACCCGGAAACATTTGCCTACCTAAAAGCATAACCTGATATTTATCTCTCGGATTTTTAAACAATATTAGATAGTTAGTGTTCAAGGAAATGGTTCTACTGGATTTTCCTTGAATAAACAAATTCTGAACTAGATATATACAACTCAAATTCCTATGATGCACATACTTTGTGAACACATTTTGAACTTCTAAATTGTTAGCTGCATCGTTCATTACATCGTCTATAATTAACAAATTGTTCTTTTCTGCAGGAAGAAGGGTGTCATCAGCAAGAGATTCGGGTATACCGTTAACAAAGTTTATGTCTCTTATCTTAAGAAGCTGGTCATATAATGGCTGCCAGCATGAGTATATATATACAATATTGTCAATGCTGCATGATATAATCCGGGAAGAATTTTCAATTATGCTTTTAACAAAAAAAGTCTTGCCGCAGTTACTGGGACCGCTGACCACCATACTGAACGGGTGCTGCAACCGGGCGTCAAACCCCTGTTCTAATTTAAAATCCATAAGGTACGGTTGTATAGTCTGGGAGCACACGGCGCTTATTGTAAACAACTTTAACTTTTTTCACAATGGTTTTATTCTTCAAATGAAGCTTCTTTTTATCGCGTCTGATGCTATCAGACACGGCAACTAGGTGTGCGTCTGATGTCTGATTGGTTACAAACTTGTGGACTAAACCTTTCAAGGATTCATGGGTGACAACTTTTGAGTTTAGTGCGTTCAGTGTCACGCCTTTACATTTGACCTGGGTCTTGCCCAACGATGTGTGATACGCGTAGCATTTTGGCCCACCGGAAACAAATTCCGCTATGTAATCCTCCACACCACCCTCTCCACAGTCTAATTCGCTTGTGAGATCCCCCAGAAACGGACCTAGAGGAGGCATCCACTCGCCAGGGCGTGCCGTGAAAATGACACTGTCCGTGTCACAATACAGCACGCGCTGCTGCAAGTTGTCTAGCAAATCATACAGCATGAGTCTGGCGTGTGCAGTGGTCATGGCCCCGACAAAAACATTAACGTCCTTAACACGGGAAGCTCTACCATCAGCATGCCGCCACTGCACCATTGCGACGTCGTCAGAGATGAAACAAAACTGACGCACGTCGTACTGGTCGCTAAACATTAGCTGGCTAAATCTGGAAGGGTCTGTAATGAGCTCAGATGATGCCATATTTGACCTCATGCTGAAACGACCCCATAATGAGTTTAGCAACAGCTTGTTACAGTTACGAACAGCTTTATTTACACAAATCTTGGATGGGTCTAGCATTATTCCCTCCTTCTCATAATACTCGTCTATGTACTTCTTCTGTTCGTCAGGTGTCTTGACGTGTTCAGGATACCCCGAGGCCTCCTGTTTGAGTTTTAGGAAGGCTTTCACATAGTCTTTAAACAATGTGTCGGTCTTATTGGGGAAATGCCACACCTCATCAATAGCAAGAACCCTGTATCCCTTCGCAACAGCTTTTTCAAGCTCAAATGAGACCCAAGTGCCTTTCAATACCCGCTCACTGTCCCTGTGCCCACATGCAGTATGCTGGTTTTGGTCTTCAGCACACATGCTGCAGAGTGGAAACATCAGTTTTCCGTGGCACCTGTAGGGAAGGACGGGGTGAAAAAGACCCTTAGGGGGGAGCACTGTGCATTTAACAAAGCCGAAATAATTTTCTAGCTTGTCAAAGTTGGTGTAAATGACTTGAGGGTGTCCTACAGGATAGTCTTTTTTAGACTGCACTGTGGGATAGAGACTGGTGAAGTCGTAGTAAAATATTTTTTCATCACAACCAGTCTTGTGGTACAGCTTTATAGCATTTGTGCGACCTCCAAAAAGAGCGTCTCGGGGATTCATGCGTTCTGGCTTTCTGTATGTGTGCATGAAAGCCACAACTGTAGGGTCTGTCTGCTTCAAGCCAGCCCATTCACATTCCCACATCACTATTACGTTCACACTGTGTTGTGATCTCAGTGCATCAACTTTGTCACAAAACATGCGATGCAGCAGTCCATAGGATGCTTTGCTGACAGGATTAACTTCGCTCTCGGGGTAACATTTAACACAGCCGTGGTGAAAACATCCTGCAAATTCATAAGCTGTATTACTTGTGGGGTCAAAACCGTCCACAAAATACGGTCCAACCCTCTGTTCGCCTCCTCTGAGAGCATGTTTTACCACTTTGTTGGTGGTGTGGGACACGTATTGAAGCCATTCGATAGAGACGTTAGAAAACGTCTTATTCTGCTCAACGTATGCCCCGTCATACGTGAGAGCGAGCGTGTCTCTAGGCAGAAACAGCGTTTTATACACACCCATACTAAATGCAGCCAAGGTGGTATACATGAATGGATCAACTTGTGTACAACCCAGTAACGTGTCACGATAAATGCTGCATGCTTTACGCAGGACATCAACATCGTTAACACAGTAACGCCTGAGTTCAGCCTGAAAATCAAAGGGATTCTGTGAGGCAACCTGGTACCATTCCATGAATCGCACCTTATCGCTTTCAGACATGTACTCATAGCCGTAGAAGGAGGGGTCTGGGTACGGGCCCACATAATGCTCATTATCCCTCGTATTAAACCTGTGTGGGAAATGGCCCTTCTGCAGGTCTTGAAAACCTAAAGCAGAGGGTATTTTGGCAAGGCCCATGGGCAAAAAGCTGAACGAATCAATCCATCGCTGGTCATAGTCCCTGTCATACATCAAAATCACACGGCTGCCGCTCATTATGACACTAGGTGTTATGCACTGTCTGACAAAGTACTCGAGGAGTATGTAGTTGTCAAAGCCAGATGCATTATGTGCTATGAAAGTGTACCCACGAAACCTTGGGCGTCTGTAATGTTGCACAAACGCCTCCACACACTTTAATGTGTTAAATGTGAACTTATTGCCCTTCAGATCAGACGCACACACAAAGTTAGCCTCGTGTTTACCGTTGTGGTACCTAGTCTCGAAATCATATAAAATGTATTTATCGGTAGGCTTCTGTTTTTCAACAGGCTGTATGAAACACTGATGGTCGGAGTCTCCGGTTAATTTAGGCTCGCGGCAGTGCTCGCATCTAGGCTGGGCACATCTGTGTGGCGATTTCTTGGATTCTTTATATGTGGTGCCACAGTGCATGCAATGTTTCATATTATCACAGGGGATCATGTTGTGTTTTAATTCTGGTAATTTGTGTTGCTGGTAACAGTGTTGTGATTTGCAGATGCGGTTACAGTCGCTGCATTTCACTGTGGGACCCCTGTGGTGTTGACAGAGTGTATAACATGTGTTACATCTATGTTTACAGGAATGATGTAATGGTGAATTATATGTACTGTAACAGAAATTACACACATAGGATGCACCAAGAAAAGCGGTTGGGTTTAAAATCATGTGGTAATGTTGATTATGGAGATACATCATCAACGTGTTTGTGTTTGGCTCTTCATGTGTGAAAAAACATTCCAGGCGTTTACGCCCTTCTGTGTGGTAATAGATTACAATCTTAATGTTGAAGTGCTTCTCAAATTTACTGACATCTGTGAATGATACTTGCTGCTTGTCGCATAGACCTACTTCAGCATGCATCCGTTTAGCTGTAGCGAGTTTTTCTAGCTCAGAGGCTGATGAGTTTAATGAATGTGCTATACATAGGGAGAAGCACAAATTGTTGTGTGTGTTGTTTGGTGTGTATAAATGTCTGCCTTTCTTTGAGAGAATCTCATCATAAGGGATTTGTGCCAGTCTTAAGCGAGCCCCACCACTACTGTTCTGAGCTACCGTGACAATAAACTCTAATTCATCATCACCGATAGATTCATCATTACTCTGCATAACTTGTGCAATTCGATCGAGAAACAGCTCCGGATCATACCGATCATCAGCGTTTAAAACAGCCTGAACATCTGAAGCCAGCGAGGGGCCACGCAGGACTACGTTTAGAACGCTGCCCTGTTGAGATCCAGCCACAGCTCGGTCTACCACATTGGCTAAGCACTCGCGCAGGTACTTGTTCTGGATGATCAAGACTTATACCCCTAAAATCAAGGCGCTCACGCAATTCGCGAGCATTAAAATTAGGTATCTCTCTAATGTGTGGCTGGGAGCGCCTGCCAGATCCAGATTGCACAACGGGCTCAATCACGATAGTATCACTTTGTGAGAAATTTACAATGACTGAGGGGGTGTGTGGTGTTGCAGCGGTGCCCGGACACGCATGTGCGTCTGTAGTACTAGTAGAAGCGGTAACAGACTCAATAACAGCAGCAGCAGCAGCAGCAATACGGTTAGCATCAGTAACAACAGTGGTCCGAGCATCACCTGATGTACTACCACTATTATTAACAACAACAATAGACCCATCAGCAATAGCAGGCGTAGGAACAGTCTGACGAGGATGTGTATCAGATGAGGCTGATGCAGGCACACTATTAAGTCTAGCTATAATATTGTCTAATTTGTTATCTGTTTCTTCAGCCCACTGCATAAAAGCCTCTAAGTCAAAACATCTAACAGGACTGGAGGTTCCGTTATTATGTTTAAATAATTTATTTGGAGGGTCCATGGTCTGGATTTTAAAAGTCAGGGACTTGAAATTTTGCTGCAGATGATGTCTAATGTACTACACACTTTTTTTATGAATTTGATAAACTGTTGGTTTTGTATCTGTGCTTCTTGGTGGTATTGATTGAGTCTAGCTTCAATCAAACATAATTTATCAACTAATGAAGCTATATGACTCTGTTCAACAGGTTGAGCGTCTGAAACCTTCATGTAAGCATCATACGCCGCTGATATTTGAGAGTCTGTTATACCGTCGTCTTCAAAATCTACGTGTGAATCAATGCTATTTCTGACACATTCTGGTGGGGTGGGTATATGAACAAGATCGAAATCTGATATACTGTATTCAAAAACATCAGAGAAATCACGAGGCAAGCACTCACTCGGGGGTGTTGCAGGACCGCTGATGAAGATCGCTTCTGATTCTCCACTGTTGCACAAAGCTCCAGGTTTTTGTTGTTCTGGGAGGTCGATACTGCTTAAACATTCCAAAAACGTCTGGAGTACGGTGTCCTGATCATTATGTGGAGGGGTACTGTGCTGCAGTCTGTGAAGATAGATATGTGTTAAAACATTTATACAAGCACCCATTTCAAACAGAATAAGCGTGTCTCCCTCTCTATCTCTTTTTATCTAATTTATATATATACCTTGTAGTGTGCGTTATTCCTGACGGCCCTGGTTCTCCGCACATAAGGTTCTCTGGCGTGGCTCTGTATGTGTAAAACGGTCGGTTTTAGAACATTTGGAATTGTTTAAACCCATTTGCTGTTTTTTAAATACACAATTATACACCCCGTTGTATACATACCTTTTGTAAGGATGGGCTCTGTGGTCGCGGTGTCTGAATGTTTTCCTGCTCAGTTTGTTAACCCTGGAACAAATCAAAGAAAAACTCTGTTATTATATAATTTAAAACAATCGCAAGCTTAAAACATACATACGATTAAAAATCGCGTAATTCTGTACACACCTTGTGCCTGTTAGAGATGTTGTTCCATCTTTAAAATCCACCGTTTCTAAAGAAAAGGGTGCTGTGCCGTTCTCCCGAACTCCTGAAAATTAAGCTTTTGTTTTAGGAAAAAGATAGTTTGAATATCCTATAATATGTTAACATAACACTTTTAAAAATACAATAATAGGTTTTGTTTTACTTACCGCTTAAGATGTCCATGTTATAAAGAACGATGATAGTTTTGATGGTCTCAAAGAAAGTGATGTTGTCGCGACGAATGCTGAGTTCACCCTGAGCTTCGCATAGGTCTCGGTTAAATACCTTCTCCAGGAACAATGCCAGTACACAACTGCTTCACACCTTAAGTTCACACTCCCATGCTACTTCCCAGAGTTCTCGAAGAGACAAAAGACACCTAGTCTGGAGGTCCTGTTTCCCACCATCAACCTTACTACACCCCACCCTCCCCCTACCATTTGTCTAGACAGGTTTGCCTTAGTTCAACATTGCGAAATCCCGATTTTTAAATAAAATGATCGCATCAACCCTGTAAAGAAAACTAGTTAAATTAAATAAAACGCTTGTGAACATGCCGACATTACCCATTCGGAAGAAATTCCCACTTGTGCCGTTTTCAAAATAAATTGCATGTATCGCAGCAAGCTGAGATATTGTCAGGTTTATAAAATTAGTCTAGCCTCAGTACACAACTGCTTCACACCTTAAGGTTCACACTCCCCAAGCTACTTCCCAGAGTTCTCGAAGAGACAAAAGACACCTAGTCTGGAGGTCCTGTTTCCCACCATCAACCTTACTACACCCCACCCCCTACCATTTGTCTAGACAGGTTTGCCTTAGTTCAACATTGCGAAATCCCGATTTTAAATAAAATGATCGCATCAACCCTGGAAAGAAAACTAGTTAAATTAAATAAAACGCTTGTGAACATGCCGACATTACCCATTCGGAAGAAATTCCCACTTGTGCCGTTTTCAAAATAAATTGCATGCATCGCAGCAAGCTGAGATATTGTCAGATTTATAAAATTAGTCTAGCCTCAGTACACAACTGCTTCACACCTTAAGGTTCACACTCCCCAAGCTACTTCCCAGAGTTCTCGAAGAGACAAAAGACACCTAGTCTGGAGGTCCTGTTTCCTCAATGTCTGGGAGGTGTGGGGTGGGAGGTGTGGGGTGGGGGGTGAGGGGGGTGGGGGTGGGGGGGGGGGGCAAAAAAAGTGCAGGTGTATTACTACTCATATGTTCTGGACCTGCTCTGATTTGAACCGGTTCTGGGAATTAGTTTTTAAAGCTCTTTCATTTGTGTGTGGGAAAACAATTGATCCTAATCCGATGACAGCAGTCTTTGGTGTACTCCCAAACCAACACGGGATAACTTCTTATCAAATGGATGCAGTGGCTTTCTCATCTCTCCTGGCACGCAGGCTAATTCTTCTTAAATGGAAGGATTCAGGTCCGCCAGTGTTTGTTCAGTGGGTGAGAGAGGTGATGAGGTGTTTGCAGATAGAGCATTTGAGATACAGTTTGAGAGGGTCTCAAAGTAAATACTACAAAACCTGGTCATCCTTTGTTGAATATGTGGAGAAGTTGTCATTTACTGAAGTATGATGTAATACTGCTTTTATCTGTGTTTGGGGTTTTTTTCTCTTTCTTTCTTTAAAGCCAACTACTATCTGTAGCAAGCCAAAAAGAACTGCGCACAATGCAGACCCCCCCCCCCCCCCCCCCTTTTATTTATGTATTTATTTTATTCTATTTTTGTTTGTTTTGTTTTCTTTGGTGGGTTTTGTTTTTTGTTTTTTTTCTATTTGTTTGTTTGTTTGTTTTGGTTTTTTTGCCTTGTTCACATGATAGTACTTTTTTTGTATGTGCCCATAGATTACACATTTTTCTGCATTTTCTGCGTGGCGTAACCAGTTTCACAATGGCAGTGTTTGTAATCGCAATTTGAGTTATATTTTTCTGTACTTTTGTCATATTGGAAAATTATAAATAAAGTTGTCAAAAAAAAAGAAAATTCTCCCTCATCATTTTAGGTATAGAAGAGGAAATAAAAAACCCCAGATATCTAAATCCAGTTTATGTCCACTTATAGGGCACTATTGAGTGGGAAAGAGCTCTGGCCAGGGAGTTGAGGGGTTGCAACTCGCTTTTTTGATAATTGAGCTTATATCCTGACAGTGTACCATATTGGTCCAGTATGTTAAAAGAGAATAAAGTCAACCCCTAAGCCAAAACTATCCATCACCTCATAGAGGAAGCTCCACTCGACGCGGTCGAAGGCTTTCTCCGCGTCAAGCGATACCACAACCTCTGGAATTGAGTTGCACGATGTGTGGATAATATTCAAGAGGCCTCTTGAATTGTTATATGAGTGCCTGCCAGCCATTAACACCCTGTCAGATCAGAAGCGATAATTTGTTGCAGAACACGTTGTAGCCTAAGTGCGAGAATTTTAGATAGTATTTTAAAATCAATATTTAAAAGAGAAATTGGTCTGTAACTGCTGCAGAACAGAGGATCCTTGTCTTTTTTCAAGATTAAACAAATAGTAGCTTCGGACAATATCTTGGGTAATTGACATTTTGAAAAGGCTTCATTATACATATGTTTCAACAATGGTGCCATAAGATCAGAATTGGCTTTATAGTATTCTGCAGAATAACCGCCAGGGCCCGGCGATTTACCTGTGTTTAAAGATTTAATGGCTTCTTGTACCTCTACTACAGTAATTGGTCCCCCTAATCCCTTCGTCAGAACTCTATCTATTCTTGGAAAATGTATATTTTGGAGAGTTTCTTCTGATAGAGGGGGAGAACTTGAAGTGTACAGATTGGAATAGAAACGAACAAATACTTCATTAATTCCCTCTGGGTCCGATATTATGTCACCAGCGGCAGACTTGACCTTTGGAATTAGTTTGGAGGTTGCTTCGGCACGGGCTTGATAGGCCAGAAGTTTCCCTGCCTTATCACCGGATTCAAAAAAGCGTTGCTTTGTCTCAATTAATTGAACCATAGCTGTTGCGGTGGTGGTTAATTGAGACTGGCTTGAACTTTCACACCTTCTGTATAGAGGTTAGGATCTGGGTTTGATGCATATCTGCCATCTAGATCTTTGATCTTATTCAATAAACTGGTCGTGTAAGATAGCTCTTCCTTCTTTAAATTTGACACAAAGCCTATAAGCTGGCCTCTCATGTAGGCTTTCGACGTTTCCCATAGTACACCTCTTGACACTTCAGTAGAGTCATTCAATTCAAGGAAAAGTGAGAACTGTGATCCCAAAAATGTTGTGTAGTAGGGCTGGGTATCGTCACTGATTTCTAGAATCGATTCAATTCCGGTTCACAAGGTCCCGAATCGATTCGATCCACGATTCGATTTAATTCGATTCGATTCGATTCACTTTGATTTGAATCTGGGAAATTTTGACAGTCAGAAATATTATAATTCAGATCAGTACATTTACATATTTTTGTATCTATAAAAAGGAAGCTGACACACGCAAGACTTTATCAAAGGTGTGAGCATCACAGCAGATGCCTTTGTGTCAAAGTAGCTGAGGATAAAACACAGAAAAACATGAAGGCGATTTTCCTGGCCTGGGATTTTATAAAAATATTCTGCAGTACATCAAAAATGAAAGAAAACCATTAATCAACATATGAACATTACCTCTGAAGTTACAGCAGTAAGCGTTTTGCATTTTGCATAATTTTAAAAAAGTTTAAATTTGTTCAGTATTGAACGGCAGAAATTAGGTTTTCTTTTCGGAAGTATATAAAACGGAAAAAAAAAACGTCGGCCGACAGCGCTGTAAACAACGGTAGTCTTGTGCGTAACAAGCAACCTAATAATGCAGAAAACAGTACAGAGAGAGAGAGAGAGAGAGAGAGAGCCGTGGTCAAAGCAAAACAGTAAAAGTCAGAGTGAATACATGACGATGTTTATGTGAAGCGTAGTTTGGATCTTCTTTTGCTGCTGGTTCGGTCAATATTGTTTGGAGAGACATCAAACTAACAGCTTCAGAATCAGCGCATAAAGGGCGTGAACACAAAGCGCTGAACCGCCGACAGATCAGAATCAGTGAGCTGTCGGCTTTCAGCCCCGACCGTGAGAAAGGCGACATCTCACTGATTCTGATCCGCGGGTCGCGCTGTGTGTTTAAGTCTTTGTGCAGAATCCATGTTCCTGCTCTCATTTACTGTCTTAGCTGTTTGGTGGTTGTTGAAATTTTGTGAGATTTCACCAGAGATTCTGGCATTTCGGGCAAAATAAATTTATATTAAAAAATCGATTCAGGATTTTAATGAATCGATTTTACGTTATCCAAGCCAGAATCGATTTTAATCGATAAATCGATTATAAAAACCCACCCCTATTGTGTAGTCATCCCTTATCAACAGGCTAGAGTTAAATCTCCAATGTTTAATGGGTCGAGATGGGGTCGCTAATACCACATCAAAAGAAACTGGTGAGTGATCTGAAATGGCGATAGCATGATACTCACAATGGCTAATTTTACAGAAACCTAATATCGATAAGAAAAAAGTCTATACGTGTATATGTATGGTGGGGATGAGAGAAAAAGGAAAATGCCTTAGTAGTAGGATTCGCATGTCGCCATGGAGCCACAATCCACAGCTGAGTTTTGAAAAATTCTAGGGTTTTAGCAGATTTACTCAAGGAACAGGCCTTAGTTGACAATCTATCCAGCAGAGTGTCCTGAACCAAGTTAAAGTCACCTCCAATAATAAGATGATAGTTTTCCAAATTTGGAAGTGAAGAGAAAAGTTTAGCTATAAAAGAGTCATCGTCCCAGTTTGGCCCGTACACGCTAGCCAGTATCACAAGTGAGCCCTGCAAGTTTCCTGACACAAATGTGAAACGGCCATCTGGATCAGCAATAACTTTATGTTGCTCAAACAGAATATTATTACGAATAAGTATGGCTGTCCCTCTAGCCTTGGCGTTAAATTTGGAATGATATATATTGCCGGTCCAGTTTCTCTTGAGTCGCCTCACTTCTTTGTTGCAGAAATGCGTCTCTTAAAGAAAAAGCACATCTCTTTTAAGCTGCTGTAAATGCGCCATAACTTTGTTAATTTTGGTTGCATTCCTCACACCTCTCACATTCCAGGAGACAATTCTAAGACCATTGATTGTGTTCGACATACCTTACTGTATTCAGACAGGTCTTTGATTTGACAAGTTGACAGTGGCCAGGGGAAGACTGGTGTCTGTACTTGAGGTAATAGACTGTGAACAGGAAAGGGGAAAAAAAAAACAAAAACAGAAAAAACATAAAACAGGACAATACATACATACACGTCGAACAACATAAATTGGACCTGGAAACTCCTGAAAACAAAACTTGCAAGTGTCCATTGCACAGCAGGGTATAAACATTCCCCTGCGAAGACTTCGCCATCACAACTCTATCAAATGGCTTCCCTTTGGTGACAAGGTCTCACTATGAAAATATACCTTGTCTATATTCTGCTAGAAAAATTGAGGAACTAGGATGTATCTTACTATACAAAAACGGACAGAAGAAAAGCACAAAAAATGGCAGGTTGAGGTATTGTTGTCCTCCATTTGTACATGGCAGGAATCAAACTGTAGGAGAGGTAATAATAATAAAAGAATATGTGTTTATATAAAGTAAAACAGTATATACATATATGTGTACGTAGCAGACTAGTGAGCATGCCAACAGTGGCATTAGAACAATAGTATAAACAGGGGTATTGTAAACAAAAATGAGAGAAGAACAGTGAAAAACAATGAGGTTAGAATTACTCATACCATGCTGTCTTCTAGATACCAAACATCAAACTAAAATGTCATGAGCCCTTCTACGGAAGTGGCAGGATCCAACCATGACAATGTTTTCAGATCAGGTCTCCAGAATGTTAGAACTCAGGGGACGGTGTGAGGCGATGTAGCTCCGAGCGTCGCCTGGTGACGCCAGTCGCTTCCGGTTCCCTTCGTCAGTCATAATGAACAGTTTGGCCAGGTAGCAAAGCTGAGGCTTGAGTCCAAGATCATACAACTCCTTCATAACTCCGCGGTAAGCGGACCGTTGTTCCAGCACCTCAGGGCAATAGTCCTCAACAATATGGATGGGGGTGTCCTTATATTCTGGTCTTGCTACCAGCACCTGGTGGGCTCGATCCAACTCTGGGGCCGTTTTCAAAACGTCCACTCCAAATATGTCCACAAGCATCTGAGAAAAGAACACAGTTGGCCTGGGCCACTCAATATTTTCAGGGACCCCCAAGTTGTTGAATGTTGTTGCAGCAGCTTCTGCTTTCAACGTTGATTAGCCTAGCTCTCAGCTTATCGTTATCCTCTACCACTACCGCTAACTTAGCCAACACGTCCTGGAGCTCCGCATTTGTAGCTGTGGCCGTGGTTTCCGTTGGTCATGGCTGTTGAGAGTCGTTTGGATGCTGTCCAGCTTGTTTTCAAGTTGCTGAACGGATGTCTTGAATTCTGCCGAAAGCGAGGCTTTGTGCTCATCCAGCGTGGTCTTTAGCATAGCCATGATAGCCTCATTAGCCGCACCAAGCTCATCTCTTTTTTTGCTCCTGGTTCCTGGTGTTTCTACTGGTCATCTTGGCAGATTATGACACCAGACAAACAATACCACCAATATAAGTCCCCACTTTGTAGCGGGTAGTGAGAAAATTATTAAGTAGTTGTGATAAAAGTAGGAGCCCTGCGAAGAGCGACTATTCCGACATGCCGTCAACCGGAAGCCATCCTCTCATGATATTCTGACAACAATTTGAACCAAAAATGTTCAAATTTGGATTCTTCATTCCATCAGACCTGTTGCCACTTATTTTCAGTCCAGTTCTTGAGTAATTTGGAATAATCAGCCCTTTCTCACTGTTTCCCTTCCTTAAAAATGGCTTCTTGACAGCCACCCATTTCTGATGCAACTTCAGTGAGCAACACATGGATAAACTGAAGGGCTAGATGCAGCTCTCGGGTCCTGTATCGGAGCTTTCAGATACTGTTCATATCAAGCTTATGCGCAAGTTCAGTAAGGGAGCTCTGTAATCACTCATCTGCCTGCTTTCTTGAGTGCTAGTCTGCTTTTCTGTTCTCTACATCACTACCTCTTTCCCACGCTGTCAATCTCAATACTGTCAACATTACTCTAGTCCAGTCATCTTATTGCCTGCTTTCTTTGGGCCAATAAGCCTCCACATCATTCTCCCTTTCAGACTCCCCACCTCCTCTGCATCTCCACCTCAAAGACACCTCAGTCAGAGCTCCATCCAAACCTCAGTCTTCATCTTCACCACTACCAGTGTCTAGACTCAAGGGGGTCCTGCCCTAAATTCATTCACCTCTGGGATTCTGCCATCTAATCTCTAAATACATAAATTTGTCCACCTCAATAAATAATATTCAAATTCTTCCAAGTAATTTCTCCTCATTAAACTGCAGTAGAAAGCTTCCTTTCTCTTCCATTTTTCCAGTTTAATGCCATTTTTCTAAGCACATTCTGGACACCACACTAGTGTGTGCCAAGTTTTCAGAGCCTTGTTAATGAAAAAAAAAAACCTTTTTAGATTCAACTAAAGAACAAAGTGCCTAAAGATAAAACTGTTTATTTGCTGCGTTGTTTGTTATGTGTTGACACAACATTGGTTCATCCCTTGAGTTATCTGCCTTTTTTATGCTTGAATGATTCATAAATCAGTGGCTTTACAAACAAACACAAAAGTTTCCTCTGTAAATGCTCAAGTACAGTAGAAAGAGTGAAAAAGCAGCCAGTGCCCAAAGAAATCTCCAAAAATCCTGGAGAAGTATTGCTTAAGATCATTTTAAACATTTACAAGACTATCTGATAGCTCAGAAATAAAACATGACGCATGGCTCAAGACTTTTTGCAGTACTTTAGATTCAAATAATAAAAACAAAAATGGAGCACAAACCTATTGTTTCATTTATGATTACAATTAACCTCAATGCGAGCCATATTTTTCATCAGATAATTTCATTAAACTGCACAAACTTCCAAAACTAAGTCAAGAGTTCTGCTTCACTGACTTGAATTAGTTGAGGTGCCCAGATAACCACTGACCTAGTTCACCTGGCAACCACACACTGATGCAGATGTTAAGTCTTGAAATCTAAATAATTTAGATCTAAAAAGTTTAAACCTCTGTACAGTTGTTGCAAAGGAAACCATTTGCCACAGAGACCCAAACAAATTTTGTCCCGGCTTGATAAGCTGTTCATTTCTGCTCTGCATGGGGTTTCTG
The DNA here is from genome assembly GCF_963576455.1 of Neolamprologus multifasciatus. Classification (NCBI taxonomy): domain Eukaryota; kingdom Metazoa; phylum Chordata; class Actinopteri; order Cichliformes; family Cichlidae; genus Neolamprologus; species Neolamprologus multifasciatus. The sequence goes on from NC_140444.1 coordinate 20,739,553, forward strand.
TGGGGACTTGGTCGCTTTTAGAGCCAGCCTCAAGTGGCCACTTGAGGAACTGCAGTTTTTGAAACTTGCTCATTAGCTCAATTTTTCAGCCCCAAGGATTTCCACTTGATTTAGCCAGATGCATGTTTGAATTTAGCCTTTTTAATGGTCTACATGATTACTGTAATCTTGCACGGTGGTCATGCAGTTCTCTTGGCAAAATCCATCCAGACAATGACAGATAGATACATTTGTGCCAAACTACTCAAAACTGCCTTTGCTGCAGTTCTAACTATAGTAGATTTGTGCAACACATTTTTCCACAGTGACACAGACAGACAGATTCACAAGGTAAAAACATTACCAGCTATGCAATCAGTGCTGGTTTCCACCAATTGCAGTCATGACTGCTCTTGTTCCACCCATTACCTCATCCCTTTTCCTATTCCTCTCACAAAAATTAGTGAGCTTTGGACTTATTTTTACCCTCTCATTTTATGTTAAAGTGACCCTCTGCAGGGTGTTTGACGATGCTGTTTTTTTTTTTTTTTTTTTATGGAGCTGTGATAGATAGATATAGAGTTCAGGGGATGAGTTTGACTAGAAGCTAGAGGCAAAGGAGACAGTAATACATGTTAATGACTCGCAAAAATGAGACCCCAGAGGTGCACAAAGAGTTTAGGCGACAGGAAAAAATGTCTAGAGCAGGCATGTTTCAAGGAAGGACAAAGAACAAAAGGGGATTATTTTTAAGCGTTTAGGCCTTAGCCAAGTTTGCTGGCTTGGCCTGCTTTGTCCTTCACGTGGGTCAAGAGGACAGGGATGCAGGGGGTGGGGTGAACAGATAGGATCTTTCTCCTCAAGGGATGAAGGGAGGCAGCAGGACTAGAGAGGTAAGGGCTGTGAGGAAATAGATGGAAGGATGTCTGATAGGAGTGAGAGAACAAGAACAGGTATAGACTGGAAGAGGCTAGGGTGGAGGGCAAATAGAATTAAGGAGGAGTGAATGGATGAAACAGGAAAGTAAAGACTTGTTTATCCAGCATTTCTCATTAGATTTACATTTAAATTTTCATCTAGATAGAAGTAATAAGTAACACACAAGGTGGATAAATATCTCCCAAATTTGTGATTCACCTGCTCCACTGTATGAATACCTGGGTTTATATGGTGGGCACAGATAAAAAGAGTTAAGGCTGTAAAGAGATTAGCCAGAATCTATTACTGAAAGCAAGGGCTTTGAGTAACATAAGGTACAATGGAAGAATCTGGAATCGGTACAGGGTTGAAAGTGTGTGTTTGTGTGTGTGCGTGTGGAGAAAGCGCGTGAAGAAAGAGAGTGTATGCACGTCTCAAAATGATGAGGTTGAGTCCCAAGCCACCAGCTAATGGTTTCCATAGATTTATTGGCAGCGCTGGGGGTACTTTGTTTTAGACTCATGAGACAAGTTGCAATATATCACTTACTCAACCAGGCTACAGACATCAGACTTAACACCACATCTCTCTGAGTGGTTGTCAGGATGTACATGGGAATGCGTACATAAAGGGAATAAAAATGAAACAGACACATCAATAAAAGACTAAAAAAAGTGCTCGCTAATGTTAGCGACAAAGAGACATTAACCACTAGTTCAGCGGAGGCACAATTGGTGCTTAGTGGTCAATTCCACCCGTGGATATAGGATATGCCTTGCTATGTCCACCTGTGAAATCACAGCACAGAGCATCTGAAGCCTTTAGGCAAAGTACTTGTCTCTCCAACAATAGTGTTTTCATAACCAGCCAACTGGGAGGAGATCTAAAGAGAGAGGCAGGAGCACTAATCAATAGGAGAAGGCGGACCGGTGTCAAACGGCAAATAAACAAACAAGCCATTATCCTGTCGCATATACACAACACATACACATTGGAGTATGTCCAAAGGAATAGCTAGAGACAGACAGAGGTGCATTTTTTTGTTTGCTTTTTGATAAACGTGTATAAAAAAAATGGATGTTAAGGGAAACATAAAACAAAATGACTCATTTTCATAGTGGCTCCCTCCACTGCCTCCGGATGTGAAGCATTCATGTGCAAATGGGCCAACTAAGCATGTGTGAGCCTTAGACATGTATGATAAATGTTTATGTGTGTGTGTTTAGGATGGGGAAAAGATGGGGAAACAAAAAAGAAACCAGAAGATAGTGTGTGGCGGGTTTAAACACTATTATTATTAATATTATCTGGTGGCAGTTGGCTGGCCCACAGGCATGACTGTGTGTGAGCATGTTAATGTGATCTGTGCATCATCTGCAGTGTACGCATGTGTGTGTGTGCCTTATCTGTGTCTGTCAACAATTTGCAAGTATATGCGTGTTGAAGTTTGTTCTGGGCAGCTCTGGTGACAGAGAGCGAGAGAGAAGCAGAAGAGCTATCGATTTTTAGCCGAGGCATAGCTACAGAAAAGATCTGTTTGGGTGGAACTGTGATTACCTCCCTTTTCTCACCCCCTTCCTCTGTCCCCCTGTCCCCCATTTGCTTAGAATATACACGGTATCTGTCTATCCATCTATCTATCCTTCCACTGCCTCACCCGTCTCAATCGTTAGGCCTAAACAAAGCGTGTGATGTGCTCTCGCTGTCATCTATTTCTGGATGCCAGCACATCTCGGAAGAATACGTTTCAAAGTTTGTGCGGCTCAGAAAACGTGTGTTTATATTCTAAGTGTACCGCACACTTTGTATGTGTGTGTGTGTGTCAGTGTGCATCCACACGTGTGTGTGTGTGTTTGTGTGTGTGCACTTTCTAAAACAACGACAATGGTGTCTGAGGTTTTAAAAGATTTAGAAGTGAATCAGTTGCCTGGTTACCAGAGTCTGTTTGTTTGTCAGGTTGCAGTTTTCTTGGTTACAGTTGCAGACACACCCATACATGTAAGGATGTACATGTGTTTTGTTTTTTTTAATTAAAAAAAAACACATAATGTAAAATGCGCCCCTTGTCCTCAACCAAACTTAATCCTGTATGACTGGACTCACTGATTGGTGCGCTTCCATCTTTCTGCACATCTGTCTGTCTCTCTGCTCGCCAGCCTGTCAGTGCTGCTCTCGGCCTGTTAGAACGAACAGACGGCTACACAAAGCAATCTGTGTTTCTCAGTGTGCGTAGTCAGATAAACAGATAAATGATTAGATGCAACAGAGGAGAGGGAGTCTCGGTATCGTCGTTATGCGGGAAAAAGGGATCGGGATTAAAAGAGCAGCATTGTGTCTAACAGATTATTGACTCTGCGCGTGCGTGTGTATGCCTGCTGCATGTGTGGTTGGCTGGTTTTCTCATTACAGGATTAAAGAGCATCTGGTTCAATGTTCCTACTCAACCCTGCCATTCAAAATCATGAGGGAAATGATACGCTGATGTCTCATGTAGGTGCGCTTGTCCCTGCGCATCCATCTGTGTCCTTGAGCGCGTGTGCGAACACATGCCACATATAGGAAAGCACATGCAAGTCAACTGGGGGAACAAATGTGGATTAAATGGAACTGGACATGAGCAGAAAGGAAATTGCTGTTTCTTGAGGCTGTGTCACAGTGAGTGGAGAAGCTCGGTTTGTGGGCTCTCTGAGTGAAAAACTCTTGACTCAAATCTATTTCTGGTTATATAATGAAAGGTGGACTGAGACAGGCTTAGCTGGATCTGCTGTTGAGTATATGGGCAAGAAAGAGATGGGGAAAGTCGAGAGAAGAAAGATAGAAAGATAGATAGATAGATAGATAGATAGATAGATAGATAGATAGATAGATAGATAGATAGATAGATAGAAAGATAGAAAGATAGAAAGATAGATAGATAGATAGATAGATAGATAGATAGATCACTGATAATGCCAATCGAATAATACCAAATTATTTGTACTACAGTTTGATAAAAATCCCCACTTTTCAGTGCTTTTCCTTTAGGTTAGCAAGTATTGTATCAGTCACAGCACATGGCCTGCTTATGTCAACATAACTCATAACCTGATGTAGAATATTTGTAATTATTTATAAGTGACTTTTTTTTAAATGCACGCACTGTACACAACGGTGTCCCAGATGGAAAAATCTGAATAGGTAAGCGTGTAACAGATGACCTGATTTCCAAAAGGCAAAATGTTAAAGATGACACATTGCTTTAATATTTTAAGCAAGACTCCTTTTTTTAAAAAAATGCACATCTTTTACAGTTTCAAAATAATAATAAAAAAAAGACAGAAAAGTGCTCTCAGCAAAAAAAAAGTCAGCGCTGCATTTGACAGCTATCACAGCTTGTAAACATTTTTTGTAGCCATCTAAGAGTCTTTGAGTTCTCGTTTGGGTGATTTTCACCAATTTTTCCACCTGCAGAAGGTTTCTAGTTCTCTGAGATTCTCGGGCTGTCTTGCATGCGCTGCTCTTTTGAAGTCTATCCACAGATTTTCAATGAAGTTTAGGTCAGAAGACAGTTACGGCTACGGGCAAGCCTTTTAGCTCCCACCTATTGAAGTAGTCCATTGTTGATTTTGAGGCGTGTTTTGGATCTTTATCCTGCTGAAGAAGCCTCTCCGCTTCTTCTTCTTTTATTTTATTTTTATCTTTGACATGATGTTTGCTTGAAAAATCTGGTGCTATTTAACTGAATTAAATATTTCCTCCACCACTGCGATGTTCTCTGAGCCGTTGGCTGCAAAGCAAGTCCGAGCCACGGTCGATCCACCCCCATGCTTAACAGATGGACAAGTGTTCTTTTATTAAAATGTGCACCCTTTTTTTTAAACTCCAAACCTACTGTGCCTTTGCTAAATGTGACCAAAAAACCAAAAGTTTGTTTTTCTTTTACTTTAGTTTTCTTTTAATCCATTCACAGAGCTTGTTTCTGTGTTGCATTGGGTGATTTTAGATGTTCATTTGCTCTAAGGCTGAATTTTGTGTTGAGGACACAGGGAAGTTTTCTTCTAATGATTCTCCCCTGAAGGTTATGCTTGTGCAAGTGCTGCAGCACAGAAGAACAGCACGCCGTCTCTTCAGAGTCTGATATATCTTCCTGAAGGTCTTTTGCAGTCAATCAGGGGTTTTGAGTTTCTTTTCAAGCAATCCTGTGGGTTGTAAACAACCTTAAAATTGCTGTCTCATACAGTTCCATCACATAGTGTTACACACCTGGTCATTCATTTACTTTTATTTACTTATTTGTTATAAAAAAAAAGGGCTCATGATAGTATATCGACTGCAACAGTAAGACACGAGCTCAATAAAAGTAAAAAATGTTTAAAAAAAATCACAAAAAGCATCTACATGCCACTTATAAATTGTATTTATTTAATGCTCCAGGAAAGATGAATGTAATTATTAAAGAAATTAAAAAATGAATAAAATGCCTTAAAAAATTACAGTAAATTCACTTTTCTTCTCACTCAACCAAAACGCGACTGCAGGGATAAAAAGGTAGTAATGATAATAATGAGCGCATACCTATATTGTACACACAGTATTTTAGTTTGTCACAGAACAATAATACATCATCGTGATTGTAATGTTGATGGCATCGCTGAGCTAATAAGACTTTATGTCAGTATTTCCAAGTGTTTGTTTGTGTGTGCGTTTATAGACTGTGGCCCTATTAATCAGAACCTATCACTTGTGGCTAATGGAGATAGATTAACAAGCGGAGGGACGTGACTGTCCCTAGAGAAAGCCTGCTTCCTCTGTGTGTGTGTGTGCGCGCACGTAACTATGACACCCCAGTAACGGCGTGATTTTCTGCTTGACTACTAGAGCCACCATCATTTGTGTTGCCTACCCTCGACGAGGAGGCTGAGGATGTGTTCCCAGAGATGCAGAGGTTAAGCACACTCATTTATTATTTTCTTTACGCGTACACACTCGTATGCGTTTGTGTAAACTGTGTGAATACAATTAGATAAAACCACGCTTTCGAGCATTCGCCACGTTTATTCCCCAAACGCACAAGACGTTGCCGGCACCTGCACAGTCGTCTTCCTCTCGCCCTGAGGTAGAAAAGAGTTTGCCACCAGCTGTAGCAGAAGGTTCTAATCCCTCAGAGATACCTACATTATCCTCGCCGCTCAGGGTGAAATATCAGCTACATACTAATAATATTTCTGTGCTGCTTCCTTGAGATGCGTCCTTGAGAGACTCCCCAGGATACCTCTTTGCCTTTTTGTATCTTGGAAGCATTAAAGGTGTGTTCAGCCCAGCAAAATTACCACATCAAAACACTACAAACTGCAAACCCCATTAATTCGACGGGAACATACACTGTTTAGGGTTTAGTGACAGCAGCTGATCCCCGCATGTACATAATCCCATACAGAGACACTTTCATGGGAAAACACACACTTGTGTAAACCCATTTTACTTCCATTAAGTATCACTCAGAATGGATGAGAGCTCTCATTTCACGGAGCGCTGCCAGACTTGATATGAATGCCTCTTTAACATGGAGAGTAGCACACACGTGCACAAACACTCAGGGTATTTCTCAGGCTGACAGTAGCGTCGGTGGAGAGAGATACATCTTCTTCAGGACAAATAGATTTAAATGTTCTTCAGAAGTCAGCACAGCTGCAGGACTCGGGATAAAATCTTAGATCAGACGACGGGAAGCGGGAGATAATGCCAAATGCAATTTTTACAAGATTTTGACTTTATCGGGGGGGGGGGGGGGGGGGGGGGGTGCAAAACTGTAGAAACCAAAGCAAAAAATGATGATTCCCGTGCTGATAGTTTATACTTTTAATGTCATTGTGACAATCCTTTCATGCTTGCACCAAAAGATGAAAAAAAGTGTAATGAAATGTCCTCCAATCCAATTTTACTTGTACTGTCGATGCCATTTGAAGGTCAGCTGAAACCACCAAGTTTTCTCGTCTCTAAGGGAACAAAATACTCCAAAAAAGGGGAAAAAAATTCAAATAACAGCCTTCTTGCTTATTGCTTCATTGTCTTTTTTTCTTTTATTGATTGTCAGCTGTCTTCTGGGTAGTCAGACTTGCTGATGACCTTTAAAATCTGTGTTTGTGTGTACCTGCGCCTGTTTGTGTGTCCATGTAAGTGTTTGTGTGTGTGTGTGTGTGTGTGTGTGTGTGTGTGTGTGTGTGTGTGTGTGTATTTCATTACCTCTGTGTCCAGCCTCAGTATGTGCTCTCTTTGTGTTCTGTCATGTTATCATATTTTCTCCTGTTCTCCTCATCGATTTCCTGTCATCGGCCTGAAAAGTGGACTTTTGTTTCACCAAGTTAGCAAATAGCGTGTGCTAGCTCTCTCTCCCTCTGCCTCCCATCCCTCTGTCTTTCATTTGCTCTCCCTATTTTGCTTAGTTAACCGATTTCAAAAATACAAGACTCTGCTGTCATGCCAATCTTCGCTGGGCGTGTCTTTATCTTTTTTGACTTTTACACTTTACTTTGTGAAATATTCAACAGTTGTGGTTCCTCTTTGCCTCCCTTCAGCCGTGATGTTGTCAGACAAGGCTGTGTAACTTATTAAATACATTCATGTATCTGTTTCTTTTTTCAGTGCCATATAGTGCTTCATGTCCAAGAGAGAGAAATCAAGTCAGACCCGTCGTCGCGCATCTGTCATGCTTGGCTACCTTTGTTTCCTGTGTGTCTTTTATGCATATGCCAGTGCGCTTCCACAGTGTGCATGTGTGTTCACCTTGCCTGTGTGTTTGTAATGTTGCTGATATGCATGGCTGAGCTTGGCATGAGTTTTCTTGCTGGGATGCTAAAAAGCAGAAGAAGCTAAGGTTAAGTGCGAAGGTCGACAGAGTGGAGCTGGGGGAGATATCCATCACAAAACCAATGCATTTACGTGGACATGGTGGCTATTTATTTTTATTTCTATGGAAAAGAAGACAGTTTCTGCAGGTAAGCTGGCAGCCTGCCCGGGGCTTTCTTGACACATCCTCTGCAGACATTTTGCAAGAGAACAGAAAGCCCAAAGTAAACAAACTGACTAGGCAAATCAGCTTGAAAAGTTGTCTGCTGGGTTTGGGGATGAAGTTTTTTCATTTAAAAAAATTGGGTTAAAACTTAAAGCTCTGTGGCAATAAATTCACTGTTTTTTAAAAAATCTAAATCATTAAAAAAAATACTACTAGCTTTACTAGCTACCAAGCATGCATGCCATTTTTTTCTTTCTTGCATTTAAAAGAAACCTTGAAAGAAGATGTGTTAGGTTATGTTCTACATGCCCAGGTGTTCCTTCATTTTGACTTAGGTGCGTGGCAGCGGTAACATAACTTAGGATTAGGGCACCCATGCTAGTTTTAGCTAACTCCAGTCTTAATTAGCAGAACATATCTATAAACTGCCACCAAACCAGAACATCTGAATCCAGCACTGGTCTGAAGCATCAGCAGCTACACTGTCTGTCTATCTCTGTAGATTATAGTGGGCAGCTAATTTTCCCTGGGGGCCACAAGCTTATAAAGAGGAAAAATTAATATAGAGCAGAATTGAGTTCAACTTACTGCTGCGGTCCTCCACAACAGTCCCAGTTTCTCATGTGGCCCCGTTGGGAAAATGAATTACCCACCCCTGCTCTAGATAGATGGGTCCATAGATTCAGTCCAATCTCTGCAGGTACTCCGCTATCATTATAAATGAGAAACAAACCAACAAATAAATATAAACCCTTTCCAAATATGCATGCATGTGCATGATCTGTTTATTAATTTATTTTATTTTAAGTACCAATTATCTATCACTTTTCAAGCCGTACAAAAATATATTATATACCATAATTCTCTCCTGCTCAGTGCTGTCTGTTCTTCAGTTCATTTTCCCGCTCAGAGCCAAACGAGTTCTTCTCCGAGTTTCTTGACTTTATCTTTTAACGTGTTCCTCCCACATGCTCTGTCACAACCCTTATGCGTTTTTTATACCTCTCCTGTATTCGCCTCTCTTCTACACCTGCCGTCTCTTCCAGCTCTAACACCTCTTATCATTAATAATAACCGCCGCTATGACAAGCCATGGCTTGATCTATTTCTATCCCCTCGTGAACATGTGTTACATATACACCAGTTGAACATGTGTGTGGAAAAAAAAAAGATATTTGTGCAGATGTGCTCAACAGCTGGTTAGTCTAAACTTGACCAACAGTGTTCAAATTAACATAGCCCAACATTTCACATTACACTGTTAAGTGGCTTGAGCTGACTGTTAGGAATTGCTAGTTTCTATAAAATTTACTGAAATTTTAGATTTCGTTTAATTTTAGATTTTTGATACGAAGATGAAGCCACAAGATAAAAACAATGCATACAACTGACACATCTGACACCATCAGATGTCAATTAGGAAAAAACCCTACTTAATAACTATTTAAGATTATTTAAGACTATGATTATATAACCCATCGATACTCAGAAGGCTTGTGTTTTTTCCCTAGAGTTTAGCTCCAGAGTAGCCCATCGTGTTTATCCATACTGGCCTTCAGTGTGGGCAAGAGAGGGGTCAGCAATTGCAGCTCCTCTCCAATATTCATGAGTCCTGCAGATAAAGTTCCTCAGGTATTTTTGCGACCTGTTGTTAATGAGAACTATACTTAGTTGGAGGAAGACTGACCTATGGCTTTAACAAGTATCCATCTGAGCTGCTGGAAGCGCATCGTGTCTGCATGTATTCCCCAGCCTGCTACTTTTGTTTTCTTACCAGCGAGTCTGTAAGTATATTTTATTATAGCAAAAGCAACCATTACTCTCTTATTATCAAATGAGCAATTTCCAAGACTTATATTATACAGCCCCGCTGCTTTAGAGATGCTTTAATCTTTATTGTAATGTACCAAGTGACTGTGTTCAGTATATTGTAAAAGGTTATCGTGAAAAAACGAAAATTATCACAGAAGTTTGTATTTTTTTTTTTTTAATTGTTATTTAAGACTGATTGCTCTTACATCCGATGTTCCCTATTACCAGTATGTTTCATGTTTGGTATATAGAACTGAAATTAGAATATATTGTTTTCCATGAGTAAATATTATACAGATAAATGTTTTTGTGGACTGAAATCTGCATGTCCATTAACCCTGTATAATTTTTCAGATCAAGCATTTTTTTTGTTTGTTTTTGTTTAGATCAGATCGACCAATCATACTGCTGCATTTATCTACCAGTGTGGTCGTAGCTCAAAACATTCACCGGCTCCAGGTCAATCAACTGTCTGAAAATGTTTCTCTGCCTCCTCAGATGTTTTGCCAAGAGGAACTCATACTGCTCCACTGACCTCCTGAAATATGTATGAAAGTAGTCATGATACAGCTTCAAGTCCTGGATCAAACCATGAAATTCTCTCTGCTGCTGCTTTTTCTCTGTTTGTTCCTTTTCTTGTTTAGAAACATCAGCACTAGCTCATTGTCACTTGATGCCAACTTGAGTGCTTTCACTGTGTGTTTCTTGAGGACGAAGCAACGCGCTTGGTGTGTAAAGGCCTTTAGTCTAACGGTCACACACTGATGGATGCAACTCAGTGTTCTTAGCCAAGGATACTTTAACATGCAGGTTGGAGGAGCCAGGGATGGAATCAGACATCTTCTAATTAATAGATGACCTACTCTCTCTCTCTCTTTGTCTTGCTCTCTCTATAGGTATTTGTATGCTAATGTTGCCAAATAATTTTAGGACCAAATGTTCTACATATTGCACTTTCCCTCTGAGGACGTTTGATCACATTATCACACTGTAAGAGAGTTAATTCGCTAATTGCCAACTCTAACGATGTTAGATCCAATTTCAGTAACACCAGCAAACAGCAGCTAACACCTTAGTTCAGGATATTCTCAACAACTCACCTGAAGTGAGCTTCACTGACTCATAGGGATGGGTATTGATAAGATTTTCACGATTCCGATTCCATTTTCGATTCTGTTTAACGATTCGATTCTTTATCGATTCTCTTATCGATTCTTTTTAAAAAAGGAGAACACTAAGGTCTAATAGCTTAGAACTTTGTTTTATATCTTCTCTTTGAACAAGATAGAAATTTAGGAGTAACATGGCCTTACAAACCCAACAGTCAGATCTTAAGAGATCCACAGCCTACGGCTCTTCAATGGGGTGTCACAGGGTCCCCAGGAAAAAAAAATTGTAAATGTAAAATAATAAAATAAATATTCTTCTGTAGCAATAACAAAGTATAACATCAATTATTCTGTAGCAATTACACAAGAATATCCAGTAATGTCCCTGCCTACAATTAAACACATTTACTTACCGAAAATCATCTGCTGTGGCAAATGGGTGCAAACCTTTGACCACAAACTGCTCTGCTGCTCGGTGACATTCGTCTATCCTGGCCTGAAAGGAGACGCTAACGGTAGACTGCAGTGAGAACTGCCAGCATCTGAGCCAGACTCTGTCTGTCTCTCTCATCATGGTCATCTAAATGCACAGTAATGGCGGGTTTTGTAATAAGGCAGATCGCGCTAACATAATATGCACTGTTAGTTGATTATTTACCTGCCGCATTAACGGGAGAGGATGTGCAAACTTTACCGCTGCTGCTGGGTTGAGATTCACGAGTCCGGAGCGGAATTAAAAACACGACATTCATTTAAGGTCATCGTGTGTTTTGTGAGCAAATGCTTTTGTATATTTGTAGTGTTTCCTCCCTTAAATTAAATATCTACTTTGCAAGTATTGCAAGTTGCCCTGTTGTCATCCATTCTCGTAAAGCAAAACCAAACTTTTGAGCGTTTGAGCCGCTTAGGCGCCGTGTTTCCTGCCAGGTAAACGACGCTCCGCAACGTGGTGACGTCATTCGGGGCGACTGGAATCGATAAGGGAATCGTTTGCAAAAATGGCAAACAATTCCAAGGAATTGAAACACTGGGAACCGGTTCTCAACAAGAACCGGTTTTCGATACCCATCCCTACTGACTCATCAAGCCACATTGAACTCCTTTCACACAACAGCTGAGGTAAAAAAGGCAAAATATCTTAAAATATTTAATTGACACGTCCTTATTCGTCATTTCTTGCCACGTGTTGATATGATTCAAATTCATCAAAATATAGGGATGTTTTGTTTTTTTCATTAACAATAGTAGAAACTTCCCAGTCGTCCACGGCAATTACGTGTCAATTATGCATAATTAATGCTACTTTGGTTGTGTCTGTGTGCAGAGGCCTATGGGGAGGCATTTTCAACCACTGCAAACATGCTCCCAGGCAGTCCTCCAAAATCCCAACTGCATAGGGCTGAACATCAATGATACCATCAGTCAAATGATGATTGGTTGCCAAGTGTGCCGGAACAGGAAAGAAAGCAACAGCGGAGTTCACCAGGAATGGGTGAGGAAAAAAAGCTCAATCAAACATCAGAACTACAGCATGAGAAGCACAACAATAGTACCAGCAAGAGTAGCCAACAGGCCGGATGCAGCACATATTTTTGACACTGCCCCCATCTGACAACAGATGATCTCTGCAGAAAGATGAGTGGTCCAAAGCTGCCCATGGACTGCCTACACACTACCCCTGCTTAACTATAATTTCCCATTTAAACTGTCCACTAGTGACAGTGAGAAAAATTTTGTCCACAGAATTTACATTACAATGCATCAACTGGGAAATCTCTCCAGAGTTCAAGATGAGTTTAAAGAAGTAAAACAGGTTGTCAGATCTTAGGTGTCGTTGTCCATGTCCACAATGACGTATATAGTCAAGGCATTGTGGGGAAATCCAGAGCATCCAGCCACAGCTGTTATGGATGTGAACAGGGTTACATGAAGGATTAAACTAAAACATGATAACAAAATGTCAGAAGAAAAGATGGCGCCGGTGAGGTCGGCTGCCGTCACGACTGCTCCGACCACCTTTTCTTTGTTTTTGCTTTTTAAGTTAGTTTTCAGCGTTTCTAAATCGGCAAAATCATCACCATTGGGTACATTAGGTATGACAGTGACACTCTTGTTTCTATTGGTATACAATGTACTCACAATTCGAAGTTTTTAACTCCGGATCCGAGCTGGCCGAGTGAGATCTTGAGGGGGAACAAAGGACGCGAAGCGGCGGCCTCGAGGGAAACGAGCCGGCGTCAGGAACAGGCTGAGAGCTCGTGCACACCGCCCACCTCTGCCTAGCATCCTGCTCGCCAACGTCCAGTCACTGGAGAACAAGCTTGATGACCTCAGGGCCAGGATAAAGTTCCAGAGAGACATTCGGGACTGCAATCTCCTCTGCTTCACCGAGACATGGCTGGACCCAGCGGTGCCGGACCACGCCATCCAGCCGGCCGAGTTCTTCTCGGTTCACCGCATGGACAGGACACGGGACTCGGGGAAGTCAAGGGGAGGCGGTGTGTGTTTAATGGTGAGCAACAATTGGTGCAACAGTGCGAACGTTGTTCCTCTCACACGCTCCTGCACACCAAATCTGGAACTACTGTCCATCATGTATCGTCCTTTTTATCTACCTCGAGAGTTTACATCGGTCATTATAAGTGCCGTTTATATTCCACCACAAGCGGACACGGTCACCGCCTTATGCGAGCTGCATGAGGCACTCACACAGCACCAGACACAACACCGGGACGCTGCGCTTATTGTAACGGGGGACTTTAATAGTGCCAACCTCAAACGCGTAGCGCCGAACTTTTATCAACATATCACCTGCCCCACCAGAGGTGAAAGAACACTGGACCACTGCTACACTACGGTCAAGGACGGCTACAAGGCACAATCCCGCCCTCCGTTTGGCAAATCCGATCACGCCGCGATCTTCCTCATGCCAAAAATACAAACAAAGGCTGAAACAGGAAGCTCCGGTTCAGAGGAAGTTCGCGCCCTGGACGGATCAATCGGTGGCCGCGTTACAGGACGCACTCGACGACGCAGACTGGGACATGTTCAGAAACAGCTCCGACGATGATGTCAACGTGTTTACGGAAGCGGTTGTGGGATTCATCGGGAAACTAGCGGATGATACCGTGGAGACAAAGACTATCACAACGTTTCCCAACCAGAAGACGTGGGTGGATAAAACCATCCGCGACGCTCTGAGATCCCGCACCGCTGCCTACAACACGGGACTCACGACGGGGGACATGGACCCGTACAAAGCCGCGTCATATAACGTGCGGAAGGTGGTGAAAGAGGCGAAGCAGCGCTACGGGAGGAAACTAGAGTCACAACTCCAACAGAGTGACTCTAGGAGCCTGTGGCGGGGACTAAGGACAATAACGGATTATAAAGCACCAACAACCGGTATGACGAACACGGCCGTGACTCTGGCAGACGAGCTGAACACTTTCTATGCTCGCTTCGAGGCTGCAGCTAAGGACTCCAACGATGCTAGTGCTAGCGGCGCTAACGGCTGCAGACAGGAAGATACTGCCAGCACCGGAAACGTGCTCGTCATCTCCGAGCATGAAGTAAGGAGAGCCTTCAAGAGAGTGAACACCAGGAAAGCAGCAGGACCAGACGGCATCCCAGGTCGTATCCTCAGAGACTGCGCATACCAGCTAGCTCCTGTGTTCACTGAGATATTCAACATCTCTTTATCTCAGTCGGTGATCCCCACATGCTTCAAAGAGTCCATCATTGTTCCTGTCCCAAAGAAACTCCACCCTGCTTCTCTCAATGACTATCGCCCTGTAGCCCTCACCTCAGTAGTGATGAAGTGCTTTGAACGCCTGGTCAGAGACTTCATCATTTCTTCACTACCAGACACACTGGACCCACTACAGTTCGCTTACCGTCCAAATCGTTCCACAGACGATGCCATCTCTCATCTCCTCCACACATCACTCACTCACTTGGACACTAGAAGGGGGAATTATGTTAAAATGCTCTTCATAGACTACAGCTCTGCATTTAATACCATAATTCCCTCCACACTCACCACCAAGCTGGAGCATCTGGGACTCAGCTCATCTATGTGTCAGTGGATCTCCAACTTCCTAACTGGCAGACCACAGGCAGTAAGGATGGGCGGACATGTCTCAGCCTCCACCACTCTCAGCACTGGAGCCCCCCAGGGGTGTGTTCTGAGCCCTCTGCTGTACTCCTTGTACACATATGACTGTGTGGCCACTACCAGCTCCACCACCATCATCAAGTTTGCTGACGACACCGTCGTAGTGGGTCTGATCTCTGACAACAACGAGACGCCCTACCTGAAGGAGATTACAAATCTGGAGAACTGGTGCCAGAGGAACAACCTCCTTCTAAACGTCAGTAAGACAAAGGAGATGATAGTGGACTTCAGCACTAAGCAGGAGAGGAACTACCAGACCCCTGTCATCAACGAGTGCCCAGTGGAGAGAGTGGACAGCTTCAAATACCTCGGAGTTCACATCACGCAGGACCTGTCATGGTCCTGTCACATCAACACCGTGGTGAAAAAGGCCCGTCAGCGTCTCTACCACCTCAGACGCTTGAGAGACTTCCGACTGCCCCCCAAGGTGCTCAGGAACTTTTACTCCTGCACCATAGAGAGCATCCTGACGGGAAACATCTTAACCTGGTTCGGGAACAGCACCATGCAGGACAGACGAGCTCTACAGAGGGTTGTGCGATCAGCTGAGCGCACCATCCGCTCAGAGCTCCCTGACCTGCACTCAATCTACAGCAGGCGGTGCTGGACCAAGGCCAGGAAGATCGTGAAGGACCTCAGCCATCCCAACAACGGACTGTTCTCTCTGCTGAGGTCAGGAAAGCGATTCCGCTCCCTGAAGACCAACACAGAGAGACTGAGGAGGAGCTTCTTCCCGCAGGCGATACAGTCTCTCAATCACACCACCAAACAGTACTGACCCACACATATAGTTCTTACACACACACTGGACATTCTGGACATTGTTTTCACTTCATCACTTAAACCACTTTAAGCATATTTGCACTGCACAAGACACTAAATAATGTGGATTGCACAACACTGGACATTATATTCCTCATTTCCAGTTAATTCTTGTACAGCTGCTGTTATTGTGTGTATATATATATTTATATTTATATTTCTTCATACATTCTTATATATTTCTATACTGTGTATTTTGTTGTACAGTTATTTTATTTTCAACTTTAATTTATATATTTTATCTTATTCTTTCCCAGTTAAATTTACCCTTCATTCTAATTTGTGTTGTACAGTTATCTCATTCTTAACTTAATTTTTATATTTTATTTTATTCCTTCCTGGTTAAATTTACCCTTTTTAATTTTCATATTTATTTCCTATCTTATTCATAGCCTTTTCTTTTTTTTCTTTAGGTCAAGAGCAGTTGTCTAAGCATTTCACTGCATATCGTACTGTGTATGACTGTATGTGACAAATAAAAAAAATTTGAATTTGAATTTGAATTTGAAAATGTACACGTCTGGCCATTTATGTGATCCCCAATTCCTAACATGACCATAAAGCTAACTTTAACACCACTGTTGCTGCTTCTGAGAGAAAAAAAAAGCAAAATCCTAGAAAGTGTAAGTGACCAAAATAAAACCAAACAAAAAAACATATACTGGGTCGCAGGTCCTGTATCTTTCTTTAGTGTCTCTGATACAGAACGGTGCTCAGTGATCTTCATAAGTCCTGGCTAGTTACTTTTTTCTGGTAGCATGTTGAGGTCAACAGGTTTGGTGTGTCTGTGGAGGGCTACTCTTATGTCTTTCCAATACTCTCTTTGGGGTCACCAAATGTCACAGTAATCTTCCTGGACATTTGAAGTGTTTAATGTGTGTGTAAGAAAGTGTGTGCATTAATGCAGAGCCCCTGTGTGGCCTAGCCAAAAGATAACATGCCTCCTTTTTGACCTCTCTTGTACCCTTGCCTCAGGGCTAACGATCCAATCAGAGGATAAGCCTATTTCCAGACCCTCCCCCTGGGAGCAAGAAAGATCCAATTGGATAAAGGTTCATCTTAGATTAGAATCAACAGGGGTGTGGATAAGGGACTGTGCTCACAGCCAACCATCAAAAGCAAGATGGAGAAGAAATAGACAAAAAAACAAGAACACAAAAAATGTGTGCACAAGGACTGCGACAAAAACCAAACAAAAAACAAAGCTGATGTTGCTTGTCGTATGGTAAGTAAATAATTCGTTTGACTTTTTCTAAAATACACTCAACGTGAGGGGGCTTACCCTGTGTATGACATTTCAGATAAGGACAAAATGAGCCCTCGTGTGTGTGCATCTGACTAAGCAGTCCCCCCTCTGTGATAATTCTCTACAAGTGGGACAGCAAACCCACCAAAATGCCTGAAATGAGAAATGCTCACCCCGATAAAAACAAACAAGAATGAAATGAACCAGTTTTTGCTGGAACAGGCCAAAGCCGAGATGAGGGTAAATATTTTGGGACTGGTGTTTTAATACTCCCACTGCTTTTGATATCTATTTCTTTGCATGCTCTTGAGTGGCATTTAACATTTACCTTTCCTTTAATACTCAGTCCCACATTTCCTTTGCGTTTTAGACATTTCCTCCCCGCCTATGAAAAACTCTTATTACATGCGCCAGGTTACACGTACAGTTTTTGTGTGGGCTGTGAGATAGTGTATTTGTGTGCCCCGTGGTGCAATTGTCACCAATGTCACTTTCATCTGGGCGTGCAGCTTTTCATGCCGCCTAATGCTTTGAAGCTACAGACTTTAATTCCTTCTTTTTGCTCACAGTGACACCCAAATATGTACACAAATGTCGTCCCAATGCCGGAAAGCTTCATTTGCATCCATTTTTGAGCCCTACAGGAAAAACTGTGATCTATGAAGCGTTTCCTTCTGTCTAATCGTTGCGTTGGCTCGAGGATGTAATAATGCATGCTACAACATGCCTAAGTGGTTATCTTTGTGCATGTAAATATTTGTGGGGATGGGTGTATTTGTACTGTGTATTTGCCCGTCTAAGAAGAGAGAAACGCTATTGTAGTCCACAAAGTCAAGTCTGAGAAAAAAATGTTGCTTTTGGGGGGGTTTTACTTCATTGTCCAAACTGTAGCTGCTGCCTGTCATGGAGCTATGTGTCCACTGAAATTATATACCACGGAGACGTGGGCGAGGTAGAAACTGTCTTTTTGTTACTATTCACATATTTTTGTATTACTCTACTTTTTCTAAAAACTGGCTGCCATAAATTTAGCCATGAATGTGTATTTGCATGTCTGTGTGTGTTTTTTCTGCATTGCTAAGGGCAACAAATGTCCTTTATCGCTGTCAAAATGCCAAATAAGTTATCAACACCTCCCCGCCTGCTGCTGTGACATCGGTGCCCACACATATACAGACACACATACACAAACAAAAAAAGTCAGCAGGCACACTGCATTACTCACACTAAACCAGCTTAAGTAACACTGTGTACATTTTACTAAGGTGAAAGCAAGAATTTGCCGGTCAAATTTAATGCATCATTTTAATATAAAACGTGTTTTGTTGTGTGCGCGCTTAAACTTGCTCTCTGTTTATACGTGTGTACTGTCAGCGTTAATGCTTTTGGCATTTCTTCACCATCACTTAAAAACTGTTCTCTGGTATAAATGTAGATTTTCACCTCGGTGACACACAAACACTCGCTCAGCTGTATTGACTGGTGTCTTACTTGGAAAGCCTGAGGCAGTTGAGTGGGTTGTATTTCAGGAAATTCTCTCTGGCAATTTATAATGTCTACTTTGGACAGTGATACGATGAATTAATTAACAGTGGCAAATGAAAGGGAACTGTCCTGAGATTAGACAGAAAAAAAAAGAAAGAAAAAAAACAGGAAAAAAAGTGTTCTCGAAGACAAGGAGAACCACCACAGGCATACGAAACGATATGAATACAACAGGCTGAAGTGATAGCATTCACTTTACAGTTGAGCTTTTAATACAGAACCACTGCAGCACAAAAACATTTGCGACCTCTAATACACTTGGGAATAAAGGCGCATAAACTTTCAAATAAACTGTCATACTGTATTTGTGACTATCCAAGTAACAGGCAGGCATCTGAATGAAACCTGTGCCTTTGCAGTGGTCTAATTAGTCTTAGACTACACTAGCACGGAGTCTTAAAAGGTGTGGCATGCATGAGGATATCCAGGAAAGCAAAGAGGGTTTTTTTGTCCTCACACATCAAATACCTTTAGGCACTCTACACAAAACAGAGTGTGTATTTTTTTTTTTTTGGCTTATTTAATACAAGAATCAAGTGCAAAAAATATAAGCAGGTATATTTCTTTATACCACCCTCACACATGAACATGCACAAACTGCAAACGTCTAGTGTAATGCATAATAGAGGGTCTTCACTGCAGGGGATAGTAAGAATAATGAAATATTTAACCCCTCCCATCTTGCTCTCAAAAGCACATTTTCTTCCCCTTTCTTTAAAAAGCACCCACTAAACATCTAAGTCCGCTCTAAGCCACTTTTCTGTTTTAATGTAATAAGCTGCACAGCTATTACTTCATAAATTCCACTGGTCCCAGTTGTGAGCTCATTAAAGTGAAGAAAATGCAATAATCCAAGTAATTTTGTAACGGAATATCAAAGTGATACCTCACCTTTATACACACACACACACACACACATACATATATACATATATATATATATATATATATATACATATACATATATATATATATATATATATATATATATATATACATATACATACATACATACATATATATATATATATATATATATATATATATATATATACACACACACATAATTTACTTTAATTTTTATATATTTTTAAGACATAACACACTGAGAAATAAATACTGACAATAGGATCACCATCCCAGCATGAGCTGCCAGACAGCAACAAAAAAAGACGAAAAGAAGAGAGCATTTGCATGTCGATTAAATGTCGTTGTGCTTCCACTCAGACATGCTATGACCACATTATAAGCTAAATTGCATCATAAGCTCTGTTACCTTTACATTTCCAAGAGTAAAGCCGGTGAAGGCATTCCTATAAAGTAATACATCTATACACTACATATTCACTCTTTAACAACATACTGTACTTTAAAACATCGTAATTTGCATAATTACAACCACACACCCAAAGTATGTTCACCAAAAAATGTATCCACACTTATAAAGGTGTAAAAATATGTGTCTTAGATTGTGGCGTGTACAAAGCATTAGAGACAAGTGGATCGACAAACTCGCCACACTAGGACAGTGGGGTCATTGACTGTTAGTGAAGAATATCTTCAACACATTTCCATTCGTGCACCAGCTCACGAATGACACAAGGGGTATTTCCTAAAGTCTACCTTGCATAAGCTCAAGTATTCCAAAATCAGTGTCCTTCTCAGTCGTGCTTGTTACTGTGATTGCTGCTATGCACGAAGCTGCCGGTAACTGAATAGTTAACTTGGACCTCCAAGGGCGTCGCGAACTGACAAGTATCAGTTGATCTAAAACTAAAAAGAGATGTGATGTCATGCAGAGTGGCATCCCTCATCAACTGATCTGAGTATGTTAACCCTGTCTGTGTCATGTATGACACATTAATTTATGGGACTTGTACATCATCGCTGTGATCTTCCCTGAAAGAATGTAGGCACAGAAAATAATAGATGCAGTCAGAAGGGCCCTTTAAGTGTCAGATGTAGCATATTTGATATAAATTAAAAGACACATATATCTAATATATTTATTTTTAATTTGTAAGAAGGTTCAATAAACACTATATTTAAAAAAATATTATTTTTCATGTTCCAGGCTTTACAGGGTTAAACCTTTTCAGTATTTTATCTTCATTTCATCTTTTTTGTGCTACTTTAGTCATAGCATTGCAAATTGTTTTCAGATGCCAGCTAGCTAGGTTACTAATCGTCTTTGACTTCGGTGCCTGGATGCTGCACTTCATTGTAACCTTACAATGAAGTAACATTAACCATGCTCTGGTTTGCATACTTGTTTTCCCCCCCAAGAACTTAAGGAGGATTTGGCTTATAATGTCAAACTTAATTAGGTGACACTCCATTGATCTATCGTCTGATGACTTAGCCTCTAGGGTCAGTGACCAAAGTTTTAAGGCTTTCATTTCACTACACAAGAATACTGGGTTTCCTGACACTGTACAGGGCTAACAATGCAATGGTTACCTGCAACAAGAACTCGGTCCAGCAATGGGAAACGACACTGGAAGCCAATTTCAAGGTCTCCACACTAGTTACCATCAAGTGCAGCAAATGCCAAGGTGATGGACTGTGCCACTACTTTTCTGCACAGGCCATCTGAAAGTTGTTCAGACTTGATAAGTCTGGCCGTATGTTGACATAGATCGTAAGACAGGTGCTGAGAAGCCAGAGGTAGGAATAAGTACTAAACCATCAAAATGGTTAACCTGACAGTGCTCATACTGGTGGTTTAGGAGTAGATAGATGGCATTAAAGGTTTGACCCAAAGTCTAGCATCCTGTAACTCTATGAGCAACAGAAACATCCAGGAAACAAGGAGGATCCATGAATACATCAGTGAAATGGACACCAGGGATCAACTGTTTTGTGCCTTAGGCCGTTTTAAACAGATGGTGTAGAGAAGGAAGTATTGTGGAAGACCAAGCCCCTCTATAGGATGTGTCATCAGCTGGCAGAGGAGATATCAAGTATTCCTCCCCCTGAAGAACAGCACAGAGGTTCTGATCATGGTGGCACAAAGCAGCTAAGATTCATAAAGTCAGAAGTCTACCACAGAAGACAGGATCCAAGGTACAGGCTGTACAAAGGTGCCCCTGAGACAGTCCACTGCATGGTACATAGATATAAGAAGTTGGGGCGCTATACACTGAAAGGAATACAGGAACTGTACTATGTATGGATTAGAAGTCCTGATGGTAGATCACTGAAAATTGTTGAGAACAAACAGGATAGAACACTGTGGGACTTGAAGATGCGCACAGACAGACGGCTTCTGGCTAACCTATCAGACACAATGCTGGTTGACAAGGAGCAGAAGATGACAGTTGCAATAGACGTGGCAATCAGAGCTGACAGTGAAATCAGACAGAAGGAGCAAAAGAAGACTGACAAATACCAGCAGCTGGCAACCAGAACAGATGTGGACTGGGTATTAATAGAAGCTAATCCAAGACCTCTCTCCAGATGAGTGCAGTCCTGGGACCAGCTAAGATACCGCTCACAAGCCTCTGCAGAGAAGCCAAGCTTAAAGAAGGTATCTGTACCAACCAACCAATGAGACTTTTTTTTTTTTTAAAGAAAAGTAAAAAGCAAAAAAGAAACAGCCTAAACAAATTTATTTAAACAGCTGTCAGAAAACCAAGAAACAGAAATATTAAAATGAAAACTGAATTCTGCGACTAAAACTATTTCTTCGGTTCAGAAATGCAAGTCAGTGACTACTACTCACAAAATAATAAGGTGCTTTACTGTTTTTTCTACTTCTTGTAAAACAGTACAATGCATGGATAATAACAATAATTATATATAGTGTATGTATGTGAGAGTGAATAAATAGTGGTATTGTAAAGCGCTTTGAGGGGTCCTGAAAAGTGCTATATAAATGCAATCCATTATTATAAGCATTAAAATTATACTTGAAATGAAACAACTTGCATACTGGTGTGTTAACCATTACAGAAACATTAAAAAAAGATTTTGGTAATTACCAGTATTGTTAATTTAGGGCAGCTGTCGCATAAACTTTGCACTGGGTAGCAGTCTAATAAATATGTTACAAGTACGTACTGCATGTAAATAAAAAATAGATAAAATACATAATCAGTAGACCATATGAGCTCACCAAGCCTGATAAGACAACATAAACTGACTTCTGCAGATCAAATGCATGTCCAACTTTAAGATATCAAATGTCCACAAGGCATATCTTATTACATCAGAAATGGGCCAACAAGCTATTTCAGTTTCACCTCATTAATCCCTGTTGACTACGCTTACACGGCCACATTTTGTGTTCTTTTTCCCTGTGACTTTACTCCCTTCCATAATCCTCTTTAAGAATCAGGCAGAGTGTTCCTCCTCTGCTTCTACAAAAACAAGGCAAGGAGCCAGGAATGAATTTTGCATGGTTATTGATTAATAAATTAAGTTCTTCTGACATTTTGTAGAGGGCCCTTCTGACTTTAAAACTATTGCTTCATTATGCCATTGTATTATTGAAACATTTCCATCACGTTTTTAATACATTTTTTCACCATAAATCTGTGTGTTTGATGTAGCTTAATTAATTAGAATTTACTTCTATATTCAAGTGATGCAAAATCAATGTAATACTAGTCTGAATATTGAGCAGGAATGTGAGCTGTGAAGATTTAAAAACCGCCCTCTCAAATACCCATTTTCCATTTCCCTCTCTCCTACACTCACAGTTGCTGTCAGGGTCTCCATACATAACTTTAAGGACACAGAGGTCGCTGCGATTGAATCTGGTCTTCGCAGTTGTGTACATTTTTAGAATGCAAACTTAAACTGTAACAAGTCTAGCACATCAAGGATTATATTTTTAGTTTTTTAAATTCCCTGGAAAGTGTTCTTAGTTAGCTGCTGAACAAATGGGGGGGAAAAAACTATTTGTCCCATGCAGGGGTGTAAAAGCAAAACAAGACAGATTCATTAAAATGGCTGATAGTAGAAGTACATCAATGATTTAAATATATAGGTCAGATCGGGGCTCATTAGTGGTTCATTCCAAGTGCCTTAACTCTGCAGGGAATAGTAATAATAGAGTGCATGTTTATGGATGAGGTTTTCTGCATGTGCTGTATGCTCTGTGTAGCTGCAGCATGGCATGGACTGGTGTCCAGCTGCTCACATAAATATGACTCTGGTAAATTAATGACAAAGTGATGGAGCTGGGGTGGCAGTGGTAAATAAATTAGGCCTTATGAGCAAGCTTCCTTAGAGATTTCTCACTTCAGAAGGAAGGGAAGAATAAAGGGACCGAAGAGGGAGGCGTGAGGGCGGCGAGGAGTGGAATACACTGAGACTGATGAGCAGAAAGACTTGCGCGATTTTTCCTCCTCGCTCTTCATATTTCGGTCTTCATTTCATTTCATTTTCACTTCCACCCCCCTCTAGTTGTTTCCCTACATTCCATCTTAACTTCTTTGACTCGTCCACCATAACGCTAAATGCTTTACCGTCTGCTCTAGCTCGTCTGTTGAGTCTGTTTTTGGGGAAACCAAAAGGTGAAAAGGGGGGAAGGAGACAAAGAGGGAAGAGATGGAAGATGATGGCTTTCAGAATGTAGATACAATTTCAATATTAAGATGAGATATGATTTCAATAATACAGCTCAACCCCAGCTTGCTTCTTCTCTTCCTTCCTCTCGGGGAGCCGTGCTGTCAGGTTGTGTTTTCGTCGGGATGGGCTAAACTGGGGGCTAATCCATCTTACTCCTCTGAGGACACACACAAACAACATAATCTGCCATTGTGTAGCTTCTAAAACACTTGGAAATTCAGATGAAGACAACTTTGAAAACTCTATAAAAGCTGTTGCTTATCTTTGTCCACTTGCGTTCAAGGTGACTTACACCACCTAAAACAGGCTAAACACATGGTGAACTCGCTCCATCGCTGTATGACATAGCGCTTCTTTTCATGCATGTTTCAACCCTGTTTCCAGTTCTGTTCAGTAGTCTCTATTTTCCATGGGCCAGATGTGTTACACAACTCATCTGCAGGGACACCCTGACACTAATATAACAGAAAGCTGAGACCACTTTAAAGTGTGTAGTTGAGAAAGTGACAAACCAAAATAGATGGCACATCGGCTTAAAACTTGAAAAACCAAGTACAGCTTTACTGCTTCCATAGGAATTGAGCACCAGCCAGCCAATGATAGTCGAATGCACTTTATTAATTAATCACGAGTAAGTGTAAACACCTCTGTAAAAGCAGAGGTTTTGGCAGATTGTTGGTCTGGAGCATTCAGGTGTGTCTTAACAGAATGCCAAAGTTTTCCCAGGAGTGTACGTCCCGGTAAATTCATGCTAAGGTCAGAGCGTGCAATGCTCAGAGAAACTGCAAAAAACACAAGAGCTGCATCTCACACTCCACAAGCTGCAGTTAGTATATTAAATGTTAAAGTTCATGATAATATAATTAGAAAAAAGAACAAACACATCTGGCTTGTTTGGAAGGGTTTCCAGGAAAAAGCCTCTTCTCTCTACAAGGAATATGACAGCACAGCTTAAGTTTCAGCTACAGCCTCTGATGCAACAGAATAATGATCCCAAGCAGCAAGGTGCTGCAGTGGCCCAGACCTCAACCTGATTGAAAGAAGAGTGGGACAAAATTGTTTAACACTGATAGAGAATATTTTGATATATAGAGGAGACCATAGCCAACTTAATGACACCCAATAATGACAGTTACCTCAAGTTATTTCTGCTAAACGGGACTCCACATCGTGGAGTGGTTTGGGGGTTTTTTTTGCATGAAGGTAACTGTGGCGTGGGTGTGGTCTTTGGCCAGCTGCAGAGGAGGGGTGACGCAGTGAGCTCCCGGGGCGTCGCAGGGGCGGGGTGAACAGGTGTGCTGGGATCTGACAGTGATTGTGTCTCTTTATATGTTGGCAGTGACAGTCGGAGGGGGAGCAGACGTGACAGCAGAGGGAGAGCGGGAGTGTCTGTGTCCCAGTCAAGAAACCACAGTATTAAATAAACGTTCTGCTGTCAACATATTCGCCCCAGCGTATGTTTCTTGGGTCCAACGCTACAGTAACTTCAGGTCTTTTTTCAGTTAAATTAGTTAATAATTTTTGACATCCTATTCATGGTTAAGGAAATAACTATGCATGTATTTATCACACACAGGCAAATAAAATCCAACTGTCCAAACATTTGTAGCATGAGCCTTCTTATCCATCAGGTTTAAATTTGAAGTTGAACTTGAAGACGGATTGTCAGTGGATACGGTGACAGCTGATTATACGTTTTAATCAGGATTTTGTAATGTGATGTATACCGAACAACCAAGACTGCCAATGTTTGCATGTTTGTGTCTTTAGAATACGCGGTCAATATAAAAATAAATATAGCATATTTTGCTGGTAAATAACCTCAGCGAGGAGGATATGCTTTCTCAGCCAGTCCAGGGTAACTCACCAGTTCAACATGAAATGCTCTTTCGTTGCTTTTGCCATATGTATATTAATGTTTTGCTGAATGGGGAAATATTGATTGTTTCTTTTATCAGTGAAATTATCAGTAAATGCCACTGCTCAGTCTTTAGTCGTTTCGTCATAACAGAACTGTTATTTTGACAAATGTGGTGGTATGTGGTTTGTTTTCTCCCCACTCTATCATTTTGATAGAAGTTGACTGTTTTCATCACGCCTAGAATTTTGTTCCATAAGTTTCAGTATGCCCCATAATTCGGTCGCTTGTAGAACCATTTTTGTCGGCGATAACGTGAAGTAACTGTTTGCTGTACAACTTTATCAGTCTGTCAAAACATTGTGGAGGAATTTTAGCCTGCTGTTCTTTACAAAGGTACTTCAGTTCATGGTTCATGCACAGCACTCTCTTAAGTCCTGCCACAACACTTCAAACAGGCTGAATTCTGGACTGAGCCATTGCAGCACCTTCCTTCTTTCTTTTTTCAGCTATTCTGTTATAGATTCGCTTCTGTGCTTGAGATCATTGTTCAGCTGAATGACCCGTTTTTTGATCATAGTTTGACAGCTGGTGTGGCGTGTTTATGGTGAAGTTTTGTGTTTCATTTCCCTGTTTTCTCATCTGTCAAGTCCTGAAGTCTTTCTGAAGTCTTGTGGTTTGTTTCGATGCAACAGTGCAAACTTAAGACAAGCTGCGATGGTTTTTTTTAGAGAGGAGAGGCCTGTAGATTCTGAGATATAGCTTTTGTGGGGTCTGATCTTTGGGTGAATTTACTAGCATGTTCATTCCTGGGCAGATTGTAACATCGTTTTAACACACACCTGCTTTATAGAGGTGCTCAAACTTGCTGATGATCAGTTAATCAGGTTCATTTGATGAGCAGAACCTGGATGCTACATACCATCATAATTCCTATAGAAGCAGTAACAGTGTCCTTAACTTTTCAGTCATGACTGTATCCTGATGTAATCTTGACTGCAGGTTTTCTCCATCTACTCATATTTTATATTGCATTTATATCTTGAATAGTTATTTTTTCAAATGACTTTTTTGGTCCTTTGGATTTGTTTACTTTGCACTAACAGTTTTATATTCGCCCTTAAGTTCTTTCACTACTGATGTAAAAATACTAAATCGGACAGCTGATACTTTCATCAAGCACTTTGAGTCTTAAAAGCAGATTAAATGCCTGTTATTCGTTATCACGCCAACATTTGAGCCAATCAAACAGATTCTACCTACTATTTGGATCCATTTAAATCTTTGGTAGCTAGATACTACATTTTTACAGGTTGTCTCTTGCTTTAATTGGAAGTGAAATGTCCAATGGTGCATGTAATAGATTCGCTGGTCCACTAGGATACCTAGTCAGATCATGCAAAAATTGGCACTACGTCTGAAAAAATTTAAACCTGAGCAATGACTGGTTCTTATACCTAACCAAAAAATAACTAAAAAAAAAAAAAATCTCAAATTTAAGTGGCTGGTCCCTGAGAGGAGATGAAACCAGGTCTCCCTGGGTTAAAGACAGAACAGCCAATGACTACTGACACCACTACCCACACCACGTCCATATCTGGATTTTAATATAAGATATGGCAACAGGCTACCAAACCTAAATGGAGGTGAAGGATAGCACCTGCTTGCCATATGTAATCAATTTCATGGGCAGTTCACTTTGAAAGCAGGTGAAATCTCCTATTGTGATTGAAAATGAATGTTTTAAAACAGTCTGAACACCAAAAAATGTACAATGTTATAAATTACTGCTGTTCTGTAATGTATGTACATTTGGTCCTCGTTTAAAATGACTCAATCAGCTGGAGGCACATTCTGCTGTGAGTCATGTCTGACTGGCCTGAATAGCTAAAGAAGGAAGATTGAGGGAGAACAGGTTAATTAAAAGAAGGTAAATACTGTACTTGCTGCTTTACACCAAAATTGAAATTTTGGAAAATATATAAATAATTTAAACTTCAAACATTCTTTTTGTAGATTTGTTTGATATGGACAAGAAACTTTTTCTGCTTTTTTGAGACAATCTGGAGGCAGGAGCCGCTGTTGAAATTTATTTAGACTTTCTTTTAAATAAACTTGACCTTGACCTTTTCGCAGCAAATTATTTTACCCACCCCACCCCCACCCACAGCATTTAGCTTTGGGCCACCCATTTAAATTCCCACAGTGTTACCAGTTGTTTCACAATATTAAAAACAATTCACTTATTTTCAGTTGTTTTACTGTTTTTTTTTTTAAAAAAATCTCCTATTTACACCATTAAGCTATCATCTTGTCCTCTTTCGTCCTTTCATCCCACTTGTCCATTGACTCCCAAAGCAGGAGCAAAAAATTTGCCTTTAACTGGAGCAGAAAATTCTGACTGTCTGCCTTATAGCCCTCATCCCCCTGCAACCTCACACTCTCAAACCTGAACACACTCGTCTTTTGCCCTTGCCCTTTAAGCTGAAAATAGTGTGGGAAAATATATATATGTATGAGTGTGTGTGTGCATACGGTGTGTGATATGAGTATGTATTTGAAAGTGAAAGTGTGTGTGTGCGTGCTTGAGTGTGTGTGTGTAGAAAGCCTCGGAAAATTGGGACATATGGCTGTGTATTCCCTGAGATCCCACCTAAAACACTGCAGTATTCAAGGCATAAATCACCCAGATTGCTGAAACACACAGGATATCTCTGCACTTGTGTTTATGCATCCATGAGTGCGTTTGCATGCACATGCACCTCCGCACATACACTCACATACACACACACGCACACACTTTTGCACGAGTTTGTATTTTCCTACTAGCACATTTTGGCCACTATGAGGATCACACACGTTCATTTGCATTCACATGCCCGCACAGTTTATGCAGCCTGTGTGTTCACATGCACTCCTGTGTGTGTGTGTCTCCTTGTTGTGTGATTTGCATACTAGTGTACCATAATGGGGCTACTCTACAAATCCTCGCCTCAAGCTCTGGTCCACCCTGCCCCCTCTTTCTCCCTCACTCTCTCCTTTTCAGGTTCAATGCAGGTTCTCTAATGCTATCACTCTTACCATATGGTGGGAGCATCAGTTAAATTGCTGCTGTTTCAGCACTGCATGGCCTGCGTACAGATCAAACACTCTCACACACACACACACACACACACACATGCATTCACACGTGCATTTTCTGGCTGCCTGTGTACAGATCCAAACAAAGCCATATGGGCCTCCTCTTTCTTCATTTACTCCATGTAACCCTGGTGCAGATGAGAGACCAGAGGAACCAGCAACACCTATCTCTGCAGGCTGTGAAACTGAAGAACAGAGAGGTGCTGACAGAGCCACCTTTGCTCTACCACTGACTGTAGAAATAGACACGATTAAATTATGAGATGAAATAAAATTTTGAATCTTATCAGTGCTACACTGAGCTGCAGATGCATTTTTTAATAGACTCATCCTGTCCGGCATCCTTTTTCCAATGTAAAAAAGGTCATAGCTGTGGCCTCAAAGGCCTGAGTTTATCCAACAGAGGACAGGACAACAACATTTCTAACTGCCTTATCAAATGCCTGAGTAAGTGTGTGTGTATGCTTGTGTACGTGAATCCATATGTGTCTGTTTTGTGGGTACATGACTGGGAATGTTTCCTCTCCTCCTAGCCATTAGAAGGGGCTCATATAACCAGCCTCTGGGCTTCAGAGAGACACACTCTCTATAAATACACACCACTTAAGGGCCTGTGGGGGACTCGGTACACACATACAGTTCTCGGGCACACACAAAGACGGGCACCCCACAAGCAGCAGTTTCACATCTCTCTATTAAGCCTTCAGTGGATGTTTATGCTTTTGCTTAACAGGAACAGACTTCAAAATTCTGCAGAATTGAAAAAAAACAAACAAAAGTTTGTGCTGAGCAGAAATACATTTCACCTTCCTAACACGTTTCATATTTCTTACCTTAACTACTTCATACTGTATTCATGTGAGACTCTGATTAACAAAATGAGTGAAATCTGTCATTCAAAGTAGGCTTTGGGGAGTGGGGTGTGACATTTTTTTCGAGTTCAACATTATTTTGCAATGATTTCACTGTCTTCATGCATCACTGTCTGCTTTTATAACATTCTCTGCTAGAAAGGAGATAGAACCGTTGACCAGATGTCCCGGTTGTCCTTCTGTCCTGTGTGTGTGTGTGTGCGTGCCTGCACGCATAAGCATTTGTGTGCTTGCTGTGTTTGTGCCGTGCGAGTGGAGTGTGTGCGAGTTTACGAACCCTTTGCCATTTGTATCTTTAGTCTTTTAGCACCTTGTTTTGGCAGCATGTTCGCTACTTTTATCTAGTACCTCAGTAATGGCCAGGGCGGGGTATTAAATACACACATTCACAAACGCACACACACACATCTGCATACACGCTTTAAAGCTGAGTCCTTCCTCATGTTGATGGTCTACAGAGATACAGCGTCCTCTCTTTGCCTGGCCGCAGACATCCCAGCCCCATTTCTGTATCAGAATGTCAAGCCTGTTCATTTTTTTGTCCGTCCATTTATTGCGTCCCAGTAGAGTTCCTGTCTGTTGGTATGTCCGTCCGCTAGTCTGATAGCCTGTTTGTCCATCTCATCAAAGCCCGCTTTTCCTAATAGAATCACCATCTGTCTGTCTGTTCAAACTGTCTGTCCATCTGTCTGTCTGCCCATGCCAGTCTCTCTTTGTCCTCTTTCCTGTTCGTTTTCCTGTCTTTCTCTTCCTAGCCATAAATCTTCCTTTTAATTTACCAGATAGTCCATCCGCCTGATTGTCTGCCATCAATCTGTTCATCTGCTTGTGTGTCTGTGGGCACGAGCGGTACCGAAATGTGTTTTTTGCAACCCCGTATAAGAAAGCATCATAATTTGCAGAACGTCAATAAAGCATTTTTACTTTGTCAGTAGTTGCTGTGCAGAAAGCAGGTCATTACTTGCTGAATGCCTAATATGGTTGGATGTATGGGTGCCTAAAAAATCTATAAAATATTATATTCGTTTTATTTATCTAAAAATTAGATGAAACAGGACAACTCAGGAATTTTAGTTTTTTGCATTCACAGAATATGGACACGTTATATATTCTTAATAAAAAGATATATATTGACAACAAACAGCCGAGTGTACATAAATGCAGTTTGTAGTTCGTTTGTGGTTCAAGATGTAAGAGCAGCATTTTTAAAACATGCATCACTGGCTCTCTGTTAGATTTTTTAAGTAGATGCCCTGTTGTGATTCATTAACAGTTAACATCATGAAACAGAAAGAAGCGCTTTATTGAAAGTATCGAGATTCATGTTACTAAACTGTTAACATTATATAAAGATATGCAATTTAGACAAAATGTATTAGTAATGTAAATTTGTGTCCCTGACATTGCTGATTACAAAGTTGATTTAAACAACAGAGTGGCTAAAAGCTTAAAAAGCAGAGGAAAATCCAGGTTTGGGAGTTCTGCTTTAGCCAGCGAGTGGTACACCGAGTGACCGCGAAAAGTAAACATATTTTCCACATACAGCCACGGGTACTGTGCAATCTCTTACCAGTCTCCGTCTGGCTGCTATCCGGTTGATTGTTGTTGCTGTTCTCTCCCACTCAGCAAACGCAGCTGTCAGCCTGCAGCCACAGTGGGGGGAAACGGATTCACCAGCCTGTAGAAGTAACTCTACTCAAGGAAGTTTAGCTGATGTCTTTCCAAAAGTCAACAAGTTTAACATTTGCAAAATAAAGTTGCTGAAGTGACTAACTCCAACACCGCAGCTGCTAAGTTGGTGACATTTCTGATGTATTGTGAAAGATGCCCTTCATGTTCATCATGAAATAGTTGGACATTTTAAAAATGCATCACCTTTCATAACTGTTATGTTCCTCTTAAAGGCCAGTGGGGGGTGTAATGAAGTAACAAAAAGTGTCTGGGTTGGAAAAAAATGTGACAAGGAGACAAAACTGTCAGTAAAGAAAAGGGTTGTGTTAATAATTAAAACTGAAAGAGACTGACAAGGAAACACAACAAAACCCAGAAGCTGGTCGCTAAACAAGAGAGTAACCTGGAAAGGTTAAATCACCACCAACACCGTTCTGCCCACAAAGCAGGAGTAAGCAGCCACAATGCACACACACACACACACACACACACACACACACACACACACACACACACACAAAGACTATAACACTGGACCTCTCCACTCTGGACTTAAGCACTCTGATCTTATAGCTGACTACAGGTAGCTGTACAGAAGGGAGTTTCCTAAGGCTGGAGAGAGTGCTAGACACACCTGCACCAACATTTATCACACATTTCTGTACTCTTCATGACAGAAAAAAAATATTCCATTATTTTTATGTACTTGATTCATCACAAAATATTAATTTATGTATTTATTTCCACCCATGGCTTTAAAAAAAAAAACACTGGTTGATTTAAGCTGTATACAAGAAGATGAGCAGACTGTGTGTCCTAAGCGGGCTGAGAGCCTTCAATCAACATGTGCAGCAAAATGATGGAGATTTTATAGCTCAGTTGTGACAAGCTCCGTGTCCTTTGTCTGCTGGGGAAGCATTGGAGCTGGTGACACCAACAGATTGAATAAACTGATTAGGAAGGCTAGCTCTGTGATTGGCTGCAAACTGGACACTTTTGAAATTGGGGTGGAGAGGAGGTCACCGAACAAACTGTTATCCATCATGGATGACCACGCTGACCACCAGGGAATCTATCCCAGCTGTCACAGGGCGAGAAGCAGGGTACACCCTGAACAGGTTTCAAATCTACTAGTGTAGGACTAACATTTAGAGACAGACAACTATTCACACTCACAGTAAATTTTACAGTCACTGATTAAACTAACTCCATGCTCATCTTTTGACTGTTGGAAAAGTTCCACTCAGACATGAGGAGAAGATGCAAACTCCACACAGAAACACTCTCATGCCCTAACAGCCCCTCATAGCTAACTACTGTACCACCATGATAAGGCACTCCTATCCTAAATTAGAAAATGTGGAAACTGACAGTTTATTAAATTCCAAAGTTGAATTGAAAATAAGATGCAAAACCTGTACAGAGTCATGCAGCCTGCAGACGAACAAATAGATTTAAGTGCACACACATAGAATTCACTTTTATATATAGCACCAATTTACACAACAGTTGTCCAAAGACACTTGCTGTTGTAAAGACCATACAATACTAAAATAGTCCCCTGACCTCCTACGAGCAAACACTTGGCAACAGTGGAGAGAAAGAACTCTGCAGGTGGTTTTATCCTGTTAAAAGGACGTTTTTCCTTTCCGCTGTCCAAGTGCGTACTCATAGGGTGTTGTTTTGATTGTTTGTTTGTTTTTCTGTATAATCGTGTGCATTGAGGTCGGCTGCTGTTGAGATTTGACAATATGTAAATAAAACTGAGTTGAATTTAACTGAAAGTCCAGTTAGTGAGTGTGTGTGAGCATACAGTGGCTTTGTTGAGGGAAAGACCACTGGTTTGTTTTTCCACAGGTGAGGAGGTGAGCAGGCAGGTGGGTAGGCTAGGTGAATGTTCAGGCGAAGCACACAAGCTTGACGGAGTCAGGTAAACGGTTTGGGTAAGCACTTCATGCTTCGGGACTGTTACACTTCCCAATTTCCTTGATAGCAATATTAAGGAACCCGATTAGAGAAAAAAAGACCAACAAGCTCCAGTATTCACTGAGAGAAACTGAGCTTACATTTAAATGTGGAAACAAAAAATATGTCCCGAGCTCATGGTGTTGTTTGTAAAGTTACATGTTATGTATGTGGGTCAAAAATATTTGAGTACTGCAGCACAGCACAGAAACAATAATAACTCAGAGCAGCTCATTGAGAAGGTGCAGTATCAAAATAAGGGAGAATTAATTCATTTTTCATACCCACTTACTCATTATCAGGGTCACTGGGGTGTTTGAGCTGCTCTAAGGAAGTCAGGAAAACATCTTGGACAGGTTGCTTGTGCTCTGCAGGCTAATGCATAAACATAACAAAAATAAATAAAGAAGTACTCATATTCAAACCTAAGGCCAATTTTGTATCTTCAGTTCACAAACACAAGAAGAAGGTGAAACCTCATTAAAGAAAGCAAGACTAAGATTCAAACCTTGTTCACAGCCAATTAACCATGAAGACATTGTGCCAGGGTACACATAATCCCTTCTTTAAAGACAACTTATATTACATCAGCACAGCAAGAGGCTACATGTCTGCACTGACTGGTACTCTTCAGGGTGTACATCGGGTGTCTGACACCATTGTTCAAGGTGCTCTCAGACTAATTTAGATAAATAAACATATCTTAAGAAAACATAAATTGTGAAACACCTTCAAGACAGTTAACCCAGTAAAGCTTTACCTATACAATAATCCTGTTTTAAGATGAACCAGGAGGCTGAACCCTGTAGAGCAACCACTAAGACAACAATGCAAAGAACTAAAAATCCTATAATCTGGATGACTCCTCAAGCAGAACTCAGCCTATAGGTAAGGACAGCTCTGCTTGAGGCTAGCCAACAACAACATAGACGTCAAACAGAACACAGCTCCAACTGAAATAACTTTTAACACACAGTTTATGCACTCGCATGCACCAGCGAGCACTCATGGGTGCATGTGTTAGTGTATTTAATTCTCTAGCTTATCCATCCAATTCAACAGATGCTGGAATATGAAATCCAGCCTGCAATCATTAGGAGTAATTTGCCTCATAAGTGCAACGTGATTACTCACAAACACTCCTGTGAGCAGAGTTTGAGAGGCACAAATGAGTCCAGGCCTGTAGGCTGGAGACTGAATATGTGTGTTGTTGTTTTTTTTTAAATTAATTAACCCTTTCTAATTTTGCTGTGTGCAAGAATATATCTGTGTGTGCGTAACACGTGTACTTTAACATATGTGTGAATGCACATGCAATATTTTTCTTCCTAGTGGTGATCCATTACTCTGTCAGCTCTTTCCCATGATGCTTAACAGCCACTGGAACATTGTCTCGGGAGAAAAATGCTTCATCCGGAAGACAACTCTAGCTCATTCCTTTAACTCTGTCACACTGCCTCTCTCTCCTTTGATCTCTTACTCTTATCGGCTGTATAGATCACCTGTATCTCCATCAGTGCCTGCCTCCGTACCTTCCTGGATCACTTTTGCTCTTTTCTGTCTGTGATTTATTTTTTTCTTCTCATGCACTTGTTCTTTACCCTTTGCCTGTCACACAGTCTGCTTTAAAGACTTATGCTTTTTTGTCTCACATGATCCTGAGCTTTGTCTCATGGATGAGGGCAGATTGAGCGATCTTCCTGGTTTTATTTAGCTGTAAGGATGCAATACACACAATGATGCACATGCTACCATTTATACTAAAAGCTTATTCTTAGTAATGTTATACATGGTGTTACTGTGAGTTGTTGTCTTTCTGGATAACCCTCTGTATGCAAGATGTCCGTAAGCTTCAGATGCCCGTGAATTGCAGATTTGTTTGATTTCAATCCAGTTAAGCTTTACAAATCATTACAGTTGCCTCAAGGTGCTTTAAATTGGAAGGTAACAACTCTACAATAATAGAGAGAAAAGGCCAACAATCAGATGACCTCCTATGAACAAGCACTTGGTGACAGTGGGAAGAAAGAACTCCCTTATAGCAGGAAGAAACTTTGGCAGAGCCAGGAGACCAGCCATCTGTCGTGGCTGGTTTTAGAGAGCAGTGTCTGTACTCCCATGTGGACTTGGAGTTTATCACATGGAGTTTATTACTTCCAATATTACAGCACACTTTGCGCTTGGAGTGGTCTTGAATAGCTTCCATGGATGGATGGATGGCATCCAATATCTTTGGGTGGATTATGATTCTGAAACTTCTACCCTGATAGTTGTTCATTGTGTCCATACAGTGTAGTATTTACCTATTTAGTATAAATAATAATCTAAGAAAAAAAGTAAAGCAGTTGTGAACTTAAAACACCTAATATGATGTAATCTAAAAATGGTTTTGATCTGTGCTAACTGCAGTAACCCTGCTTTTGTATTTTGCTAGCATCCTCAGGTCTACATTTCAACCAAATATGGACACATCCAGCATAAAAAAAACAGTAGAAAAAAAGAAGAAGATGTAGCTACCACAATCCCAAACTTGAGATTTCAAAATTGGCTAAGCACATATTTTTATATACAAGTTTGTTTTAATTGCTTTTCATTGTTTTTGGTTCAATTTTTTAGCCCAGACACTGTTGGTCCTGTTTTTTCATGCGAGAATCAGTGCAGCCTTTTGGGGCCATTTTGACTTAATTCACAAATAAATACCTTGCTTTGCGATACCTCATTTACATGCAAGTCATTGCTTTGCATCTTGCTGCGTTCACTCCCACCTTTGTGCCATGCCAGGCATTCATGGCACAAAAATAGGCAAGTGCATATCAAATTGATGTAAATGCCAACGTGTCACTTGACAGTCAAAAATGATGGACTGAAGCCCAAGAGGAACTG
Organism: Neolamprologus multifasciatus; assembly: GCF_963576455.1. Classification (NCBI taxonomy): domain Eukaryota; kingdom Metazoa; phylum Chordata; class Actinopteri; order Cichliformes; family Cichlidae; genus Neolamprologus; species Neolamprologus multifasciatus. The sequence goes on from NC_140444.1 coordinate 20,776,119, forward strand.
CCACCAGTTGCCTTGGGAGATATGAATTATAAAATGGCTTGTGACTTGTAATTACTTTTTTCCCATAGAATGAACCACGTTTTATAGTGGAAATCATGGATGGATTATAGCTGTCACCTAAAAGATTGTATGATAAAAAATGCATCCGTAAGGCATATAAAGTAAGGTTTGTTCTTATTTCATATGTAAGCTTTGAGACTAATTGGACTCAAGCCTCATCTGTTTCAGGAATATTTCTTTATATTGCAGGCTTCTGCTACACAAAACAAGAAAGAGCAGCTTGTTTTGCAGGGAATGAGTTGTATTAACACCTGTTCATGGTCCATATTAATCTTGTGAAATTACACATTTTGCTGTGGGATTTGATTGTGGTCGTACATGTGTGTGTTGGTTTATATGTATGCACGCTCATGTGCAACAGTCCCTTCACTCGACAGTATTTTTCCACACAATGACAGCCCATTCAAATCCAATTAAAGCAACACAGAGGGCTTTACAGCGTCATTCATTCATCTGTCTCTTATTCTCTCCCGCTGTCTCTCCCTCTCTCCTTCTCTCATCTTTTTCTCTGCTGGTTGTAAATGATATGGGTGGTAACTGTGTGGGTGAGCTCTAACTATCTCTTCTGCATTTTCAGTCTCGTGTTGTTTTTTTTATTTCTCCCGTGAGCTGACATTTAAAATTAAATATATTTTAATACTGATTGAATGACGTTATGGTTTATTTTTTTAATAGAAGCAGCTATTAGTGCATGAGATTCTGTGCATATGTAGCTTGAATTTAAGAGCTGACTAAGTTTAAATGCCTTTGTAAGTTTTACTCATTTATTTAATAGGAACACTGCATATTAATGGAAATAACGAGGAAAAAAATGATGCAAACATCCCAGATTGTTGCAAAACTACTCATTTGCATTCTTAGTCCTTTGGCAAGGTAAGTCAGAAAATGACTCAAAAAAAATATATGAAAGACCTTTATAAAGTCTCCACAACACGTCTTTGAGGCTCCTGCCAATAATCTACCTACTTTTGCTAACTGAGAACCAACGTTTCACTTTTAGTCTTTTACCATCAAGTGGTCTCTTATAGCACAGGCAGGCCCATTAATGCAAAATCAAAGCTGTGGTATTAGATATTTATTTTAAATAAACACAAAATTCTGCACAAAATGCTTCTGATAAACACTAGTTCTAGAAAATATTTTAAATGAACTATAAATTACAAATATAACTCAACCTGATATACACTCACTGGCCTCTTCATTAGGTACACCTGTTCAACTGAGCATTAATGCAAATATCTTATCAGCCGATCATATGGTAGTGATCTGTTGCAGACAAGTTCACAATCGCAAGAGCGTTGCTGATTGGCTGAGGAAGAATAAAGTAGTCACGGTAAACCAATCACATGAGCAATTTAAGATGACATAACAACAAGATGCTATGTCAACCCAAGACAAGGGTGAAGTTTTAGGAGAAAGAGGGAAGGAACGAGAGAGAGAGAGAATTTTGAGATAAAACAAACAAAAAAAGAAATGCAAATCAAAAGAAGAAAATTTGGAGCAACATCTTGTAATGTACAGTTAAGAAAAATAATAACTGTGGCAGCTCTGATGGAAATTCTACATTTCATTTACTAAAATAAAACAAAAAGATGTAAATAACTTTTTTACTTTTTTCTTCTGCCATATTTATCTCTGTGGGAGGTGCGCGCCTGACAGGCTGATTTATCCGGATTTAACACTGCACTTGATAAACTGTTGATTTCACTTTTCTGACATCACAGTTTGTCGAACTGAGGTGCACCTAGTATCAACACCAACAGCAAATTATTACATTTCAAATAAACCTTCTTATTTTATTTAATGAAAGTTGATCATTGAACACAAAATCTTTCACTACAGCTTTCAAACACCGGAGTTTTAGAACATGCCTTCAGCAAGCAAGGTCAAAACAGACTCATGCACTCAAGTTTCTATTAACACCAATAAATCCAGTGACTTTGATACGCATGAACAGGTCCTAACTATTTTCTCCATAAATTTAAAATAATACATTTTTTTAAACAATAAATAAAAAAAGATTTTTACAGGTATAAAATTAAGGAGTTAGTAGCCAAACAGATGTGCAGCTGCACTGTTGATGGTTAATTTAAATCCCTCTGCATCTCATGCCAGAGACCCAGCTGCAAAACCAGGAACTACGTGCTAAACAACAATTCTCAAAACAGTGACAGGGTGTTCCTTTTAGGCAGAGTAGGCACTTGGTCCTTTCCAGGATTGGTACACTATCTCCACCGAACAGGAGGATGCCCCGCTGCCAAATGCCATCCTCCAGCTCAAATCCCATGGAATAACAAACCTCTTCGAGGACCATCACCACACTATAGTCCTCTGAGGCTGCTATTTTATGAGGATGTTACAATGATTGCCCCTTAAGGGGAAATTATTTAGACAGCAACAGTACTGATAAAGTGATGAAACTGAAGCCAACTCCCATAGAAGCAGTCGTCCAGTCAGGCTTGTATCGTTGTGTCCCTCATTTCTTTTTTGTCTACGTGTTTCTTTAATAGAATTGCAGTGGCCACAAAAAAAATTTCTGTGATGTCCTCTCTGGGCTGGTATTTAGTGTTGCTGTTGGCTTTGTATTAAAATGCAAACACCAAAGGAAGGCTCTTGTGTGTCCTCATTAGGATAGGGATTTGTCTCTCGGTGTAAGGTTTGTATTGTTAACTGGTAATTATGTGACAGTGGATCTCAGGCCACTGCTCAGGGACACATCAAAAACTAAGAGAAAAAAAAATTCCAGTTAATTATTCACTGCATGCACGGCTAAATATCTGTTTATCTTTTTAAAGCGAGTATTTTTTGTTACATCAATATGTGCAATACTTTTTTCGTTATCACAGACAACAAATGCAGACCTGAAATATACCGCGGAGTCCATACATGCTTCCATTTCACACAGACTTCACCACCGCTGTATTCAGTTAAATGCTGACAAATAAATACCTGGTCATTTTTGTCATTAAGATCCATTTACGATGAGAGGATTAAAAGCAGTAGTTACCGGTACTTATATTTACTCACGTAAGCATTCAGTGTGCTGAAATCATGTTTCAAATGAGGATCAAATGATTTGAGTGTGCAGGCATCTGAGTGCTCGGTAAGCATTTATTTCATGGATTGCGTTTCAACAGTTGGGTTGATATAAGTGTGTGTGTGTACGTGCGCACACCAGGGAAGCACTGCAGGGTTTACTGTTTCCATTAATGTCTGTACTAAGATGCAACTCAGCTTTCTGAATTATGTAAATGAGGTGCTGTAAATTCATGACAGAATCAATGGCTTTCATTTTTTATCAAATCAATCAGGCCTCCATCAGTCCACAAGCTCCACAGTACCGCAGGACACACATACACTGCACAGCCTTATATTAATCCTGCCAAGACAGGTCTTAGAATAATGAGTTTTGGAATGATGTGTATACAGTCATAAATATAATTTTTGCTTTTAACCATCAGCTGATTCATGATTGTGTGTGTGTGTGTGTGTGTGTGTGTGTGTGTGTGTGTGTGTGTGTGTGTGTGTGTGTGTGAGAGAGAGAGAGAGAGAGAGAGAGAGAGAGAGAGAGAGAGAGAGAGAGAGAGAGAGAGAGAGAAAGTGAGCGAGCGAGCAAAATAGAGAGAGAGAGAGCTACTTTATGATGACTCAACTATTGGGAAGTTACCAAATGGATTTCAGCCTGATACACTTTAGGTCATGAAAAATGAAGAGGCTTGGCATTTTACTACAGCACTGCATATAAACTTACTCTTATAGTCTTTTTCAAATACACACACATACACACGAGCACCTAAATATAATAAAATGAAGGCACACTCTGTTTGAGAGCCTAACAGCCTATAATTCCATAACTCCTGTGAACTGTTTAACAAGAAAACAAATTCAGAGGAAGCGTTTTAACGTGGAAGAAAACATGTTTACCATCAGACATCCTGAACTGTGGATGAACTTTTCTACCAAGTGATTCTGGGATTACTTCTGGGGACAGACAGGCTCAGGCAGGCTGTTTGATCCCTCCCTGTCAGAGTGTCCTTGAATTAGAACCACATGGACTCATATGAAAAAGAAAGTTTCTGCAGGACTCCAAGTACACTCTTCCTGCTTCTATAGGAATTAAGAGGGTAAGCAGCAGCTAGATTTTGCTCATCAAATGAACTTGATTAACTGATTATCAGCAAATATGAGTACCTCTATGAAAGGAGAAAAATTGGCATCCCAGCAAATTCACCCCAAGGTAAAACTGTGCAATGCTCAGAAAAACTGTAAAAAAAAAACAAAAAAAAAAACAAACAAACGCTACATCTTAGACTCTACAGGCCTCAGTTGGCATTTTAAATGTTAAAGTTCATAACAACACAATTAGAAACAGACTGAACAAGTATGGCTTGTTTGGAAGGGCTTCCAGGAGAAAGCCTCTTCTCTAAAAAGAACAGGCAGCCTGGCCAAGGTTTGCAGAAATGCATCTGAACACGGCCGCATTTAGCATAAACCAAACACAGCATATCAGCACACCTCATGCCAACTGTCGGTGATGATGTGACTTGTTTTACATCCACAGCACCTTGGAACCTTTTGGCCATTAAGCCTTCAATAAAATCTGTATACCGAAGGATATGTGAGGCCTGTCCGACAGCTAAAGCTTGGCTGTAATTGTAATTGGCTTTTGCAAAAGAACAAAGCACAGCAACAGATCTACAGCAGAATGGCTGAAAAAGAAAAATTCATCATGGTGTTGCAATAGCCCAGTCAAAGTCAAGACCTCGACCTGGCTGAAATGCTGTGGCGGGACCTTAAGACAGCTGTGCATAAACAAATGGCTGCAAACCTCAATGAACTGAAGAAATGTCATAAATAAAGTCATAAAGTCATACAGAAAATAATTATTCAAGTTATTGCTGTTCAAGGTAGTTCTTAAAGCTACTGAATCATGGGCTATGCTTGGTTTTTCACAGGACTGCATAGAGTCTTATGAAAACTTAAGGACCTGTCATTCCTCAGATTATATATATTTAAAAATTAAACACCTTACTTACAATTAGAGATGAAAACTTGATAAAATAGAAATACAGCAAAAAAGAAGATCTGAAACTATAACATATGCACCACCTTCACTGTTACAGCTGCAATTAAAGCGTTTTCTTTTTTCTCTTTACAGCTGCGTTTTTCTTCTATATCTTAAAAGTTTTCTTTTTATGTTCAAAGCTGATACCACCTGTAAATTAAAATGGTTGTTACCTCACACCATCCTCCATAGAATATGTTAAGCTAATATACAAATGCAGTTTGGTATGTACCACTTTTCCCTTCCTTCCTCTGTACACATCTGAGAACGGGGCAATGGCAATGTTACTTTGAGTATTTAAATTGCTAAACGTCTGACATAATTCTTACTCTAATTCAGACCTTCCCAAAGTGTGCCCCCTAGGGGTGGTGCAGAGCCATTGCGGGGGGGGGGTGAAAAGGGGGGGGGGGGACAAAATGCTTGGACACTGCTAGCACAGGGCAAAAATACGGGGAAGCATATCTTCCCTTTGGTTTTACCTGCACAAGTGCCGAGGTAGGTCTCCCTTGCAGAATTGGTTTTCCCTGTGTTGGGAGCACGCTGGGCTCTTCAAATCACGGACAAACAGTATCCCACAGTTGTTTATGTTTTTAAACCCATTTTGCACAGAGAAGCATTTTTTGAAAAATGTATTGATAGCAATGTTGAATATTATTACACGTGAAAAAAAAACAACTACACGTAAAATAATTACACTGTGACACCTCTGCCTTTCTAAATCGAGGGACAGTGTAAAACGTGCAGATAGTCAGATTAACAGTATTTTGTCTCTATCTGCCATTCTGCAATTCAACTCATGTAAACAATAACGTGGCGCACAGCGTGACGTGAAAAAAGGCACATACCTTTGACATTGCGTGACGAACTCTGTATTCCTACGGTGGCCCCTAGAGACAAAGCACGTACAAACTCCAAAACACTTGCAAACTCCAAAACACATGCAAACTCCAAAACACTTGCAAACTCCAAAACACATGCAAACTCCAAAACACTTGCAAACCCCAAAGCACACGCAAATTCCAAAACACAACGGAAGTGCTCCAGGACGCTAGGGGCAGTGTTGAGCTCGATTTGCAAAATAAACGGCAAGTTTTTTTTGTTTGTTTTTTTTGGGGGGGGGTTTTAATACGTTTTATTGACAAAGCACAAAATACAGATATACAGATACAAAATAGCAAACACAATGTCAGGGGGTTCATATAAAAAAACAAAATAGACACAGCCTATTAAAGAATCACATGATATTGAACAGGGAACATAAGTTTATGGTTTTGACAGCTTTTTGATTTTGAGAATGTTGTATGGTTTTAACATATTGTTTGGTTTCATTTAAAAAGCACCGAAAGGATGGTTTTGCGTTAGAAAATTTCGACTTATGTATATGAAATTTAGCCAATAATATCAATAAATTAATCAAATAAAATTTGTTTGCCCTGTGCATGGGAAACGGCAAGTTTGTCTGTGTGGGACAGTCTAGTCTCCGTCGCGCTTCCCAGCTTGCCTAGCAACCATGATACTAACCGCTGGAAACGTGTCATACAACTTTTTTGACAGAAATGAAGGAAAACATTGTTCATTTGTTTGTTTGTTTCTACAAGAGCTTTGTGTGATTTGATAAGTATCTGAGGCTGAGACCACAGGACAGTAAAACATGATTTTTGGGCTTCATTTCTGTACTGAACAGTCATTTAAGATTAGTTAGTAAATAACAATTAGCTAATATTGTTCATGAGACTAAAGTCATATCACTTTGGTAATGTAAATATAATATGGCCAATATATAGTTATTATATTAATCATTATTAGCTATTACAGCAGTGAACATGAACTCTGTGTCAAATACTGAGCCTCAGTACAGATTCAAGTTGCAGTTATTTATATGTCTTATCACCTTAAATCTTCACTCAAAGACAAGTATCTTTGACAGTGCATATATAGGTGTATCATATATAAGAGAGAAATGTTGTTCCTTCAGTATGTTGGCATTACTAAATTTGGCTCATTGCTTACATACATGTGTAAAAAGAAATTGTATGAGCTGTGATAACTGTTTCTGATAGAATAAAGAGTAGACTGATATATTGAATATTCCTTTATTGGGTGAGAAAATCATACCATGTCATAACTGCTTTAAGTCATACAGAATAGATATCAGAGCCTTAAACAGGCTGACTTCTGCTAAATGGGTCAAACTGGGCAAAAAGTCTACAAACACATAACATCATTATAGAATATGATGTAACACTATAGATCAACTTACCTCAGAATATATAAAGCATATAAACAATTACAGCAATATGATGCAACAAATACAGCAGTGCTACTAATCCAAAATACTCAAAGCTTCACAGAACTGAAACAAACATTTATTTTTAGGTCCATTCAGCTGCTGATACATACTTTAGGTTTCTGAATATTAAACTTGTTTCTGCCTTTCATTGTTTTTAACCTAAAGGCCCTGAGTACTTTCTCCCACACTGAAAACACTGGAATGATCAAATTATTTGAACATTACCTAATAAGACTGATTCAGGACAGACAATTAGTTATGTTAAACTTTCCTAGCAGTCCTTCACAAACAGGGAACAGTCTGTCTATTCTCTCCATCTGTCAGCTGCTGCTGGCTCCTCCTCTTCCTCACACACTGCTGGGTTTGTCCTGGTGGATCATCAGGGGTGCAAAGCCTCACAGATGATGTGCAGCAGTGGGTCCCTCAGTCTGTCCTCACTCTGGACACTTGCAGTTGTCACACATGGAAATCAAATGTGTGATAAGCTGCAGGATTCAAACACAAGTGTAACTTATAAATACATGTTCATACTTTTATTACACAATCAGAGAGAAAGAAAAAGAGAGAGAGTGCAGGACAGACAGACAAGTGACAGTCTCAGGTGTATACACTGCTACAAAACAGCACAAAAGAAGGAGGATTGTGTTATTACGAAACAAGAAGAGTTCCCAGATGGTACAGTGGACACATGTGTGACTGCTGTGATTAAAGCATCTTTCTTTCAGCTTAACGAGTGAACCGTCAGCTCGTTCAAACGCACGTTAAAGTCCGTTTGGCTCGACACCACCGAACAGAGGCAGCAATATAACATAGCTAACATTAACAGTGCAGTGAATCCTGCTTGTGCCGTGATATTCAGGACTGCAAACCGAGCAGCATCACTGATGCTGTGTTGTGTTTGTGGATATATGACTGACTTTAATTATCCATAAAATCATCACATTCTCTGTAAGATTAAAGTCAACTATTGAACGGCGTATATTTTGAAGTAAAGGCTTTAAAACCAAGTTAGTACAAACATCGCTAATGTCACATAACTTTCCTGACATGTGGCCAACAGTAATGTTTTAATGTTCTTCATTATAAAAACATTTGCGCATAAATAAGTGACATAATATTCATTACTTACTTCTGAAAGTTTACTCTTCGGCGGCTCCGCTTCCGCCGTTTTTTTTGGGCAAAATTATCCACACCGCCGCTGCGTCGTGTCGCTGTGATGTAATTGGCCTTAAAATGCGGCCTTTAAGGCTGCAGACCGGTCTGCAAATCCGGTCACTGGTACTTCCTGGCTTGTGTAGTTACTAGGTAACAAAAGCTCAACACTGCCCCTAGCGTCCTGGAGCACTTCCGTTGTGTTTTGGAATTTGCATGTGCTTTGGGGTTTGCAAGTGTTTTGGAGTTTGCAAGTGTTTTGGAGTTTGCAAGTGTTTTGGGGTTTGCAAGTGTTTTGGAGTTTGCATGTGTTTGGAGTTTGCAAGTGTTTTGGGGTTTGCATGTGTTTTGTCTCTAGGGGCCACCGTAGGGTATTCCTTTAAAAAATCTCCGTTTTCGGTGATTCGAAACGCCGTTTACGTGTGGACAAAACAGCTGCGTTTTCAAAAGTACCCGTGTAGCTGCGGACGTAGCGTAAAAGAGTTAGTAGTTTATTTTATTACTACCTGTCATTTATTGCAGATTACTTGTATTTGCTTAATTGTTTACTAAATGTTGAAGGTGTGAAATAAACCGCAATGGAGCAAAATATGGGTGTGTGTGGTTGGAGGATGTGTTTGTGTGTGTGCGTGCGTGAGAAGGGAGCGGGTGGCGTGAACATTTTTCTTGTAAAACAAAGGGGGGCCTAGCAAAAAAAAAGTGTTTGGGAACCACTGCTCTAATTGATGTTTGTTCTCTCTCCACCTCTGTTTTCCTTTTGATTTTTAATGCCCAGTTAGAACTCCCTTTGTTCAAATCCTACTTCTTCACAGTAACCAGGAAAACAATAGACTTATGATTGCACTCAGTTTCTAATCTGATCCTCAAAGCTTTTTACACAAACTACAAAAATCTATGCTGAATCATTCCTTTTTTTTTTTTAACTACACTTGTTCTTTTCTATTTAAAGAAAAACAATGACAATAGTTTCCAGCTCCATATTTTTATGCTTGGAGTAGAGTAGCTTTGTATGATTCAAAGTAATCCTTTTAAAATATATATATTGTGTCTTGATGAAGGCCCTAGGTTCATCCTTATGTTTGCCTCTTGAACAACAGGTGGGCGGGGCTTCTGTGCACACATAGATGATCATATCAAAGATCTGCTGTACATATATGACAGAAAACATGATAAAGGTGCACTTCATTTTGCTTGCCTATTTTTATCCAAAGTCAAGTCAGTATCAAGTTTCCACTTCTTCCTGTATCAAATATAGTCCAGTCTGTGTTTTTTCATGGCCTTCATCTGCCATTGAAGGCCAGTTTCACTTGTCTGCATCATCATGTTACACAAGCAATGTGTTTTCTCTCACTTTACTCCACACCCTTCTCACACCTGTCAATCAGTTAATTGCAGCACCAGTCTTTATGTCAGAGATATCTATCTAGGATTTGAGATTCTGCTATGTTACTTGAAGCATTAACATTTATTTAACCTGAAAACATCAATTGAAGCAGAGCAGGTGGTAATGAAGGGGGTAGGGGGACAGCTACTCTTACTTTTGCTTGATCTATAAATACACTGGATACAAAATATAAGTTTACATTCCTGGTTGATTTTCTTTTTTTCTGCTAAGCCTGTAAATGCAGCCCTTTAAAGCCTGAACCATGAAATAATTCCCAGAATTCATTTTTTTAATTAAATTGATTGTTTCTTGAACCTTCTGATGAAATAATACTAATAACAAAGATAATATTAATTTGTATCATATTTACTATATCTTTGCACTTTTTTGTGTTGTTTAAAAAATAATCCATGCACATCCTCCTCATATGGGGCAGGTGCAGAGCTGGAAAAAATGGGATAAAGAAAAAGAAACAACAGTCTGCACACTGCAGAACTTCAGATTCCTTATTTATTGCATCTGGTGATGCTTCAAGCGCACCTGCTCTTCATACATCTTAAAAATGTATTGTGCAATTTATTTTGGTTTTCTGGGAGAAAAAAAATCAGCCTGATGATGTAGAAGTCTTAAAAACTTGCAAAACCTCATCTATCAAATATGATACACTCAGGTCCACAGGCTTGAAATGAAAACTAAATTTCCTTGATTCTGTTTCATTACCCGGAGCAAGGACGTCATATTTTGGTACCATTTGCACATCTGTCTGCAAATACACAGATGTGCACGATAGCGCGAAAAGTTTTAAATGAATTCTGATAAAACTGTCAGACTGTAGAGTGGTGTCACGTTAATATTTGCCTTACATCCAGTTTTCCAATAAATCAACTCAATGATTTATTGGAAAACTTACAAAAAAAACCCTGTAACCGGAAATGATGATTATGACAAGTGTGGTGTGTATTGTTAACATATAGAAAGCACTGTACAAAGATGTAAAATATTATGTTACATTTGACCTCTGACCTCTCCTTTAAGGTCAACTGAGGTCAAACTTTCATAAAATTTCTTGTCCTTTAAATTCTATTTCCTTTTTTGTGTTGGCAGCATTTAAGAAATGATCCTGTTCTATTGGGATTCTAAATATTAGAATTAGAATGTCATTATAGTTTGTGTCACGTTTGACCTTTGAAATCACTTTTACATTTCACATCTGCCAGTTATGTCAAGCATGTTAAAATGTGTTTCAACAAGGCAAATAACAAAATTCTGCACTTCGCACTTGTTTGTACTGCACTACAAACTTCTTAAAGTACTGAAAAAATCATAGAAAACAAAATGAATAAATAGAAAATATAATACTATTCCCATAAAAGTAAATACGCCCCTCTGAGTGCTTCTTGTTGTCTTACCGTTGCACTCATGATCCCTCCATCCTCCAAGCGCAGACCTACCGTCTCTCTTTACTCTTTTTTTGCTCTGTCTTTCTCTCTCTCTATCCCGTGTATGTGAGCACGTGTGGGCATTAACTCTGCTTACCTCCTCCCAGAGTAGGCATGGCTTCCTCATGCTCCGGCTGATGCACCTGTGTCACATTAGCGCTCACCTGCAGTATTTAACTCTGGCTCACCTTGTTATCTTGCTCTGTACGTAGAGTTCCTCAGCCCACCATTTCAGACTGCGTACCTTGCTTTGCTTCCTTGATTATAGGAAGCCAGCCAGCATGCTTCAAAAGTCCTTCCCCACCTTTCTCCTTCCTCCTGCAGAGGAACACGCCTGGCAAAGGGAAAGCATGGGTGGAAAAACATACCTGTTTTTGAATCTGTTGAAAAACTGGACTTAAATTACCCCAAAACAAAACAAATAGAACTCCATTGGCTAATTCATTCTTTAAAGTTATTTGTCTCATTAAAACCCACTGTACACATCTGAGAACAGGGCCATTAAAACCTTTCTCAGTGCATCTTATAAGTGAGTCCTCTAAGCCTTTCCATAACACCTTTCACTGTTTCAATGTGGGGTGTTTTAGTGAAGGGGTGTGGTTGTAGCCAGTTGTAATTCACACTATCGATATGGCTTCTTGGTCTAAGGGTGTAATTCTTTCTTTGGGTTCTGGATTCAATTTCTGCAGGTTGAGGTTGAATTCAATTTTTAGAGAATGTGAGCTGTAATGTTGAAGCTTTGGGGAAGTAGCGATGGAAAAATGCAACTTGAAGTACGTTTAAGTGTTGGGCAACCATTGCCAACCTACACCATCCCTTCAAAAGGCACTTCCTCATTTATCATTTGGTGTTTAGTGCTGATGGTGGTAGCGCTCTGCCTAAAATCCTACACACCTGTCCAGTTGTCCTAGGATTTGTTACTTGTGCAGTCCATAGCTTATATTTTCCACTATTTTTCATAGTAATGAAACCACTCAGGGACCCCTCATTGAGCCATAGGGACTATTGAGGGGCTATTGTCACCCTGGAAGAGACCCCCTGGATCAATATATTTCATGATAGGATGAAGACGATGCCTCAAAAATACTTTGAGCTGAACTGCAGTCATCCTTTCCCCTAAGAAGAAAAGTGGATCCTCCTCCTGTATGGGTCAAGGGTTTAGCCTTTTCCTTCGGTTTGTCACCTGTTTGTATCTAAATGGGACTGCTTTGACTTGGCATGTACATAAAGTTATTGGCTTCATCTGTCCCTGTGACAATACGATACAAAGTCTTTGTTTTCATGCTTTTTATTTATGCTTTTTATTCACAAGCGTTCACAAATGTTTAGCCTGCACAGCCATTTTTTCCCCACTTTTTTCCTATTTTTTTCTCAGGTACCATGTACACAAAAGCACTAATTTTCTTAGAGAAAAGGTGCACTGTTCCAGATTTAGCTGCTAGCTATTTGGCTGCCATTTTGTTCCCATTCCTTTAAAGTTCACTGCTCTACCTTTCTCGATATATTCCGCTGACTTTCGCATAACCGAACTGTGCAGACATTACCACAGCCTTTCAACCCAGAGGAACAATACCAAACATTGCAAACATGATATTTGTGTAGTCCAAGTTTGAAAGGAAGAATATAAAATTTTAAAACTGTCAAAAATTATGTGACTGTTAAGTATTTGTTTTACACCAAAATATGGAGAACATGCAGCTAGGAATGATCAGACGAATGCATATAAGACAACCGTGATGTGTGTAAACTAACACTAACTATGGTATGGTTTCCTTTTTTCAGGTGTGTGTGTGTGTGTGTGTGTGTGTGTGTGTGTGTGTGTGTGTGTGTGTGTGTGTGTGTGTGTGTGTGTGTGAAAGTGCTGTTGGGGTGCAATCATTTCCTGCCTCCTGGTTTAGAAAACATGTTGGCATGACAACATGACACTTGGGAAGGATGGTAGGGTAGACATAGAGGGAAAGGAGGGAAAACAGTGTTCTCTCTCACTCTAACTCCCATAAATAGACAACTAAAGGCTTCATGCAGTCTTTGAGTAGGAACTTCACGCTTGGCTTTGTTATTGAAGGTGCTTAAGATCTCCTGCTTAGCCAAAAATATTAATAAACTGCAGAAAAACACTGAGAGTCAGACCATAAAAAAATAATTTAAAAAACATTCTTTCTAAGGTTATCTTCTCATGCATCTCTGGACTGCCTTTGCTGTTGTTATGACTTTAATGTCACTCTGTGAGGGGTTTAACTGTAACGTAGATATCTAATCAGCCAATTGAGAAGATAAAAGGTGGCAAAAGTACCCCCCTTTATGAGGCAAAAAGTTAATGAAGCAAAAGTAGCTCGCCGCTCGTTACAACCACTGTATGAAGAAAAGCATCTCTGAACACAGATCACATCAAATCTTGAAGCAGATGAGCTGCAGGAGCAGAAGATCAGACCAGGTGCCACTCTAGTCAGCTAACAGAGAGCTGAGGCTGCAACTACACAGGTTCAACAAGTTTGGACAATAGAAGAAAAAAGTTGGCTGGCCTCAAGATTCTTGTTTTTATTTTGGTGCAAAAAGCCTATCTGAGAATTTCTGCTGACCACACCCATTCTTTTATGCGGTTGTAAAGAGATGAACATGTGTACCCATGGCTGCTTCCAGCAGGATTACACACAATATCACAAAGCTCATATTTTCTCAAACCGTTACTCAAATCCCCCCCCCCCACACACACACACACACACAGTCTCCAGATCACTGTCTAATAGTGCACCTTTGGGATGTGGTGGAACAGGAGATTGGCATCACATATGTGTGGCTGACATATCTGCAGCAGCTGATGCTGTCAAGTCAGTATGGACCAAAATCTCAGAGGAATGTTTCCAGCACCTTGTTGAATCTGTGCTGCAAAGAAGAAGACTCAACCCAGTACTAGCAACTCGTAGCTAATGAAGAGGCCAGTGAGTGTATAACCCTGGGGCCTCTGAGGGAGAACATTAATCGGAGATAACCTACGTGCTCGCACAAAGCACATTAAAGATGCAGGAGTTCATCGGTCACACCAACACATCTTCACTCAACACCTGCCCTATCATAAGATTTGCCTTTATGCCACTTCCAGAAATTATAATCACGTTATTCGACACACTGGAGGAGATCCATGTGTAGCAAACAGGGAACACTGCAGGGGGAGTTATCTTTAAAAAAAAACAAAAAACAATCACATGAGAAGATGACCTCGAAAGGTCATAAATGAGTGCCATATTTCGAAATGTAATAATTATTAGCTGGAGAATGTATATATGAGGTTCTATTGATTGAAGTTTCCAAATGTCATGCATTTACTTGTTCATTAAGGGAAAAGCTCAGCTCAAGCAGACATTATGACACGGTGAAGCTATTTAACACAGCAGGCATATCGATCCTGTTCATGGGTGATTCACTCATATAATATTAATGTGGAGGTAGAGTTTGTCATTCCCCGAAAACCACAGATACCAGAACTGATACATTCAAACACTTCAGTACAAATACTTTGTTACTGTACTTAAGTAGAATTTCCAGGTGACGTTTTTCTTTTACTCCCTAAATTATTAAACACATATCTGTACTTTCTGCTCTTTATATTTTCAAAACAGAATCCTTACTTTCGGTTTAACGCATTTAAGTTATTATTTCACGTCACTGCCGGCCTTAAACATGAAACCAGTTTGGGCCTAAACAGTAACACATGTAAGGAAATCCTGTTAATGTATTAATCACCAGAGGTTAAAAAGAGATGAAAGAGGCAAAACTGTTTACCATCGTCAGAGGTTACATTGGGCCTGTTGTTTTTTGTTTTTCTTGGCACAACACCTGAACGACTGCAGACATCCATAAGTTGCTGTACTGTGAAAATCCTACTTTAACCCCTGACTTTACTCATTTTCTGTTTAGAAGCAAAGTAACCTACAAAACAGAGATATTTTTTTTATTTCATTTCTTTTTCTCTGCTAATGTTCTGATCTGAAGCAAATTAAAACTTTATTTTAGTCTAAATAAAATAATAAAGTCTGTATTTCCATCTACTAATATTATTTTATTATTAAATTAATATAGCAGTTTCAGTTACCTTTGCATAAAAGTACATTTCAGAGCCATTCCTTTTTTTTTTTTACTTTTACTTGAGTAAAGAAGATGAATCAGTACTTCAAATTTTACTGGATTATTTTTTAAGCACACGTCTGAACTTATTACTCAAGTACAGAATGTTTGTACCTTTGTGGCCTCTATATAAAATAGGATAATGTCTGAAAAGCAATACACGCTGCAAAAGATAGGCAGAGAAATAAACTGCAGACGTTATCGCCTGAATTATTAATCAAGATAATTCATCTTCCAGTGATTAGAATCCATCTCTGCGCCTCACTGTACACACACAGTCACACATCCACAAAGACACCAACCGTATACACACAAGAACATTTGTTCTGGCATTTGCACGAGACATTTTTATCTTGCCTACTCAACGGTTATCTCCTTAAAATGGGTCAAGACAAAATGAAAATCGAGAAAATTCTCACTGCATGAAATAGATAGACAAGGAGAGACGGATACACAAGGGGAAGGAAAAGAGATAGATTGGTGAGGGAGTTGGGGGTAGGGAAGTGGGGGATATTGGGGTTGTTTGATAAGAAAAGTTCCCTTCAGTATTTGCAGGACTGCAAAGGGAAGTTGTCTCTTATTTGGAGAGACTGTATAAAGTTCCATATTTTTTAATTTTTTCAGTTTTTGCCGTTCTTTCTTTGCACTGTACACAGTTGTAATGAAGCTTTCCTAAAATACACAATTTAAAAGTGCCATTCACTGGTGTAGCTGTTGTTTACTGCTTTGACTTGTTTTTCCATCTCTGTTACCAGGACAACAGGCTATAAAACTAATGTTTCGTTCACTTCAAATTTGCCCTCAACTTCTTCTTTCCTATAAGTTGAAAAGTCAGAGAGCATTTGATGCAATATTAGGAGAGGATTGTGTTCCAAACGTGGCAGAGAAAACATATTTTGATGAACGTGTGGTCTAAAAAAGGACACACCTGCTTCATCTGCATATAATGCTATCTTCTAATTAGTATGTTTACCCTGTTATTAAACAATCATTCAAAATTCTTTAATAACTACAAGCTGCTTTGAATCTATTGGCTAAAGTATGGCCTGCATTGTGATTTGCTGCTGTGCATGCTCCTTGGGAGTGCCTCATCCCCCCACTTTGCCGTTGGCTTTATAATAATTATATTTAGGGTTTGTTCTTTTTTTTAGATATGGAATTTGGTTCAAATAACTGCATCACAATGAGAACTGACAAAGCATGGCACTTTATCAAAATTTGACCGTATTGAATTTTAAAAGGCAAACTGCTGTGCAGATTTCGTCTAAGCACATTTTTAATCAAATTGTAGGGCTTTTACTGGCATAAGGAGATACCATATGAAGGTCATCTTGGACCAAAAGCATGCCGTTTAAGCTTTGAAAGCTGTGCTTCTCATACCTTGAGTCTTCAGTGCATGGCTTCCCTAAATAAGGCTCTTTTTTTTTTATCACTGTCTGGAATGTGTCAGGAGTGTCCTATGATGGTGCATAAGTCCTACGGTGCTCCTATATCCTCGTCAATCTGTCAGCCCTGACTTCTAGCTGAAGGATAACAGGAGAAGTGATAGAGGAGAGCACAAACTTTGATTGCCTTTTATCGATTTAAACTCGTACAGCAGGATGTCTATATAGTTCACACTTAATTAAATGCAACATTTCATAACTATAAATCAACAAAGTTCAAAGAACATATTTCTTTCTTTCTTTCTTTTATTAACATCAGCATCAGCCTCAGCTGTTCTTCCTTAGGTTGCATAATTAGTGCTGCTTTGCCGAAGTTGCTGGCGTGAGACATTTAGACTCAAGGCATCCTTTGGGGTCTGTGCTCAGATTTAGGATTATGTCATTAGTTAAAGGGATATGACTCATCAGAGTTACTGTTTTGAAGAACTGTTTTTAACTGTATATAAAACATGGACACAGTCCTGGTGACAGTAGTCATGCTGCATTTTTAAGCAGCAACATTAGGGCGCCGTCATGTTGGGGTTTCTTTTATCTGGGGTGCCAGTTTAGCTCACCTGGTTATGTAAATCTGTAAAAAATGACCGACAAAATAATGTTTAAAACAAAAATTATTCATCAAATGCTAACAAGCTTCATTAGTCATTTTTTGTGTACCTGCAATCCACAGTCACACGTATCTGGTGATAAGTAAAAGAATAACAAAATGCTAGAATTTCACTCACCAAAAACTGAGGCACAAACTGTAGCAGAGAAATCCTCAGAGTCTATTAATATGCTCCAGTGGAAAAGTCCTGTTTAACTACTCGAATTACAGATGATTAGCAGACTTTGAATGGCTGAAAACCAAAGTGGCCACACCTTTATATTTAGGCCTTATCATATATAATACTAGAATAAGTTTTAAAAAGAAAAAAATGCATGAAAGAGGGCACCACCCCAAGAAGCCAAAACATGAGCGTCTATCGGGACTGACTTGCTTTTGGAGCCACTCTCAAATAGAAATGCAGTTTTGGCACTTCGGTGCTGGCGTCATTTTTAGCCCTGAAGTTTCCTGCTTGGTTTTAACCCAAATCACAATCTTTTTCTGACACACATCAAAGTAGTTTTCGGTGCCTAAACCTAACCAGTGAGTAAAAGCAAAAGAATTAACCAAATGAAAAAAAAAAAATCTGCCACCAGATGCAGCTTAAATAATTCAGTATCTAGTGACACTATTTTCTACTTCAGTCTACTTGTATCTTTCTACTTGTAACCTTCTGAAATGAAGGGACAATGGAGGTTGAGGGTACTGAGAAATGTGCATGATCACAATATTTGTTACTTGCGAATGCCTTTCAAGAGAGACTGTCTGAAGTTGCAAAGCCATCGTCCATGTTTATTATCCCTATTTTTGAATGGTTTCTCCCTTTACATCCATCCATTCACTTCGGCTTATCCTTATCAGGGTCGCGGGGGGCGCTGGAGCCTATCCCAGCTGTCATAGGGCGAGAGGCGGGGTACACCCTGGACAGGTCGCCAGTCTGTCGCAGTGCCAACACACAGGGACAGACAACCATTCGAGCGCTTTACATCAGTGCAATATTTTATGCTTTATCTACAAGCTGCTCCACACTTTATACCATATACCAAGAATTTCTGATAAGTGATTCTTGGTGATGCAAGTCTTTTTTTGTTTTTCTTTTCAAATACATCTCATGTGTGATAAATAGTTTCTCTGTAGTGGCTGTATTTAAAATTGCTCAGTACAGATTCCACCACATATCTGCCACTTTGTTGGCTTCCAATATGATTTTGGAAATAAAAAAGAAATCATAAAATAAAATAAAACATTTATGCAGTCACACTGTAGAAGCCTCATTAAATGTTAGCTGGTTAAAACCTGATTAATAGTGTAAGGTTCAAGCTACAGTTAGGACAATAGGCTAATGTTAGACTACGTCAAACACATGCAAGTCAACTTAACGTAATCTAAAGTGACAGAAACACAAGAGTGTGTGAACAGTGATATGGGTGTTTTTCTGGAGGTAATGTGAATGTGGGGGGTGTGGGCTCCAAGTCTATTATTATTTATTTAATGTCAGTTCCAATCATATGAAAATGATTGGAACTGACAAATCAAAGAAAGAGTTAAACACTGAAACTTAGAACAAGTGTCCTACAGGAAAATGCTCACTATCACAGAGGCAGACTATACAGTTCGTACATTTTACGATCGCTCTGCAAGCGTGTGCCACGAGTCGCTGATTGTTAGCTGTGAATACATAATTATATTCATGCATGATTTACTGTTTTTCAGGAAACAATATAATAACAGTATATTCAGTGGGTATTAGTATTAGTTCTGTACAGGCTTTGAATTAGCTAAAATATCTCCCTAATGAAGGCAGTCATGTTCCTTTCTTCCTTGCCTTTTGGTGTTTCCTTCATATGTGCTTACATCGTTTCAAATTCATTATTTTTAGCCCGTCACCCATAGTAATCCTGCAGCATGGATTTGCAGGATAAAACAGAATGGACCATGTGGAAATGTTTAATAAGAAATCCAGTGGGATTCCTGCACACTATGTAAATGAATGGAAATTGTCTGTCATGCATCATAAGCTGTGCTGTTGAATTCTCTGAAGATATTTCATGTAATTATGTTGAAATCATAAATATTATAGAATGTTTAAGGAATCTAAAAAATATCATGTGGAAATATCTTGTAGCATCTTGTCTTCAAATCTCTTTCTTTAGAAGAAATAAACCAGTAAATCTGGGCTACTTTTCCTAATTTACATGCAGAATTCAATGACATTTTAGTATCATTATGCAGCAAAACTATGCATTTTATATTTAGTCGTATTAGTTGCAATAAAAGGGTTTCTGAGGTCTTCTGCATAACTTAAAGTTAGTAACTCTGTTTTAAAATTTATTTATAATAAAACATTTAAAATTCAAATGAAGGACGTGGAATCCGAGATAGGCTTCTACTCAACACCCATTATTACTTGAGCTATCCTTACTATTCATTAATGTAATGACTCTAAGCATAAAAGCCTGAAATCACCAAATAACTGGAAGCTTCCTTTATGTTAGGGAAGAAAATTACCTAATAAAGGATTGTTGTCAAAAAAGTTATGCCATCACATATTAAAACATTAAATATGATGAGCCTAAGGTTATTATGCATAACTTTAAAGGTTGGAATCAGCATGGTAAACTATTAACCCAATGTATACAGTTTCCATCGTTTTAAGGGAATATAACATGGAAGCTGGTTATATTCCCTTAAAATACCAGTATATAAAAAACACAGTGGAACAGTACCAGTCTGAGATTGTCCTCCCCACAGCCTGAATCTCAACATTTTAAAAGCAGTGTGGAATCATCTTGACAAAGAATGGAACAAAAGGCAGAACGCATCCATGGAAGCCTGAAGAGCTGTTCCTGACGCCTAGTTAAAGAAGAAATAACAAGAAAGCGTGAGAGAGTTCAGGTTGTGTTGAAGAATAAAGGTGGTCATAACAAGCTTCAAGCTTGTTAGAAATGTATATAATCAAATCACAACAACAGCTGCCTCGAGGCAAAGGTAAAGACCCTAGAATAACACAGAGAAAACACAAGACAGTAGGAAGGAAAAAAACCCTTTTAACAGGAAGAAACCTCCAGCAGAACCAGGCTAAGGGACAGTTGGTCATCTTCTGGAACTGGTTGGGGTGAGGGAAGGAAGACTACACTAAAACCTCTGTTTTTGTGTCGTGTACTGTATTTTTTGTTTTTGTTTTCACATGTTTCAGTGAATCGCTGCAACCATTTCCAATTTTGCTTCATAACAATATGAAGGGTGGCACAGTATTCTAGTGAAGAACAAAAGCGAGGAGACTAACCAATATATACAGATTTCCAATCTGTTGCAACAAAGTATACTATGAACCAGCTTGTGTTTTACAAGTGAGGAATTAAAACTCATCATAGTAATCGTCTTTACATTTAAAGTGTCTCTTCTTATTTTATGATGCTAATGCACAAAACGAGTAACCTTTAAACGCTTTAAGAAAAGCTGTGATTCTTGGTGACAGCACTTCCAATTTTGTCCTTTTTTCTTCTCGTGGATGTGGTTTGACACTTTCACTGGTGTCTATAAACATGACTAAATAATGAATCATAGTGCATAAAGGAAGGTTTGTGCCTTTTTCTCTGCAGTCAAGCACACAATTTAATGATGTATATTGTCACACCCCCAAATGCCAATTACTATGAGAAGGTAATTAGTTTACAGTTTAGTTCACAGGCTGTAATCTGGCATGCTGACTCAAAAAAAGTAGTGAGGGGGAATGGCACCCTTCCAAATAATTATTATGCCATCAACACATATCATAATTTGATTTTCTCCAAAAAGCCCACATTAAACAAATAATTTTGCTTCCACCTAATTACCTTCCAACAAAAAATGTGTTTTGTGTCTCTTCAGCTTCTCTGTTTTCGGGTGAAAGGCAGAGTCGACTCCGGACAGGTCGCCAGTCTGTTGCACGGCTCTTGCTAAGTCAAAAGGTGATTTTTAAAAACAAAAGAAAACACGTTCTATATACGCTACCTTTTTAGACTGTGCCTTTTTTGAGTCTTCACACAAAAATGAACTTTATTTCTTAGTCATGTCAAAGCTTTGAACCAGAAAATATATTCACATCTCCCAAGTGCTTTCAGAGAGTCTGCAGTTGTTTCTCTTCCTTCAAGCTTCAGGAGAAATATATTTACCCCTCTGAGCAATACTTAAGCACATGTGGTGCATTCATATCATTGACTAGTTCCCTTAAGATCAGCGCCTCTGCTTATGAGCGATGATGACATATGCATATGTGTGATTTGCATATTTGCATATTTGTGTATTTTATGTTTTAAGTTGATCACTGGTTGCAAGGGAAAATGCTGAATCCACACTATTAAAGTCTACTATGCTGTTCTTGATAGTTTCTTGCTTTCTTGCTTCACTGCTTCTCTACTCTGACTTCTAATGGACTCCTTACCCATAAGGAAAAGAAAAAAAAAATCCTCATATTTCAAATGTTTATGTTTTCACATGTAAGTCTTATAAGACTGTTTGTCCCTGCTATGAGTTACTTTAAGGCATTCATCATATGAACTCACATCGATACATAATTGTTTCATAATATGTGGCGAAAATGTCAAACTGGACACATTTTGGGTTAAACCATATTACAAGGCTGATGGGGTCGTGTAAACACGCGTGAACCATTAATTTGATTATGCTTTACTGCTTACTATTGTGCTTTTGTAATAGATTGTTTATGATTGTATATACTTTAGGTGACACCTCAAGTGTCACGAATAAAAGGCCACAGCTGAGCATACGTGTTTCTCTAGTCTTGCTTGTCACAACTTCTGACTAGCTCAGAGAAACGTCGCCCTCAAATTTGCACACACCAAGAAAAAAGAACTAAAGAAAAAACCAAATAACACAAACATAAATACTAAGGCAGTGCCCACAGTCAAACACAGACTGCTTATATCAAACACTTCATTTGCGCTCTGACAGCTAAGTACATGTCTTGGATGAAAAAAACTGACAGTTCAAGGTAACTCCAGTCAATCCAGTGTATTGCTGTGTGATGTGAGCTTTGAGCACTGGATGTGTGTGCGTTTATGTGTGAGAGAGAGAGCAAGAGGAAGAGCGTGAGCCCACATGCGTACGTGTCTCGTCTTTTGCGTGTGGTCTAGGTAGGGGGTAGCTGACAGGTGTCCCTTCTTCTTAGCCATGCAATTTATCAACCCTCTGGAGGTAGGAACCTTTGCCCGAGTGCAAACGTCCAAAACTCTCACGCTTCCCTCTCTTTCTAAACAATTAAACAACAAAAATAGATCAAACATTTCAAACCAAAAACCTTAGGAAGATAATAATGTCAATCTATAATAATACGACCTGTTTTTTTCTGCCCTGTCTCTCTCTTATTATCCATATGCTGACAATGGCAGCGAATATATTCTAACAAGAAAAAAAGAGGAGAAAAAAAAAGAAAGAAAGTCACGGCATGCTGAGCAGCCACAGAGATTTTAAATCTTTTGTTCTTTCTGGCTTAATAATAAAAAGTGTTTCAGGGCTCGCTATGAGCCAGCTGTCAGAAATAAACCACGACTATCAATATCACTCCCCAGATATCATTATTTTAGTTCTTTTCAATTAATTATGAGAGCGTGGTAAGACGGCACTTTAGATCTCATTTCAGGGCCTAAATTGGTTTGCGAGCATAAAAACCTTTATTGTGTGTGCCCCGCGGCACACGCACTGGCGCACAAAACAGTGTGAAGAGTTTAGTTATGGAAGTTAAATGTGGAATTTTGCAGCTGCAGATCACAACTTTTTGCCGGATATCAATCAGTTTATCATCGAAAGTTTTTTTTTAGGTAAAGCTCTTAATAGTTTGTTTCACTGGATGATTTTTTTTTTCTTTTCATTGAAATGCACATTCCTTCACTTTCTCCTTGGTAACAGTAGCTTTCTCTGTGGGGAGCTCCTTGCCACCACCCCCGCCACCCTCCCACGCTGTTCCCCTACCCCTCCAGTGCTATTCATTCAGTGCTGCTGTACCAAATCAGCCAGGGCTGAGGGCTTTGTGGGGAATGGGAGTGGGCTAAAGGGTTATGAGGGAAGCATGAACCATAGAGAATAATACAAGAATAATGGCAGGCTTTAAAGTTAAGATAAAGATCCTATTTTTTTTTCTTCCTTTTTTTTTTTTTTAGCCTCTCTTGTGTTTTTGTTGCTCTGGCTTTGCTGTCTTCATCTGCTTCATCTCTCTCTCTCTCGCTCTCCTCTCCCTCTCCTTGGCAGTGGACGGAAGGAGTCAGGGTGATAAATAGGTAGTGTCCGATGTGCTTCTCCTCTCCTGTCGTTCTTCCTCTCCTTCTTTTCCTCTCCTCCTCTCCGGATTCGGCTCACCGCACTCCCCAGGCTTACAGCGTGTTCATTCCTGTCAGCAAAAAGCGAATCACAGGAACAACCAGATCTACTGTGCACATGTGCACACACACACACACACACACACACGTCGGCACACACACAGGAATAAATGAAGAGTCACACACAAACATAGGCCACAGAAGGCCTGATGAAATAGGCCAATGGTGGTATGCTAATGTGTAAAATGTACTCTGATGCATAGAAACCCACAGTACTTAGCAGCTCTTGTAGAAATACACTCACAGCCACAGTCTATTAGTGTTCACAATGCACATAGTCTGGATGAATTAGCATCACCAGTGGCCAGCATTGACACTGCAGATAACAATTTATCTCAGGCATTTTCATGCACACAGGACAGAGGTGTTTGGGTTATTTTGAAAGAAATTTGGAGAGAAAGATAGAAATTAGGAAAAGTTGATCCGTAGTTAGAACCCTGAAGCTAGAGCTCATGTTAGCTTCATTCCTCCTAACACCTACAGACATGTTTCCTTCTACCAGCACCACATATTTAAACCTTGAAGATGGATCAGTCAAGAAGAGGCCCCTTGAATCTTCCACCTGTGCAACTCCTATCAGGACATCTCAGAAAAGACCAACATACCATACTCTGTTTTTGAGTTTGCACTAACACAGCTTGCAGTGTCAACGTACCCTCTCAGAACATTCCCATTGTGGTGCACTTCCCCTGACCTCATGTATCAGTGGAGTTTTATTGAAGAACAATTGGTGTAAGCATCCCCTCAATGGTGCCATGCATCACTTGTTGTATAATTGAAGAGGCTGGGCGCCTTTTAATGATCCCCTGGCTGACCCTGGGCCTGTATTTGCATTGTTTTTAGCTTAGCACATGGCTAATAGCTAGCCTAAAGGTAAGCCGGCCTTACTAAGGATCGAACACCAATTTCCTCCACGCCAAGGGCGAGCTCACCACATCATTTGAAACATAAGAGAAAAGGTGCACGCTCACTCACAAACGTAGCCACCCATTCTCTGCACTGCACAACAGACTTCCGCAGACATGTGCACAAACACACCGTATTACTGCACCTAGCATGTGGCCTCAGGGTGTGTTAAATAGGAACAGTGAAAGGTGCTATTTATTTAGATGATAAGCGTGAACCTGCTAATAGAAGGACTATGGGAAGTAGAACTGTGTTTTTCTCTTCCCCTTAACCTAGGTATACTCCTTTAAAGAGGTCACAGACAGTGAAGTGCAAAGACAGAACATGGCAAAATAAAATTGAGTACAAATAAAACAGGCTAACACATCGACATGCCACACCCGCTGCCATGCCTTTCTTTCCCCACCCTGAACATGTCTTTAAATTGGGTTATAAAAATGTGTATCTATTGGCCTTATATGAGAATCCAATCTTCCACAAGGAGGGGGCGAGCAACAGAGCAAAGTGATAAAAAACAAATAAATCAATTTAGTTGCCAGATTTATTTTCCGATCAGAGGGAGCAGTGAGTGATAAAAACTGTATTACACCCAATGCTAAGCTTCGCTTGCATTTTTTATTTATGCGAACAGAATCTGTGTGTGTGAGTGTGTGAAATATGTGTATGAATATATTTGTGCGAGATCGTTGCCTTTGTCGGCGGTGAGAGAAATGTTTTTGTGTGTGCGCTTAAGGTAAGTCACCTAGCAGATGTACAATGTCATAACCAATACACTGTAAAAGCCCACCGGGTTCCATTTAACAACAAAGAAATATCTACTATGGTATGTGCACAGATATAAACAATGTTACAGCTCCATCCCTGGCCCACTGCTGCCCTTATGCTGTGTCTATACTTCACTCTCTTTATGGTACTTATTATTGGAAAGTCAACAGGCATAAAAGGATAGGGAAGCCCAGCCAATGTTTTGGAGTGTCATTTGGCAGGTGTAGTGAGGAGGATATTGGGAGATGGGCAACAAAAAAATCGCCTCGATTCACAAAACTACATGGGAAATAATTCACTTGGACTGTATGTCTCTAGGCACTCAGCATTTAGAATGGGCTCTGCCACTTTAATTGAAAGGGAAGGGGGAGACAGGGAAAGAGAGGAAAAAGCTGTTACAAACAAGAGCATGATTTATGAAATCCATCCTTCTGTTCGTCCGAGCGAGCTCATTATGTATGCGCAACGGAGAGAGTGTGAGAAGACGGATGAGTCGTCCCCGTGGCGGAGGAAGAGGAATGGCAGCGCTAAACTCCGCCGGTAATCAACTGGTGAAATTAAACATCAAAAAAACAGGAATGATTGTGTGCGGCAAAGCGATTTGTCTGCAATTAGCGACCAGTCGCATAACTCACGCACAGGCACATATAAACACATTCAGTCTTAATGGAACAAGACATGTCACTGGGTGTGTCTTTGCGTGTGTGTGTGTGCAGAAATACGGTGCAGGGTAACCATAAAAATAGTAAGTTAATAAACTCGAGAGACATTAACAGGATCTGGGGCAATTGGTGAACAGCTACTTCATTTGTCAGCAGCTTTTATTGAACGCTTTCTGAAAGGCAACTGTATTTATGACCTTTTGGCTGTCATTTGTTTACACTAGTTTAGAAGAACTCAGAAAGGGCGTCAAAACATAGCTATATGAAAACAGCTTATATGAAAATGGTAGATATAGTGAAGTTATTTCATGAGGCGTAATATCCGTAATGACAGGGTCAGGGTCGCCTTTTCTCACAGCTTAGGAGTTCTCTTTATTCCTTGATTGCTCTCAGCAGCTTTGTGATTAGCTGTTAAGTAGAAACTCTTAGTAACGCTAAGTGCCATTTAGGAGGACTAAGATAAGATGCTTTGTGAATGCCACCATTTTTGTGAAAGTGTTTTATGAATGTATCCTGCATCAGTATTTATAGAATATCCAAATTACCAACACTCACATATTACCGTAGCAGAGCGTGTTATTTAGTTGTAACTAGATTTCCTTTTAAGGGCATTTTGCAAGTTGTGTAGTTTTTAGCAAACAGGTTGCCAGCTCTCAGATCTTTAGCTTTTTAACTCGAGTGTCCTGCTCATGAGGTCTCGGATCTCTTATTTGTGAATCAAAAACAGTTAGACAAAGTTGCTGGAGGTCCTAGGCCCTGTTTGCACGTATGAGCCAATAATGAATATAGCCTAATGTGTTTGTGTTGTTTTCATAAACAAGACTTTAAAAGCGTTATCCACAGGATCTGTGTGTGAGTCAGAAAATCAGAAGACTCGCACAAATTAAAGCACAGTAGCAATAATTTCCTTAATTACTTTTAAATCTTCATTATTCTCAAAACACAGACATGATTGGTCAGAACCCAACGCTAAATCAAAATCTGTGCTTTTCAACACCTCAGAGCCGACACGCTGGTTCTACGTTTTTTATTTATTTATTTTTATTTTATTCTTTTACACAGTGTCCATTTCTAACATTGAGTCCTAAACTCCATTAAAGTAGTTTTAGTACTGCTGCTAAAAACCTGATCATTTCTCAGTTTTCTGCCTTTATTCAAAATATAATTTGCAGTAGAGATTATGCCACATTAACAAAAAAAATTACAGACGTTCGCCTTTAATTCACAAATATCATTGCATTAACGTTGTTTAGGAACTACAGCCATTTTTATGCATTTTATACCCCATTTTAGGGGCTCAAAATTTAATTGGACAATTGACTGACAGGCAGTTTTATGACCAGGTGAGCCCTGTTCACTTGTTATTTCATTCCTTTCTCTTAATATCCAGTCGTGATACTTACACAGTACTTGTGGATTGTTTATATTTTCCATTTTGTCTTCTGTGTGATCCTTGTTCTGTCATTTGAGTTTGATATTATAAGTTTAGAAGTCTTGATTATTTTCTAATACTCTGTTTGGTTTCTTTATTGTTTAATCTCTATTGTATACGGTGAGTCTTTGGTTCTTTGGTTAGTTTTAGTTGCTGACGACTTTGTGGAGTTTGTTTTTAATTAGCTCCTTCTCTCATTTTTTGTTTCTCCATCCATCTCATCTTCATTTATCTTTGTCTCCCACTGTTTCCTCATCTCATTCTTCATGTGTGGCAACTCTTATGTTCATATTCAGTATATTTCTTACAGGTTATTTCTTTCTTGTTAAGTTTCTGTTTTGATTTCTCTGTCTGCTTCCTTTAGTTACTTCCTGTTTTTACTTTGAAGACTGTGCTCTTCTGTCATATCATGTGTATTTTTACTTCATGCCTCTGTCCTCTCTGATTCTCAGCTGTTCTTGTTACTGACCTGTTTTCTGTTAGCCCAAATGGCACTAGTCTTCATCTTTTTTTTTTTGTAGTACTCTATTGTGTTTTCTCTGACTCTGTAATCAGAGTATTTCTTCCTAGCACAGCCGGTGCTTCTGGGTTTCCTTATTCTCCTTTTTCTGAACTCTCTGCATTTGGGTCGAACATCAGCTAACTCCAGAACATGACCATACAAAGAGTTTACAACAAAGAACAGGGAAGATTAGACTTTGTCTACCTAACTACCTAAAGATGTTTGGACAGTTCTAAAACCAAATCTTGACGGATGAAATAAAGATTAAGAGAAAGGTTTGGAGAAGGAGAGAAACAATCAGGATTCAAAGCATTAACACATTTTCTGTCAAACATGGTGGAGACAGTGTTGTGACATGGGCCTGTATGACTTCCATTGGATCTGGGCCATTGGTTTTTATTAATGATCTGACTGCTGATAGAAGTAGCAGTACGAACTCTGAAGTTTACAGATCTGCACTTTCTGCTCTCTGCTGCAAAACCGATCAGACAGAGCTTCACAGTGCAAATGGATAAAGACCCAAAGCAAACTGCAAAAGCAACCCAAGAGTTCCTTAAAGCAAAGATGTGATATTCTTCAATAGACAAGTCAGTCACCTGATCTCAGCCCAACAGATCATGCTTTTCAGGTATTAAATACAAAACTGAAGGCAGAGAGACCCACAAAGAAGCAGCAAGTAAACATGGCTGCAGTAAAGGGCCTGGCAGAGCAGAGCCCCACATTTTTCTAGTACCATAACTTGCTAGTTACAAATATTAGCATCACACATCCAGTAATTGCAAAATCTGAAAAAATAATCAAAAACAATCACTTAATAATAACAGGATATGTGGGACATCATCAAAGTGATTTTTTTTCCTCCATTCAAAAACTCTCCCTCACAACATATATAGGTATTTTGTAATCACTGTAAACAATTTGCAGTGTGAGTATTTAAGAGAAACCATTTTCACGCATGCAGTGCACCCTGAACATTTCTCATCATTAACTGGCCGATCTGAATGCAAAAGTCTGAATCTGATATAACGCAGATTTTTGCACAGAGTTCATGTGAGAATACAGCAGCTTAAACGTCTGGAGAATTCACAGTGACCAAGTGGGCATCGGTTGTCTTCTGCCTGCTGCATGCTCTATGCGGGTGCTGCGGTAAGTGTCTCCAGTAGAGAAAATCAGATCCGTGTGATGTGTCTAATGAATTTGCCGTCATGTAATTTCATATTTTCTTCCTCCCCTCTTAATCATTGATTTTGCCTCCCCACTAAGCTTTAACAAACTCCTCTGTTT
The DNA here is from genome assembly GCF_963576455.1 of Neolamprologus multifasciatus. Classification (NCBI taxonomy): domain Eukaryota; kingdom Metazoa; phylum Chordata; class Actinopteri; order Cichliformes; family Cichlidae; genus Neolamprologus; species Neolamprologus multifasciatus. The sequence goes on from NC_140444.1 coordinate 20,805,584, forward strand.
GTCTTTCAGATCTACTCCTGAGGTTAGTACTGACACATACTTAATACTAAGATATTAGCTGGCTGGGAACCAGCCAGTCAAAAGTTCCCTGGCCCTTTTCTACACACGATACCACTTTATTTGCTGTGCTAAAATAGTTTCCAGTTTTTATATGAATCAGGTTATGTCTGGTCTTACACACACCCTACAAAGCAAATCATATGAACATTCACGTATACTGGGCAAGCCTCCTGCCCACTGGAAAAGTAGTTGCACAACAAGGTCAGCATATCCTGCCATTTGTTATTCACATTGAATTAACCACTGCTAGTCGAGGCTCATATCTCTGGTTTGCTTTGGAAAAGGGTCGCAATAGGAACTGATGAAGTCATGCAGTCACGCAGCAAATGTGGGTGTCTGCATCACTTCCAAAGCTTTCAAAGTTAAAATGAGTCCACAGAGTAACCAAAAGTCTCCATTTTAGGGATCCTAAAGCACTACAGCTACATGGATTTCAAAGGTTTTGCATCTCACACAAACATATTAGGGTAGAGTCAAACAAGACCATCACATTCCTCTGTCCCCTGAACAGAAAAGCACTTCTGTTCAACCCACAGGGGTGCTATGAGGGTGGGGGGCTTCAAGCATCTGATGATTTGTGTGAAGTGCTCTCGCAGTATGTTGGCTCTTCACCTCATGCCAAGAAGCAGGTGAAATAGAGTTGACCCTGATGCTGTTTTGCTGCAACATGCAAAGGAAATGGAATCTCAGAGGGTTCATCAAGATCACACAAACCATAGGGCCGAACCCAAAACCAGATCTACCAAAGTCTCTTTTTTTGGACAATACCCGAGCCTCTCAATCTCTATTTACCCCTGCTGTCTTCAATCTATCTTTTCCTCCCTACCTCTGACCTTTTCACTTTTGAGATCCTTCATACCAATCTGCTCTTTCATCATGTCGTCTATTCTTTCTCAATCCCGCCATACTACTGACCTTTCAGTTTCATTCTTCCTACATTTCTCTGCCTCTCCTTTCCTCCTGGTCTAGGCTGTAATTCAGCTTGTTTCAGGGCCAGTTAGGCAGCCAGTGGAGTTAATCTGTCTTTTCAGGTCATAAATCACTGCTTGGCGTCTCTCTCTCTCTCTCTTCCTCTTTCTCTATCTCTCTCTCTCCCTTCTTCTCTCTCTCCCTTTTCCTTGCTCTTACCTGCTGCTCAGACATAGAGTATACTTTGAGGTTATTGTGCCTGACAGTCAATGCTGGTGTTCTTTATATGCATGCTTGTGTGTGGTTATCACTTCTTTAACGTCCAACATATAGAGAGTGAAACTGCATACTCTGGAAGTGCCACAGCCAATAAGAAAAGACTGTTAAAATGTCAAGACCAATCAGAAGTGATGCTTCTCTCTGCGGTGCAGTTTGCAACTCTGTGTGTGTGTGTGTGTGTGTGTGTGTGTGTGTGTGTGTGTGTGTGTGTGTGTGTGTGTGTGTACGTCAACCTTTTTGCCAACACAACAAGAGCATGCTCTGGTAACAGATGGAATCTACTGTCTGAAATTTCAATCAAAAGCTGTGCAAAAAGAAAAACATTTTGAGGTTAAAGACATGCTCTGTGCACGTGCGTGCCCATGTGCGCATTTCTCTGTGTGCACGCCTGCATGTGCTTGCTGACATGTGTACAACCGAGCAGGTGCATGGGAAACTGTTGGCCTCTACAACAGACAAAACCACATCAGGAACTAGAGTGGCGGAATTGATGGGGGAAGAAACGCAGAAGAAAGAAGGGGAAGGAGAGAAAACAGATTAGCGTAGCAGGAGGGAGGAGAGAGAAAGAAGGGGAACGCAGAAGGAGAGTAAAGTTGAATAGCAGGAGGGCGGGAGTTGGAGAGCGGGTGAATGAATGTGTTGTGAATCTATTGTGCCCGGCCCCTGAATGGAGTGTTAGTAAGCTAAGTAGTAACTGGTGATTTACTGCTCCAAGGCCATATCAGCTGAAGTGGCCAAACAATGCCCTTTCGCAAGCAACATTTACCAACTAGAAGAACCGTGCAGGACTCTGATCAGGATCAGAAGTGGAGCAAAGTGTTTGGGAGGATGCTTCGCTAGAGAGGGTGAATGCAGGGGCAAATGCTACCCAGGCGGATGACTGAAAACTGAAAAATCAGGGAGATTTTAGTGACTTTTCCAGTGCATTGTTTAAGTCCTGAATTCCATAAGAGAACTGATGGAAGATGAAGAGGTGGTTATCATCATATCAGCAGTGTTCACATGTATCACACAGCTGGATTTGTGTGCATTTAGGGTGTATCCCTGGCAGTGGGGATTGTATTTTGCTAATTATATTTTCAACCGCACATTTCTCTCTCTCTCTCAGCTTCTCACTTTCTCTGTCAGCTTTTCCCTCACACTCAGTAAAAAAAAATTGAAATGCCAGTAATTATGAGCAAAACCTCCCAGCTTGGGGACCCTGAATTCAGACCTAGCCATGACATTAGAAAAACAAGCCCCGTGACGAATGAGAGAAAATAGACAAGTAGCAGTGTGTGTTGGTGTGTGTGTGTGTGTGTGTGTGTGTGTGTGTGTGTGTTTGTGTGTGTGTGTGTGTGTGCATGTGTGTGTCCTTAGCTACATGTCTGCCATTCTTATTTGTTGAGAAAGGGAGATTTAGTTGACCACTCTGACTCTGTTGCACTGCAGAATTGCGATAAGGACCACACACACACACACACACACACACACAATCATTCATCTAATCTCTAACTCCATTCCTTACTGCACTGCATTGTTGCTCTGCATATATAGTAGACTGCAACCAAGATAATCTGCATCAGAGTTTCTGCAGGAGTGTCACAGGAAAGGGACCCTCAGAGAAACATGATCTCTTTCCACACGGAAAAGCACACACAAGTGCTGCATGAGCAACAGTTGGCTCTAACTTGCCACCAGAAACCCCACAAGACCTCCTTTCAGAGACCCCAGAGACCTCAGCCTCCATCCTAATACTCCTCCATCCCTTTCCAATTCATCCTCTCCTCAGTTCTGTCCCTCCCCCTCCTCTGCCCTTCCCGCCCCAGCGAGTTCTCAGTTCTGACAGAACAGTTAATCATACACTCTCTGCAGGGTCTCATCCTAGGTGCGTGCATGAGGCGAGGGTGTGTGTGTGTGCGTGCGCACGTGTGTGTCTGTGTGTGTGTGTCCAGATGTACACCTTCATTTTCAGCAAAGCAGAAGATTCATCTTTCTCACAGCTATTTTTCTCATTTTATTTCACTTAAAGAATCCTTATGTCCACGCCTTCATGAACAAGCACATGCAACTCAAACAAAGTTTTTCTTTTCAAATACCGGACGTTACAGCGGAAAAGAAAAGCTCGCCGTTTGGTGAGAATTTCTCTCTGGCTTCCTAGCTGATTGGTTTCATAATTAATCGTTCATTTTCATTTCATTCACAGCTACAGGAGGTTGTTGATTAGATCAAAGAAAGAGGCTGTTGAGCTTGATTCCTTCCACGCACTTTTTCAGAATTTCTGCGAAATTCCACTCAGAGTGAAACATGAAAGCAGCGCATGAGTAATGTTAAATAAATAAATCAATTAATATATAATTAAGGCCTGCATATATTCTTGATCAGGCTGTTATAGTAGCAGAGAGAGTCGGTCGCATGTGTTTGCTGTGAAGTGATTTCGGCGTGTGGTGGAGTGCGCCTTTAATCGGAAGCAAAATGATGTGAAATCTTGTCTGTGGAGGAGGGTGGAGGATGTGGAGAAGTCCTACTGTCTCGAAAACAGAAAAAAAAACCTTTTTAAAATGGAAACCTGTTACTTACACTCAACGTTGCCACCTTTGCGCGTAGTGAGCGATCTCCAGCAATGCAGACCAAGTTGTTATAGGAGGGAGTTGTGAGGAAGCCTGTGTTTTATTTGAATCAGCTCTTGCAAGACTTGGAAAATATCTCAGCTAGTGAAGTGTGAACCCACTGGGCTTATGCTCGACTTTGATGCGTGAAACTACAAATGTGGTGCGAAATGTGTCTCTTTCAGTATGCTGGTTCGATTTTAAGTGGACTTTTATTGGCGCTGTCAGCCAAGAGAGGAGCAACCTGTCGACTATCTGATCAACTCAGTAACCGACCAGAGAATTTCCATTAATGTCTGAACTTTAAAACTGTTTTTGATGCTGCAGCACAAATAAATATCTTCACAGTGTATGATTTTAAAAGCTTTATGGCTTTTGGTTTTTAGAAGAGATCTACGGGATTTAAAAAAAAAATGACTACATTAATTTCAGACAGGTGTGTGCGCCTTTGAAACAAACAGAAAGGGTGCAAAAAACATTCATCAAAGTGCAGAGAGGATGAGCCACAACAAATATCAAATATCGCCAAAAACAACGTGATTTGCTTGTAATTGTCTCTGGAATGGAAATCTTCCACTTGCAGCTCTCTGACACACACCTTATGTTTTGGGTATTTTCAGTTAAATTTTTATAAATAAATGAACATAACTTTGATGTGTTTTATAGATTTCGTTCACCAGGCAAACCTGTTACAAGCTTTTATCTCTGCCAAGGAGATTATGTTTTTGGTGGCGTTCGTGTCATTCTGTGTGGAAACATGAAAACTCGAAATGTTTTGAATGAATTCTAATAAAACTTTGTAGGCGTGCTGAGTGGAGCCATGTTAACAATCCACTGAAATTTGGCTCACATCCACGAAGGTCTTCAAGGTGTACTCAACGATTGATTGGTTGAAAATTGACAAAAAGACTTATAATTTAGAAACTATGATTCTTGCTAGTGTTAATCAACATTAACAAAATGCACCTTATAAAGATTTAAAAGTTTGTCACATCTGATCTCTGAACTCTCCCTCAAGGTCAACAGATTGATCAGAAGGTCAAAGTGAAAAAAAACCTCTATTTAATACAGTGTTTCTTACTGCCATTGTTTGTACTGACAACATATAGGCATACAGGAAATATAGATTTATGGGGAGAGATTGAGTAACAGATTATGACTTTGTTTTATATATTACAGCAACAGGTTATAACCTTTTAAATGAATAACAACTGAATATTTGTATTTTTAGGGTAATAAATAAATAAATTTGTGATCAAAAACTTGTCATTACTACCAACCATTAAAACAAATGTACTAAACTTGATTGATTGATTGATACTAAACACTGAAATGAATGCTGTACTTGTTTTAAATCCACATGAAAAATAACAATAAAAAAATTATACTACTCAAAAATATGTCAAATGGATTTCAACAGGGCAAGTAACAAAATGCTGCAGTTCTTTGCAGTTATATGTTTACTGCACTACAAACTTCTTAAAGTTCATTTACAGAGAACAATGAAAAAATATATATAGAAAATACAATAGTACTTCTTACTGCCATTATTTGTATTGACAACGTATATGCATATAGGCAACGATATATGTGGATTTAAATCTCAGACTTCTTCTTTAATGTCACGTAAATTCATTACAAAAAATTTTTTAATCAAATTTTCATGATTTTTTTTATCTTCAAAACTATTTTTAAAATTCCACTGCCTTTTTTGTATTGGTAATATATAGGCAATACTGGCATATGGGGATTGTAAATATCACATTATAGTTTATATCGAAATATGATGTCACATTTGACCTCTGACCTCACTTTTACATTTCAATTCAATTCAATTTTATTTATATAGCGCCAAATCACAACAAAAGTCGCCTCAAGGCGCTTCATAGATACAAAGAAAAACCCAACAATCATATGACCCCCTATGAGCAAGCACTTTGGCGACAGTGGGAAGGAAAAACTCCCTTTTAACAGGAAGAAACCTCCGGCAGAACCAGGCTCAGGGAGGGGCGGCCATCTGCTGCGACTGGTTGGGTGAGAGAAGGAAGACAGGATAAAAGATTTCACATCTGCCTTTCTTTCAAGTTGACCCCAAAATGTGTTATAGCTTTAAATAAAATAATGTCAGGAGAAAGAGAATGAGCTTCCAAGTTAATTAGAAATATATATCAGTATAATATTATATAATAAACTCAAATTATTCATGTTCGGTCATTTACAGAACAGTGCCTATTGAGCATTACCTTCACCTACATAATGTTTGTGTAATCAAAGTAGACACGTGTCACCTTTTTCTGATTTGTTAGCACTACAAACTTAAAGTACTTTAAAAAAGAACCAAGAAAACTAAATGGATGTATACAGTTTTATTCCACAGTAAATACTGCCCAGGGAGTTAGCAGAGGTTTGTCCTCTCTGAGTGCTTCTAGTTTGGTTATTGCATTGTTGATACTTGGATGCATATGTGCAGATTTTAGTTACTAACATTTTCACTCATTTTAATGTTTTTCCATCAGTGAAGGCAAACATGATTATTAAGACCAGTGCAGTCAAGATGACTTTGTTCTTTAAAGTGTATCCATGAGGAGAAAAATGAATTGCTTTTTCACGTAACATGTGGAAGAGCGTTTGGATTAACATTTGCTAAAGTAGTCAACCAAAACGCTGAACTTCTCCAGACCACCTTCTCACATTCTCGTGTTACATGTCCTCAACTGGAGTCTGCAGGGCAAACCATCTTTCTTCTCCTTTGTGCTGATATAATATGCTTAGGGACACACATCCTCTGCCTCGCACACTCACACGTCAAACACGCACACACCCAAAGTGCACATGAAAGTGTGGGCGTGAGCGAATATTAAAGTCAGCAATTTTGAGGTGCGAAAATTGCTCTTGCTCTCCGGGATATTTTTAATTTCCTATTAAACATCATTACGCTTGCATGATTATACATGAAAGCCACACCTATGCACGTGCTCACACACTCACGCTCCCGATGCACACGCACCCCCTGACAAACTCGGCAAGTTCACATTGCGTGACTGACCATGTGATTCTCATCCTTGTCCTTCATTTCATTAGACAGGGGGCTGAGAGAGCTATTCTGGGAGAGAATGGTAACTCTTTGTTGGTTGCTCAGCTGAAGAGACGTCTCCAATAGCAACTGAGACCTATGGCCTGCCCCCCGTGGCGTCCAGCACTCATACTTGTGGCTGTGAGTGTCCACGTCTGCATGGATTCATCCCTCTGTGTGTGCCGCCTTTAAACTGTGTTCTTGCACGCGTGTTTATGCGTGTGCGGACGAAAACAGCGGCCAACTCGTCTGTCATAGCGGTGCACAGCAAGGGATGAACTCGTTAGTGTCAGCTGAAGATGTGAAAGGCGAGCAGAGGACAGGAGTGATGTGACTGTTATTGATCCTGTCTGGTAATTACAGCACGATTTATTACTAGAGGAAGATGGGTGAGGAAGCAGAGGAGGAGGTATCATATTTAGTTTGGGGTTGTAAGTCAGGTTTTTGGCGAGCGTGAACAAGGTCAGAGAGACAGAGACGGATCACTTTACCCTTCCTTCCCTTGAGCACTGTGTGATCTGATCGCTGTTGTGCTTTCTGACATCCTCCCCCTGTACTTTCTCTATCTCTCTGTACTCCTTCCTAATTTTCTGTTGTTTAAATTCTCATACAACCACATGATATGCGGCTACAACACCGCCAGACTGGTGTTTGTTTTTCTTAAACGCTTGCGCACACGTCTAGTCTTACCGCTACTCGGTGGCTTTTTGTCTGTCAGAAACATCACTTCTAATCAGCGCTGAGATGAAGTGTTGATATGATATGAAATGAAGGTGCGCTCCGTCACTCTAACAAGCAACAAGCCTGCCAGTGTTTGTGGCTTGTAAAAGTGTGGGAGTGTTGGGTTGTTTACAGAGATGTGTGGGCGTCAAGCATGATCTTGTGGGTACGCATTTATGTGTGTTTCTGTTTGCGTGGAGGCAATATTGTTCCTGAATTTGTCAAAAAAAAGCCTGTGTTCTTATTGGCGAACCACATCCTGTCTGTCAATGAGTCACACGGAGTAAACAAAGTCTTACCAAAACACACTGCTGCGATCCTGCTCACTGTTTGCACTGCTGAGACATGGAGATCTTTTCCACCTGACCACTAAATGTAATCTAACGAGGTTGCATCTCTGTAGTAAAATACTTCCTAGCGATAAAAATGATTACAAGCAGAAAAACAGTCTTAAAATGGAAGATGTAAGAGTTTAAAAAATGTAAAAGAAAACCATTCCCCCCACACACACACAAAATTCCCAAGCACACCCAGAAGGAGCTGGATGTAAAATCTGTTTTGCTTCATTTCTGCTGTATAAAATTTGTTGGAGCTGAGAACTTTAATAGCCTCCATATTTTCCCCCCTCACATTATACAGAAATCCCAGGAAGCATGGGAGGTAAACAAGTCTCCATTACTGCAATGACTTCTTGCATTTTAACCTTTGCTTTCTATTATGTATTATGTGGTACTCTCTCAGTTCTCTGTTGCTGCTCCAACTGTATTGTCAAACTTTAGTACTTGGGAAAAATAAATAAATAACTGTGAAACACACAAGTCTTAACTTCACAACAAGCTCGCTATCTGACCCAACACTTAATATAGGTTTACTGGGTGTGCAGAGCACTAGGATTAGCTTCAAGTAACATGTTTTTATTTCTTGATTTTTAAAAAAAGTTTTTTGTGGTGTTTTTTTGGGTGGGGGTGAGGGGAGCATATTAAGACTAGAGGCAGAGACAATGGCAGCAAGCACTGATCATAAACTGTCTGGCTGTATCACACTGACGCAGATACCTGTGAAATAGCTGTGAATTTATCTAATCATTAATCAGATTAAATGCTACTAAACCTCACCTGAAAAGCTGTTGCTCCACCAAGTAAACACCTCAGGAGTGACAGCAGCAGAGGGAGATGGCACAGTACTCACGTCGGTAACCGAATTATTCAAGCCTCTTGTTTATTCCCTGATTTACAATTTTAATTCGTCAGGAGTAAAATTCTCTTGTGTTTGCTGGAGTTTTTAGAATTCTCTCTCTGCACCGGTGATTTGAACATTTTTCCAGGTGTCTGACATTCAAAACTCATTGTTGCCGTTTTTGGTCTTACACCTTTGCACCCTGTAGTGCTCGGATGTCAAACGAATTTTGCATCGAGGGCCACATGCAGCCCGCTTTGATCTTAAGTGGGCCGGACCAGTGAGACTCCCATTTCTGTCATTGTGAATTAGCTCAACTGCACATTTAATCCCTGAGATATCTCAATATAAGGAATCAGAAGTGCAATTTCAACAGTACGTCTCAGATTTTCTACATAATAAAGAAATGCTACTAAAGTAATCCAAGAAATCTGACTCTTTGGGCTTAAATTGTTAGAAAGCCATGTGTAAAATTACATAAAAAGTTGTTTACTGTAATTCTAAAGCTTTTTTTTTTTTTTTTTGCTTATTCACAAAAATATGCAGTTTTATTTAGTTATATATCTGTTTATTTATTTATTTTACTATGGGTACATTGCAAAAAAACAGACATTTCTATAGTAGACAGTTTAGAAAATAGAAACTTTTAAGTAATTTAATTAATACTTCATTACTGTAGAATGAATGGCTGTCGGGGAAGGCTTTATCAGTAGGACAAGCTGTAGAATTTATGAAAATACAGTTAAAGTCCAAAATTTATGTCCTACTTCAAATTTTCCAAAGCCATCCAGTGGGTCGGATTGGAGCCCTAACCGGGCTCATTGTGACCCCTAGGCCTTATGTTTGACACCCCTGCTTCAGTGAATACACAGTAGCTGTGGGCTTATTGAATGACATAGCTTCAGGCCTGTTAATTTCATTTATAATTTTTCTGTAAATTGCTCTACAAAGCATCACTGAGCCCTGCTTTCACTCTGGCTTTTTCTTGTAATGAGAGAGAACGTGTACAGTTGTGCTATATGAGTATGTTATATATGTGGTATGAGGCAGGATAAAATTAGCAATTTATCCGTGTTTGTAAAATTAAAAAGAAAAAAAATGTGATATTATTCATAACAGACTATAGTTGCTACTGTATGTTGCTATGGTAATCCTGCTCCTGGCAGCCTTCCAGTGATAGATTGATCCAGGACTGGTTATTCTATACCAATACAGTAGACCCAAAGATGGGAGAAGAAAATCTTTCTTTCTCCGTGTGCGTGTGTGCATGCATGTGCTTGTTTACTGTTGTGTACGCGTATCTTTGGCTTATCAATCTGCGAGTGCTGTATTGATTGGCCAAAAGATATTTCCTCTAATGTGCTTGGGGATGATGGGTAAGGGGGGAGGCAGCTTTCACTTAGCTTCCAAGCTCTTAAGAGAACATCTATCTATCAACATTTCCAGGCAAGGGGAGGGGTCAGGAGCGGGTAGGTAGTTTGATCTTACTCACTTACACGCACACCTACACACACACACACACACACCTACACACACACACACACACACACACACGAAGAAGAAGAAGAAGAAAAAGAAGGAGCAGGAATCATTGAAATAGCACCAGCATCAAGCAGCCAACACACCTTAGCAAAGCGAGCATGTTGTTGTTTACACTGTGGGAGGCAAAGAGCTGATACATCTCAGAGAGCTGCTGCTTAGAGCCATAGATCCTGCGCTTTGTGGAAACAGCCAGCAGAAGAGAGTATCGTTAGTAGTGCCTGGGCACAGGTTCCACTGTGTGTTCAGTGCGAGCATGCAACAATCTGTCCAGTGTTTTGTTGTGTTTTTAATTAGGACTGTATAGTGTGAACAATGCTCTGTGTAGATGCCTGCTGCTCCGACTCGTGCGACTATGTGATGCATCGTGGTGATAACGTCCCCTCGTCCCCCTCCTGCTTTTGCACTTGAGCTCCATTTGCTCTCTTCAGGGCCTCGCACAGGACCAGAGACTCGCAGAGCCACCATTTAGCTCTCAGCAGGGAGAGAGAAAAGAGGGGGAATCGGTCGCTCCTCCTCTCTTATCTCTCACTTAACAAAAGCCTCTGATGAAGACAACAAGCATTCTGCCTCCCGCTCTCCATCTCTCTTGCTCTCTCTCATTTATCTCCATGCTCTCCTCTGTTGAACAGTCAGGGTGCTAGTTGAACATGGCAGCTCTGACACTTTTCACATAGTCCTTTGTTGCGTGTGCGCTCTCACGTGCATTTGTGCGAGCGGCTGCATCCTTTTGTGTTCCGCTGCGAGTTGGAGACAGCGTATACTTATGCATGTGTGAGCTTAGCATTCTCAGCACTTATTATTCTTGGGGTTTATGGCAACGGGCAAGTCTGTAATTACCTTTAGGGTTAGCGCAGTCCCGCTTGCACCCTGCACACAGCTGTCTGGTTTTCATTTCTGGCTTATTGTCTCCAACTAGCACCATAACAAGGGCCTCTTCTTCACTTGTAATGTGGAGGAAATGGGTGAACAGCCTCTCTAATTACACTTCACCCACTGACACTAATTTACATACAAACACAATCACACTCCAAACCTTCATTATCTCTGGATTCCATTCTGTAGGGCATGATATTTGGCTGTTATACGGTATTTCATTCAGGCTCTGTTACTCACCATCACCACTCAGTTATTATGGCTAAAGTGGGAGCCACGAATTGTGGAACTATCGACTCAGAGTATGACCCAAGAGTGGGGGAAAAATTCTCAAAGTGTGTGAGAACTCACATGTTAACAGTTTGAATGTTTTTTCCACCGCGCTACTATGTGCACCTTAAAGTTCTTTGCATAAAGTTTCCGGTGAGGCTCTCTTCTCTCTCTAAAGCTGATACATTATCTTTATGCCGTATGTTCTCTGTCGAACACACACTACTACAACAAGCTCCATTGTGATGTGAATGAGGGGCCCACCAGCTCCATGGAGACTTGTGTGAGCTAGAGTGTGTCGCTACAATTAGGTTAAAGAGATTGATGAACTACTAGAATGTAAAAAGGGAACAACTTAAAGAAAAGATTAAAAAAGAAAGAAAGAAACACGAACACTCCCCACCCCACCAATACCCCTCATGGTTGACAGGCTGTGACTGTTTGATGGACATGTACAAAATCAGTCACGTTGAGGCTGAATCACATGTGGGCAAATATGCATGAGTCAGGGTGCTTTGAATAGTGATTATAAGACATTTCCCGGCACTGGTCATATTCTTTGTGACGCGAACCTGGCTGCAGTCTAAAGCGTTACTCCTTTCTTCTTATTCTTTCATCCTTGAGTACTATAACTTGTCCGATGAGAGGGAGAGAGAGTCGGTAAAAGCGCGCCATTAACTTGCACCGGTGCGTATCCGTGTGTGACATCCCTCATCCAACTAACACCAACTAAAGGGCCGTTGAGCTTTTACCGGGTCCGTGATCGCTGATGCCCGAGAAAAAGGCTGTTTGTGTCAATCAAACCCAGCCCCCAACCCACCCCTCCTTCCTCTTCTCTTCTTCTATCTCCCACCTCCCTCTCTCTCTCTCTCTCTCCCTCCCTAGCTCGCCTCCACTCGTGTAGGCGCTCTTAAACCGCGGCGTTTACGCGCGGCAGCCAGTCGTTTACGGGCACCTCCTGCGTCTACGGATATCTACCAGCTAATCTCCACCTTAATAAGCTGAGATAAAGGGACAAGTGAGCATAGCTCGCACCGAGAGAGGAGACAGCGGGGGGAGGGAGAGTAAGAGAGAGCGAAGAATGATGAAAGAGGGGAGGAGAGCGGATCATTCCGGCTGGCCGCCCCTACTGCTCTAGTGGAGGGGAGAGAGTGAGAGAGAGGGAGAGAAGGAGAGAGAGAGATGGCACAACGCCTCAGCATCCGAAACACACGGGAGTGGTGCGCCACCGACACCGGAGCTCTGGACTCATCCGAAGCAGCGTCGCACACTCACCGCTCCCCTCTCCCCGCACGGCGGTGCCTCGTGGTCGGTTAAAGGTAAGTGGGCGAATCGGTTCTTTACATAAAGTCCAGCGTGAGAAAGCGGATTGGAAAACTCTTTTGTTGCCTGCTGTTAAGTTTGAGTTAGCCCTTTTTCATTCGATCTGCCTGAATCTGTGGTGCGTGTCACCTGCTTTTTTTTTTAAGAGGTATTGTTGTCTCCGTGGGTCCAACAGACGCAACACTAAATTTGTGTTTTTTCTCCCACCCTCTTCAGCCTTCCTAATATAGGTAGAAGAACTACACTGTTATTCTAAAGCTTCCTTTTTTTCTTTCGGATTTTAAAGAAAGGTCGCAGATAAAAAATATCATCAGTTATAAACCATCAACAGTTATTTTGTGACAAACACCAAAATTTGATTTTTTTAGCTAAAAACTGCAGTTTTAAAAAATTCAAAGCTTCACAAACTTTTTGTTTCATATTAAAATTGACAAAATGTGCAAAGCAAGAGCTGTTTCCTATTCTGTTTTTCTTACTAACGACAACAGCGCTTTAAGTTATTAAAAAAGGGGCGAAAACTTCCACATGAGGCGTCCAACTGTCCATGTTAATCCAATTCCAGCGCCCTCCTGTGGTTCCAACAGTGGGGCACATGCATGCATAGAGTAACAGGTTCAATCAGCTCAACCATGCTGTTGAGAAACTCACCTGTCCCTAAGTCATAGGCGCTTTTTTATCCGCCTCTTACGCTCTGCTTCTAAGAGTGTCCTCCGCATTTTCAGGCGTGCGTAACTTTTGAACACATTTATCAGAGCTACTACTCCCAATTCAAGTCCCAGTTAGGATGACATATATTTTTTTCAAGTAAATCACACAACTATCTTCTTCATGTTGGCGTAGAGATAAAAAGAATACATTTTCACATCATCCCTGTTTCATTTTCTGGTGTTATATTTAAAGCCCCCTTCCTCTGCGACCTTCTTGTTTCTCGTGTTCACTAAAAGCAAGGAACACAGAAGGGTGGAGAACATGAGGAAAGACTATTGATATTCAAAGAGACAGAAGGAGAGAAGAAGAAGGGTGCAAAATGACAGAACTTGGATTGGAGGATGGGGGGGAGAAAGAGTAAGAGATGCTGTGGGATCTTTTTCTCTCCCTGGCTCCCGGCAAATACATTAAGATGCTAATCCTGGTCTTTTTTGTCTCTTTCTATAATTCATTGCATTTTTTCCCCCTCTCTGCTCTTTTTCTCTGTCTCTCTTATTCTTACGCTTTTCTCCCACTCTTCATTTCCTCTGTACTGTCATGGACTCCCCCCAGATTAGTGCTCCTGGCAAAAGGATTCCGACTCTAATTTTGTGGTATTTCAGATGATTAGGCTCAGAAATAGGACAGAGGTGCACAGAGTTTGGCGCAATTAGATGTATTCTCAGCGGAACTTTATAGGAGTGATTAGTTGAGCCCATATCCACCTCCCTGCACAGCCATATTAACACACAACCAGCTGTTGTTTATTCGCGGGGATTGACTTTTGTGTTGTGTCTGTGCTTTTTTAACTGTGATGTTATTTGTGTGTGTGTGTGTGCCAGAGGTTGGCTAAGCCCTAAGGATGCGAGTTGTTTTCAATCAGCACAGTAGTTACCAGCTGTGCCCTCACATTCCCCAGGGTGGCACAACCAAGGTACACACACACCCGCAAGCAGGCACGCAGAGAACTAATGCATACTATTCAACCTTGCCCTGCAAATTCACTCTTTCTTCTTTTCTCCTTGTCCCCTTTCCCTGCAGATATTAATCATCGCCCACCTCCATCTGCGCACGTGATTCCACTACGAGGTCTGGGAGTCGAGCACCTCGGCTACTTTGCTTCAATCAAGACCTTTGTTCCCTGACATCCGGCACAGCTCCCTGATCCGACTGCCATGGTGACATGACACACACCTGAGTGGCTTTGTGGGTTTGCTCCTGTCTCACGCCTAGTCAATCGCTCAGGTTTCCAGAAACACTCTGTCTCCTGGACTCGCTCGCTAGACTTCAACAAACTACAAAAGACGTCACTTCTTCCTGCGCACGACCCCTCAACAGGTTGCAATGACTGTGGCCGTCCGATTCCGCCGCCATTTACGAAGGCTCTTGCTCTTATTGGCCTCTTGCTGTCTCGTCTCCCTGCTCCTCTCTGCCTATTTTCTCTTTACGAACTCCTCCCCTTCCATGCAGCTCGGACAATCCCCTGAGCCCGCCTGCTCTCAGCCGCTCTCCATGTCCCCGTATCGTCAGCTCCCGTACCCCTACCCTCCCAACCCTCCTCACACACATGTCTACACTGACCAATTAGTTTTGGTGCTGGTGGAGTCCCAGTACTCCCAGCTTGGCCAAGACATTGTAGCTATACTGGAGTCTGCACATTTCCAGTTCCGTATGGAGATTGTTTCAGGAAAGGGCGACCTTCCGCCACTTACAGAAAAGGGCCGTGGACGATTTTCACTCATCATTTATGAGAATCTGTTAAAGTATGCAAATGCAGACACGTGGAACAGACAGCTGTTGCATCAGTACTGTACTGAGTATAGAGTGGGCATCATCGGTTTCTATCGCTCCACGGAAAACTCCCCATCTACTCTCAAACTGCGAGGACTACCGCTGGTGCTTAGGACCAACCAGGCACTTTGGGACTGTTGTGTGGTCTCTAGTTCACCTCTTCTCCACCTTACCAAACCCGGGACAGATCGAGGACCTTTACCCGGTGAAGACTGGACTTCATTCTCCTCTAATCACTCCACATACCAGGCGGTGCTGCACGCACGGGCTAAGGAGGGTGGAGGCGCAGGCAGCGGTGATAATTCAGGGCCTGGGTTCAGTCAAGGCCTCCAGGCCACAGTGGTACAGGACATGGGACTATACGATGGGGTGAGGAGAGTGCTTTTTGGCCAGGGACTGGCTTACTGGCTCCACAGACTCATCCTGGTGGATGCCATTTCCTACCTCACAGACAGGAAGCTTACTTTGGGTCTGGACCGGCACATACTGGTGGATATAGATGACATTTTTGTGGGGAAAGAAGGGACACGCATGAATGCCAAGGATGTGAAGGTATGATGGTGCTGGGGCATGTGTGTGTGAGAGAGATAATGTGAATTAGAGAGAGAAAGATAGGGATAAGGAGGATGAATTCATGTCGGGTCAGTTGAATTGGATTAGATTTTTCATTCTGGTATCAACTTCTAAAAACAGTAATTGATGGCAGTGCAGCGGTGGAGATAAGGAGGTTTTTCCGATTGCACTGTAAGTCACCTCAGCAGAAGATTGTTCCAGGAGAGTATTTTAGAGGATTTTTTTTTTTTTTTAGCTCGGGCATGAGTGCTCTGAGGAGATATTTGGAGGAGCTTTTGTATGTGTGTAAGGCCCCTGTGTGTTTGTTGTATCAAGTGCATATTTGTTGGGGTACAACGAGAGGGTATTCTCAAATGGAGATTTAGCCAAAAGAGGCCATTTAAAGGAACAAAGATGTGGTGTGAAAGGGGGAAACAGGAGGGGTAAGAGAGAGAGGGGGAGAGAGAGAAAGAGAGGTAGTGAATGAGCCAGTCAAAAGATGAATGGCATTTATTCCTATTTCCCACGTTCCTCCTCTTAGGAAAACTAAAGGAGAGTCAGCCATGCAGCCTGCCTCTCAGGACAGCTATTGTTTCAAAACACACGCTTGCATGAACAAACACACACATACACACACGCACACACACACATATATATATATATGCAGATAAAGAGCCGTCAACCTATGTGATGTATGCGTGGCAAAGTAAAATATTTCCAAAGACTTAAAATCTTGAGTGAATGTAATATTTATGAGAGAAAAAGTATTTCATGTTTGCTGGAGGGTGGATAAATCTTCCCAGCAGGAGGAATTTTGTTTGAAATCATTGGTCACATTCTCCCAGTGCGTTCTCGCTCCGAGAGGTTCAAGCAAAATAAATTGTGTTTTGGGGGGTTTTCATGCATGGCAGTGTGTCTGTCCGTGCGACTGTCGGAGATGTTTGTGTGCGTGTCGGGGGAGGACTCTAAGGAAGGTGAGATTTTTGCTGTTATGTGGTTACATGCACGAGCTAAGAAGAGAAGAGTTTGCTCATCCCCCTGCAGTCACAGGATATATATACGTGATATAGAAATGTGTGTGTGTGTGTGTGTGTGTGGTTGGTTGCTTCCTGAATTACTGCTTTAGATTAGAATGTCACTTTCACCTGTCCTGTCAGGCACTGACAAAAAAATGAGGCACCTGTCCGTGGCGGAAATTTGGGCCGGAGATGAGAGGAATGGAGAGGGCTGAAAAAGCAGGAATGCAGTGTGTGGCGAAGTGGAGAGGAATCCCACCCTTGAATATAAAAAAGATGCTTCTATCCAAAAAGGATAAAAGAGTGCATATTCACACACAGTCACACACATGTACCTCCACGCAGCGACGCGGGCACACTCTCGCACACATTGCTGAGCGCATGCGCGTTCACAAAATGAACACACAAATGCTCCCTAGTTGGAGTTTTCATTTTAAGTCTGCCTGACTCTTCAGCTTTGTAGCATAAATATACATGAGGATGAACCAGTGCCATAAGAGAAGGGCAGGGAGATGCGCACGGAGTAAGCGATGGAGAGGAGGAGATGGATAGATAGATAGAGAGAGATAGGATCGGGGGAACAAAAGGGAGGGATGCCATTTGAAACACATTACCTCCATATTTTGACTCGTCTCTCTATACTTCAGGATAGCTGGCAATTGCAGACAGGATAGCTCAAGAAAAAGATCAAAAAGGAAAATAGTTTGAGGGCGGGAGGGGGGAGGTAGAGAAAGTTAGAGCGCTGCGCCCAAGGGAAGAGCTAGAAGCTAACTTTGCATTTTCAGAGAAACAAAATGCTGAAGGGAAATGAGAAATCACAAGGGAGGAAGTAAGGGAGCAGGGATATGATGATTTGTAGCAGCTGTCCCCTCAGAGATGGACAGCCTCGGGTGAAGTTGTCAGATTACAGCATGAGTAAGGCAACTTACCACATGCACCAGCAGCCACAACATTAAAACCACTGACAAATAAGCGAAGAACTTTAATCACATCGTCACAATGCAGTGTTTTTGCTGGGAAACCTTGGGTGTTGACATTCAGCAGCAGCGGCCTACCCCAGCGGGGGTAAAGTGCACACTGCAAAAAGTGGTCCAGTTGAAAAATGACAAAAAAGAAAAAAACACAAAGGTGTTGAGCCAGCCAGCAAAAATCGACTGAGCATCTGCAGAATGAGCCAGAACAATCCCGACTGACAGAGGCAAACCTGCTCTTATGTGTTGAAGTCGTTTTTTTGGAGGCAATATTAGGTGATGTTAGGGCTTTAACATTCATAATGATGTGATCCACCCATTCATTTCCCCTGTTTTCTGCTACGTCTGTCACGGTGCAGAGACTGAGTAGTAAAAGCTGTTGCTTAGATTTCAGATGGGCTCTTAAAAACAACCCCGTCCCTTCGAGCAGGATGTCACTGAAAAGCTGTTGAAAGGGATGACTCATATTAGATGACCCTGTGCGTAATATACATCTGGCTTTGTGTGAAGGTGACAGCTGAAAAAGATGAACACTAGCAGAATTCAGCGAAATCATTTTAATCACAAAAGCGAGCTGTCTGCCAAGGTCTGATGGAGATAGCTTAATGGAGTAAAATATGTAAATTGTTGTTGATTCGATTTGGGTCAGAAGTGACCGACTGATGACTGTGATGATATTAAAGGACGCTTTTATCTCCCATAATCAAGCGCCTCGAAGGTCTGTCCAAGCATTTTTTTTTTCATATTTCATAATGGTTTCATTCAACCATGTGACATATGACATATGATATGAAAAAATAAATGAAAGATACCACAATAACTACTTTTGAAGGACAAATACAATCCTCCCCGGTGCTTTGAAGGCAGCTTATGTTCAACATCGCAGCAAAGTATGTAACACGGAATGTTATCGATCAATTAGTGGAACAAGATGTTTGCAGGAGCAGTGCTCGAAATCCCTTTTTACCTCTGCAGAGCCAACATTCAGTCTCATGTTCTCTCCGAGAGGAGACTGGAGTGAGACAGAGAGAGAGAGACCAATTAAAATGCCACCCTCCTTCTCTCTACACTCGTCATTAGTCTCACCCCACGAGTTCATCTGGTGACAAACAATACCTACACCCCCCCCCCACCCTTTCTGTCTGCACACACACTTACACACACAGCTGTATTTCCTCTATTAAAATGATTCACAGGGAGGCACCCCACAGATGACATTTCTCAAAATGAGGAATGATGCCAGTCAAAAGCTCCCATCAATGATACTTGTGCCAGTGGTTGTGTTTTTTAATTCATGCGTGTAGGTTTTCTCCTCTCCTCCGCCTCAGAGTGGTCCTGAGGGAGGTGTCAGATCCTCATCTTCAGATCTCTCTTTATCACATCCACCTTTCCACCCTTCCACCTCCTCCTCCTCCACACACCTTCTTCCTCGCCTGAGTCATTGATCACTATCTCTGGCCTATCTGTATTCCTCTCTAAGCCTCTCTCTCGACTCCCTTCTCGTTCGCTTCCTCTCCAAGGTGTTTTCTGTAGTGGCATCATCAAGTTTAGAAGAAACACTAGTGTAAACATCCATCTTGCTTGTGGATTCAGAAGCCATGACATGCACACTCTTTCAGAACACGGGGCTGCAGTCATCTGAAAAAGATTTTTTTGGATTGTTGTGATTTGCACGGTTGCCTCATGCCAACACAGAACTTTTCCGTGTTGTATAACCTCTCCCCTCATATTCTTATGCGTATATATTCAATTGTCCAGCGCTAGAAATGTCATCATATCTGAGGAAACTGCCCACAGTTTGCCATTTTTTATGTACCCCCGGTCCACATCTTGCATTTGTAAGAAACAAATTGTTGAGTAAATAAGATTAAATTGTGTTTACGGAAACAGAATCAGGCAATTCTTTTTTGCCATTTTCATGATTTTTTTTTTTTTAATTTAGCGAGTCAAATAGTTGCCACTTTCATGTGGCCTAATAAACCGTAAAGTATCATTTTGTCTGTAAGATTGATTAGAAGGCCCAGTTTTTGCAGCGTTCCCTGACACAGGGCCGAAAACAATACGCGGCACGCCAGTTTGAAATAAATGTCTGAGCTAAAGTCTTTTATTTGAAAATATCCTTATAATCGCTTTGATTTAACCTTAAATTGAAAACAAAAATGGCATTACACAAAATGAGCAATATACAGATTTCAGTGAAGGTTTTTGGCTTAGTTGTCTCTAATTTATTGTGCAATCCAATTTCTAGTTAATCTTTAGACCCAATTAAGTATGATGCACATTTGCAACTTAAGTCAATCAAACTAAGCTCTTTCCATATCCGTTTGCCAGTTTGCCAAATGCTGTTACGTAACTAATGAATTAAAAAAGACATAAACAGTGGATGAAAGATTAAACAACAACAAAAAAATCTGTGCAGAGCCAAGGAAATTCGAGAAAGAGGATTGATTAGGGTCTTTTGTTACAACAGGCACACAAAGCTCTTTGTTTTTGTCTGTGCTACAATCATTTAAAGCACGTACCCTTTAGGTAAATGACAACATTGCAGGTGGGAAAGAAGAAAAAGAAATTATATAGAGGATGCCAGAGGAGAGCGGGATAATGCTTCCAGCATGATGCATCCTGACATCTGCTCTCACTCATCCCCCCGATCAGGGCGAGAGAAATGATCACAGCCAGGCCTGCAGAGAACTTTTACAGATATGCTATTAGGGAAATGAATTTGCAAGATTAAATTGTCTTTATTTAATTATTTTTTAAGACAGTCACCAGTGTTGTAAAGAGTACTGCAAAGAAAGCATTTACCTATTAAAAAAAAACATATATGCATATATATCTTTATAACTCATTTGGTTTAATTAACAGTTGTTGTCAGTCCTCTAGTTTTACTCCAATTAAACTCTAAAAATGTGGCCGCGGGCCATTATTTTCTCCCACAAAATGAGGCAGGTTTTGCAGTCACTGCAATCACTGAAACTCAAACTCCTTGAGGGGCTGCCAAGTAGAATTTAGCGTAAGTATGGCGATGCCAAAGCAATCACAAGTACCTTGGAAACGTAAATGCAAGTGAATAGATGATTTAGTAAAAATGCTTCAATATAATAGGCTACACTGACTTGAAGCTGACAAGTGAGCGTGGAAGTGGAATAGGGACGGGAAGAGTGAGCGAAGGGAAGGCTGGCATTAACTAGTGCGGTTTTCTTTCTGCTCATCAAATAGAGATGCCTGACCCAGTTAAATCTGCTGGTCTAGTGTTAACATTACACGCACATACAGTGTAGGCACAAAGCACTCATGTAGATGAATCAAGAACTTTGACCCGCTTCGTTTTCGCAGAGGAATTAAAACTCGATAAGTGTTCCTCTCTTGTTTGTTGTTTCTCTCGCCTTCGAATTTACTTGTGTGTTAAAAAAAAAAAATCGACTTAAAATAAGTTATTTTATAATTGCTCTTATTATTTTAGATATCCCAGTGAGCCTTAGAGCTGTGGAAAGGAAAAGGAATAGGAGAAAAAGAAGCAGTGCAAATGCTAGAATGACAGAATGGGGATATGGTGAAGAGGTGGTTGCTGTAAAGGGTTTTTGAAAGGCAGTGAGTGCCAGCTGTCCAGATGCCTGTCTCCCATCTGTTTGAACTCCAACATCTAGCTGGCAACTCTTCCTCCACACACACATGAAAGTACACGCGCCGACGCACACTACCGCTCGCACATACACAGAAACAACTGGCATCGCTTCTGACACTAGCAGTGTTAGGAAGCAGTGGGATTGGGCACAGAAATTAGGGCTATTGCTCGACCGTTAATCCCAGTGTGTGCGTTTACCTTCATCGCTCGGATTGGAAGGATCTCTCGCACCCTGCATAGTCCTGCCTCCCAACTCTCACTTTGCCTACCGGAAAGAATCACTTTTGGCCAATTTCAAAACTATTCTCAGGATCCAGCAGACACTCGGGCTCTGTGTTTTTCAGCTCCGCTAAGAAAACCAGCACAAGGAGACATCTCTGTCCCTCTGAGAGACAGAATTAAAGGAAGGAAGTGAACTTCCTTTATTATTATTATTTTATTTATTGCTCACCATGTACCCACGCTTCTCCCTGCTCATACCTGCACATACTTTAGTGGTTCATAAACTCTGAGAAGCTGGGTCTAATTTGAAAGCAGTAAAGCAATCATTCACCGAGCGCACTGGGTTCTTTTTTTTTGTTTGGTTTTTTCCGATTAGTGTTTGCTGTGTTTTGTTTTGCTTTGCTATCACCGAGCCATTAACAAAACACTCTGTCTTCTTTGTTTCTCTTCAGCTTTCTTTATTAATTTCCCACCAAAATCTAGCTTTTGAATGGATTTGGAAAGCCACTCGAGAACTGACGCACGGTTGAGAACCCTGTCTCAGTTATTTGTTGCTGGTAAAGTTTTTTTTGTAATTGCCGAGAATTTTGAAAAGAAAAAAACATCACCCTGTCAGTTGCTTCTCTGATGTTTACAATGTGAGAGTTGGCTCCTGAATAACAGTTTCTTTGATGCAACAATTTGTCCACATCACATTGTCCCTTTCACAGCGCTGTGTGTCAGAATAATCCTTTTCAGGAGGACTCAAATTAGAATCCCCAAAAAATGGAACATCAAAAAAAGAAAGAGTTTAAAAACACATTCTGTTCACAATTATGCTGCGACACAATAAAAGTATGTGACGAGTCAGAAATGGGAGAAAAATATTTAGTGAGACACAGGTTTACCCTTATGCGGGTCTAATCTTTCAGAAGACCTGCATGTAAAGGGTTTCAAAGGCAAAGGAGAAGAGCGATGAGCACTGGTGTTAGTGATTATCCAGCTATAAGTTTATCCTTCCACAGATAGGTTTCTCTTACCCTCTAGATAAGAGAAAACCGTGAGATCCTGAAGTATCTGCACACAAAACTGTCTTTGAGGTCTCTACAGAAGTAAAACACAAGACGAGGACTGGAAGACAGTCGGGTCATCGCGTTTCAGTCTCTACCTCTTACCAGACATGACCCCTTCAGGCCTCCAAAGCAGAGGGATAAAGTCCCAAAAATCCATACGATTAAAACAGAGATGCCATGATACTGACTTTCATAGCCAAACATGCTAAAAGCAGCAAACATTTTCTTTGTGACTCTTCTGTTTCCTCTGTGGATGTTTGGTAACAGAATACAAATGAGACGTTCAAACTAATATACCGCACACTTGGACACACACCTACGCCGAGTCTCACAGTTATCTACACACGCGTTAATAATACATTTTGACCAAGTGCATCAGGCAGTGTAGATTGAGTTACCATGCAAAGCACTCAGCTACAAACTTAATTTAATTCTTAAGTCTTTCTATCCACACGTTGGCTCGCGTGTGCATGTGTGCGTAAGATATAGAGGATGTCATAGCAGAGTAGACAGGGGATCAGATTAGGGAGTTGTGCACATCTGTCAGCATGCAGCCATCTTCAGCACCATTAGATTAGAGTTAATGAAGACACTCCACGCATGTGTCTGTGTATTTGTTGGTTTGAGAGACACACTCGGGAGGAAATAAGAGAGGGGAAAACGGAGAGCGGGAGTGGGGAAGACTGCCTGGAACCAATTCCTTGCTCTCAGTTCAGCTGTGCTCAGGTCTCGTAAATCACGGAGGGTTCCTGGGGATCGATTAAAAGCGGCACGACAAAGATTGGTAGTGGAGATGTGGAGCTTATAGCCCAACGGAAAGACCCAGCAGACTGAGATATAAAGAGAATTACAAGAGTTTTATGTATAAACAAAATATTTGTGGGCGCAAATGGCGAGGAAGTGCAACGATAGCAAGAAGAGTGTGAGAGCGCGGGAGAGGGAGCAGGGGTAGAGGGCTATAGAAAGGGAGAGTGAGCGCTCTTTCCTCCATGGTGCTTTAGCCTTCCTTTCAAATTAGAGCAGTCCTGTCTCCTGAGAATGTGACATTTTCACGGAGCAAGCGAAGGAGAGATGGAGTTTGAGAGAAGGGTGGGAGGGGTGGAAGACAAATGGGGAAGGGGGGCAGAGAGGCAGCTGCAGGTTCTCAGGAGTGGGAAGATGGAAAAATAGAAGGAGAAAGGGAGACAGAGAGAGGCAGCAGGGATATTCGGGGTTTCACTTGGTAATGTTAGGGATGGATGGAAACAGTGATCAGAAGGGAGGAGACTCTGTGTGTGTGTGTGTGTGTGTGTGTGTGTGTGTGTAGTGGGGTGGGGGTATTAGTCCACCCTCCAGAGGCTACTAATGCACTGACCTTCATTAACTTGCATTACTGTCGGTGTGTGTGTGTGTGTGTGTGTGTGTGCAGAGTGTGCGGCTCTCTTTAGTTAACACTCATTACAGAGTCTTTGTTTAAAGGCCAGTAAACTAATGAAGTCATTAAATAAGTGAGGAAAATCCTGATTCGAGCACTGAAACTAGAGATTGCAGAAACTTTAAGTACGGGAACGGAAGACTTGTGCATGTAGAAAACAAAAGAGGAGACTCTAATAATGAGACACAGTGCAATAGCACATTGGTGACTGCTTCCATTGAGAGGCCAAGTACTGACGCGAGCACAAGGCCATCCTGGCAGCTGTCGAAGGAACAAGTGCTCACTTAAATATACATCAAAGAAACACAAGATCTAAAACCAATTTGTATGTGTAGACCCGCTGGGGAGAAATAAACGTAACATATTGCTTTTATTTTGCATCTGTCTATCTGTCTGTCTGACTGTCTGTCTGTGTTTACAGGCTCTCCTTGATACTCAGAAGCAGCTTCGTTCTCAGATCTCCAACTTTACCTTTAATCTGGGCTTCTCTGGGAAGTTCTACCACACAGGTGGGTTCTCTCATGTTTTTCTATCTAAACTTTGCAAAATACTTTAAATAAATACAAAAATGATGTGTACATATTTAAGAGAATCAAATAAAATAGAATAGGATAGCCTTTATTGTCGTTGTACATGTACAATGAAATTGTGGGTGCTCCACACCAACTATTCCTTTCCCCACCCAACCGGTCACGGCAGATGGCCGCCCCTCCCTGAGCCTGTTTCCGCTGGAGGTTTTCTCCTGTTGAAAGGGAGTTTTTCCATACATGAATCAACATGGCACAAATACATCTTTATAGTTTAATTAATATTCCACTAAGGTGACACTAAGAAAGGGAAACTTATTGCAGAGAAGTATAAACTACACTGTTTTGGTACAGTTAGCAGCTGCAATGAACCAACGAATACAAACCCTTTCATCACCATTTTAGGACTTGGACACCAAATAGTTTGGCATTTTTATGATAAGCCTTAGTGACTTTATAAAGAATACTGCAAAAATGTAGGCATAATGTGGAGTAACAAGTGTTCAGTCACAAAGAAGAAATGTGAAGGATTTATTTGAAACTTCAAATGAATGCAAAATGATGCATGTGTAACTATATGCATCAGAACACAGAAAACAGTCTCAGAACACACCACCAAGTACTGTGTAGTCCACTAAAATCACACTACTTACATTTAGCAAACACTTTATTAGGTACGCCTGTTGAACTACTCGCTAATGCAAATATCTAATCAACCAATCATATGTGCATATGCAAAGTTCAAACTGAGCATCACAATATGGAAGAAAGACAACTGAATGTGGATCTCAGTGCTCCAGAACACGTTTGGGATGTAGTGGAAGGGGAAATTTGAATAAGCAGCTGACAGCATCACGCAGTTGCTGTCGTGTCAGCACGAAGAAAAATTTCCGAGGAATATTTCCAGCGCTTTCCTGAATCTATGCCACAAACTATTCTTAAGGCAATAGAGGGTCCAACCCAGTACTAGCAAGGTGTAACTAATAAAGTGACCAGTGGGTGTATATGTATAGTATATCCTTGTGTCTAATTAGCAGTGACATGGCATGTAGCTGTGACTATTGAGAACATGTGTTTATTTTTGCGAGCACTGACAGTGTGTTGCTGGCCTTGCTCTTTCAAAAAATATTAGAAATAAGTTTGAAGTAATTTGATTGAGAACACTAATGCAATACTGGACAGTATTCAGGAAAGTGAGAGATGAAGGGTACTGACACACAAAAGTACACACTGTTTTAACAAGCTGTGGCATCCAAATGAGAACTGCGTCGACACACTAACAAATACTTTTAGCGTTGAAATACGAATATCGGTGAAGCTCGTGTAAAATTACAGCAGTGTGCATAAAAATAATGAGAAAGCCTAATGTCGGTGGGGAAATGCGTTAAGAACAGTGAGAATGACGTTTCTGGTGTGAGAGTTGCACCAAAGCGATTTAGAAAAACTGTAATTTTTGAAATTATGGCCATAGTTAGAGACCAGCAATCAGAATATGCATTTGGGAATAGCTACCATATAATTTTCAAGTATCTGGCGTATGAAGAATGCACCTCAGTTTCTTAGTTCGATCCACAAATGACAGGTCACACTTGTTTGCAAAGCACCAGGATGGTGACAGGCTTTAGGATGGGACTAACCAACAGAACAGGGTAGCTACATCCATCCTTTACATAGAAACTATTTTTTTACAGGCATGTTAGCAGGGATAACGTGACCCACATGGTTCTAATTATAATTATAGTGTGCATATGTTATCACATCATCACTAAAACCAATATATGTTATTTAATAGCTTTAGATTTAAAGTTGCACAGTAACACATTTAACACATTTATGAGGTTATGACATACAGCATTGGATCCTCCGCTGCCTTCTGGCTCCAAGGACAGTGCTTATTGATTTTCTACTTAAATTGTCTAAATCTGCAGTAAGAGAATGAAGGTGTGGGATTCACTGGAAAAGAAAAATCGAGGTGAGGCCGAACATGATTATAATTAGAAGAAATCTGATGCCGACTAGAACACATCTCCATCGCATCTGTTATTGCTATGGCATCATCTCCATGGTATCGGACTACCATATTTAGCAACACAACCTTAAGACAATTGGGTTGCATAGTGATTCTTATCTAACCCTGCACCAGCAGGAAGCTATGGATAGCAGTCATTTGGATGTAATCTGAATCTGCCTGTTGTTGTAAGGTGCTTAATGCTTTATTTCTCCTTTTGCCCTGTTCTGTTTGTGCGTTTTTGTGAGCGTAGGCACAGCAGAGGAGGATGAGGGAGACGATCTGCTACTGAAGTATGTAGATGAGTTCTGGTGGTTCCCCCACATGTGGAGCCACATGCAGCCTCACCTCTTCCACAATGAGTCCTCACTGCTGGAGCAGATGGTCCTCAACAAAGAGTTTGCTCTGGTGAGATGGATGGGCAAGCACGCACACATATTTCTTTCACCGTCTCTGTCAGTGTGGATTTCGTCTTGTGGGTCCTTGATCATACGAATTTCCCAAGACTGCACTTTTTTCAAGGGCACCTATGTTGACGTGTGGGGCTGAAAATGAAGCCATTGCAAAACTGCAGTTCCTTGAGTGGCCACATGAGGTTGGCTTCAAAAGCGAGTCAGTGCCGAAAGATTATTCCCGTGATAAATTGCTCAACTTCAGAGCGCGTGTAAACATTTTTACAGCCACTTTCTGTCCCTATAGATAATTTTCCTTTTTGTGCCGACTTTGCGGGGAAGTACATTTTTATAAGCAGTGTTGGGGAGTAACGGAATACATGTACCGCCGTTACGTATTTAAAATACAAAATATGAGTAACTGTATTCCGTTACAGTTACCGTTTAAAAAGGTGGTATTTAGAATACAGTTACTTTGTTGAAATAAATGGATTACACGGCGGTACTTCCCTGTTTCATATTGTCGCGGGTCAGGCCTGTTTGGGTTTTGTTTGACAGCTACGTTCTGTTGTTCCAAGCGGCAGCGTTACGGTTGCCATGGTTACAGGGTGACGCTCTGGCTCTGTGTGTTTCCTGGGTGAGAGAGGCCTTTTTGTTGTTGTTGTGCTAAGCTAATAGGCAGAATGCTACCGGTATAGCTCTAAAGAATGTAGCATCATGGGCAGTGTAGTCCGTGCTGCAGGGAGAATGGACTGCTGTACCCGTTATGTGTCTGTGAGTGAGGGAGGGAGAAAAATGTGAGTGGAAAAGTACGAGTTGTCATCGAGCAAAAACGGGAGCTGGAAGCATGTAAATATAATAATAACCACTGCAGCCAAGAAGAGTGCCTGACGAGCCCAGTTGTAAGTAAGCTATTAAAACTCGACTGTACATCGTGTTCATGTTTTCCTCCGGAACAACAGAACAGTTCCGTTGGAGCAGCCTTTCAACGCCTCTCTCTGTCTCTCGCAAGCAGAGTTGACCCAGACAACAAAGTAAAGCTATTTTTCGGCTACGAGCCTGACACGAACCGTATTAGTCAGAGGTCCCTTTACTACAGTTCGGAGCCGCGGACCTTCAGTAACAGTAATAAATCACAGCAATAGTACATTCATGTAGTTGTAAACAGCATGATAATATATTAAGTAATCCAAAGTATTCAGAATACGTTACTCTCATTGAGTAACGTAACGGAATACGTTACAGAATACATTTTGGGGCATGTATTCTGTATTCTGTAATGGAATACATTTTAAAAGTAACCTTCCCAACACTGTTTATAAGTCACCAGTTTGAATTGTTTTCATGCTTAAAATCATGCAATAATATAGGTGTGTCTGGATTTAATAAATTGTAGTCATTAAAAAGTGTATTGGAGGTTTTGGTGCCTTTTTCATATTGCGATGTGACATCAAACACGATAACATATGCCATGTAAACTGTGCTATTTTATGTTTGATGATATATTTACAAATGTTTGGGGAGATTACACTTCCTGCTAAACAAATTAGTTGCATATGGGCATGTTTTAACAGACTGAGACTTTGGGGCGCAGCAGCAAAGGAACAATTTTGCTTCCGACAGACAAATAAAATGTAATATCCCTGCTGGGAATGATGCACTTATTTTAAAAGACACCTGAGTCCTATTTAATGTCTCCTGGTTAATCTGAAGCCCTCAAGGTTGAGTGCTTTTTGTTACTCTGCACTGCTTTATTTTGTCTGCTTTGTTAGTACCTGTGTGTTTGTGTTTGTGTTTGTGTGAGCGAGCAAAAGATGATTTGTATGACCGTGCTGGAATTCGTTGTCACACACACGAGACAACGAGGAGGGGTTGGTTCATGCTGTTGAAGGTGAGCGTGAACATAAAGTCTGATCACTAGCCTCTGCTGTACACACACACACACATGCACACTTCACTCCTTCATTCCCTTTGGTCGTCGATGCTTAGCTTTGACAGTGTGTGTAGGTGTGTGTCAGAGCAAAGGACAACACCATCAGTCTTCGGGATGCACCCGGCAACCATCCACCCTCACACACACACACACACACACATGCTCGTACAAACTATATTTTTTTTTAAATTTCCAACCCGAAGGCCAGCATCATAACAAACACGGTACAAGGCACGTGCTTCATCTGCAAGGTCAGGCTGTTTATGTGCTACAAAGTCCTTTGTTTGGGAGCTGCGAACATGCCATTATTTCTTAGTTTATGTGTATAACCCTCATTTTCCATGTCTTTGCACGTCTCCCCTCTCCAGAACCACAACATCCCGGTGGATATGGGCTACGCTGTGGCCCCTCACCATTCGGGTGTCTACCCGGTCCACCTGCAGCTGTATGAGGCTTGGAAACGTGTGTGGAACATTCGGGTCACCAGCACTGAAGAGTACCCCCACCTCAAACCTGCCCGCTACCGTAAGGGCTTCATCCAGAACAGCATAATGGTGAGGAGATGACGCAGGCGATCAGCTTCACTTTCAGCACATACATGCAAATGCACCCCTACTTGCTCGTGTGGATAAATACACATTGATTAATTGACATATTGCTGCAAATGCATGAAAACCAATTAGGCTCTTCCCATCTACCTGTTAGATATTTATAGCTGAGCATGCCTCGTTTTGTGTGCAGCTAAATGCCAACACCCCCCCCCCCCCCCCCCCCCCCCCCCGCTCCAAAAAACAGGCTGTCAAATATCTCATTTCAAAACATGTTTTTTTTCCTGAAAACATATTTCTGATTATTTCATTATTTTGTATTTTTCCTGCTGTTTCTTTCTTTTTTCTTTTTTTTTTTTTGCTATTTTCATCTTCTCTCGGGCTGGAAGTAGTAGTCATTAAGCTTGTTGTTGCACAGCTCTGTGTTGTGCCGGGTTCCTCTTTGATAGAAGTCAGAGCTGGTGCTGTGTGCAGACATGTTTTTAATAAAACACTTTAGCCTGGCAGACAATGCATAGATGTGCATTTTCTAGTGCTGTGTCACGCTGCCGATTTTGGTATCGATCCGATACTAAGTAAACAGGATGGCCAATAACGATACTTTTAACTTATAAAGGCAAGTTATCTAGAGGAGATCAGTGTGTCATAACTTTTGCGATGAATCATCATCAATTTGGAAATTCTGAACATATTTTAATGGCCACTAAATTACTGTGATTTTTAATTTCAACAAAAGTACAAAAAAAGAAATCAGTTTTTCGTGTATTTTTTAAACTGTAAATGTAAATGTGCCTGTCTCTAAAGGAATTTGGTTCGTGCAATAGTCTATAAATAAAACAGATGTGACAGTCAACACAAAAAGGTTCAGATATTTTTCATAGAGCACATTAGAGGTATAGTTTTCATCTTTGAAAAAGTAATTAATTTAACACAATTCAGTTAGAGTTATAACAAAGTATTGATCATATCGTGCTAGCATATATCCAATACCAGTATTGGTGTCGGTACTATCAATATTTGGATTGATCTGCCCACCTCAGTATATTCTGACAAAAGCTGGTGAGTCAGGTTGCACTCAAGGCACATTAACAAGTGTCCTTCCCTGCAGATGAAAATAATATTAGATCTCTGACTGGAATTAAAACAACGGATTCTAAATTTGTGGAGCAGATGAACTAAAAAAAAAAAAGCTTAAATCTGTTTGAATGTTTTGCTTTGTGGCTCTGTTCTTTTATCCTGCTTTGAAAAAACCCACATGACTCCCGTCTGTGTTTAAATAAGTCTTTGCTGAATAGTAAATTGCGTGATGATTGTTTCTTGCGGCCCCCTAAACAAAAAATCAATGATGCTGTGCATGGTGTGTAACCTCTCTGTGTACGCAGAGGTGTATGTGATATGAATTCTTTGACCTTGTCTCACCGCATGCTCAGCTTCACGTTAATTTAACATTTAATGGCTTCCCAGTGCAGTCGACGGGCTGGGCTTTTCTTTGGGTTTATTTTCTATATGTGCAGGATGTACTAAAAAGGTTTGGTAATGAGAGCATTTTTAGCACTTTTATGCTTCAGTAAATATTTCATCAGTCGCCATTTGAGATGACAATAGAATAAAACTTTTGTCACCCATTTCACCTAAGCAAATTGCCTTCATCCCTCCCCCTGCCTCCCCGTCTTTTCTTCATTCACTTGTCAGTCAGGCTCTTTGTCAGTGTGCACAACAGTTCCCCTATTGACAAAAGAACCAATCACATCTGACACCATAATTACCGGTCCGTGTTGTTCTGTCATATAAGGGTCTCGAACAAACAATTTGAACAGACAGCTATGTCAATTTTCTAATCAGTCCCTGAAGTCTACTTTTATTTTCTCATGACAGCATCATAAAAGACATCGGCGTAATCCTGCTTTCTCTCATTACAATGGCACGCTCACTTTTTGACAGGCTATAATAAGTTATTGTGCGTGATCAATAGTAAGGATTTATGAAAACTTATGAATCAATGAATTCAATAAAGAGAAAAGCAAAAGATGAGGGGGAAAAAGCGGATACATACCTGTTAAACAATTTTACGAAACGACACATCACAACGAAAGATGGAAAAGAAGAAAAGCCACAAATAAAATTGTTTGTGTTTTATGTCAGAAGAACTTGAAAAGCTG